>NC_052054.1:53025718-53625718 GCF_903992535.2 Arvicola amphibius | reverse complement strand
TTGGCTCTCCATTCTCCTCTCCCACCACAGCCCTGCCCAGACAGCAACCTCAGTTTACTCATGTTCGTGAAGGTCCTTTATTCACACCAAAAGCTGACTGGTTTGAGGTACAGGTCTTCCTTCTGTCGGGATCTTAACAGAGGCTATTTGGGGTCCAGAGCCAGTGACTCTCGGGCTACAGCTTTGCCCCAAGGGGACACTGGGCATTTTGTTGGCCACAGAAACAAATGAGAAGAGGTGGTGTCAGTAAAGCGCAGTGTGGAGAGGCTAGGGTTCTGCTAATTACGATAGTCTAACAGCAGAGTTACTGGACTCAGCAGTCTGCACATCAGGTTCCAGACCAACCAAGGCTACAGAACAAAACTGTCTCAAAAATAGACAAATGCCGGCACCTTATGGTCAGTTTCACAGTATGTGGGGGAGAAAGATGGAGGTGGAGGTTTGTCACTCCTGACTTACCTCTCAGTGCTTTCAGGCAGGCAGTGCCCAGGGTACAATTGGGAAGAGGTCCCCAGAATCTCACCGAAGGTTTCACGCAGGCCTGTCTTTGCTGGGGGGAGGGGGCACCTGATGCAGTTTAGGGAGTAAATCACCTGCTCTGTGTTGGCCTTGCAGCTAGATGCTGGGAGATCAGCAGGTGCTCATGGTCTTCTGTTCGAGAGGCTGTCCTGTGAAGTCTGCTTAGTGCCAAGTGGCTGGGGAACGGAGATGAAGCTCCTTCAGAGTGGTGTCCCTAGGAATCACACCAGAGCCTGTCCCCAGAGAATCACTATGTGGGTTTGATTGAGCTGAGCTTTAACCCCACCAGGTTTTTCCTTTTAACATCTCCTTCTAACATTTTTTGATTCTATATTACTCTGTTGTTCCCCCTTGCCTCTCTCACTCCCTGCCTGCTCCCACACACTAAGGGGGAGCCTAAGAGGCTCCTTGTCTCCCCTCCTGTTGCTGAAAGAATCTTACATACCCAGTTACCTCAGATCTCATGTGGGTCCGTATGTCTTACTTGCTTTCTCTGAGCAAGAGTGGCAGCAGCAGAAGGCACAGATTCAGTGTCTCACATTGCCTGATGTCTGGGAGAGCAGGGACACCTGTGAGCTGTCGCTCTCGCTTGGGCATTCTTTAGAAGCTTGGACATAAGATCGCTTTAACAAGATTGGAAGTGTCTCCCCTGCCCCCCCCCACCCCGCTTGAGTGTCAGAGGAAGGAGGCACAAGCAGTCTAAGTTGAGGTGGGTGTGGTTTGTCTACCCCAGTTCTCTGGCTCTCTTGGATGTCTCCGAGGACTGGAGCATGCTCGGAAACCTACCAGAATATGCCTCACTACTTTGTGTTCGTGTGTGCATGCACATGTGTGTGAATGCTGACAGGTCAGAGGACAGTTGGGCAGTTGCCTCTTTTCCTCCCCTCTGGGTCCCTCTGGGTCCCAGGGATCTGAGTTTGTCGGGCTTGGCAGCCAGTGCCTGTACCCACTGAGCCATCTTGCCAGCCGTAGGATCTCTTTTTAGCATCTGATGTTGGGAGGGCTCTGATGGAACTCCGGGCTAGCCCTTGGGAAGGGGCAGGGCAGACATGGAAGAGCCCTGCATGTCTGTGGAGCCTTCTCTGATGAACTTGTGCGCTGGCCTCTTCTCTTGATTTCTGGGTCACTGGTGACTGGGTTGGAGCTACAAGGTATTTTGTGAGTAAGAAAATACTTTGGCAGATTGATTTTTAGGGACGCCCATTTGCACGAGCAAGCCCCCCTTTTTGGTTTGCTGACCTTCTCCATCTGTCCCACATTGTCCCAGGCTCAAGACTGACCAGCCCCGGCGTGACTCCTGGGGTCAGTGGCGTGGCTCCTCCTCCAGCATTGGAAAAGCTTACCTTTTCCCTGCAGTGAGCTTTATCACATTTCTGTCCTTAGGCCTTTGCTTATGGGGTTCTTCATCTGTCCTGAAATCACACTCTTCCTTCAGAAAGACAAAAAAATACATGGCCTGTGATCTTCGTGGGAAATGTGAAGTTGTCTCAAAGTAACTGTCATTCATATGTCTGTTTCCCTAAGAAGTAAATTATCTCAGCTGTCAGAGTGGAGGGGAGGAAAGGGATTGAGCCATGCGTTGGTTACAACTGGGCTTTACAGCAAGTAGCTTCCTCTTTTGCTTGATGCCAGTTATTTTCAGTTGTTCCTTCATAGTTGACATAAGAGTTTCTTTCCCTAGTCTAAAAAAATAAAGAACCTGGAAGGTTTTCTTCTCTGTTAGCTAGATTTAGAAGTGATAGAGGAAAATAATATCCTTGGGTGAAAATAGCTAAAGTTGTCGGATAGGTTGCAGCAATTGCTGGTGCCAAGATCCTGGCATCTGGATTATATACAGACTTAGGAGAAAGTCATAAAATAGTGTGAGCAGTGGACAACCATGTTCTCTGAACCCAACAGTGGGGTTCCATGTTCTCCAAGACCCCAGTGAAGGAGATCCATGTTCTTCATAAACCCAACTGATATTTTGAGAATGTTCTAGGAGATAAATTATTTCACTGACTTGGTGAGAAAAGTCCAAGTTTGTATACCCAAGCCATGAGAAGTGAGCTAGGAAACAGCACCCCTTCATGGCCTCCGTATCAGCTCCTGCCTCCAGGTTCCTGCCCTGTCTGAGCTCCTGTCCTGACTTCTGTGGTGACCAGTGCTGTGGGAGTGTGAGCCACGTAAACCCTTTCCTCCCCGAGTTGCTTTTAGTCGTGATGTTTCTTTGCAGCAATAGTAACCCTGACTGCAGGATCTTTAGGTGAAGAAGGTGGACGGACTTCATGATGTGAGAGATCTTAACTTTATTTTGCCCTGTATTTCTAGTCCCTAAAAAGGAGCCCGGGATTTGGATGACATTCAGATATTTGTTAAATAAGTGACAGAAGAGGGAGCTAGCTGCAGGTGAGAGTGGAGAGTGGAGGAAGAGTCCAGGAGAGGTTACCAAGAGTTTCTTCCATATTTTGCAGAACAGGGATGGATGCAGATGGTCAGTCTCTCTGTCTGCTGCCTGCTGAGGGCTTCTCAGTTGCTTCCTGAGCAGGGAGGCCTTCTAGCCTGTGGACGCTGGGCAGGTGTGTCTTAGTCTTGTTGCTGTGAGTGCTGTCTGGTGGTTTGGAAATAAAGAGCAAAGGAATCTGAGCTTCCTGGTCAACAGTTTTCAATTGAATGGTCTGTCTTCACACACTCCAACACAGTCATGCGCACACTGACCCATGTTCTCTTGTGGCTCTGCTGTGGTTTCGGCTGGTGGCCTGGGCAGAAGAAGCAAGGGCAGACACTACTAGGTAGTTCATGGAAGTTGGGTCACTAGAGGTTTGGGGGAAAGGGACCAGGAATAGAAAGATGGTGTTTTGCTATTGTGTTCGGTCTTTGTTCAGTCACACCTCCTTCAAGTCCTTTTGCTGCAGTTAGGACATGAAGGAGGAGGCTACATCCCCATGCTAAGCAGACCAGTGAAGTTGAGTGAGCTCACACTACAGCCAAGGAGGGAGGGACGGCACCCTGCCTGGTAGGTGGAAAGGACACCTCTTTCCTTCCTCGCGTGGCATTGACAGTGAGAGATGAAGTGGCATGAGCCTTGGGTTCCAGCGCCCCTTTGGTGTCTGGTGCCTTTGGACTGGGGAAGTCCTTTTGCTTTGAGGTCAGATAGTGGTGAAGAATTTGGGCTTTGGAATTTGACCTAGACTGCAGTATGAACTTGGTACCTTCAGGAGGACCTTGAACATGTACTATAACTTGCCTTCTGTCTCCATTTCTCACTGGTAACATCTGAATTAAGAATTGAGGGGAGGTCATGCACAGTTAAGCAAAAGGGCCGTATTATTTTCTGGTACCTTCTTCCTGTGGGTTTAAGATAAGCCACGGGGAGTTTGGTAGTTGGGTTCAGTTTCAGGGAGAGTTCTTGGTCTCTTGTTTCTTCTGAGCTGTTACAGGTAGCCTGTTGCACTTTATTGGATTCATAAGTCAGAGATGATGAGAGAAGCAAATACTCTGTCTTTATGGAAGGGTTAGGAGGAAGCAGAAGCATTAGTTAGGTAATACTTTGTCAGAGCAGAACTTCTCTTTTAGGATTATTGTTTCGTAATCTTCAAACGCCCCTTCTCTTTGCAGGCGGCATTAAATAGGTGGGTATCTGCTTTTGAGTGTGGTTTGCTCAGCTTTTTTTCTTTTTTTAAAACGATTAAAGTAGCACTTGTCTTTAAATATCTCTGATAGGAATTTAGTTAATAAACCAGTAAAAAGGCTTTCTCATACATACATTTCTGTGGGAATTTGGATTCAGATATATTTATATCAAAGACCCCTCTGAGATTTCTGAGGGACAGAACTCCATGGTCCTTTGACAAAAGCATTGCTTCCTTTTCCTCACCTCGCCACCAAAATCATTACATTCTTTCTCAAGGATTGCACAGACTCCTGCTCACTGGCTAGAGAGCGGAGAGCAGTCTTGACTTGTGTGTGATGTTATGTTTTCATGAGACAGAGTTTTGTTGTTGTTTTTACACACACGCGCACACACGTACACACTGGTTGGTTGGTTGGTTACAGGATCTCATCAAGTAGACACTTAAATTTTCAGTCCTTCTGCCTCTTAACTCCTGAGTACAAGAATTACAGGTATGCACCACCATGTCTGATTTAGACATTTTAATGGCATTCTTACTAAAATTATAATAAATAGTGTGACTTCCTTAAAGTAATCTGGATCCTAGGTTTTTTTGTTTTTTGGGTTTTTTTTTTTTTTTTTTTTTTTTTTTTTTGGTTTTTCGAGACAGGGTTTCTCTGCAGCTTTAGAGCCTGTCCTGGAACTAGCTCTTGTAGACCAGGCTGGCCTTGAACTCACAGAGATCCGCCTGCCTCTGCCTCCCGAGGGCTGGGATTAAAGGCCTGCGCCACCACCGCCGGGCTGGATCCTAGTTTAGTGTCATGAGTCTTCAACATTTTCTAAATATTTGCCTTCCATAAGGCTGGGGTTAAGTCTTAGATACAGTTACTCACATCCATGCATTTGTACTGTGGCTGGCTAAGGTAGAATATTGCTTTCTTTGGGACCTTAAAGGGTTTTCCACTTCTGACCTACAAATGCCAAGCCCCACAAACCATATGCAGTTTGGAGTTTTGTTTCATCAGTGGGTTGCAGAGGAGAAAGAAACTTAGGAATGAGCACACACTGATTAACATGAAGATGGGATAGCCTTAGTCTGGGATTTTTCTACTTTTGTAATGTTTATTTTATAATCTTTTAAAGGAAGCATTTTCCCCACCCCCAACAAAAGGCGTAAGGTGTGTGAGAAGCCAGCCCTTTTATGTGGTTTCCTCAGGCTTTAAAAAAAAAAATTAAGTAGCACTTGTCTTTAAGAAGAATTCAGATAATCAGCCTGCGAAGCATGAAGCTCTGCCTAAAGAACCTTCCTGACCCCTCTTGTCCTGCAGAGTCTCCTTTGCTGTTGCTACAACATTTCTTTTTTAGGCTTGCCTGAAGGGACCAGGGCCTAATTGCTGTCTTTCCTGCCAGACTTCTGCAGAAGAAATAGCAGACAGCTTTTGAAGAGTCACTGTTTACCTGACATTGTGTAAAATGGCGTGTCCTTGTGAAAAATTTGTAGTAGAGACAGAAAAGAAAGTTTGGTTTTTATGGTTTGTCTAGTGAGCTGGCCCTGAAGCAAATGCTGTGCCATTTTATAATGACCTTTTTTTTTTTTTTTTTAGCAGTTCACCCGTCTCCCAGTGCTAACTCTGCCTCTGACTGGCTCTGTGGTTGCAGGTCTCAGAAGCAAGGTGTCACAGTATGAGCTCCTTGCTGATCTTAATCTCCCCACTGATAAAAAGAGTATGTGGTCAGCTTCGAAAGAGTGCGCTTACCTGTGCATGAGTATTTCTCAGCTTCCTCGAAACATTCAAACAGAACGTAAACTCAAGCAGCTGTCTAGAGTTTGCCCCTTTTGTTTTAGTTTAAAGTAAACATCTCCGGAGTTACTTTACCCTCTATATGTACACCTTGAAAAAACATGGTTGTATTTTTTTTAATGGTTACATTGCCATTACATAACTGGCCATAGTTACTTTTTTATTGGTATAATTTAATACTAATGTATAATGTTTTTTTTAAATGTCAAATTTGGGCTAGATGTGGTGACACATGCCTTTGGTCCAGCATGCAGGAAGCAGAGGCAAGTGGATCTCTGAGTTCAAGGCCAGCATGGTCTGTGGTCTACATTAGTGACTTCCAGGATACCCAGGACTAGATAATGAGACCCTGTCTCAAGAAGTAATCTAATTTTTTGTTGTTTTGTGTTTTTGACACAGTCTCACTATGTAGCTCTGGCTGTCCTGGAAGTCATTAGGCCAGGTTGGCCTCAAACTCAGAGATTGACCTCCCTCTGACTCTCGAGTGCTGGGATAAAAGGCCCGTACCACTGTACCTGGCCTAGAAGTACTCTAATGTTTTTAAAATCACAACTGTTTAAAGACAAAGGATTAATCAAAGGCTAGTTTTGTTGTGGGATATTGTACGTCTTCTAATCAAGAACAGTTCCCCCCTTCTTTGTCACACCATTGACTAGTAACCAGGTGAGTTGTCCTGCAGAGTGCCCCACATTCTGGATGTATCTGTTTTCTTGTGGCATCATGTTCCTCTCTCACCTGAATTTCCTGAAACTGGAAATGAACTCTGGAAGCCTGATTACATTCAAGTTCAGCCTTTCAATCACAAGTGCAGTGTGTCACTCATTGTATCGCAGGAGGAAAAAGCTCCTAGGTTTACTTAAACAAAAGTAACAAATATTCCCGAACACTGAACTCTTAGACCCAGTGCTGCGCACTCGGGATACGAAGACAAGCTGTAGTCCTAGCTGCCTTGCAGGGCAGCCTGACAGGGACAGCGAGATAAAGTGGGGCAGAGGCTCAGGGGCTAAGCAGGAGCGAGGGGACCTTGGTATCAAGAGTGGCTTCCCGAAAAGCCTTGGGAAGTTCTCAGTCTGAAAAAGTTGGTGAAGAAATGTACTTTCCAGACCACTGCATGCTGCTGCTTGACTGCACCCGGCTTTATCACATGCAGCGCTTTGCTGAGTAATCCTTCTCTCTTTACTCCTGGGTGTCTTTCTTCTAACTAAGCTCCAGTTAGTGCCCTTAGGTCAGGATGGGCTTGCGGAGGTCTGTGGCGTCCCATGTCTCTGGAGTCAGGCTCGAGGCAGAAGAGGCAGCTGGAACCTCTCCTAAACTAGGGACCGTTCTCACCCACCAGCCCTGATGTCCTGTTCTCCTGACAGCCTTCTAAGCAGATAGCTTCAGGCAGGCAGGGAACTTGAGCGTCCTGGGGGACAGGACACCTCATGGGTTTTCTTTGGAAGTAATGATCTGGAGAAGGATTCCACATCTTACCAGGAATGAAGCTGGAATTTTAAATTGGTTGTGGATGGGTGCTTTATTAAAGTAGTTTAAAACACTTTTGAAAAGGTATGTCAGGGTGTAGAGCTTTTTCCTCGCGTCTCCTCCCTTCCCAGTTAGCATCTCCTGGGAATCACCTCTTCCCGTAAGAAGGGAGAATGGTCTCTCGAGGTCATCGGCCAGGAGTTTAAACAAGGGAGAGGTGGGGGGATAACTCGATGTTTCATGGATGCAGCGTCCGCTGAGCACGGTGTCCGCTGCTGCAGTTCAGGCTGACTGTGCTCTGTGTGCTCTGTGCGCACCATGCTGACGGAAGAAGCAGCGGGTTGTTGCCGTGCTGTTTATTAGTGTTGGGAGACAGAAGTAAAACAAGGAATCACAGTGAATAATCCTGAGCCTGACTTTGTAAGCAACCAACTCAGGTGCAAGAGATGGGGAGAGAGAGAAGAGGAATTAGGAATTTGTCTTATTAGCTGATTTGTAAAAAATAGCGTTTACTGTAAACAAGATAATACTTAAGATATATAGAGTGTAGGAGATGCTGAGCAAATGGATTTTGTTTAAAAGGAAAGATACTCCATTTTTTCTATAAAACCAATTTCTACTATAATAAAAATTATTAGGGCAATAAGTGATGCATTAGCTGCCCGAAGGTCACATACTTACATTACTCTGACTCTGCCCCTTCTGTGCACGCGGCACAATGCACTCTTTGATACAGAGCACCACACTCTCATGTAGAGGACAGTCACGTGTTGCTCTTTCTTTTCTCAGACATTAAGAACATGATCCTTTCTCTGTTTCCAGTTTTAAATGGCTGTTGAGGGGAGAGATTAGGCTAATGAATGGCTTTTGTCTATACCTTTGTGCTATTTTTTGCTTTTCTTACAGGGGAGTCAATTTGGTGGCAGCCTCTTAAGAGGAAAAACTGAATGTCATAGATCTGAGAAGCAGCTGGGCAGAGCGGACTGTAGACGGCCTTCCATCTGACTAGGTCACTCAGAGTTTTATCACAATAAGGGAATTTTGACTACCAGGAAGCCTGTGGCTTTTTTACGTACCACTGGAGTGGGCCCTGCTGCTACATTGCTGTGTGGGCGTTGGAGCAGATACACCCAGGCTCAACACGTTGCTCTTTTTATTAGCCATTTGACCTTGGGGGAACAATGTCATTCCTGTGTGCCACAGTTTCTTCCTCGATAAAATAGTTAATAATGCAGTAATGAGACATGAGAAAAAAACTGAATGGTGGCTTAGTATAAGTTCATTTAGAGGCACAGTTCGGTTGAGGGTGGAAAATGGGCAGACAGTTCTTTCTGGGTGAGAAGAATCCAGAAGAGAATGAAGTTTACAGTGTCCTAGCTTCGGAACCTCTACATTGGGGCTGAAGGGAGAAGTCAGTGGTTAAGAGGACCTGGGTTCAATCCCCATCCTTACATCCAGGCTCTCTACTGTCTGCAACTCCAGTTCTGACTCTGCAGGCACCAGGCAAATGCAAACAAAACACCCATAACACAGAAAATAAACATATTCATAGTAAAAAGATTTTTAAAAAGAACTGTGTGTCCTTTCCCTTCTGAATCCAAAGACACCAAGTCATAATGATGTCAACAGATATTTTTAGATTCTCTTTCCATGCATGGTATGGTGGCGCATGCCTTTAATCTGTATGAGTTCTAGACCAGCCTGGTCAACATATTAGTTTCCAAGGCTACACAAGTGAGACCCTCAAAACAAAACAAATTCTCATTTCCCCCAATATTTTGGCAGTCTGTCTATTAATGGAAACCTTACCCTAGGAATGCTGCTCCACTCCAGGTTTTTATTCCACAGTGCTATTCTACAGAGTACGACCAGTTTTAGCTCATTCTTGCAATGTTATTGTGTAAACAATCAGTTCTTCATTCCCTAGCCAGCTTGGCCTTTCCAGATTTAATATAAATTCATCTGGCCACAGGGCGAATGGACTGGACCAGGTCCTTAGTTTACTGATGTCACTTGTTTCGGAGCTTTGAGATCCCCTCAAAGCCAGTGCCCAGTCTCCAGCATGCTGAACTGTGCTTCGCTTGGCATGAAGCCAGGGAGACCGCTGGATTAGCAGAGCTCGTAAGAAGCCAGTCGCCATTGTGTTGGTTCCTGTTTGCCTTTTGTTTGTATCCTTGCCTGTGGCCTCCAGATATGCCAAATCTGTCTTAGTGGCTTCCCTGTCAGAACTTGTGGAGCTCTTGGCCGCCTCTAGGATTACAGCCTATTCTGCTTGTATCATTGGGAGATGACAGTGTTCAGCACTTATGCAATTTCTTCAAGGCCACTTTTGTTTCATTTTTAAGTTTGTTTACTTAAATTTCTATGTGTTTTGCGTGTGTGTGTGTGTGTGTGTGTGTGTATCAACATGTGTACCTGGTGCCTATGGAGCGCACTTGATCCCCTGGAGCCGGAGTTTAAGGAGTAGCATGTGGGTGCTGGGAGCCAAGCCAGGGTCTTCTGCAAGAGCAACAAGTACTCTTCACTACCGAGCCATCAGCTGAGCTGTGAATGTGCCTGATGTGTAGGTGGGAGTTCGGCCAGAAGCCTTTTATACTTGGTGTCTGTATTGTGTTATCTTAATGTGAACACAAACTTCCAATCACTGTTAAACACTTAGGCTTTTATAATTAACTTCTTTTTTTTTTTTTTTTTTTTTTTTGGTTTTTCGAGACAGGGTTTCTCTGCAGCTTTTTTAGAGCCTGTCCTGGACCTAGCTCTTGTAGACCAGGCTGGCCTCGAACTCACAGAGATCCGCCTGCCTCTGCCTCCCGAGTGCTGGGAATAAAGGCGTGTGCCACCACCGCCCGGCTAACTATTTTATTAATGTAATGCTTGGCAAGAGAATATGCACAGAGAAATTATATACATGTATGTCACATGCAGAAGTATGTCAGTATGATTAACTCCTAAGAGTGGAGTTGCTAGGCCTGTCAGTTAGGATTAGGTTTGGGCATTTACTTTTGCTTTTTCATTTTATTTTGTATGTGTTCATACATGTGGAGTCCAGAGATCAACCTTAGATGTCATTCTTCAGGAATTATCCTTTTGTTTTTGAGACTCAGTCTCTCATCAGAGAGCTGGGACTCACCAGTTAGGTTAGGCAAGCTGGCCAGTGGGTCCTAGAGGTCCCGCCTCTGCCTTCTGCACCAGGATTATAGGAGAGTGTGTCCAACAGCTGTCTTCTCACATAGTGCTGGGATCACATTCAAGACCTGGTGCTCACACAGCAAGCACTCACTACTGAGCTCTCTGTGCTCCAGACTACCGCACTATAGTAGTGAAGTCCTCTTACACAAAAGGTTAGTTTAGATTGGAAGTGGTAAAACACAGCTTCAGTTTCAGCTACTCAGAAGGCTGAGACAAAAGGCTCAGTTGAGCTCAGGAGTTCAAAACCTGCCTGGGCAACACAACCAAATCTCATCTGAAAAAATAAGAAGTGATTGGAAACTCTATATAGTGCCCTTCCATCTCAGCAAGTGGCTTCCTCCCTATGGTCATATAAATACAGGTCAAAAAGAGGAAGATATGTAGGTCAAAGGGAACTGTGGGACAAGTTGACTCTTCTACTTCCTTCTTGACAAGTTCCACAGACTCTTCCACATCTAGAAGTCAGGTAGATAGTTACATCTCACTTCAGAGAACAAGGTCTCTGGGCCCAGCATAGAATCAACATTCTGTTAGTAAAGAAAAGGTGTAATTGGAGGTTTCTTTCCCACCTACCAGTTCCAGAATAACCACTCTGAGGCTTAATATTAGTTATAAACTGTTTGGCCTATTAGCTCAGGCTTATTATTAACTAGCTCTTACAACTTAAATTAACCCATTTCTGTTATTTTATACCCTGAGGCTTGAGGCTTGTTACCTCAATATCTTCCTTATCTGGCAGTTGCTGTTGTCTCCCTGTATTCAGTTTGACTTTCCCACCTGACTATATTCTGCCCTACCATAGGCCAAAGTAGCTTTTTTATTAGCCAATGGTAATGAAAAAAACATATTCACAACGTACAGAGGAGCATCCCACTGCATCAAGGAGAATGGAGTGGTCTGTTCTATGGAAAACAGTTGTTTTTTTTTCAATATTTCTGATAAGATGGTCCCCCAAAGGATTTGCACCCACTTAACCCGCTCATCCTCTAATCCAGTGCTCTCTTTATTAGCTATCAGAAAATTCTCAGTCTTAACTAAAACACTTCTTCCACTGTATTTGGATTGTGTGGTTGGCTTGAAACAGGAGAATGCCTTGTAGGGGAACTCATATATCTGAGTTGAATGTGTAAATGCTTCTGAAGTGTAAATAACCAGCTATTTAATCTGATTATTTGTTACTCCTTTGCAAAGGGTAGGTGTCATTGTCAATGGAGAATCTGGGGACAGGGTGCTTTCTGCATCGGTGTTAGCTTGTCTGTGTTTCACTCTCTGGCATAGTTTAGTTCAGAGGGAAGGAGGAATCCATTGACCCTGAAAGAAAGTGTGTGACAAGCCTTGAACAGATCAGGAAGGTTGAGGGCAGGTAATTGTGGTCCTTACTTAATTCTTTCCTTGTTATACAAGTTCATATGGCTTATCCATATTTCATACATTCCCCACAAGTGTGTGTGGGGGGGTGCATGCACACACTTCAAGTGTTTAGTGGCCAGTGGTCTATGTTAGGTGGTTTGGGTTTTTTGTTATCACCTAATTTTTGAGACAGGATCTCCCACTGGACATGTAGCTTGCTAGTGAGGTCCAGGGATTCCTGTCTCCATCTCCTCTGTGCTGTAGCACCCAGGTTTCACACGGGTGCTGAGGATCAAACTGAGGGCTTTATTCATGGTTGGGTAATGACACTCTACTGACTGAGCCTTTCCCCAGCTCCCATAGTACCATGTGAAAAAAGAGTTTGCAAGTGGGATGTAGAAAAGCCATAGCATTCCATAAAAGTTCAGATGATATCTAACCTCCTCCCCCGATTTTTATATCTCATATAAACAGAAAAATGGACTAAAAGCTCCGTTTTCATAAAACGGGGTAACCGTTGTGGTTTAATTTGGTACTGTTGCCACATTCTTTTGGTAGTTAACCTAGGCTGGAAGCACTAAAAATTGACAGCTTGCTTGTAGTTACTGGTTATTCTCTATCTGCAGCCTTTTGCCACCCAGCCTAGGCTGGTCTCTGGAAGCTGTTGTGTCTGGAATGCTGTGCTCTGACCTGCTGCTGAAGTCCAGTGGGCTAAGCCTAGTTTCTCCTCGACGCCTGCTTTCTTTTCCGTGTGTGTTCACAAATAGCATCACAGCAAATTAAAGTAATTTTCTGATTGATGTAAGGAGTAACCAAAGGAAGCTTGTACTTGGTGCCAAAATATCTCACAGTACAAGCGGAGTGCAAGTACTGGCCCATTTTATGGCATTTTAGTTGATAATTATTTCTCCAAGAGCACATTATTTGGCTATCTGGCAGCAATCCAGTGTCATTCCAGAGGCATTGGACAAGCAGATGCGAGCAATCACTATAGTAAATGCACTCTTCCATTTGCCAAGTGGAAGTAGGCTATTCAGGAGGAAAGGGAAGGGGAGAGAAAATACCAGTTTTCTTGAACCAGAACACGTCTGGCTTTTGTGAATAGTTTTCATGAGGTTTTTCTCTTGTGTAGCAAAGGCTCCTGGTTCATAGTTACTATGCTAGAAAATGATCTTTAGAAACTTGCAGTTGAGTGTATACTGTATATTACATGTGTTTGTTATTGGTCTATAGAAACTTCCTCGTGCATTTTTCTTCAGATCCCAGACTGCTAAATTCTGTTAGAGGAGTGAAAAGGAATTTTATGGGAGATGGAATGATGTGGAAGGAGAAGGGAGTCCTAGGTTTTCACATTCATGACACGTCCTAGGAACTGGTCACCGCGCCTGAGGGAAAGGTGGGTGTTAAGTCGAGAGCAGCCCACGGACAAATCAGGAATAAAAGATTCCCTTCAGAATGGCCAGTGCTCCAGGATGGATGTGGGAACCCTACAGAGACTTGGTAAATGTTCAGGTGCTGTGGTGGTTTAAATAATAATAGATCCCATAAGCTTACTTGAATGCTTAGTCACAGGAAATGGTGCTATTTTAAAGGATTAGAAGGTTTTAGAAGGGCAAAGAGGTGTGGCCTTGTTGGAGGAAATGTGCACCGGCAGTGGCTTTGAAGTTTCAAAAGCCGGTGCCAAGCCCAGAGTCTCTCTTTCTCAACCTGCTGATCATGACGTAGCTCTTAGCTACTGCTCCAGCACCAGGTGTGCTGCCATGCTTCCTGCCATGACAATGGACTAACCCTCTGAAACTAAGCCAGCCGCAGCTAAATGCTTTCCTTTATAAGAGTTGCTTTGGTCGTGGTGACCCTTCATAGCAATAGAATAATGATTAAGATGGGTGAGCTTTTCCCTGAGATGGAGTGCCCAGTGTTCCGGACACGGGTGGGCTGCTCCTGTGCCCTGTAGCAGGGGACGTGGGTGGGCTGCTCCTGTCCAGTGTTCTGTAGTAGAGGACATGATGGGCTACTCCCGTGTCCCGTAGCAGGGGACACGGGTGGGATGCTCCCCTGTCCTGTAGTAGATAGGAAGGTAAGGAGTGAATTCCACTGATGTGTCTGTACAGAGGACTACAGCATTGAGCAGCAGCCAACTGAGCTGGTGAGCAGTGTGGGTTAAATGTAGCAACAGGATGGTATCTGAGGATTCTTCTGCCCTTTATTCATAACTTACTGTCACGGAGCCTGAAGTATCCTCGGGAGAGCCAGGTTAGAGCATCACAAAGTGCTTGAGCCATGTCTATCTCCTTCTGCATCTGATTATTGGGATTTTGTTTTATGAAAAGGTAGAGAGGAAAGCTGGCTGGAAACTTTCTGTCTGGTGCCATCTCTTGCAGTTAAGGATCTGCAAGTAGTTTATTATCTGAAACAGTGGGCTGTCGAGAACTGCAGGAACCTCAGGTTCTTTCTCATTTATAAGCCTCTGGAATCAGAGGCTCAGGAACTCCCATTCCTTCAGCAGCAGCAGCAGCAGCAGCAACAGCAGTAGCAGCAGCAGACGCTCTCCTTTGTCTACCCTTCTAGATGGGATGTTGCTTATAGCTGTGGCTGCTCTGGAATTCATTACATAACCCAGCCTAGCCATGAACTCCTGGTCCTTCTGCTTTAGCTCCCCACGTGCTGTGGTTACTGCCTGGCAACAGTGTGTTTTGCACCAGTTCCCTCTTTGTCTCTTTGTGCCTTGTTTCCCTAGTGGGGGCAGGAGGAGTACAGGGTGCTGCTGAAACCAACAGGCTCAAGTTAATGGCTACACATTTGGTAGGATGTCCAGAAACCCTGAGGTAGAACTCCTAAGGCTTTTGTCATATTCAATAAGCACGTCTTCCTGCTATTGGGGGAGACCCACTCAGTCATCTTTCAAGCTGTTTGCTATGCAGATACAGTTTTCCTTGGGTGATGGTCCAGAACAGAGTCCTTGCAGAGACAAGACAACTGGGGAGCAGCGGAAGGACAACATTGGATCTTCTAGACTAGGTTGTTATATTTTTAAGAAGTTGGTACCCTTGCATCTTTCTGCCCACAAATTACTATTACCAGGGCTTGGTCATCTTTCTTACTTGGGAAGACATATATGTACTTCAAGGTCTTAGCTGTTTAGGAGAACCTGCTGGACTTGTTTCTGCAGAAATAGCTATTACTGTGGGGTAATACTGTTTCACATGATGCCTCAGAGCTGAAAGTACATTGCTTGAAGAAATACCATTGAGCCCAAAAACACCTTGGCAGTATCTATTCCTGGGTATTTTTCTTTGCTTTTGATGTAAAGGGATTAGCCTTACCTTTCCATACATGCAGTAATTTGTTAAAATCTTAAGTAAAGACCCAGTATTTGGGGGCTGGAGAGATGGCTCAGAGGTTAAGAGCATTGCCTGCTCTTCCAAAGGTCCTGAGTTCAATTCCCAGCAACCATATGGTGGCTCATAACCATCTGTAATGGGGTCTGGTGCCCTCTTCTGGCCTGCAACACAGACAGAATATTGTATACATAATAATTTTTTTTTTAAAAAAAAAGACCCAGTATTTGGTTGGACTATGAGTTCAATGCATTTCCCATTAGCAAGTGAGCAACCTCATCAGAAAGAGCCGGAATGCCAGGTGACCCAGAAAGAGCTGGAAAGTCAGGTGACCCAGATGATGGACTTTAAGGAAGCTGAAGAATCTCCCGGCTGACCTGCCAGGTTAGATTCTACCATGGCAGTTGTTGTATGGCCAGGGGTCTCCTGTGTCAGCCCATGTGTGGGACCAGTGAACCCTGGTGAACTGGAAGACCTGCTGGCTGAGCCGTGGATCCATTCCACAGCTCCTGTGATCTGTCCTCTTGTCTTGGACTCTTATTTCATGTTCAGTAACTGGCAGGATCTGAGAAGAGCTTCCTAAATCCCTTTAGTCTTTCCAGAAAGAACCCAGTCACAGGAATTTTCCATTCCCACTACGTGTTTACCTTTCTTTAAAAAAAAATATTTTTTGAGATTGTAATTACATCGTTCCCCCTCCATTTCCTCCCTCTAAACCTTCCCATGTATCCCCCAATCCATAGTGTCTTTTTAAAAAAAATTGTATTGCACCTGTGTATGCTCATGTGCATGTGGGGAGTACTAAATTCCTAAATACATAAATACAACCTGCTCGGTCTGTATAATGTTACATGTATATATGTTCTCAGGGCTGACCGTTTGATATTAGATAATCATTCGGTCTGCCCTTTCCTGGAGAAGACCAGTATTCCTTAGCTGCCTGTAGTTCTTTGTGTATGGTTGAGGCCTAGAGGGCTTCCCCTGCCACACTCAGTTCATGTTTAGGCAGCCATCTTGGCAAGACTTCGTGAGAGTAGTGCCTGATAGTATCACAGCAAACTCCCCATTCTGCTGGCTCTTAGAGTCTTTCTGCCACCTCCCCTGTGGTGACCCCTGACCCTTGAGTGTAGGAGCTCTGTCATTTGGGTTTTACAACTCCGCATTTTGATTGGTTGTGGTTTTCTGTCAGGGACTTCATCTGTCCCAAAGAGACATTTCCTTGGTGAGGGGTGAGAACTGTACTTACCCAGGTAGATCCTAGAGAAGGATGTTCAGGATCATGTTTAACTTTGATAGATTCTCATATGACTGTCCTGGTTTCCTTTTGGGTTCGTTTGGGCAATTGGTATTACACTACTGCTGATTTTGCTTTAGGAGTTTCAGGTTTACTGTGTAGTATGTGAAGTGGCTTAGAACGTAGTGCATATTGGTACTGAAATAATACACTCCTGTGGTATGTAGTCTTTAGAGAAGCGGATTCAACCTCCTTAACTTGTCATAGCTCAGGGAGTGATCTGATATTATACATTCTAGATTTTAAGTTTGAATGAGCGGACCAGTAGAAGCTTTTCCAGAAACTGAAATGTTAGTGTGTGGTTGTTTAGTCTATGGAAGTACCCTTTTCTCATTGGGTCATTTTATGTGGATTTTGGAGCTGTCTGGTGCTCATCTGTCGGTATAATTGGTACCCAGCCAGTGTCCTGGAATCATTAATTATTTCATTTCAATGTTTAGCGATATCATTGTGTTGGTTGTCAGCCGCTTTTGCATGCTGTGGTTTTGAACAAGAAAAATTCCCATAAAACCAGTATAGTGAGACCTTGTGTCTACAGCGTTGGGTAGCTGCACACGCAAGTGAGGCTGTAGTGTGGACGGTGTCTGGAGAGACAGCAGGCGGGAGGCTGCTCCCCAGAGGCTCCAGGTCGCTGAGCTTCAGGGGGGTGTGGAGACTGGAGTCGGTTGGCCTGAGCCTCCACAGGGCTGACATCGTCTTTCTTCAGTTCTTTCCTATGGAGGAAAAGTCAGCAGCTTTTTGTTTGTAGTTGCCAACATTAGCTACTTTGGTGTGTGGTGCTGGTTTCCTTTCATGGCTTCTTTAACCTTGACTCATGGTGCTAGAATAATTAACACAGACACTTGAAAGATCGCCTGTTTCCAGATGCACACACTTGTCTGCTGTGTGAGTACTTGCCCAAACCTTTTCCTTTAGCTCAGAAAGGTGTCTTCTCCCTTCCCAGTCTTCCAGTGCATGTCACTGTTTGATTGTGCCTACGCACTGGCTTCTGTTTCAGAGCTACAAAAAACACATGTTATTCTTGAAATAACAGGACAACAGAGAACAGGTTTTCTGAGTTGTAGCATCCAAAGAGCTGGAAACAGTTGTGTTTATATGATGTTTCACGGGAAGGGGGTGATTGTGAACCTGAGCAGAAGTCAGTCTCCCTGAATTGCGACTGTTGGGCTGTCAGGTTGATCCCACCCACAACACCTCCACAGATTCCTTTGTTATGCTTGTGCTGTCAGTGGTTTCTGTTGCTGCAGGTTTTGATGCCTAAAGGGGAGCAGTCACTTTTGCAACACTAATGGAGTTTTTGATTAAGGTTAAACCGAAGCGTCCTGACTGTTGTCACTTGGCAGGCAAAGGACATCATATTTTAAGATTCACGTAATTTTAAAGCAGGCTGATCTTTTTCTGGCTTAATAATAGGCTAATTACATGTTTTAAATAGTATAAAGTGGAGTCCCTGTTTAGTCCAGGGTACTAGCAGACATTTGCCTGGTGTGTCTGGCTTGAGGATCTGTGGCATGGTGCCAGTTCTTTGAGGACCTGATTTGAGGCCTCCCAAGGACAGTGAGGTAACACTGCCTTGACTCAGGGGCTAGTTTTCAGCACAGAAGCTCCCAAACATGAAAAGCGTTCGTTCTTCAAGTTCCTTGGTCCCTCCTCAGCTGGCTTGGGAGCTTACTTGAGAAAAGATGTGGTGGAAGAGCTTTGGAGTCAGCCAGTAGGCTGGGCTTGTGGCGGCCAACCTTTCTACAGCTCTGCTTCCTGTGTGCGGCCAAGAGAAAGCGAGGTGAGACTGGCCAGGCCCAGGGCTGCGGCCCTGGTACTCAGCAAACACTTCATCTCCTGCAGACTGCAGGTGAGATAGACGCGGTGCTGAACTCCCGGGGGTTGCTTGGGGCAGTCTTGGAACCGTGGTTTGATATTTGTGGCTCTGAGCTCCATAGCCTCCCAAGATAGAAAAAAAGACAGCTCTTATCCCAGATGGGTCTCAGCCGCCATCCGCCAAGGCCTTGATCCGTGGACCAGTCTACACACTATCATTCTGCTGTTTCCATCCCTTCAGTAGAACCTTCAGTCTCCATACCCTGGCTGGGACTTGTGAACTGGAAGCAGCCTAAGCGCTGCTTCAGCCTTGCCAGTGGAAACTTACTCCTAGCCCCTGGGAGGCCCATCCTAAAGTGCATCCCGCCCCCTCCCACTAATTCAGTAATTAAGGGGGGAGTGTTTTGAGCACGCAGTAGAGACCAGGCCCTGTATCTGGGTGTGTGCCTCAGCCCTGTCACTGCTTACGGGCTGGTTGGATTTAGGTGTCCGCCTTTTCCTTCGCTATAGAGTTATGGCTACTGTTTCCCAGCCCCACATTTTCCCCGATGCCCCTTTAACCAAGCTTCCTGTTCTGACTACTTGCCTAATGTTACGAAAGTGATTCTAGATGTTCTGGCATTCTCCTGCATCCTGGGTGTGTATTTCTAATGGCCATTTCCCTCTGTTTCTATATGAAATAGGTTTCCAAACTGGAAAAGGATGCAGCTTTTTTTTTTTTCAAATCGCAGATAAAGATTGGGTTGATTAAAATTATTTTGTTATACATTGCAAAATAAATTTCAGGAATGTTCTGTAATTCTTTTAACTTTTAATTCTTTGACACACTGATTTTATATGGCTAGATAAATGTGGTTTTGAAGGAGAATTTCAGCAGCTTGTATTTATCACGTCCCTCATGGGAGAGGGAGACAGTGTGGAACTCTCAGGGGAAAGGCACATGGAAGAGAAGAGTTGACCAAGTGCTGCCGCTTCACCCTCTTTGTGGGGACTTACGGGCTGTGTGTACCTGTGGCTGCTTCCTACATCTGGGGCCTGGACTGTGGAGTGGGAAGTAGGAGGGTAATGCAGAGAGTGGGTGTGGGCAGCGGTTGCAAGGCTGCCAGGGTTCTGTGTGTGCCGGAAGTGCAAGTTTGGCTGGGAGGAATGGAATGTTCCCTCTTGCCCTCCAAGAGCAGAAACAGCTGTGGAATAGCTTGAAAAGACAATTGCTCAGTGAAAAAGTAATGTATACTATTTTGATATTAAAATGGGATCTACACTAGAACCCCACCCACACTGTGCGGTGGTGTGCCTGCTCTCCACAAGACCAAGGAGGGCTCACTTCCTCCAGCCAGCCCTTCACCTGAAAGGCCCAGGGGTGTGGAGAGTGGAAATGGGCTGGGCCTCTTCTCATTGGACGGCTGTTCCGGTCCTCCTGTCACTGGCCCACTGCGTGAAGTCCTAGACTGTGTCCAGAGGACAGCTGTGGGGGAGAATTACTGTCAGCAGATTTAACGGGAAATCTTGTTTCTAGCTGGAAATGCAATCCTTCGGCCAGGTTTCCAACAATATTTATTTTAGAACATCTTTTTTTTTTAAAGGTCCTTTCATGGCTTAAACTTTTAAGACTTTTAGTTAGACAAGAGCGAGAGTAGAAACAGGCATCCTTGTCTTACACATCAGAGTTGATTGCGCAACTCTTTTAATGAAGGTTTATTTACGTCTTTATCAAGCCGAAAGGCTTATTTTTTTTTTTTTTTTTTTGGCCACTATAGAGAGTACATATGAAATAATAGTTTTCTATTTTCAGGCCTGGTACCACACTTTTGAGGTTTATGCCCTGAGACTTGGGTTTGCTTTTCCTCATCATGGCCCCGTAGACGGAGCCTGGAGATTGGTCAGCTGAAGGGTGCTCCCAACAGTGGCTGCGACAGTCCAGGGCTTCCCTCTGCTTGCTGCCAGGTGCTGGGCAGAAGGGAAGCTGTCCACACAGAATGAGGCCGAAGACCCTTCCCCATACCCAGTCTTGTAACGGAGAGCTGATCTGGACCTCGGTTTTCAAATAATTGCCTTAACTACCTTTTACTCTCTGACCTCGGTTCTTGCCTGTAACTTGGTCTTGGAAACTTGGACACAAAGGATCTCACTGCACTGTTACCAGACCCTGGCACTGGGAGTCACTAGGCTGAAGCACTAAATCAGTCAGTGAACTGCTAAAAGGGGAAGTTTCAGTGTCTTGGTCCTGATTACAAAGTGGGATAGCTGGGGGTGGGGGTGGGGGTGGGGACAGAATGTTCCAGGCCTCACCACAACTACTGAATCAGAGTTCTGGGCCATGGTGAGGAAGGGTCTCCTTGGGAGAGTCGAATAGGCAGCCAGAGTGGAGAATTGCTACCGAGTGAGACCAAGAGTCTTGTCCGAAGCTACCTTTGAGAGGCCTGCTCAGCCCAGCCATGGGCACTTCCCAGGCACCTCGCCCTGTAGCTGACCCTGCTGCTCTGCTGTGCCTCTCAGTGACTCGCCATTAGCAATGAACTGTCCTTGCCATTTTAGTCACACGTGGCTCACCAGGAGCAAGCATTGGAATCCAGACAGTGAACAAGTTTGTTCTAGATCGTCAGCGCCCACAAGACAAGCCCTGAGACAAAACACATGCTCCACACAAGGGGCAGATGAGCACTTCTGGAAACCAGCCATTCGCTGTGTCTCCCGAGTCCCTCCCAAAGAGCAGTGGGCTCCTGAGTTGACAACTGTAACACGTTCTTTTTCTCTCTGTGCAGCCTAGAAAAGGGAGAGAGGGAGGAGGAAGAACTATCTTCTTTGCGAAAAAGCAGGGCTTTTAAGAGTTAAATTTTAAATTACACAACCTTTTTATTTTTAAAGTAAGTAGATTTCTCTTCCTTGTTGCTGAGAAAGATAAATTGATACCACATGTTGCCTCCAGACAAGCCCTCTCTGTGTTCCAGGGAAAGCGCATGCAGCTGGTGTCTGGGTTAGTAGAGTCTCCACAAGGTAAACATGGTGTGGAAGGAGCTGAAGCAGAGGCAGAGTAGCCGCAGTTAAGAAATATCCAGTTTACTGGCACAGCACCTTAACAGCTGTTAAAAGTTTGTAACTCTTTCTTGGAGGACACCACCTTGTCCCGTTTTGACTTAAAGCACACGTAAATAGTAAGCTAAGGTTCTGTGTGTGGCGTCTGTCAGTTGTTGAGAGCGGTGTTTGGCACTCGGCTGAGGAGTGTTGCATACTGAGCTTCCTATAATCCTCACAAGGATCCGGGAGGAAGAGCGAGTACCTCTGATCTTGGCTTCTCCACAGGGGCAGCTGAGGTTCAGATTGCAGGCAAGACAGGCTGAGCTTGGAGCACTGGGGCCTGTCTCAGCATCGCTGCCTTCCTCCGCGACTGCCTTTCCTTGCTGCTTTACCCGCTCACTCTGTAAATGAGTGGTAGCTACTCCGCAGCTCTAGGCTGCTTCTTGCTCCCATTCTGTTTTGAGTCCACCTATCTTCTAATGATTTAGCATATATTTAAGGGTCATGGACACCTTAGCATCAGCAGTGAATGTATTCTGCAACAGAAAACTGTTCATTGTATCAAGAGAATAATGATTAGACTCTACTCAGTGCAGTCATCTTATGCTAATGTCTTTTAGGTGGGCCGGGCCAAGGGATCTTCAGGCAGTAGCCCACATAGTGCAGTCAGCATGACTGTGAAATGCCAATCCCAACAGGTTGCCTCCTCCACACACCTATTGCACACATCTCTGGAACAATATGCCACTAATTGCAGCCACAATCAAGGGACCTGGTTTGCCAGCTCGATGACTAGTTAACTACATCTAGTAGGGGTTTGACCTACTAGTAGGTCTAGTAGGCCTATTCAGTGTAGGCTATTTTATAGACATTAAGGTTGGCACAAAATGAGATGGCTATTATTCTTAGCTTTGTTCCCAAACTATAGACATCTCTTAAGGTTTTATAAATCTCAGTGTTCAAACTGAGGAAGAGCTGGCGTCTTTGCCCATGAAGCAGCAGTTTCTTCTAGGGACACTGGTGGCATTCTTGTAATTCATCAGAAGCTTTATCTTTCAGTAACTGGAGATGCTCACAAGGTTTTGTGTGGGTTACTTCTGGGCATCTTTAGTCAATGTGGTGATGGGATGACGAAGGAAAACATATCCCTCGTTTTCTGGCCAAGTGAACTTCATAGTGTACTTTGAATTGTATATGGAAGTAGGATTAGTAGGATTAGAAAAATCATACTTGAGAGAACTCGAGTTTTATCAAGCCATTTATTCATCATCTTCAGCTACCATTCTCCACACTAAGGTAAAACCTTAGAAATTTAAATTATTTCTTATAAGGATACATAAATTAATGGAAAATCATAGTTTGGTGGTGGTGGTGTGATTTGGGTTTGGGTATTTTCTTTTGTTTTATCAAGACAGGCTTTCTCTGAGTAGCCCTGGCTATCCTGGAACATTCTGTAGACTAGGCTGGCTTTGAATTTTTGAGATTTGCCTGCCTCTGCCTCCTGAGTACAGGGATTAAAGGTATGCACCCACTGCCCCTACACAGAAGGATATTTTTAATGGTCGTTTTCCTGAGATTAAAATGGGGTGGGAAATCTTATAGAAATGAGGTTACCTTTATTACCAAGGAAGGTGTAAGAAAAAAAATCTTGGTCCTGATGCTTTTTACCCAGCCATTTTTTTTTTGTTTGATTCTTTTTATGTTTTGTTTTAATCTTTCTTGTTTCAATAAAACTGAGGTGGAAAGCTAATCAGACTTCTGAACTCTGAGGAAAATAAAACTGTAGCGCCTAGCTGGCAGGGCAAGAGCATTTGAACAGTAATGGACAGGTGAGCTGCGTTTATTGGCTCTTGTCAGTGTCCTCCTTCAGATTATGGATTTTATAAATGGAAGGTGGCCGGACTGCAAGGGGGAGAAGCTGCTGGGATTGGCCTATCTGGGCGGTGTGGCCCAGTTTTGTTTGTGTTGTCTTAGTAATAAAGTAGCTGGAAAAACCTGCCTGGGCACTTAGATAATGAGCCTCGGGGAATGTATTCTGCCATTAGTAACCCTCTAAACTGAGAGCCCAGTGAAGACTGGCCACTAAAGCCAGCTCTAACTGAGGTGGGCTTTGCTTAGGAAACCGGGTGGTCCCGTGTGCTGGTGTGGACATATATACTGCCTCTCCTCACGAAGGGGATGTCATAACAACCAAATGCCTTTTTACAAAGATTAGGGAAAGGCCTCTAAATTTCCAAGTATTTCATAAATAAAATCACAGATTATATTTTTTTGTTTCTCTTTTTTCTTCAAGCAGAGTTGTTTTGGGTGCTCTTCTTGAACTGCTGGCACAAGCTCATTAAATGGTGACTTCTCATTAACCTTCTGGTAGGCCCGTGAAAGGCCATGGAAAAGGCCTTACATTTTTGCAAGTAGGTTGACAAACCTGCTTCCAGTTTTGGTTTCTGCGCACTGGCTAGTGGGCTCTAATAGTTCATATCTCAGAGGCTGAGCCTTCATGTGCAAAATTGGGGTACTGCTACACTGCCTCGGCCCTGTGGTGAGGATTGGAGGGGGTAACTAACTCTAAGACTCAGGTTCAGGAGCCAGCGGTGCTGTGATCTGGCAGGCCTTCAGATCTCCACTTTGTAGTTAGGGACCCATCCCTGCTCTGTCACCATGTGGTGCTGGGCCTTCCAAGCCAGGCTCCAGGCCCTTCCAGAAGTTTGATACCTCTAATTCTAGCCACTTGTGATTGCAGCAAATTATACATATACATATACGTCATTAGGGGTTAGAGTCATAGATGGCCGTCAGAAAATCCACAAAATGTTTCATTGGTCTTTTGGTAGGTTTTAGAATTGATAACAGTAAAAGACATTTAACAAATATCGTCTCCTATTATAGAGGTTTGCTGACTGTCTAAGATTGCTCGTTTTTGTAAACGTTTGGTGTTCATGTGAACTCTTCCCAAAATTTACAGTAAAGGAGGCTAACAGGTTGGAGGAATTAGGGGAATGTCTGCATTGTGCCCCTAAAGCCTCAGGACCAGCTCTCTTTTCACCCTGAAGTTTGTGTTGATGCTTTTATTGAATGCATTGAATTACCCATGTACTCAGAAAGAGGGACTGCCCTGTTCTCTGCAAGTTCACATCAGGAATGTTACCCACTTCATAAAGTATCTGGCTTCAAAGAAATAAAATTTCTGAACCATTAGTACACATGCCATTACTCCTTTTTAAAAAATTGAATGTGAAAAGAGCAGGGTATATAGTCTCCCGGGCAACACCTGCCTCAGGCCCTGAAGGTGCTGCCTGTTACCGTACCGATCTTGATGCACTTGTGGAAATGGCAGCCATGCCGTAACTGCTGGTGTTCTTTGCCCAGCATGAACTGCAGTTCCTTCTTGGATAGGAATGTACATTAGAAATTGCGTGTATTTTGAGTTATTTACTTATGACAAAAATCCTGTTGACGTTCTGTGTTTTAAAAACAATCTGGTAGAACACATGTATTTGTATCTTCTACATAAATACAGTTGATGGTTGCCAATTCCTTTTAAATGTGACTTTTAGAATTGTTCATATTTAATATGCAGTATTAGGCAATGTCTTTCATCTTTAACGTGCCAGTAAAAGCTCATCTGGCCTGCAGGTGCTATTCCAGGTGTGGGGAACACCATCAACTCTTTTTCCTGCCGCGTGCACATAAGGCATTTTACAGATTAGAGTGGGCTTTCCTAGGCTCTGAACACCCTTCACTATGGACTTCACGGGAGGAGTGAAACCCTGACTGCACGGCGTGCCCGGTGTCTGAAGTGCATTATCATCTGTCCTGGTTCTATCATCCAGGAGGGAGGGCCGGCTGGATGTGATCATGGCCACGATGAAGATGGCAACCTGCTGTTGTTGCAGACAGATAAAATGACTTGTTTGAGATCACGTGGTCGGCCAGTGCCGGAGACGGGGCTGGGCCTGATTATCCTTGACAGCTAGGTGTATCCACTAAGCCAGGAGGAAGTTCTTGCAGTCATTCAAATCATTAGGACTTTGAAGGGGTTTACCCTACTTTAAGGGGGGGGGGGGGGCTTTTGTTTTAGATATATAGAAAAATTGTGAAAATAACAGATCCACATGTATCCGTCATCAAGTGTCCCCACCTTAGCACCCTAAGTCCTGGTAAAAGTGTCACAGTGGATGAGCCAATATGTATTATTATGAGCTAAAGTCTGTACATGCTACTCAGACTTCCCAATTTTTTTCTACTTTCGTTTTGTTTTTGTTCTGTGGTGGGATCCCACCCAGGGTGCATTAGCTCTTCCCTGTGTTCCCTTCATCTCTCCTTGGCTGCGATGCTGCTGGGAGTACTGAACTGGCTTTTGTAATTGTCCATTCAGTGGGATTCACGCTTTTCTTATGATTAGTCTGGGGTTTAGGTTTTGGAGAAGCTGTCCTTTTTGGTGCATTTTATCTAGGATGTACCCTAGCAGTGTGCTAGGCCCTGCTGCTGTAGCCCTGGCCACCCAGCTGACACAGCGTCTGTCAGGTTTCTCCACTGCAGACTACTCTCTCCCCCTTTCATGCTGTGCTCTCTGGAAGGAAGTTGCCCAGCCCACAGTTCCTGAGGGTGCAGAATGTCTAAATGATGTAAATTCTTCCAGATGAGAGACTTACTTCTTCGTGGTCCCTGAAAACCCGCCCCGCCCTTTCCATAGCTGCAGAAGTTATATGGTGAAATTGTGGAAGGATGGACCCTAGAGGGGACAAGTAAAACCTCACACTCTGATAGCAGTGTTTAAGAAGGAACTGCTGGCCCTGTACTTGTGGCGCCGAGGACTGTAAGAGAACAGAGTAGCTACCAAGCTAACTTGTTTCTCGGAGAGCTGGAGGTTTATTGCAAAGTATGGAGAGGGAGTGCATGGTAATAAATTATCAGTGTGAACTAAAGTAATGAGAAATATAATTACAGGCTGGGCATGATAGCACACGCCTTTAATTCCATTAATCTGGCGGAGGCAGAGGCAGGCAGATCTCTGAGCTCGAGGCCAGCCTGGTTTACAGTACTAGTTCTGGGACATCCATGACTAAACGGAGAAACACCATCTCCAGAAAAGAAAGGAAAAAAATACATAAATTACAGAAAGTACAACAAAACTTAAGAATTTGGAAAAGCAGTGTCAGTGAGCTCCTGTGTTTCCAGCGTCCCCACCTTCCCAGCCTGAAGCTTCCTGTTTAACCTGGCGCTTTGTTCCAAGTCACAAAGATGTTTGCTATTTAAAAATAAATAAATAAAAATGCTGGCCTATAAAATTGAAGCTGACCTGGCAAGATTGCTTAGTGGGTAAAACTTTTCCTGTTAAACCTGACAACCTGAATTCGGTTCTCAGTGCTCACGTGGAGGAAGGAAAGCACCTGCTCCACAGGTGTCCTCTGATGTCTGCGCACATACGTGATTGATGCCCTCCTATTTCCCCCCAAAATGATGTTTTTTTAAAGAATCTTTTTTTGAATGTCTGTTTTGGACTGGACTATCCTGGCTCACACTCTCCATTTTGCCTTCTCTCTCTACAGAACTCTATCCGGCACAACCTGTCACTGCACAGCCGATTCATGAGAGTTCAGAATGAGGGGACCGGCAAGAGCTCTTGGTGGATCATCAACCCTGATGGGGGGAAGAGTGGGAAGGCCCCCCGCCGACGGGCTGTCTCAATGGACAACAGCAACAAGTACACCAAGAGCCGTGGCCGAGCAGCCAAGAAGAAGGCGGCCCTGCAGGCTGCCCCAGAGTCAACAGACGACAGCCCTTCCCAGCTCTCCAAGTGGCCCGGCAGCCCCACATCCCGCAGCAGCGACGAGCTGGACGCGTGGACAGACTTCCGCTCACGAACCAATTCGAACGCCAGCACAGTTAGTGGCCGCCTGTCGCCCATCCTGGCAAGCACAGAGTTGGATGATGTCCACGACGACGATGCTCCACTCTCCCCCATGCTCTATAGCAGCTCTGCCAGCCTGTCGCCCTCTGTGAGCAAGCCGTGTACTGTGGAGCTCCCGCGGCTAACTGACATGGCTGGCACCATGAATCTGAACGATGGGCTGGCAGACAACCTCATGGATGACTTGCTCGATAACATCACGCTCCCGTCGTCCCAGCAGTCACCTCCTGGGGGGCTTATGCAGCGGAGCTCCAGCTTTCCGTACACCGCTAAGAGCTCCAGCCTAGGTTCCCCCACCAGCTCCTTCAACAGCACCGTGTTCGGGCCCTCGTCTCTGAACTCCTTGCGCCAGTCACCCATGCAGACCATCCAAGAGAACAAGGCAGCCACCTTTTCTTCCATGTCACACTATGGCAACCAGACACTCCAAGACCTGCTCACTTCAGACTCACTCAGTCACAGCGATGTCATGATGACCCAGTCAGACCCCTTGATGTCTCAGGCCAGCACTGCTGTGTCTGCCCAGAACGCCCGCCGGAATGTGATGCTTCGCAATGACCCAATGATGTCCTTTGCTGCCCAGCCTACCCAGGGGAGTTTGGTCAATCAGAACTTGCTCCACCACCAGCACCAAACCCAGGGCGCTCTTGGTGGCAGCCGTGCCTTGTCAAGTTCTGTCAGCAACCTGGGCTTGAGTGACTCCAGCAGCCTCGGGTCAGCCAAACACCAGCAGCCGTCTCCCGTCAGCCAGTCTATGCAAACCCTCTCGGACTCTCTCTCAGGCTCTTCACTGTACTCAGCTAATGCAAACCTTCCTGTCATGGGCCATGATAAGTTCCCCAGTGACTTGGACCTGGACATGTTCAATGGGAGCTTGGAATGTGACATGGAGTCCATTATCCGTAGTGAACTCATGGACGCCGATGGGTTGGATTTTAACTTTGACTCCCTCATCTCCACACAGAGCGTTGTTGGTTTGAACGTGGGGAACTTCACTGGTGCTAAGCAGGCCTCATCTCAGAGCTGGGTGCCAGGCTGAAGGATCACTGAGGAAAGGGGAAGTGGGCAAAGCAGGTCAGTGCCCAGTGCCATGCATAAGAGCAGCAGGTGGGGGTGGCAAGGGCAGCCCATGAGGAGCTGCAGCAACTGTGACGTCAGCAGTCTTAACTGCAGACTAGACAGGGCGCACCGTTGTTCTCGGTTAAAGAACAACTGTACAGTCAGAGAGCTCACTCTGTATATCATCTGCCTTCAGAGCTAAGGCCGGCTTCCCTCCCTCTGTGGGTGGAGGATGAGAGGTCAGGGAGCCGCGTATGTCATAGGTCAGGGTGAAGCATACCAGCCCCAGAGAGTTTCTTAGAAAAAGTTTCTTCTGTGTGATGGTCTTCACGCCCTAGAAAAGTCATGTTTCGCATGACTGCTGATTAACTGTAGGTGTTTGTGGACTCGGCGGCATATGGAGCTGGATCTGTTAGGTTAGTTTTCACAGTGCAAGACTCCATTATTGCTCAGAATTAAATCATTTTAAAAAGCAAACTAGGTTGAAAATACATGTTTTTATAGGGTATTTTATGCATTCTGTTTCTGAACCTATACGTGATATCAGGTACTGGATGACATAGTTGTGGATAGTGGCGACTTTTTCATTATTTCATTTTTTTCAGGTTTGTTGTTGTTGTTCACCGTATTTGACACTCAGCAGTTAGTTCTCATCAGCATTGACTGTCTACAAATTTTTAATGTCGTTAACAGAGATACAGGTTACCACAAAGCACATACTGCACCGTACACAGATAAGATGTCCTTCTGGCTCAGACGGCTTTGTTGAGCTGGTGTCTATCGGGGCTCACATCTGGAGCCCCGTCTCCTTCATGGCAAGTTTCTGTCTCTGTTACACAGCCCACTCACTGCATGGATGCACTTGAGAGCATTAATGTGTGTCCTTAGGTCACACCTCACAGGGAGGAGTATGGCAGTTTCCCTTAAATGGCCGTGTCTTAATGCTGTTGTAATAGAAGCAGCAGGCTCTGTGACTAGGAGAAAAGCGAAGGACTTGGGCAGGTGGGACACACCTGCAGTCCAGCCCTTGGGAAGCAAAGAAGGGAGGAGCGCATCTGAAGCTAGCCCAGGCTGCATCATGAGGCCACTAGGGTCCAGCCCAGGCTACACTGATGGACTTGTCGCTTAGCTCCTGAGCCCCACTCTCTGTTTAGACAAGGAAGATCGGGTCCTGCCATTCCACAGGGCCGCTGCCACAATGGAACGCCTCAGGTTGAAGTGTTGTGGTCGGTGCAGGCGGTGAGCGTGCTGACTGACAAGTGAGCAGGCGGGGAGCCACAGGGCTTAATCACTTTGCTCAGGTCATAGAGTTAATCCGTAGTCCATAGATCCATAATAGTTCTTAGTGTTTGTAAATGGTTAAAAAACAAAAAGCAAAGGAACGCTAGACTGGGCCAGAGTGAACAATGGACAGACTTTCCCTGGAGCCCTTCTCCTGGATTAGGGAGGGGCATCTGGCTATTTCTGCCAGCTGGCTGTGCCCAGTGTTAAAGGGCTCTGTATCCTCAGCTCCCTGTCTTCTTTTTTTTTTTTTTTTTTTTTAATTTCAATCTCAGCAAGCTACTTAGCACCGCCTTCAAATGGTAACAAAAGAGAAAAGAAGCTCAAATCCCTAACCCCAGTCTTGTTAACCCTCCTCCCTGGGGCAGGAATTACAAGGGTCTCCCATGGTGAGCTCACTGAAGCCCTCCCCGGGTAGCTGTCAAGGGGGACGTGGGGCATTCTGAGTCTGAAGCGGCTCAGTTTTCCCAGGCACAGGCAGGCTCCTGATAGAAACCCAGACATCTGCTGTGGTCATTTAATAGCCTCGAGCTGGTAAGAATACTGTAATGGAAGCTAAGGGGAAGGACATTGCCAGCCTGTTACTGCCAGACCTAAACTGGACCTGAGACTTGACTTGACTTTAGAAATGTAGATATTCAGATTTTGGAAGAATAAATGGTTTGTCTTTCTTGAAGAAGAATGCAATTGTGGTTTCTGAAGACATAAGAAAATTTAATTTGTTTATCATTGTAAGAAGGTTACTTCCTAGCTTACTAGAAAGAGTTTAGAAGAAAATGTGCTTTCAGTTTTTGTCTGTTTCCAGTGTAGATTTCCCTTCTAGTTGAATAGCGTGCTGTGTGTGTTTATAAAAAAATGTCTGAAAATCTGTTAAGGGAGATTTAAATATATAATGAACTTTGATTCGTGATACATTTCTATTTTGGACACAGTACATTTCATCATTATACCCCAGTGAAACTTCAAGTTGTTATTTAGCTTTTTAGAACATTTTAAGGGAGGTAGATTTGAGGGTTTTGTTTTGTTTTGTTTTGTTTTCCCCTGTTAAAAATAAAGCGAGGGCTGGCAATATGGCTTAGTTGGTTAAGGGGCCTTGCCCAACAAGCTGGGAGCTGAGCTGGAGCCCCCAAATCCACAGAAGGAGAGAAGCAACTCCTGAAAGTTGTTCTCTGACTTCCACACTTACAGTGGCGTGCACATGCCCACACCTGCACACATTATTCACTCAGTAATAAAGGAAAGGCTGCAACTGTGCACACACCAGTGATCCCAGCACTGGAGAGGCTAAGGCGAGGAAGATCAAGAGTTTAAAGTCAGCATGGGTTGTACACAGCGAGACCCTTTCCAAAAACAGAACAAAACAAACCGCAGAAAAAATTGCTCAGTTCTCCTGAAAACAGTCTATCTTGGGATGTCCATAGGACAAGAGAAGAAATACCCTAACTGTGGGGTAAAGGGGAAGGACTTGGGGGAGTCTGCTTTTTCTGGTAGAAAATTTCCATCCTGTTTTTTAGAAAGAATTCTGTCAATCATCAGGAGCATGGTGTGACCCCAAAAGTACTGGGGGTTGATTTTTGCTTTGTTCTTTAACTTTTAAGTTTGTTTCCACTTTCTTAAAGGTGTCTCTTGAATTTTGGAAGCAGGCTTAAAGGCAGGCTCTCAGCTTCACTTCCCCCCTCAAGTCATCCCAAGCCCCTTCTTCCTGGCTTGCCTCTGCTTTGTTACTTCTCCAGACTGGTGTGCAGTGCGCCAACACCAGGTGACGTGGCCCCCGCTGGGCTAATGGAGCGGCTCTGGCCAGGTGACATCTTACTGGAGAACCCCTGTGACAGGAATCTCTGGAGAGCTTGAGTCTCCCATGTAGCATTTGTTTTAGGGCTTGGAGAAAAGCCTTCCATCCCCTGAGCGCTCTGCAAAGAAACACAGCTGTGTTCTGAGGCTGCTCCTGGGTGGGTAGAGCGGCCTCTTCCAGGTGCTTGCGGACTTGGGAACGTGCATGAGAAGGTGGCGTGGTGGCTCTCGCTGGAGTCTGACAGGCATCTTCTCCACAAGAAATCTGCTTAAATCTCACCGTTGTCTTAAAATCGACTTCCAAATTAACAAGATCTTTTGCTATTCTTCTTCCTTTAGTATTTGGAGACCCCTCTGGGGAGAATTCAGAATGTAGTTTTATATGTAAACTACTTTGTGATTTTTAAAAGACTGGAAAACATCCACTAGGGGAAGCTAGATGGAGATGGGAGGAATTGCTCCCTTTCCCGTCGTTAGCTACGTGAGTGATAAGTCTGAGGGTACTGGTCTTCTATCTGTCAATGGGAAACAGAATCGGAGCCTTTTAAATGTGTGTAACAGGTGTGGCTTAAACTTGAAACCTAACCAGTCTGTAAAACAGTCCCGCTGGGATGAACAGTGAGGGGCAGAACTGGAAAGATCTGGCAAATACGTGTGTAGAATGAGAACTTAGGATTGATGTTTAGACTACTTGCCCAAAGAGGCAAATCTGTGATGCCAGTTGACTAATGTCTGATTATTGTATTTCTATCGTGTCTTTAAAGTTTATGTTGGGAGATAATTCTAACAAAATACAGGTAATAGTGGCTATCAATGTTACATCTTTCTTGATACTGATCACTTCACTTGAGGGAATGTAAACACAGATTGTACTGTGCCCTGTGGAGAATGAACCCTGCTGTCCCCTGTGGTCACAGCAACACCAGCACACAGAGTTCTGCCTCTCGGTTTTCTGAAAAGCTGCTCTGTCATCCATGGTGAGACCAACTGGCTCTTTTTTTTTTTCCTTCTTGTTTTGGTTTGCTTTTCTTGTTTTGTTTTGAGACAGGGTTTCTCTGTGTAGCCCTTGGCTGTCCTGGAACTTGCTCTGTAGATCAGGTTGGTCTGGTAACTCGGGATCCGCCTGCTTCTCCTCCTGGAGTGCTGGGACTAAAGGGGGGAGCCACCATCCGGCTCTGACTGGATCTTTTTAGTGTTGACGACAGTAAAGGAAAATTGATACACATTTCCTAAGTTTCTTCAATATCTCAAATCAAATCTTTTTTCCTTGAGAACCAGAACCCCTTACCCCGGGTGTTTGATTGTCAGCAGCTCTCTGGATGACACTGAACTTTCCTGGGCATTTAGCGAGCACTTCCCAGCCCTGCCGTGTGGCCGGCCCTGTGTGGGTGGAAATGCTCAAGAACAGCCAGATTCAGCGAATGAAGTTTGAGTACCACCTGGCATGGGAGAGAAAGGTGAATCGGGCTGCATGGCCTAGACGGGAAGGAGGTGGCAGTGGCAGCAACTGTTTGCCCTGTTGTAAGAGTGCCTTCCCTGGGGATCTGAGCCACAGACCAATGCACTATGACTGACTGCTTTAGCATGCTGGAGTTTTCTCGGTCACCCCTGCAGACGAGTCCATTGTTACATATTTTCCACTTATTCTCCTGTGAGCATAAAATAAAGGCCCTATTTCTACAGGCGCTCCATGCAGATAGGTCAAAGTACAGGTTGAACCCAGGCGCTGGCTTCCTTTCCTGAGTGCTTGGTTTCTAGGCCAGTTTCTCGGATTGGACATGAGCACCCACTGCAGTGCATCATCCCCCGGCTCTGCTCTGAGGGGAACTGTGGGTTTAAATACCTCTCTGCAGCTCACTCAGGCTTGAGGTCATGGCAGAGAGGCCGGCCTTCGCAGGTGGCTGCGTTTTCATGGCTATGCAGCATCCAGTCTCACCAGGCTTACTTAGACAGTGGGGCAAGCGTTTATGCTTCCTGTACAGAGCTAGCTTTTGTAAAAACTAATTTGCGGGATACTGTGTTTTGTCATTTTGTTAAGAAGTTATTTGATGTTTATTGTGATTTTAAGTGATTCCGTAATTTCTCAGACTGTAGGAAGCAACTGAGCCAATCTTCCGCTCTTGGCAAGACGCAGCTGCCTTCCTCGAAAGCTAAAGCTAGTTTAGGTTCGGTGAGACTTGCTTTCTGGAGCTGAGCCTTCCAAGTCCCCATGCCCCTTTGGGGCCACAAGTTAGAGAGGCTGCTGTTTGCCAGGTTTCAGGCCTTCCCCAAGCATCCCATTAGCATCTCCAAAGGAGGGCCCCACCTTTCCCTGGGCTGCTGTGGGTCTTCGGTGGAGCCAGGACCAGACCACTTGGGAAAAGCCTTGGCTTCCTTTGCTCAGAAGCCAGAGCCTCCACCTGAACTAGTCCACAGCTTGTCAGGAGCCTGGACCTCTCATCCTCATCCTCCCTGTCAGGCATCTCTGACCACTAGGGATGCAGAGGTACTCCCAGTCTCCTGGGGCTTTTGTGGAAGCAGAAAGGAATATTCAGATGGGCAGATGCTCACACTGGTCTGGCCTCTAAAAGCTGGTAGTTTCTGGTTGGGCACCACACGGTTTGAGGGTCAGAAAATCAGTCACTGTACTTTAGGCTGCAAGTCTCTGCTTGGGTGACCATCTGAGAGGCAAGGCTGTCTTCTAGGCTGCTCCAGGTCTTGGGAAACTGGACTGCATGAATCTATCTGGTCTGCTTTTATTTCCGTCTCTCCCAGTAAGAGATGTGGCCCTTACTCCGTGGTTCTAGATTTTCTGTTTGCTTAGTGACCTTTAAGCCCATGATGTTCATTTGTTAAAGGATGAGACTCTTTGGTCATGAAGTCGTATGGTAATTGCAGTGTTTCCAAAGGACAGGCTGTACTTGTCAGTCTTGATTTGATTGAAGGTTTGTGTGCTGCCATGCCCCCTCTTTCTCTCCTCCCTTTTCTCCTATGCTAGTCTTTCACCCTCTTCTCTCTGGTGAAAGCAGTCCAGGCCTTGTTTTCTTTTTTCAGAGAAAAATATTTGTATCCCTGTGGAATGTTTGATTTAGTTCCTTAGGGAAGTTAATAGCCAAGGAGACCCCAGCCAGATGCTTTCGTAGACTTCTTATGTTCAAAGTCAAAGTCCTTACCCTTTCTGTTGGTCCTCCAATTGTAAACATGGCCCAATGGCTCAATGGAACATCTGTTGATCATTTGTATGTTCAGGAAATGATCAGAAAGCCATACAGACAAAGTTATAAATAATCAAAAATGTGGCGATGAACCTGTTAGAAGGTGGAGCTTAAATGCTACCTGCCTCTGAGTGCCTCAACCAAAACACACCTTGCGAGGGGCAGCTGAGTTCCCATCAGGCTGCCCTGTGTGGTGCAGGTGGACAGTGTACTGCCCTGAGATGAGGACATGAGATCAAGACTCGCCTCCTACTGGAATCAGCACACCTGGCCTGGCTGCCAACCTGTCTCCTGCAGACTTGGCATCAGCTCCCTTCTTTCTGCTCCCTCTTGCTTTCCCTCCCCTGTTGGTTCATGGCCACTGTCTGTGTCGCCTGCAAGTCCTAGTCAAACCTTAATACAGGTGGATGTATAGTTTGAATTCTGCTGAAGCTGGTTTGTTATTACTTATGTCTGACATAGGAAGAGGACTTTGAACCCTGTCTTCTGTGCCTTGCAACTGGACCCTCAGGTCCACCCACCCTCAGGAACTCTCTAGCACCCCCAACCTGGATACTGCCATAATTCACCCCACCTCACCCCAGGGTCACACCCGGTGGAGGTCCATGGGACTCTTCAGGTCATGGCTTATGTCTGTAAGCATTTCTTCGGGGCTCCTGTTCCCTTCTGTAGCGAGACTTCATGTTGGGATTTGAGGGCTTTACATGGTGGGGTGTACAGAAACATTACATAGTTGAGAATCCATTGAATCTTAAAATATGCCTTGAATTCAACTTTACCTTAGAAGAAACAGGAATTTTAGAAACTTCATAAAAACCCTCCTCCCCGGGAAGCATTACAAATCTTAGATTCTGTTCTTCAAGCAGTATATTCTGCCTGCGTGCCAGCGAGCCTCGCTCTTGGCCTGTCTGAAGAGGTCCCAGAAGCAGCAGAGTCAAAGGACGCTGGGGGGCAGTGGGCAGGAAGGAAGGGCCACTCCAGCTTACTCGGAAGCTTTCCAGGCTACTTGGGACATGAGGACAATTTATTCCACTCACAGGAATTGCTGCTGCTTGAGGGCAAATACTGTGTCTAAGATGGCGCTCTTAAAATAGCAAGTGTTCCCTGGCGCTTGAGTCATTGTAAAGACTGTGGCCCGCTTTCAAGGAATTCAGTGTATTGGGAGCTGGGGGTGTGGGGAGGCATTCTGGACACTGGATACTGAAGTGCCAGGTGCCAGGCAGAGCAGTGAAATGGCAAGCATCTGGGGAAGGCAGAGTGAAGCCTGCTGGTGATTCACCTGGGTAGGAGGAGAGCAGGCGGGGCCAAGTGTCCCCGAGATGACTGGCAGGTGAGTGTGTGGCTTATCTCAGCACACTGGTGGAGGGCGTGGAAGATGGTGAGGCTTGATCCCACAGGTCTTTGCCAGTGAGACTTTGGGGTATTATAGTTGAGGGTAATTAGCCACAATTAGGAGAGGATCTTAACCGCCACCCCCCCCCCCCCAAAAAAGGTGGTTCTTTTTGTCTGGTTGGTTTGGTTTTGGGGCTTTTTTGATTGGTTGATTTGGGGTTTTTTTGGTTGGTTGGTTGCTTGCTTCTTTGTTTTGTTTTTTGAGACAGGATCTTATTATGTAGCCCCGGATGGCCTGGAACTTGCCTTGTAGACCAGGCTGGCTTTGAACTCACCATAATCTGTATTCCACTCTCTCCCTAGTGTTGGGATTAAAGGCATGTGTCACCACACTTGGCAAAAGTGGTTCTTTTGAAAAAATCGAATCCCAAACTTTGTATATTCTATGAGTCAGAAGACTCCAGCACACATACAGTAGAGCATGGATTTTCTCGCCTTCCTCCAAGGCTGTTGTCTGCTGTCCTTAGCCATCAGTAATCCTTGGCACCATTCTTTGTCCTCAGCTGTGAAGTCCGAAAATTGTTCCTTCTCTTGGTCTCCCTGCATTTTGTCGGCACAGCACAAAGGCTGGCCAAGAGGGCAGACAGACAAGTCCAGGCGTCAAAATGTCCTCTTGAAGATGCTGTCTCCAGCCCTCCAGCCAGGCCTTGTAGGCTTTCCCTGACACCTGAGAGGCTTCAGCATGCTCCTGAGGAGACAGCAGTCCCGGCCCAGCCCCGCATGTCACAGGGCTCACCCGCTTTTCTGCAAGCTGAGCTTTTTGTTTTTAAGTGATGTGTGTAGGTTGCTGCCTGTCCATGCTACCCCAAGTGTTATCGCCTCTGTGTTTACTCACCTGGTAGGAAGAGCTCGTGTTAGCCGATGGAGGGGCCGCAGCCTGGTTCCGCCACCTGTCCGCAACCACCACTTAAAGGAGACAAGAGTAAGAAGCAGAAAGGGGGATTTATTTTCCGTGGCCATGTTGGGCAGAGGGACCCGGGACTGGCATCGGGAATCCTGGCCTGTGGCGGCAGGGTTCAAATAGGAAGAGGTGCTTTGCTGAGCAGCCTGGGTAACAGTGGTCCCTGCCCACCACTGGCTCACTGCCAAGTGTCCCCTGCCAGGTCATCTGGCTAGTTGTAATTTTTTCTCCTAGAGGTTAAGTTCCTCCCCTGACCCACCTCAGTGACATCAGCCTTCCTCTCCTGCAGGAGATTCCTGGGGAGATTGTTATTTCTTGGGGTCCATTTAGATAGAGCACAAACCTCTCTTTAGAACACACTCATTCCTCCAGACAGGTTGGTTACACAGAGTTCAGGCAGGTTTCTGCTGGAAGGCTTTGCCACCAAATAGAAACGTGCCTTCCAGTGCGATTAGAAGTTCCTTACCTATCTTTCCCTCGTAAAGTCTCCAGTGCCTACCACAGCTCCAAACCACGGTTGCCTAGGTGGGTTCTATTCAGATGACTCCTCCCCACCCCCTCTCTGGACAGCACTGTGTAGCCAGCCATAGGCCCAGCAGCAGATGTGCATAGACAAAGTGCTGATACCACCACCTACTTTTAGACTCCCTCACCTGTCCCAACCCAGAAGGTAAAGAAAACTCAGCAAGGTTCCCCTCTTTCCTGTGGTGTGCATGTTTACCTTTGCAGGGGTGTCTCAGAGGGGGTGCAGCATTTCGGTGTAGCCACAGGGAGGTGGGGACTGGAGCCTAACTTCAAGGCCAGCCTGGGCTACGTGATGTGGCTGCCTTACTTAGGACTCACAAAAATGGGCTGGAGAGCTGGCTCAGTAGCTAAGAATGGTGACTGCTCTTCCGGAGGACCCAGGATCAATCCTCAGCACCCACTGAGTATCTCACAACTGTCTGTAGCACCAGTTTCAGGGGATCTGATGCCCTCACACAGACAGACCTGCAGCCAAAACACCAATGCACATAAAATAAAAATAAATCTTTTTTTTTTTAAAGACTCAGCCAGACAGTGGTAGGGCACGCCTTTAATCCCAGCACTCGGGAAGCAGAGGCAGGCAGATCTCTTTGAGTTCGAGGCCAGCCTCGACAGAGCGAGTTCTAGGACAGGCTCCAAAGTTACACAGAGAAACCCTGTCTACAGACAAACAGACAAACAAAAAGGTTCACAAAAGTGGTTTGCCCAAGTTGGCACCAGCACGGGAGGCTTTGTTGAGTGCCACGGATCGCTGATGAGTGGAACAGGCAGGGTATTTCTTCGCTTTGTGCTCCAGCAAAAATACTGAAACCTGGAAACCCACAGCTGTTCCCTGAACTGCGAGCCTCTGCCCTGTTCATCAAAGGATCCCGTCCTTCTCTGTCCTGAGTGTTCCATCCTTGGCCCCCAGCTAGGCATGAGGGTCCCAGTGCTTCCTTCACCTTTGCTTCCAAGCAGACATTCTTCCAGACAGAATTCTTGCCATGAGATGGTTGCTAGCTAACCTTCATGGGTTTGTGGACATGAGAGTCTGTCTCATCCAACTCTCCTTCCCCTCATGGCACGTTTGGTTATTGGGGTCTTCCTTTCTCCGCTGCCAACAAGATAAAAAGGCTGCCGACAAACACAGGCTTGTCACGGTGGAGTAGGCTGTGGGAGGACAGTTATGCTCCGTGTCCAAATTCAAGTTGATTGGGTGGTTCTGTTTGATGTCATTTTGGAGGCATCTCCCTTTCTTAGAGCATCGTGTGGCGTGGCAGTAATAATTAGGCAGAACCCTGTCTTCCCCGTGGATGCCAGGATCACAGAGGGACTGCTTCTCAGCAGACACCTTAGAGTACACCGCTTCATTTTCCTCGATTCCACAGCCTGATTTCACACATGGCCGTAGTGAGGAGAGACGAGGCCTCTTCTTCCTCCCCGAGGGTCCCTGGGAAACAGGACCGCGTTTCTGAATTGCTAACTGGTATATTGCTTAGTAACTACTGAGTAATGGCTGTAAAGTTTCTCAGCTGCCTGCTTCCTTCTCCAGTCTGGGTTTGTTTTTAGCTACAGGACCATCAAGACGTACACAAGCCCCAGAGCTAGCTAAATCAGTGGAAACTTCCACCAGTCCAATCCAAGCATGGTTGAATCCCCAGTTAGTGGTGGTCCTGTCACTTTGCTCCCTTCCTTTTCAGTTCCTCTTTGATGGACAGGTGCCAACAGTGAGCTGCAGAAGCTGTTCTGACATTCAAGTGCCTATCTCCTTAGGAGTCCTTTGGTCACCTGAGTCCTCAAGGCCTTCCCTATTAGGATGGTTGTGTTTCTCCTCAGCATGTGTCTGGTTCTTTTACACTGTTTTCCTTCTACCACAGAAAAGGAAAACTCAACAGAGCCATGGCCTCCCAGAGGGGTGTAGTGAGGGATTTTTGTGAGACGTGCCCTCTGTAGGAGCTGTCTCTGGCCCTCTTGACTCAGCCCACAGGCACAGAGGCAGCTTCCTGCATAGGCCTCCCCAGGAGGCGTTGCTTGAGACCCTGGAGGGAACTCCAGTGCATAGTGTCACAGGTGACCCCGCCCCATTCTGCAGAAAGGGGAGAGTGATGATTAGTGCATCTTCTTCTTAATGATGACATTCCCAGAGGATGCTGGGCCTTTGCGGAGGGAGGGGGGCCTGGGGACGATAGCTGGTTGACTCTACTGCTATGGTGTGGCTCATGTCCTAGTTTCAGGGCCCGTGGCCAGTCCTAACTAGATAGATGATGGCATACTGGGTGCTTAGGTACACTCTGGACGCTCCCTCACAAGTTGTTCAGGCCACGTGCTCAGCCTCTGTTCTTGGGGAATGAAGTATGTCATCTTCCCATCATGCACTAGTTTTCACAGCAGAATAATTAACACCAAAGGGGACCAGGGAGGGGTCTGAATTAGGTAATACCCTGCCACTTCTCCCCAGGCACTTACAGAATGTCAGGATTGGGACTTGGGGAACTTGGTCCCTGATGATTAATGTCATAGTGATGTTAGACTGTGATTATTAGCTCGCATTGCAAAGGGAAATGCCTAATCCTTTTTAAAGGACTCATCTGTGTGTTCGTGCTGGATCACACTTTCGGGAGCCACATAGAAGACATAGAACAGTGTCTCTCCGTGGCTATGGTCCTCACAGATAACGGGTCTGGGGTTTATTTTAGCTTTTCATCCCTCGGGAACTAACAGACCATTATTTTATAGGCCAAAGTAAAAGTGTGCAGTGGCTTCACAAAGCAGAATACTGCCAGAAAAAGTCCTCAGCCAAACCAGGGTCCACAGAAAGATAGGGATCTTCTTTTCCTAAGTTACCATCTTTGCCTCTGACAAAAACATCCTTCCTTCTGCTCCTCAGAGCTGTCAGCAGGGAAAATATGACAAGGGTGCTCAGTCCGGCAGAGGAAGGTTGTCCTGCTGACAGTCCCGAAAGGGTTGAAGCTCACAGTGGGGAGGGGTGGATAACCCGCCCTGTGTGACAGTTTATGGGATTCTCTTAGTCACGTGCCTGCTGGGAAGATGGCCTTAGGGAGCTGTGGTGCCAAGTTTCTGTTGCCGTGTCCTCTCCTTCCCAGGACAACCAGCTGTGTCTAAGGCCTGTCATGCTGATGTCCTTTAACTTCATCTCTGAGGATCCTTTCTTCTTTTTTTAAGATTTATTTATTTTTATTGTATGTGTTAGGAGTGTTGGCATACATATGTGGTTTATCACATGTGTGGTTCCAGAAGAGGGCATCAGAGCCTCTGGAATTGGAGTTACAGACAGTTGTGAGCTGCCATGTGGGTGCTGAGAAGTGGGCCCAAGTCCTTCTGATGCTCTTCATTGGGTTCCCTGCACTCCGGTACTCTGGGAAGATGACTGTGGAGACAGGATAATAATTATGTTAACAAGATACTCTGTGGGAGGCCAGGCGGTGGTGGCGCCCGTACCTTTAATCCTGGTTCTTAGGAGGCAGAGGCAAGCAGATCTTTGTGTGTTTGAGGCCAACCTGGCCTACAAAGCAAGTTCCAGGACAGCCAAGGCTACACAAAGAAACCCTGTCTTGAGGGGGAAGAAAAATGGTTTTCTGTGGGAATTTGTTTTTGTACATGTTGTTGTTTCAAAAAAGTTTGAAAGTCTTAAGCCAGAGCTGTTACACAGAGAAACCCTGTCTTGGGAAAACAAACAAAACAAAACCAAAAAAAAATATATAATAATTCCTAAGATAGCTCACTTGACATGACTTGGTCCTCCACCATGGGATCTCCCTAAGCCATGGCTGCCAAGTAAGATGAGTTCACTGCTTGGTTGATCGAGAGAACTGCAGAAGTACTGCCGTGTGATCGGGGCGACCAGCTTGCTCGTCCAAAACCTAGACCAGAGCCCAATCCACACCATGGCTGCCCCTAACTTAACAAGACCCACAAAAAAAAAAAAACACCCCTGTGTGCCTTTGTTGGGGTCATTCCAGATTATGTGATACCAGCTCCTTTGGGCTTTTTAGCCTTAGGATGCTGTGATAAGAACTAAGGTAAGCAGTTCCCCCGCGCTGACCTCGATTTCAGACCTGGGAGGCTTAGCCTGGGCTCTGCACTCGGGCAAGCAGGGAGGTGATACAGCAGCTTGCTTCCTGTCACTTTCAGGACACCCTTAAGAACTCTGGCTTTCTTTTCTCTTCTAGACCCTCACACTGACAGAAGACCTACAGAGAAAACCCTTTGCCAAATCTGCTCCCAGCAAGTGGACAGTGATACCGTTTACAGCTTGACACCTTCGTGAATCCTACGCCATTTTCCTAACCCAGCAGAGACTGTTAGCAGCCCTGGCCCTGGGTGAAGCCCTCACCCGTGGAACAGAACTCTATAATGTATGCAAAATCTGACTCTGAGTGACCTGCCAGCGAGGACAGCACCCTTCAGCACCACCCGTTTCCTTCCAAGCTCAGCAGGCGCCCCAAAGGCCATTCTCCAGTGCTCCACTACCATGGTGGTTTCTGAGACAGTTTAAGCATTGTTTTGTGTTGGTTTCCGTTGGACCTCTGAGTTTTTTACACATGGTAACTTGCAGTATTTTTCTGTTGAGAAGGCTAACCGCCCCTCCCCTAGCACACTTAAAAGCAGGAAAGCGCCAGAACCAGTTCTCAGGCTGGCTTTGAACATCACAAGCTTTTGAGCCCGCGGAACTCCACAAACTTAACACATTACATAAACTAAAGGGGGTTTTCTTTTTTCTTTCGTTTGGTAGAAAATTATCTTTTTTAAAAAACTGAACAATGGCACAATTGTTTGCTCTGCGCACCCGTCCAGAACTGAACTACGCGTAGGCAAAGCAAATGGAGGCAGGCGTCTGACCCAGGAGTTTCCCGTTCTGAGTCGGTGTGGTCTGTGGTCTGTGGACTGGGACCCCAGGGTCCCGTCCTTCTCAGCTAATGCAGTAGACAGTGTCTGCTCTTAGGAACCAGGACCTCTTTAGGAAAGATCAGCTACTGCTCATTGCCAAATGCCACTAGGGGCTTAGTTTCAAGGAGAAAAAAAAAAGGAATGTGAGCTGGTTTGCTTCATAGAAGGTAGGGGATTACTGGTGAGCCACTGGGCCGTGCAGTGAGGAACGTACGAAATAGGCAAGCCAAGTCTGCACTGAGGCAGGTCCAACTTCACTGTTTTTGAAACATGCACATCTTTTGATTACTTTCAGCCTTGCTGTGTAGACTCTGATCTTTCTAGAAGTGTGTGAGTGACAAGCAATAGCATACAAGGTGATATATATATATAAGCTTAGGTTGTAATTGTACAGGTGACACTTGGAAATACAAGATAAGGCCATTTAAACTTTTTTCTTCAAACTTTCTGCTTCTATGGATCTCATTTTTTTGTTTTGTTTTCAAAAAGTTATGGTGCTGTATAGGTGCTTTCTGTTTAACCTGCAAAGTGTGAGTGTGCTCATGACACCTTTGACGGACAGTTGGGGACACCTTTGGTACGTAAGAAACTGGTGTGGTGATGCCCTGGCTAGCACAGCGTACACGTACTTCTCCAGAGTGATATACGAAGACTCTTTTCTTGCATAAAAAGCATTAGGCATATAAGTGTATAAATATATTTTATCATGTACAGTACAAAAATGGAACTTTGTGCATGATGTTAGGAATGTGGGCTAATGTTCCAGCACGGTTTCCCTGCTCGAGTCCTCGCTGTTGCTCGCACTGTGACAGTGGACACCAACACAGGCGTGCCACCCAGTCCCTCACACCCACCACCAGCCCCCTGTGCACCTCTGCTTTATAACTCCCCTGGGGGTGACGTTGGTGGCAGTCACAGCTCCTAGCATAATGAGAGTTCCATTTGGTATTGTCACACGTCTTTCCTGCCTCGCCTGGATCATCACGTCTGAGCGATGGCCCTGTCGATTTCAGTCCGCCTTCTCCAGAGTCCGTACGTTGTCACGCAGTTGTGGCTCTACTAGACCTCTCCTCTAGTGCATTGCTTTTTCCAAACTGCTCTGTGTTTATAGTCTTCATTTTTAAAGTCTAATTTTGAAAAATGTGTGTAGTAGTCACGTGGTCTGCTTGCCAGCGGGCCGTACCTGCTTACTTTATTCCTTTACGGTGATGTTAGCCACGCCCTGACTCTTCAGGAGTCAGCTGTCCACGCGACCTGCTTCATTTTAGGCAGAAGGCTGGTGGGCTGGCTTCCCAGGGTGCTGCTTCCTTGGTGGGGTGTGTGGGGGTGGCAGCTGAGGGAGCAGAAAAAGCTCAGGTACAAGGGAGAACCCCAAGTGCTTCCAACAGGAGGGCCCTGAGAATTCTCTCCCAAGCTTAAAGAAGCGAGCAGACTAATTCACAAGATAGCTGCTTGGCTGTGCAGTTTACAGCGCTGGGAGTGAGAGAGGCAACCCTCCAGTGTGTGCCCCTAGTTTGAAGACATTGAAGTCCTTTTAGACACGTAGCTTCTCATTTATTTTCTTTCCCAGTGTTTGTTGGATGTCAGGCACCAAGTTTCACAGAATGTCCTAAAAACAGATTATAAGTTGAAGCAAGGGCAGTGTGAGGCCAGGGCAGGCTCAGCAGATCAGAAAAGCAGAGGCAAAATGCTTGGCTATAATTTACTTTGTAAAATAATACAGAGTCTACACAGGGGATGTGTGGAGAGCTGAGGCCTGCCAGGCCCAGGACCCTTGCACACTCACCCTCTGGGGCCCCACACCGACAGACCACGCTCCCTTAAGAAGCCCAATTCTATGGCGGTCAGAATCCACAGAGGTGAAGCCCAGGTCCTCTGCACCTGCTGTGGGAACCCTGCTTTCGTTGTCTGCCGAGCAGCTCTCTCAGTGCTCTGTAGAAAATCTGAGCAGATGAGTGCGTGACCTCCCAGGCTAGGACCAGCTGCCGTGATGGCATCCTGACGAGAAATGGCTGTGTGAGCCTTCGTAGGGAGTCCGGTCCACTGGTGACAGGCAGTAAGACAGCAGGGTACCAACTGCTGAAGATTGAAGCACTCTCGGGCTCCATGGCTCTCTTCATCACCAAAGCTAGAGACGAGCATATGCTGGCCCTCTCCACCCTGGCGCTGGGCTCCTTAACTGAGTGCATCTGAGGTGGGCTTCACCGTGTCCTCAGCACATAATGGCTGCTGAAGCCCATGGGATTTTGTTCCTAAGTCTCCTGCTAATGGAGGACCATGCACACAGGTGGAGCACAAAACCTTGTTTTTAGGTTGACGATCAGCATCATGTGTGCTGCTGTCCCGGTCAGAGGAGAGGACATCTTGGCTCACTCTTCAGGAGAGGCTATGTCCCCTCTCAGGTGTGACTTCAACCTACTTCCAACCCACGTACAGGTTCAAAGTCACAGGGCAGCAACTTTGCCTTTTCCTAACTAAGGAGCGCCAGCCGCTGAACGAACAAGCAGCATTTGAGTCTTTTGGAAATGCCCTTCAAGAGCAAAGCAGAGAAAAAGTAAGCCTTCCACCTATCCCTTGGACTGAGGGGGACACAGAGACAGTTCCTTCTCTCTCTAAAAACCAAAGGTGATACAGAATGGGTTCCCTTTTTCTTGATGTTTCTGGGGGACAGCATATGATCAGGCACAATAATGTTCTTTTTTCAATTAAAAGCAGACCTTTTGTAGAAAAGCAATCACGGGCACAGGGGTACGTGACACCAGCTGTGGGCATGGGAACAGCAAGGGCCCAGGCCATGAGGTGGGAAAGATGCCTTGTGGAATCATGTCTGTCAAACATGACCTTAGAGCCCAGGTCGCTGACAAGAGTGTGTGGCATTTTAACTAAATCCTCAGTGTATAACAGGCAGATTGGATGGATGAAGCATCTTCTCTTGTTGAGTTTTATGCATTTGTGTTTTTCTTTCACGAGCTGTGATTACAAGGCCCCTGCCACACTCCAGGAATACTTGTGCAGCTGGTAAAAAAGAAATGTGTGTGTCTGGTCACTTATTTCTCTTATAGATAATTTTAATCTCCTTGCCCGGCAATCAGCCTTGTATACATGTCCTAGCACATCGTGTATGTGGGAGGTGTGCACAGATGTGAAGGAGACCAGAAGAATTGTGAAATGGCTTGTGCATTCGGGCTTCACATGTTTAACTTTTTTTTTTTTTAAGAAAAAAAAAGTTGCATGAATGAAAAAGTAATTCTGTATACAGTTTCTGTAAAAATGGCTTATCTGTTTTGATTTCTTGCTTCTGCCCCTGCACAAACTAGAATTTAGTATGGCGTGTGGCCATATTCAGACACCTAAGAAGCTGTTCGTCGTTGGGTTTGAAGCAGCTCATCCTCTCAAAGCTACCACTGTTGTGCTGCATTCTGAGTCCTGAGGACCTTGTCTAATACATTGCCATGAATTAACCCTACCGCCTTTCTTCTCAAGGATCAACCAGTTTGATTTGCAAAACTGCCCCTTTCCAGTGAAATGGAGATGCTTACTTCCCTGGTGTCTGTAGATACTGCCTGTGTATTCCATTTACAACCATAATCTAGTTTGTAAAAGCCGTGGTGACGCATGTAAATAAAGCATTGATGACACTCTACTCCCTGCCCAGCCATCTCTGTCGTCATCACTGCCCTGTGCCCCGTAACCCAGAAGTGAAATGGTTGGGTTTGTGTGGCAGTCTTCCTGTGAGATCACTTCCCAGGCTAGGAGAGGCAGAGACCCGCGAGGCTATTACAGCTACACTAAATGAACCCAGGACACTTCTCCGTCCCACTTTTGACCTCCACAGACACAGCAGACACAGCAGACACTGTGTGTGAATACAGCACAGTTACAGAGTTGTTCACTCTGGCTAATGCCGGGTTTGGGGTGTGCTGAGTTACGAAGTCCCAGAGAAACTGTCAAGTGTGAAGGCAGGAGTCAGACTCTGCTTTAAAGGAATGACTGAAGAAGCCTTCCTCCCGTGAGTCCAGTGAATAACCACTGGTCATCATCAGGGCCCTCCTGCACATGGAGGCGAACCTCCAGACTGGTAGCAGCGGAACCAACACTGTCTGTGCTCACTCCTGGTTTTGTCAGTGCTGCTGGGAGGAACAGAACATTGCAAGACTGTCCTTAGTTGTCTCTATTTTTTCTTTAATTAATATGCATGTTATAAAAATTACCGCACTTGGAGAAACCCCCAGGAACTAGTTTAAAGGTCCTAAGATATAGCCTGGTTCATATTTCGGTTTAAGGAGATGGAAGGTTTGAAGTTGGGCTCTTGGGGTAAGCCCTGCCTCCAGCCTGTTTCTCTCCTGTTACTGAACCTTTGCAAAGGGAAAGAAAGCCCTTGTATCCTCTGGCATCCAAGTGGGAAAGGCATTCACCTGACATAGCATCCCTGATTCTGTTTCCAAAAGATGAGAGAGACCGCCAATGCCAGTTGCTAGAAGACTTAAGTTCTCAAAGCCAACAAACAGTTAAAATCCCTTTAATGATCACTAAGTTTCTGTGTGGCAGTAGCCAAACCTTGTGACAGCCTCAAGAGAGCTATATGACCTTGTGATATGCACTAGGTGTGTTGTGTTCCTGCTGTGCCCCCAAATCAGAGCCAGAGCTGGGTGACGGGTCCTGCTTCCAATCTGATGTAAAAGAAAAGTCCGTATGAATCTGATTCATTCTCAGGTAGTCTGGGCAAGGCTTTCAGCCATCAAAGGTTCTGTGGACACACACCATCCAAATCCTATTCCACAGCTGCAATTCAGTGGCCAACAGCAGAGAAAAGTGGCATTTCTAGCCAGTAACCAAACTGGCAAACAGCCACTCCTGGAAGCAGTGGGGAGTAGGGCGGCAGCTTGTCTGGTCGGGGAGCCGCCCATGGTGCTCGGGTATCTTTCAACTCTGGCTGGTGGGCACGAGCAGGCATAGAGGTGAAGAGGGAACACTCGTGGGACACCCTCCATTGGAGAGAGCAATGGTCCTGGCCCAGAAGCCCGCACACTTTCAGGGCTGGAGGAACAGCTTCTTCTAGATTTTCCTTATCAAGAGCAGAAGTTGAGGGCTAAAGAGATGGCTCAGGAGTTAAGAGCCCTGGCTGCTCATCCAGGGGACCTGCTTTGATTCCCAGCACCCACATGGTAATTCCTGTTCTAACACCTGGCCTCTTGATGTACCAAACATGCATATACATGGTGCACATTCAGGCATGCAGGGAAAGCACCCATACACAAATAAAAATAACCGTTTTAAAGAGAATGCAGAAGTTTAATGCTGTCAGCATGAAAACCTGAATAAGTTGTGTGTGTATGAGGTTCTGCCTAAGGGCTGGCATATGGTAATAGCTCAGCTGTTTCTCCTTGTTCTCTGAAGATTTAGTGCAGGAAGCATGTCCCCATGCTCCTGAAGAGATCTCGGTGCCTTTCTTGGGTTGGCACAGACTCTGGTGGTTTATTCATCTGCAGCACCTACTACGTGCCAGGCATCCTGCTTTCCATAGTAAGATGAGCTAAAGGGGCCAAGCTGAAATGTCCCCCCCCCCGCTGAGTCCCTGAAGGAATGAATTCCACAACTGATACAGAAGAGAGGGACACATTGGCCTGAGAGCTGGACCAGCCGAGGAAGGACAGACGGCTGGAAAGACAGACAACTGGGCTCTCTGACATCAAAACTCAGGCGACAAGGGGAGGTTAAGACTGGCTCAGGAGAGAGGGACTAGTGGGCATACTTGGGACTTGGTGTACTCCATGAGACAGGAACTCCAGAAAGAAAAATAGGGTGCCAGAAATTCCAGACCGAGGAGCTCCGCCTCTTCAATAGAGCAGGAGCCAGCGAGGGCAGTGACCTGAACAGAGTTGACCTTTAGAAAGGCAGGGTGCCCAGGGTGTGCTCTGGTAGAGTCTAGGAGGGTGAAGAAAGGAGAAGCCGTAATAACTGGAGAGCTGTTTCAGCATGGCCCCCACAGGACAACTATTTCTGCGGTCCATCAGAGTAGTGGAGAAAACTACCTCAGGTCTCAAATGACTGCAGCATCAATCTCTACATCCCTCTTCCTAGCCCAGCTGAACAGCCATGACGGAATAGTAGACGCAGCAATGCAAAGGCGGAGGGGGGGGGGCAAAAAAGGTTTTTGTTTCAATAGTTCTTTTTGAGAAGGGGGTGGTTTGAGACAGAGTTTCTCTATGTAACAGTCCTGGCTGTCCTGGAACTCTGTGGACCGGGCTGGCCTTGAACTCAGAGACCCACGTGCCTCTGCCTCCCAAGAGCTGGAATCAAAGGCATGCACCACCACCGCTTCCAGCCCTGCTTTCAGAAGTTCTTGTATTCTAGTGTGACTTACCAAAGGAGGAGTGTGTCGTTACTTGTATGAAGATAGCAACAAAGGCATGGAGGTGGGCCGGCTCTGACTCCAGGACTGGGACAGATGGATAAGTGGGTGGAGGGTGCTGGGGACAAGAAGAGAAGATAGTGAAATAACTCCGCTGTTGCCATGCTGTGACCGTGACTGCCAGGTGACTGGTGCAGTTGCAGCCCTGTGTCCTCATAGCCTGGTTTCCTTAACTCCTGCCTACATCTTAGATACTACAATAAGGAAGTACCTGGTCAGAACAAAGGAATATTATACAGCCATTAAAACAACAATCATGGAAGCTATCCAGTTACACAGAAAATGTTCCTATCAAATACTCTTAGAAATGTGTGTTTGTAACTTTACATATTTATATAAGAAAAAATAAAATGCAGAATTCAAGTAGTAAGTACTAATATAAAACTGGCTGGAGAGGGAAAAAAATGCAAGGTAAAATAAAAATAGAAATAATTCCCATCGCCGGGCAATGGTGGCGCACGCCTTTAGTCATAGCACTCGGGAGGCAGAGGCAGGCGAATCTCTCTGTGTTCAAGGCCAGCCTGGTCTACAAGAGCTAGTTCCAGGACAGGCTTAAAGCTCCAGAGAAACCCTGTCTCGAAACCCTCCTCCCCCCCCTAAAAAAAGGGAAAAAAGAAAGAAAAGAAATAATTCCTGTCCCAGCTTCTCTGTGAGCCACGGCACCTGGTAGGATTCTGCTGTAGTAGTACCGTAATTGATTTAAACCAGGCTCCCCCGTGGGTAGACATGACACTGGATTGCCCCCAGCTACTCCTTGTTCTCAATAGCATTGCAACAAATAATTTTATACACATGTTACGTCACACATGTTCCAGGAATCCTGGAGGACTAATGTCCAAGTGTGAAATTTCTGAGCCAAAAGATATATGGCTAGTAATTTTGACAGAAGTTGGCACAGCAACCCTCCAGTGTGGACCAGCCAGTTCCCAGCATACAGTGAGAATCTGTTTCCTCACCAACTCATAATTTTAGTATTTTAAAAATACAGTTCCGAACTGTGTCATGCCCCCCTCCACTGGAAACTTCTTTAAGGCCACACCTAGGCAAGGCAAGAGTCAAATGGGTCTCAAGGGACAAGTGAGGATAAGGGTGGCCGTCTCAAGGGATGCTCCTGAGCCACCCGACACAGCTAGGAAGGGGACGGGAAGCTGTTCTGAGCACTCTGGTGATTTCTGTGCCACACCTGGAAGTCTCTAGCTGCCAACCTGTCCATCCAGTCTGGCTACAGTCTCCTCCCCCTCACGCCACCAGCTTGGACTGCATTGCCTCAGGGTCAGCAGCCTAACCTCCCAGCTGGCTTCCCTCATCTCCCAGAATTCCAGAGGGACACGATCACCCAAGAGAAACAAGTCTGGCCTCTTTGGCTGCAAACAGCACACGCAGACTTATTTGCAGTGAGATTACACAAGCAGATGGAAGATTGCACTGCCCTGTTTGAGAGATGAGCGCTGCTGGGGGGAGGGGGGGCAGCCTGCCAGCCTCTGAGCAAACCTATTTCCAAAGGTTCTGCAAGGTGTTCTAAGGTGCTCACTGGGTGCTCTTCCCAGTAAGAGGGGGCGTTGTTATCCAAAGAAGACATTCTCACACCTTCCCACTGCCTACCCTGTGGGTTGGCGACACAGACAGGGACAAGATGCTGGGGTAGGAATACGCCACACACACCTCTGCAGATGGCAAAGCTGGAGTCAGCAGGGAGGTCTGCCTTGAAATAGGACCGCATCCTCTTCAGCCTTGCCCTACCAAGCTCCAAGCTCCAACAGAAAAGAAGATTAATGTCCTTAGTGAAATGGAAGCAAGGCTGAAGGGCCATGCAGATGACATGCATGTGCCCAGATGTGTCTACATACCCTTCAAGCAAGTTCTGAGCAAACACTTCATCCAAGTCTCCAGACCCAGCCTCCATGAGTGACTGATCATTTTTACCATACAAAAACATTCAAGGCAGAGGCAGGCAGATCTCTATGAGTTCAATGCCAGTCTGGTCTGCAGATCAAGTTCCAGGGCAGCTAAGGCTACACAGAGAAACCCTGTCTCGAAAAACAAAAAGCAAACAAAAAACATACAGCAAAATGAATCCATTAGAATAATTTGGTTACATGCTAATGAAGAATGAGAGGTGGCCAGCTTTAAGATCTCTTCACTCCTCTTTTCTGTGATGTTCTCTGGGATGTTGGTGAGATGCCGAATCATAGTCAAGATCCAAGACTCAAACGTCCTGGAAGAACATCAAATGATATATTTCTCATCCTGGCTCTGGCTCCACAACCATGTTCCCTGAATGTGCTGGACAGTTTTATGTCAACCTGACACAAGTTAGAGTCACTGGAGAGGAAAGTCTCAGTTGAGAAAATGATCCATAAGATCAGGCTGTAGGCAAGCTGTAGAAAATTTTGTTAATTAGTTATTGATGGGGAGTGCCCAGCCCATTGTGGGTAGTGCCACTCCAGGCTGGTGGTCCTGAGTTTTATAAGAAAGCGGGCTGAGTAAGTCATGAGGAGCAAGCAAGTAAGCAGCAGCACCCCTTCACGGTCTCTGCATCAGCTCCTGGCTGCAGGTTCCTGCTCTGTTTGAATTCATGCCTCCTTCAATGATGAACAATGACATGGAAGGGTAAGAAAGGTCAACCCTTTTCTCCCCAGTTGTTTTGTTCATGGTGCTTCATCATAGCACAAGTCATGCTAAGACACTGAGTAAACCAATACAACGTCCCCAGGAGTCAGTCTCTCCATCTGCAAAGTCTACTCGATGAGCATCTCTTTCTTCGTAAGGTGGTCATGGTGAGCCACAAATGGAGCACACACACAAATGGAGCACAAGCGTGTGGAGCACACACACAAATGGAACACACACACAAATGGAGCACAAGCGTGTGGAACACACACACAAATGGAGCGCGCGCACACACATGTGGAGCACATACACAAATGGAGCACACATAGATCACACACAGATGGAGCACACACAAACGAACCACACACACACACACATGGAGCACACAAATAAATGGAGTACACACACCAATGGAGCACACACAGAGATGGAACACAAACACAAATGGAGCACACACAGAGGTGGAGCACACAGAGATGGAGCGCACAGACTTGTATTCAACTCTTTGAGTGAGGAAGCTGCTGAATGACAATATGTTAAATTTCCAGAAGGAAAACGGGGGCAGAGATGGAAAGGAGGATGAAGTTGAGGATGGGAACAAAGATGAAGATGAGGGTAGCAGAGATAGAACTGGGAAGGATAGAGGAAATGGAGATGGGACGAAGACAGAGATGGAGACAGGAGGATAGAGGAGCTGGAAATAGAAATAGAGGTTATGAGGATTAGAAGAGAGAAAACGGGGACACAGGTGAGGGTAGAGAAGACAGGGTGGAGGTAGGAAGGAGGACAGAGGAGATGGAGGTGGGGAGATAGGGACAGGAGTAGAGAGGAAATGGGGTGAGCAGAACATGTGTGTTGTCAAGAATGGGCGAGTGCTTGTCCGTGGCATCTGTTTCAGAGGAGGTGGTGCACTCTGCCCTGCTCTCAAGCCTTGTGCTGTGCTTGTCACTGCGTGAAAGCTCTCCACTTTCAGTTCCAAAGAAGTTAAATAAAATAGGGCCCCATGGCAGTTATATTTGTTTTTTCAACATGGAGACAAAATTGCAAAAGCAATCTAATGAGAAAAGTGTTGATTTTGGCTCACAGTTTAGGCATGGCGACAGGACCGTGATGGTCGGGTCCCATCTGCAGTCGGAAGCAGATAAAGGTGAGTGCTGGTACTCAGCTCACTTTCTCTCTTTTATTAGTCAGGGGTTGAGGCCACCCACATTTAGGATGGGTCTTCCCACCTCAGTTTACCTGTTCTAGATATCCCTTCGTAGGCATATACAAAGTTTATCTGCTAGGTAACGCAGGGTCCTGTCAAGCTGAAAATATATTAATCATTACAGTGGCCCAAATGGATTATCTGCCTGATGAAGTCAGAGAGATTTGTTTACTAGTCTGAGGGAGGCAGAGAAGGGCACAGACTGAAACACACCCATGTAATGAAGGGAAACTGTCCTCGCGTGTGTGTGTGTGTGTGTGTATGTGTGTGTGTGTGTGTGTCCCTCTGATGTTGCTGTCTCCAGGATGGGCCCTGATGGACCACTTCCTGCCCACAGCACAGTTGGCCCTGCTGGTGTTTAGGGAAGAATGTAATTAAAGAGGGCTACTGGGGTAGCTTAAGCTTTAATTGCTATGTTTATGCCTCCCTGAGCAAAGGGTTCAGGCCTCCTCCCTGAGGCCTGGCTATGCCCAAGGCTGGCTCCACCTCTGGAAGAATACAGCCATCTTTCCTGAGTGCTGCAGGTCATCCACGCCTGGTTTAGTACAAGTGGGTTCTTCACGGTGCAAGCATCTGCTAACTAGAGAATTCCAACCAAAGGAAGTGGTCTGCTGGTGAGCGGTCTGTGAATGGAAAAACAAGCAGCCCTTGGTGAGGACATGTGGCCTCAACCTGGGGCCCATGCTGCTGTGAGGAGCAAGGGGACTCAGTGCTGTGGTCACAGAGCTTTCGCTCCTTCGAGTTGAAGGCCCTTGTCTGTCTCCTGAGGTCTTGCTTGAGGAGTCTGACAAGAATTAGGGCTAGTGTGTACAGATCACCTATGTAACTACTGACCCTGTCAGTCAACGTGTGTTACTGAGGACCTACTGTGTGCCCGTATTAGAGTCAATGAGGAGAGCTTAAGCGGTTTTTTGTTTTGTTTTTTTAAAAATAGTTCAAACTCTAAGAAAAGAAAAGAAAGGCAACAGATGAGCAGCAGATTCTTAGGCAAGTTACTTAAACCTTGAGCTTCCATTATCTGAAACATAGAGGAAGGCATTTTATCCTGTCTCATGTTATTGTGAGGATTACAAGAGACGTTGCAAGGGAGGCTTTCGAGCTTGGCACATAGTAGGGGCTTGGTGAAATCAGCACTATTTCTGAGTCCGGAAGGATTTCTCAGTCAGCCCCTCATTACAGACCGTGGCATCGGGTATCTAAAATGTTTTCGCTCTCCCAACCCCAGAGACAAAAGAAAGCAGAGTCTTCAGTGTGTGGTGTCTGGATGGTGCGTGCCAGGGAGGCATGAGGGGGTTAGCTAAGAAGAAGCAAACTTGGACCATAACGGAAAAAAACAGAATCCAACAGAGGCCAACATCTGAGGGCATTGCCTGCCACAATTCTGAAAACCCTGAAGTTTAGATATCTCAGTCAAATGTGGAAATGCCAGCTCATTTAAGGCTTCTGTAGGACAAAATGTCCGCGTCTTAAACCTGGAACCTGTGTTTGGTCGTGCAGCAAGGGGAGATTAAGGGTTAACCACACAGCCTTATTAAAAATAAGATGATCTCGGTGGGCCCGCTGTCATCATAAAGGTTCTGAACTGGAGGAGAGGAACTGGAGTGGAAGCCATAAAAAAGGCAGTGGAAGAAGTGCTTGCCAGTCGTGTTGGTACTGAAGATGGGGGAGGGGCGGCAAATGCAGGATGAAGGCGACCAGAAAGGGGGCTGCCACCTCTTTGGTTTCAGCTCAGCGAGAGCAGCCCTGGTCTTCAGACATCCAAAACCATAAGATTGCAAACCTGTGTGGGCTTAAGTTACTATGTTGGTAGTAATTTGTACAGGTAGCAATAGGAAACTCATGTTCTCTTTTTCAACCTGGACCCATGTCACTAGATGTGGGTGACTCCTGTGTCCACACTGGTCATGGAGTCTACTGTGGCCTGTGGGCTGTCATCCCCGAGTCATTTGTCTCTTTATTCAGTTGGGGGCTCAGACAACTATTGAGCAAGAATTCTGGGCAGCAGGGGTATTCAGAGATCTGTGAACCACAGCCTGATGTCCGAAGGATCTCTATCACGATTATCCTGTGAGTCTGGGTCACTTGGCTCTGCCTGGAAATCCAGGTAAGGGGAAAGGGCTCTTCCAGGAGCCTTCCCACTAGGATAGGATGCCCCCCCAAAACCCATGCCAGATAGAAAGGAACACACAGAACAGGCCCATACCTCCTCCCAGGGAAGCATGGCCCAGGCAAGGCCACATGCTTAGAGTCATACCGTATGTTCCCTTTTTGACCTCGTTTCTCTCAGTTGGCATAAAGGATGCAGTCATGATGAACCAACCCTGAAATCATTAAAAATAAAAAAGAAAGCATGAGTTCACAGAAGGCCTTAGAACCTGCTTCTTACAAAGGAAATGAAAGACTTCCAAGCTCATGGGATACTGTTGCCTACTTGAGGACATGCCGTGTTACAATGCTTTCCCTAGTTGAATCTCTTTAGCTTTCAATAACTTCAAGAGAAAAAAAAAGCCTGTCTTCTCCCTTTGTTTCTTCCTTCCTCCCTCTCTCTCTCTCTCTCTCTCTCTCTCTCTCCCTTCCTCCCTCTTTCCTTTCCTTCCTCCTCCCCTCTTCCTTCCTTCTTTCCTTTCATCCTTCCCTTTCCTCCCTCCCTTCCTTCCTTTTTTCCTTCCTTCCTATCTATCTTGGGCATGGAACTCAGGGCCATGAATGCTAGAACAAGCGTTTACTGCTGAGCTACATCTCCGCAGGTACTTGCTCTTGACGATTAAGGTGGCCAAAGTTCAAAGACAGCGGTATAGGTCCAAAGTCAATTAGTCCCCTTTAGCTAGATCCTTCATATTTTCAACCAAGATTCTGTTTTTCAAGTTTACAGACATCGATAAGTGCACGGTGAGAGGGTGCTGATCTCCATAAGCTGCACATTGAAAATCTAATCTTACCCAAACAAGTGATAGGGTGGCCAAAAAGAGCCCGGGTCCAAGTTTAAATCCTGCCTTCCCTTGCTGCTACATGGCCTCCGAGGGTGAAATTTCATACTCCTGGTGTTCAGGAGAGGTTGTGCCGCTAATCTAGAGAACACAGTGGATCATTTCTGACTATTCCCAGAAGCTGTTTAATGCACCCCATTGACTGGATGGTGGGTGAGGCCCTTTGCAGAATTTGGTGACCAGGGAGGAAAGCAAGGGGTTAACAATGCCAGCAGAAGCTGGCACAGCTGGGGATCATTAGCTCCTAAAGAGGGGGCCAGCCCAGGAGGGGGGAACCCTCCCAGCTGTGAGGAAGAAAGCCGCCCAGAGCATCTCCTTTGGAGGAAACTTGGGCTTTAAATATTGTTTCCATCTCCCCCTCCCAACCCCCCAACCATGGTGACTTTTCCTCTCCAGGGGAAGTTCCTGGTCTGTGAGTTTGGTTTGTGAGCCCCAGTACCGGTGTTCCCACAGGCAGTGGCTTGCCGCTGGTGGGGCAATATTGTTATTGATGTTGGGCCAGAGAATGGGATCTTCCAAATGAGGGCTCTGTGGCTGGGTTTGGCCACACTGAGCCTTATCCCCACAGTAGAGCCAGGCCTGGGACAGTCACCCACAGGGCAGGGCTGGAGGGTGCGGCACTTTCCGCAGGCTCGGCCTCTTCATCTACAGGCACTATTTTTTTCCAGTTACATTTTAAAATTATTTAACAGTCTTCTCATACAATATATTTTTATCATATCCCTTCCCTCTCCCAAGTCTTCCCAGATCTTCCCCCACCGCCCTACCCCGGCGACACCATGCTCTTTCTCTCTCAAAAAGAAACAAAAAACTAAGACTGAAAAAGACAAAAGTCACCAAACCATAACACACACAGACACCAAAAACAACAACAGAAACCAAAATCATGGTGTCTGTTGTGTGCTGATTAAGTACTCTTGAGCTGAGACCTGCCCGAGTGGTTGATAGCCCCTGTATCACGCCACTGGAAAAAATGGATTTTCCCCATCCCAGCAGGTGCCTTTGCACTAGCTTCTTGCTCAGGGTTAGACGTTATGGGCCATTTCCCCTTCTCTGTGCTGGGACTTGGTGGGTTGAATTTGCACAGGTCTGCGCGTGCTGTCGCTCTATACTGCGGGCCTGTTGCGGCTTATATTCTGGCCCCAGACTTTGTTCTGGGTGCTGCAGTAGCCTTCACACCATGACCCCAGCTACTCAGGAGGCTGAGGCAGGAGGGGCACAAGCTCAAGCTAAGACTCACCGGGTGGGAGATAGTTAGGATCAGGTGGAAAGCTCCAGAGAGCAAGCAGAGGATACCAGAGGCCAGGTGATCGAGGCACTGTAGGGAGTGACTAGCGTCCCCACAGCCTCTGTCCCCCACAGCACTACTGGGGCAGCTGGAGGAAGAAGAAAGCAGAAGGGAGAGGGAGCCCCCCACACTACCAAAAGTCTCTCTTTGAAGTACCTTAACCTAAACAGCTGTGGGTTTTCTGGCCTGATTCCTCTCAGCCCTGGCTCCCAGCCCCTCAGTAGCACCATAATGAGCTGTGTGACAGGCAGGGCCCTCACTGTCCTTACTGCAGGCAGCTGTAGCAGCAACGCAAGCCCAGGCCAAAGTGTAATTTAAGAGACCCGAAGAAAAGTCAGAGACTTGGTGTCTCCGGGAAGGAAACTTTGGGACAGGGATCTGCCCACTAGGCAATCCAGCCAATCTGGATAGGTTCTTGCAAAGCCATGGCAGGAAGAGCCCTGACCCCCATGCCCTCTGACTTTCTCCCCATTCTAACAGTTCCCCAGGGGCAGTGAACACGGGGGGTGTAGGCGCACAGGACATTTTCCTCACAGCCACCGGGAACTTGAGGGGCCTTCCCCTGGTCCAGCACCAACTCTGCCTACCCAGGAGTGTACATGGAAGCCTGGACCAGTTTCTCCACGGAGCTCAGTTGGCTCACTCTGCATTGTGCCCTCCCCCATGATGCTGCAAGCAGCTTGTGGCAAGGCAGATGCTGGATAGCGCACCAGCCAGGCACCATGTGTTGGGGAGCGGAGGAGCCAGTGACGTCCAAGTGACTGGGTATTGTTGATATGGGCAGGGTCATGTCAAAGACTAAGGTCTCGGCCCCATGGGAGTAGCAGCCTCCTCTGGGTAAGGCTCAGAGACATGGCAAAGCCTTTGCCGATCCAGCTGCTAATGCCGATAGTGTGTGCCGGAACCGTCCACCATTGCTTTCTTCTCCCCCGATGTCTGGAGTTTGCTCCCCTGTCTTTGCTCCTGCCGGCTCCTTTTTTAGCTGTATATAAGGAATATCCTGAGCTTCTGGGATGCTGGAACCCAGCCTACCAGATCCCAGCTTTTCTGTATGTCTGTGTCTGTCTTGTCTTCATTTACTTACTGCTTGTTAACTCAGTCCAGAAGCTGTGCGAACACACAGCAGAGGAGAAATACTACCGACCGAACCCCTGTGCTGTGGGACACACCCCGTTGTCCAATGAGAGCAGCGGGAGGTCATGCCCATGTGGAAGGGGAAGAGCTAAAAGGGGCCGAGTGGTCAATGGTTAATTACACTCCCTTCCCACTTCAAACGTGCGTGGATTTGTATGGTGAATTGTTTCCATGCCAGGATCTCCCCACAAGTTGACTTCTTTCCATACAAGGGAAGGGGGGACCGGAAGATGCTAGTAAGGCTAACATCTGAGTGGACCAGGGCCAGCTAGACACTCAGCTGACTTGCAGGAGCTTTTGTCTCTATACATCCGTCTGTTGTAGCTGTCCTCACGTTCAGGAGGACCAGCTGTGGACAGGACTGTGACATATGCTGCTAGCCTCCCAGAGACTGGCCTCAGCTTTGAACAGAGCTTAGCTTTCACAACTCCAGCAGCCCAGGAAGAACATTCGGCAGGGCTCAGGACTCCTGGGTATCAGTTCATTCCAGGATCAGGGTGGGGATGCTAGGAAGTAGTGGCACATTCCCCCGGGGCTTGGGTCTCTCTCTCTCTCTCTCTCTCTCTCTCTCTCTCTCTCTCTCTCTCTCTCTCTTCCTTCCTTCCTCCCTCTCTCCCTCTCTCTCCCTCCTTCTCTCTCCCCCTCTCTCCCCCCTCCCTCCCTTCCCTTCTCTCTCCCTCTCTCCTTCCCTTCTTCTCTCTTCTCCCCTCTCCCTCTCTCTCTCCCTTACTTCCTCTCTCTCCTCTCTCTCCCTCCTTTCCTTTTTCTCTTTCTTCCTCCCTCCTTCCTTCTCTCTCTCCCTCCCTCTCTCTCCCTCCTTCCCTCTCTCTCTTTCTCTCTCTTCCTCCCTCCTTCCCTCTCTCTCCCTCCCCTTCTCTCTCTTCCTCCCTCCCTCTCTCTCTCTCTCTCTCTCTCTCTCTCTCTCTCTCTCTCTCTCTCCCTCTCTTCTCTCTCTCTCTCTCTCTCTCTCTCTCTCTCTCTCTCTCTCTCTCTCTCTCTCTCTCTCTCTCTCTCTCTCTCTCTCTCCCTCTCTCTCTCTCTCTGGCAGAGGCTCACTTCTCCTGCTAGCTTCTCTGTTTCTTGGCCTCTGATTGCAGAGGCCCTGTAGGTCTTTTCCTCCCCACTCCATAGGCAAAGGGAGACAACTCTCAAAGTTCAGGCCAACAGCAGGAATCCTGGGCCCTTACTATTTTCAGAGCTTGAAATTGAAGGCCATGGTTAGTTTTCTCCGTACTTAATTAGACTCCAGTCTTCACAGAGCTGCCTTCTTCCCACCGACCAGGAAAGACCAGGCCAGTGGTTTGGGAGCTGATGCCATGTTCCAAACAGGAGAGCTGGGGCCTGGAGTATTTTTGCATATAGGATGCTGTGGAGAACAGAACTGCCTGGACTGGACCAGCTTAGAATAAGTCAGTTGGAAGAGGAGGAGGGCAGGAAAGTTTGCAGACTATCCTTGTCAGTCTGAGCTGCCACGTAAGTCAGGGAAAGAACTGGGGGTGGGGGTGGGGGTGGGGGATGGAGAGGGCTCTACAGTGAGGCTGGGATAGGGCCGAGGAACTACACCCTCACAGCCTGACTCAGGTGAGCCTGTCCTCACCTGGGGCTTGGGGGGGGGGCAAGTGAGAGCCATGTGCTGCGTGTGCTCAGAGGGGCTTAAGTCAAGAATGAGTGGGCCTACTCCCTCTGCCTGTGGAAACTTCTAGGCTAACTTCGGGTTTTCTAACTAAAACCGCCATCATACATATGATATTTTAGGTCTAGACAAGACTTCGAAGATCTCTTAATGAGTGTTTTAAGGCCAGGGAAAAGAAATAGAACCACCCAAAGCCACACAGGCAGTGATAACTGGAATTGGGTTGTAGCCTTTTGGCACATAATATGGCTGCCTGTTAAGTCTTTTCTTGGTTTTCATGCAAGCACAAGACTTCCTTCCGGAGGGAAGGTGAACCATGATGTAAGTGTGCTGGGTGACTTAACACATTAGTTCATTTCACAATATGGCCTAGATCACTGCTTTTATGACTTTACTGAGCAGAGGTTTTGAGGAGGACGAGGCCCCTGTGCTCTGAGGAGGAGCCCTTCTGACTACAAGGGTGGAGAGGCATCTAGTTCAAAACTAACTGACGTCCATTCAGCTCCAGTGTTTCAGGAAGGAGAGGCTGGGCAAGCCGAGACTCCTGATGACCCTGAGAGAGCCAGCTCCTCCCAGGGAGGGGTAAAACCAGGACAGCTGGCTAATGACATCCCACATTCATGTATCCAGCAACATTCTACATCTTGGATGCTGGCCATAGAACTCACCTTCCGGTTGAACTGAATTTATATGCCTTCATAGAGCCTTCATGTGTCTATATGTCCATATATTCTATATTCGTATATCCAGATATCTGTATATATTCGTGAGACCCAATCTTTGAAGACGAGGTAAAACCTACCTACATACCCCAGGACCCTGAGTTAAGTAACAGCTACAGCCAACATTCATGAGGTAGAGTTATGCCTCTCACTTCATGCTGCTCCCATTGTGGAAACACCAACTCTTTGGCATACAAAGGGAGTGTAATAGGATTTCATTCAATAGCAAGACTAGCGTGCACACCACTGGTGACCTGGGCTGGAAGAGTCTGCAGACTGAGCAGTGTCGGGTCACACTGAGTGCCTGGCTGGAAGCTGAAGCAGGGTTACTGTGTCCTGTGCTCTATACCTGACTTAGGAGTGCATTTCTGTGCAATAGCCTGCACTCCGCTTCCCCTTGGCAGAGCCTTAGGCCATTCTCATTCCTTTTTTAAAAAATAAATAATAATAATATATATCTGTGGGTGTCTGTGGAGGCCAGAAGACAGTGTCACATGCCCTGGAACCAGAGTTACAGGTTGTTATGAGCCAACCTATAAGGATGCCTTGAACTGGAAAACTTGGGTCTTCTAGAAAAGCAGCAAGTGTTCTTTTTCGGTCTCATAGCTGTCATTCAACTTGTTTCTGTGACCTAAACTGCAAGTACCTGATGCCTGCTCAGTGAAAATAAAGCTTCAGGATACCCAAGGACTCCAGCTCCTGCGTGTTCCTCCCCTTCTCTCCCTCTGCAGCCTCCTGTTCTTCTCCCTGCTTTGGACAGTTCCTCCCCTCCTCCAGGAAGTACACAGCTAAAGGCAATCTTGCTCCCCGTTAGTCTTTTGTGTCCACAGCTCATGCCAGTAGCTCCACTGGAAAACCCCAGTGAGCTGTACTCAGGGCTTGGCCATTACCCGTTTTGCCTCTGCATTCCGTCTAATCTGAGAACCTACCCAGCACTGTCTCCTGTGTTGGCTTTGTGTGCTGAATGATAGGTCATTCTTATCTATGACCCATCCTTGGACAAATTCTGTAACTGATGGATATGAACAGCAAAGCCTGCTGGAAGAATGCTGTCAAGTGAATTAATGCCTGCATATGAAGATGTTACTTGGTTCAGAGTAAGCAAACACTCACTAAATACTCATGTTTTGTTTTGTTTTTTTTTTCAAACAGGGTCTCTGCATAGCCCTGGCTATCCTGGAGCTCTCTTTGTAGACCAGGCTGGCCTCAACCTCACAGAGCTTCGCCTGCTTCTGCCTCCCGGGTGCTGGGTTTAAAGGAGTGCACCGCCGTGCCTGGCTCTAAATACTCATTAATATTATAAGATACTGTTTAATAAAATAAGTCAGACGCATTAGTTTATATTAGTTTATTAGAACACTAAGTCAGTGTTCTATTGCTATGAAGAGACTCTGTGACCACAGCAACTCTAAAAAAGAAGGCATTTAATTGGGGCTGGCTTACAGTGTCAGAGGTTTAGTCCATTGTCATCATGGTGGAGAGCACAGCAGCACACAAGCAGGCTCCTGGTGCTGGAGCAGTAGCTGAGAGTTATTTATCTGGATCCACTGGCAGCAGGAAAAGAGAGACTCAAAGTTCACCTAAACTGATATACTTCAATTGGCACACACCAACAAGACCACACCTCCTAATCCTTTCAAACAGTGCCTCTCCCGGGTGACCAAACATTCAAATCTGTGAGCCTATGAGGGCCATTCTCATTCCAACCAGCACAGTTTATTAAGAATTAACTCTTCAAAAAAATACCACGCTTTCTCTCATATGTGGAGTCTAGATTTGGTGTGTGTATGTGTGTGTGTGTGTGTGTGTGTGTGTGTGTGTGTGTGCACCCACGTGCATGTGTATAATGAAAATATAAGGGGGTTGTTTAGGAGTAGAAACAAGACTTAATGGGAGGAGGGGGGAATAAGAGAAGGTAATGGGGTGGTGGGGCAAATGCAGCATGCGTTTTCTCATACACAGAATCGTCATTTGTATGTTTGTGTGTATGTGGGGGGACAGGGTTACTGGGGATTGACCCCAGGCCTAGATTTTTTTAAAATGCATTATGCTTGTGTGTGTGAGCGCGTGCATGTGTGTGTGTGTGTGTGTGTGTGTGTGTGAATGATGGAAGAACATGCACAAATGGAACTAATTAGCAAGAGGAAGGGGACTGGGGAAGGACAACAAAGAAGGCTGAATATCAACAAAGTACATCTGTGTACATTTATAAAAATGTCAGAATTAAACCATTATTTTGTACTAATTTGAAAAATTAATTGAGAAAACACCACGCTTTCAGAGCCAGGCATGAGGGCCCATACCTATAATTCTATGACCTTCTGGAGGACTGCTATGAGCCTCAGGTCTTCTGGGCTATGCGATGAGTTCCAGGTCAGCCTGGACTACAGAGTGAGGCACTGGCTTGAACAGAAAGATATAAGGCAATATATATTTGAAAAGTAATATCATATAAGGCTCAGAAATATAAAAATACACTTTTGTTACCTTGAGATTTTTTTTATTATAGCCACCGGAGCTAAGGCTTAAAATAAAAGTCACTGAAGGGCAGAAAGTGAAGACCTGGAAGAGAGCCACACACAGCTCAGTCTTCAGAGGGCGACCTCTGCTTCTAGCCACCATGGACGAACCCGAATCAGACCTCCCTTCAAGAGCAGCTTGAAAACCTAATTGCGAAAAGTAAGGACCATCCATCTGCTGGAAACACCCAGAAAAAATGAAACAAACTAAGCCACCACACAGAGGGACAAGCAGGTGAGCAGGGGCAGCTGGCTTCCCAGGAAGCATTTGCTGGTTCAAGTCAGTACAGAGACACCGGGCATCCAGAGGAGCAGCTCCGGGCTGTATGACGGGCTAAGGGACAAGAATTAGCATTCGGTTCTTGCCGAAGGGCCAAGAATCTAGTGAACGCGCCAATCTATTAGCTGAGAATTCAATCTCAGGTTAAATTAAAGGGATCGTCTGCCAGGGACTGCCCGTCATAAACAAAAATGAGTCCCCTCTAGAGGAAGACTGACCGGCAGCTTGAGTCATCCCTGCATTCTTTCTCCCGGTCTCTGGAATCACTTTGTGCTCAATTACAAGACGCACTGAGAGTTCAGATCAAGGGAATGAAAACAGTTAGCCTTCAAAGTCGTGTGTCATGTGATGATGGGGACACTTTTAGAGAGAGCATTGTTGGATTAGTAGGTGACCACATCCGCAAGATATGCTATGTCCCTAGGCTAATGGTACAGCCTAGGCTAATGGCACAGCCTAGTCTACAAACCCAGGTAACATGCTACTATATTGAATAGTGAAGGCAATTATAGTGTGATTGGCAGGTATTTATTTGCCTAAACATGTCTAAACAGAAAGTATAGTAAGAACACTAAGTGATAAGACATTTTCAGTTCTAGTATCACTTAAGGCCCAATCATTCATATATATGTGTGTGTGTGTGTGTGTGTGTGTGTGTCACATGAATGTATATGTAGATTTTTAAAAATACTCATTTGCCTTTATTTTTTATGTATGCTTGCTTACATGCATGTATGAAAGTATACCATTGGCATGCCTGGTGTGAGGAGTCCAGAAGTGAGTGTCTGTCTGATCCCCTGGAACTTGAGTTACAGACATCTATGAGCTGTCATGTGGGTCCTGGGAACCAAACCTAGTTCCTCTGCAAGAGCAGTAAGCTCTCCTAACTGCTGAGCCTCTTTCTAGTCCCCATGTCGAGTCTTTTAAAAGAAGAATCAAATGAAAGTGTAGGACCTAGAAGCTCGGGAGAAGGGCGTGAGAGCAGATTATCTGCAAGAGAAGAGATAGGTCAGAAGGAAATATCCAGACTTCCCTGGAAGTTCAAAAAGCATATGAAATTTTTGAAATACAGACAGAAGCCTGAGCAAAGAGTGAGACCCAGTGTACACATGCATGCAGTCTTAGTAGGGAAGGAGAGAAAATGGCTAAGGATTTAAAAACCAGGAAAAAAAAACACCAAAGCACAGATTCAAGAAGCTCTCCAGGCCTGGAGCTCAGAGAGCAACACGCTTGCCTGCCTTACAAATGTAAGGCTGGAGGTCAGATACCCAGACCCTACCTGAATGCCACATCAGTGCAACAGCCTGTTGTAATGCCAGCATTTGAAGGCAGAGACAAGGGGGCTTCAGAGCAAGCTGTCAAGCCAGACTCCTCCAAAGGCAAGTTCTGGGTCGAGTAAGAGACCCTGCCTCAGCGAACAGAGCTAGCAAGGAAGACTTCAGTATCAGCTTCAGACCTCTACACAGATGCACGTGCTCACTCACAGACGCACATGCTCACATATGTGCACTCATACCTATGTAAACATGCAGATAGACATTCACACACACGCCACACCGAACAAAGAACAACTGTAAACACAGCTGTGATGGAACCCAACCCCAGAGAGTGTGCAGAGATACGACACCCAGCTGACTTTCAGCAGAACAATGGAAGCTGAAGAGGAACGAAGTTAACGGCTCTAACAGGCAGCTGGAAGATGACAACGACGGCAAGAAGGAGTCTAAAACGCAATTCCTACAAATAAAACCATCCTTAAAAAATAAAATGAAGACACTTGGCGTGAGACAGAGTTCCGTGTCTTGCCTATGGATGCTGCTTGTCCTGCATTGACGCTGATGATATGAAAGCGCTTAGTTAAGTGTTCGGCCGACGGGGGACAGAGTGCTCTGCTTCACACCTTAGATTGTCAGGGAGATTGACAGGAGGTGTCTGGTGTAGGAGGTGTCCTGATCCGGAAGGGTTTTGTAAGAAGAGAGATCCTTAGGAATCTCTGAACGTGGTACTGCCTTTGGAAGAAGATCCTTAGGAATCTCTGAACGTGGTACTGCCTTTGGAAGAAGATCCTTAGGAATCTCTGAACGTGGTACTGCATTTGGAAGGCCCTAGGCCTCACTGCCTTCCTCCTCCACCCACACTGTAACAGGCCCTGAGGAGTCCTGCATGGGAGAAATCATTTTGAGTCTATCTGTCCAGTGGTTCCCAAACCAACTGGACTGACAGAGCCTCTGTTGACGCTCACCCACAGACACACCCCTATCCTCTCTGCATGGTTATATGTCATACTCTCCCCCATGAGAGCCAGGCTCACAGTCACCAGGGCTGCCAAACCGGCATTTCTTTGTTCATTCTTCTTTATTTTTGTAGGTGTGTATGTGGTACATGTGTGGGAGTCAATGTGTACATGCATGGCATGCATTTGAAGATCATAGGACAGCCTCGGGTATTGGTCCATAGGTACCCACAACCTTCTGTTTGAGCTAGGGTCTCTCATTGGCCAAGAGCTTCACCAAGTAGCTAGACTAACTGGTCATTAGTGAGCTTCCAGGCATCCCCGTCTCTGTTTCCTGTCTTGTCATCACCAGGGTTAGCCATGTGCACCACTGCACCCAGCTTTTTTCATGGGTTCTAGGGATCTGAACTCAGGTCCTCATGCATATGAGAAAAAGTGCTTTACCAACTGAGCCACCTGCCCAGCCTCTAGGTTGGCATTTCTGGTTCTGGTCTGAGTTTCAGGCCTGTCCACAAGTTGTTTCTAATGGAGTGCCTCGGGACCAATTCTACAAACTGTCTGGAGTCCAAGTCAGCATCTTTCTAGCCAGCACCTCATCTTCTCTGGGGGGCCCCAGGTGCCTTGAGTTCCTCCTTCTTCTAAGTTCTCACACCCAGTCTATCTGTTCAACATGTCTTAAACCCAGCCACATCTCCCGAGACCCTCTGCCCAGCCCTGGTGCAGGCTACCACAAGCTCTCATGAGCATTTCCTCACTAACTGCTATGCTTGCTCTCTGGTCGCCTCAGTGCATCTTCCAGAAAGGAGAGGACAAGTTTAAACCTAACAATGCCCCCCCACTTGCTCTATGTTTTCTGTGCCCATCTCCAAGTTGCTAGCTTCTCTGATGTTTCTATAGCAAGAGTGTTGCTTATGCCTAATGCCTAGGATATTTTCACCCCGTCTCCATCCAACCTTTTGCCTGATTAACTTATACTACTTCCTTGGGGAAACCGACTTCTCCACTCTGAGACCCTGTGGTAGAAGGTCGCTTGTGTGTTCCTGGCTGCCCAGACTCCCGAAATAACCACTCGAAAACTGTATTAATTAAATCACTGTTTGACCTATTAGCTCTAGCTTCTTATTGGCTAGCCCTTACATTTTAATTTAACGCATTTCTCTTAATTTATATTTACCATGAGGCTCATGGCCTACCGGCAAAGTTTTGGTGTGTCCATCTCGAGTGGTGGCCATATGGCATCTGCCTGACTCCGCCTTCCTTTTCCCAGCATTTACTGTTTTCCCTGCCTAGCTTTGTTCTGCCCAGCCTATAGGCTCAGAACAGCTTTTTTAAAAATTCATTAACCAATAAAAGCAACACATATACAAAAGGACTTCCTACATCAAGACCCTGGCACAGACTCCGCCCCCTCCCCACGCACACAATGGCATCCTTCATATTTCTTGTCAACTTCCAGTTGCTCATCTCTCCTGTGGTACCTAAGTGGATATTTCTTCTCCCCTGTTATATTGTAACTCCCTTCACCAGGCAGGGCTTGGCCCGCTGGATTCAATATTTGATATAGTAGCTCACTTTATATAGCCTAAGCTTGCTTGGGGCCTTTTATGTGTTCGCGCCTGTTGGCCTCAGTAAGCCAATTAAACAGGAAAGTAAAGGTAGAAAGCAGAGAAAGGTGTTTGACTCAGCGTGACCACATTAGGCAGAAGTGCAGATAACGAGGGTCCTCGTGTGAGACTTGGATTTAAAGGGCAAGAGTGTATAAAGGGTATGGCTGGTCAAGGTGTGGAGCAGTCTGTCATAATGATCTTCCGGGAGATGAGGTCCTGCTCTGGCTGGCATTAGGGCCTCAGCCTTTTCCTTCCCTGGCGTCAGATTCTTGAGGAAGTTCCAATGTCTTGGTGTCTGCTGTTTCAATACCTGATAGCCAAAGAGAGGGGCACAATTGTCTCTAGACTCTTTTCATCCCTCAGGAGAGTTTCTGGAGCCACCTGACCTGCATTCTCGGACTGCTGACCTGAGTCCCTGCCCTGCTCTGTCCCACCTCTCAGCCCAGCCACGTGGGTCTTCATGCCTGGGGTTAAGACCGTAGGCATGAGGGGACGAGCTGGGAGGCTAGTACTCTGAAACCAGGCACGGGCACGGGCAGCAAAGCTACCCAAGAGGGCCTGGGTGGGGCATCATGTTGCTCCCTGACAGTTTGTACTCAAGCCCACTCTAGATCTTAGACACTGGCCTCTGTTGGTGGAGAACAGATGGTCGGCTGAGCAATCCAGCGTTCACCTGCTGTGGCTCACCTACAGGCAAAATTGGCATTCCTTTTTGCCCTTTCACCTGCCTGGCATCTCTGCAGGTGGCTCCCTCCTGAGGTCACCCAGGTCTAATCAGGGCCCTGTCCTCTCTCTGTTGCTTAGGGCTACTTTTGCCCACCTAGAGGAAGTCTATCTTGGCCTGGAAGTCAGCTGATGGAAGAATCTCCACTGTACCCTGCCCCAGATACCTCTGGTTACCACAGACTGAGATTCAGTGAGGCTTGGTGACTTACAGACGTGCCTCCTCCTGGGCATCAATACTTCCAGACCCATAGAACCTACAGTCCTGGACCAAAGAATCACAATGTCCCCTCAGCATCACGAAGGGCAACAGAAGCACATTGTTCCGCCTCCACTGACGGCCTTCTGGTGCCTTTGCCTCCTGCTCCCTTTCCCACAACAGGGATGGCTCCTGTGTGGACACTCAGGTGGGTCCAGAGTGCCCTCTGAGGCTGGCTAAGGTCTTCTTTGGCTTCCTTCTCTTAGTTCTGCCTTTGCTCTGGGAGTTTGGCCTCCATATGTCACTCACCCCCAGCGTCTGCTTTCTGGCAAGCCAGTCCACGGGAGAACCGAAGGGGGCGTGTGGCAGACAAGGCACTTGCTTTCTGAGCCTGGGGAACTGCTGAGGTCAAGGCTGGAAGAAGGAAGGTTAAAATCTTAGGTAGACCTTGAACTTGAAGTCCTGCCACTGTCTCGTGTCCCTACAAATCCCCAGAATGGACCTTAGTTTTACCATGTGTCTGGTAAGAGCCCCATTTTAAATTCTGAGCAATGGGGAGACCAGACGTCCTTGGAGAGCAGGTGTGTGTTAATCACTTGGAGCAGGGCGAGCAACATTGTATTTTCCCAGTGGGTTTTTATTGACTGTGGCATCACACTGTGGCATTTGGGCTGGCCACATTCTATTTCCTTCTTCTTAGACAACACTGAAGAAAATGAGTTCTGTTGTGTTCATAGCACTTGAAACCTGCATCCTCATTCCTCCCTGAAGAGCTTTGTGTCTGGGGTTACCTCAGCAAACAGCAGCAGAACTCTGTTTGCACAGAAAAGTTCTGAGATCCTTAAACACCTCCCCTGTAAAGAATAAACAAAAAGATACACCTTTCTCTGGAAGTAAAGCTGAGAATTTATCACTACTAACACCAGTTTTCCTCTAAGAAGTCACTTCTCACGCTTTAAGAACTCTCTTCCTATAGACCCTGTCAGAATGGCAAAATCCAGAGTAGTTCTCAAGAGATAAAAAAGACAAATATTACATGATTCTGTTTGCAAAGATGAAAAAGTTTTGGAGATTGGATACCCAAAACTGCAATTAAACCTTACACTATTGGGGGTGAGAGACGGGTCAGTTAAGAGCACTGGCTGCTCTTCCAGAGGACTGGGGTCCTGTTTCCAGCACACACATAGCGGCTTACAACCATCTGCAACTTCAGCTCCAGAGGATTTCACACTTTCTTCTGGCCTCCACATGCATGGCATGTACCTCGTATACAGACACACATGCAGGCAAAACGCTCATACATATAAAATAAATAAGAAAATAAAATGTAAACAGTCTCTACACTAATAAACTATACTCTTTAAAAAATTACTAAGGGGGCTTCATTATATCTTCTGTTACATTAAAGTGTTGGCTTTAAGAATCCTGAACTCATGGTTACAGCTCAGACACAGAAGAAGTGGGGGGGGGGTGCATGTGTGCTCCCGTATGCATGCATGCACCGATACCCATGTGTAGGAGAAGGTTCCCGGGGTTCTGTTCTGCCTCTAGCAGGCTCCAGAGGTCCTTGAAGCACAAACCAATCTTGTCATTAATCTTGTGATCCTAGGGTTATTTTTACTTGGAGATACCAGAGGAAGTGATGGGGGTGGGGCAGAGGCTGGTGATTGTCCCTGTGAAGTTTCTAAGTTTCCAACTTTCTATGATAAAGAAAAAAAAACAGAAATGTGGCATGAGCTTCCAAAATGTCAGCTCTCATCTGTCACTTGCTTAGGTATGGGGCCTCGGGCAAGATACTAGATATAAAACTGCCCATTTCTTCATCTAGAAATTGGGGGCAGGGCCAGGACCTCTGCTACAGGCACACAGTGAGAACCAAATGTATCATTGTGTGGACCTGGAGCAGTGTGCCCAGCACGCTACATCAGCATCGTGAATTTCAGGGCTCTCTCTCTCTCTCTCTCTCTCTCTCTCTCTCTCTGGTTTTTCGAGACAGTGTTTCTCTGTGTATTTCTGACTGTCCTGGAACTTGCTCTGCATATCAGGCTGGCTTCAAACTCATAGAAATCCACCTGCCTCTGCCTCCTGTGTACTGGGATAAAGACATGCACCACCCCTGCCCAGCTATTTCAGATGGAGTGGAGTGTGGTGTGGGCACCCAGAGGGCTTCATATTGCAATGAAAGAGCAGGGTTTGTAGGTGGTGACGGGCACAGTGGGATGGCAGCTTCTTCTGGGGGTCTATACCGAACCTTCCTGGATTATCAGCTCCATTTGCTTAAATGTGTGGCAGGCCACCCAGAGGGCAGGCGGAATGACAGACAGTAGGACAGAGGTTACCCCGCCCTTCCCTTGTTTCTTCTAGGCACGCTGTGTTTTCCTTCTGCTTACCCACGGCTGGGTGGGAGGATGCAGCGCAGGTGTGTGGGAGGTGACAGGCCACACGTGCAGGAAGCTACAGCCGCCTGGGACACATGCCATTTCTGGGGTCTGGCGCCTCCCATTCATGCTCTAAGAATCTCTGAAGAGTCACCCAGGCCAATTCCCGAAGGCAGTTTTTAAGCCTGGTTCTTCCAGCTATTAACCCTCCGTTTCCTGACTCACCACACCTAGGTGGTAATAATTAGGGTGGGACAGTGAGTGGGACTCTGGGAGTTCAGTGCCAGCCTCCTCTGCAGGTCACTCACGGGCTGGCACCGCGCAGGCCTATGGAGACCACAGCTCAGAGCCCACAGCCTCCTGGCCCCACTCTGCTCATGCTAGGTCCTTAGCTTCGGGAGGTTTAGGAATCCTGCAAGGTGACAGCGGTAATCCAATGCTCTGAAAACTGGGTACCTACTGAGCGCCAACCACTCTGGTTCTGGGCCCTCTTCCCTTCACTATCTCCACCATCTTGGCTATCAGGGGAGGTCATGTGTTACTTTTCTTGTCAATGTAACAGAGACAACTCAGGGAAAGAAGTAGATTTGGACTTAGGGTTTCAGAGGGTTACAGAGTATCTCCCATCACAGACTGATGGGAGAGTATTGGTGGCTGTGGCAGCCTGGCGCTTATGATGGGGTCTCCACATCATGACGGTCAGGAGGCCAAGCAGAAACAGGACTGACCTCACAGGCCTGCCTGCCTTCACCCATGTTCACCAGCAAGGCCCCGAGTCAGAGGTTCCACACCATCTGGGGACCAAGGGTTCAAACAGATGAGCCTGTGGGGGACATTTTAAGAGCCAAACCATAACAGGTGAGTACAATGACCACTTCCATTTTGTAGATGAAACACACTCGGAGGTGTGGAGGGGATTGTTTAGGTCCCCAGCCTTCAGGTGATAAAGCTGGGGCTGAAACCCCCACCTGCCAGGTCTACCTCTGTGTCTTCCTGGAACTTAATGTCTCACAGTAAGGACAAAATGGCTGGCCTGAGGGAGTGGATTGCACTGCCCCTCACCCCTGAAAATAACCACAAGTGTTAGACATTTATAAGGGATACATACCCATGTCCTGAAGTAGTTCAAAGACCAAGCACTTCAGTACAAACACCAGAGAGAGGATGAGAGTACCAAGCTCTGGCTCCCATTTGCCTCTTTGGGAATGTTCTTCAGCCTGGAAAGGGAAGATGGCCATTGCGTCCAACATTGGCACGGCAATGCCAGGGTAGCTAGGCAGCCAGAGGAAGTCAGGGCGGCTCTCTCAGCCACCTTTGTTCCTTTCTCACACACCACGGCAAGCGTGAGGCAGCCCCAAAGAACGGAGTGGGCAGAAATCCCAGTCTGGAAGAGTGAGAGCTCTATGGCTCGTGTGAGCGTGAGAGGGGAAACCAACACAGGTCCTGGGCCTGCTCTCCAGCAAATGCTCTACACTCCTTGGAAGAGCTATGAGGGGCACACCAGTCATTTCCTCTCCTAGGAGGGTCACAGTTGGCAGACCCATCTGCATCTCAGCAAAATGGTGGGCAGTGCCTGACTCTGGAGAGCAGACTGGAAAGGTGTGAGCTAGAGGTGTCTCTACTTACAGCTTGCCAGCAATACGGTCAGCCCGAGGATGTGAACTGATCAGAACTCAATGGAAGTCTTCCTTGTGCTAGCTATTGGTGATCAATAGCTTGAAGGACAGATGCTGCAGCGTTAGGGGGCACAATCCACAGTTTGTGACAAGCAGGGTCTAGACAGGCAAACATAACAGGCAGGGCGAAATGTAAGTGGGATCTGTGGAAAGTTCTCAATTTTAATTTGACAAGTCCTTGACAGAGTATAGCTTTAAGGATTGTAGATGGGAACACAAAATGGGTTCACAAGGGTCAAAATCACAACACAGGGTTCATGGATCCCCTCTCCTTCAGGATGTGAGATCCTTCCTCAGCACCACATGCCAGCCCCCCCAACTGTGATCTGCACCCCCAGCCACTTGGTGGGTTCCTGAGCGCCCATCCACGCCCCCAGCCACTTGGTGGCTTCTGGAGCGCTCCATCTACATTCCCAGCCACTTGGTGGGTTCCGGAGCCCCCCATCTGTGCCCCCAGCCACTGGTGGGTTCCAGAGCACCCCATCCACATTCCCAGCCACTTGGTGGGTTCTGGAGTGCCCCATTCACACCCCCAGCCACTTGGTGGGTTCCAGAGCACCCCATCTGCACCCTCAGCCACTTGGTTGGTTCCAGAGCGCCCCATTCACACCCCCAGCCACTTGGTGGGTTCCAGAGTGCCCCATCCCCCATCTGCTCACACCTGCAGTGTTTTGCGTCCTTTCCCTTTAGCTTGCCTGGTGAACTCCTGTTCCTCCAGATGATCCAGTTTGGCAGCCCCACCTGGGTGGAGCCACTTATTCCGTGGACTACACCCTCTTGGTCTCCCCTGTAGCACTGAGCACATTTTGTTACAAAGCCTGGAGTCCCTCGTAGAGTAGAGCAGGGCTCTCTTCTCTCTTCTGAGCTGAACAAGTGTCTGCCACTCTCTGCTTAAAGGGTCAGCCGCCCTACTGATTAATTCTGACCTTGGCTGTTCTGGACACAAACGGTGGGCAAATCCATTCCCTAATCCGATCATCCAGGGAAGGGTAGGGCAGGCAGCTCAGACGTCGCAGCATTCTGAAGGCAGAGGCAGGGGAAAACATGAGTTTGAGGCTGATCTGAGCTACAGTGAGTTCTGGGACAGCCTGAGTTACAGAAAGGAAGAAAGGGAGGGAGGGAGAAAAGAAGGGGGAGGGAGGGAGGAAGGAAGGAAGGAAGGAAGGAAGGAAGGAAGGAAGGAAGGAAGGAAGGAAGGAAGGGCTAAATAGGAAAGGAGAGCTCAGGTGAGGTTGTGAGGGACCAGGTGCTTTAGGAGGGTCATGAAACCGTTGCCACACACCTTCCCATGTTGGCCTTCAGTGCCTGGAAGGCATGTCCCATGGATGGCCCTGCTACACTTGGACTTCTGCACTGTACCTCAGCAGTGCCACTTTGTAGGACTGTCCTCGGCTTCCTCGGATGCCTCCTTACCTGTGAGATGTAGAAACAATGCAACTGTATCATTGAGAGATCAAGTGTGTCACTGCTTAGATGTGTCTAATGCCAAGTCTGTCACACTCAGCAAATGCTTGTTTAAAACATCTGACTGTGTGCTGTCTCCAAAGCCTGCAAAAGCGCTCTCTCTACATTCAGATTCCTCGTGTGAGCCATGCTCCAGCTTCTGGGGTGTGCTTCCATGCATCCCTATCCAAGCACCATCTTCTCAAAGACCCAAAAGTTACCTGATGCAGTACAATCAGATGTCCTGACATCCGCAGTGTGTGTTGTAGAGGGTGTGCTGTCACATCAGGGTAACAAGCACACCCTTCCCAAACTCACCAAGATTTTGTGTGGGGGGAACATTGGTGATTTATTTTACAGTTGTGAAAGAGACTTTCTTCCACCTTGGCTTGATTTATTGTTTGTTTTTAATTTATTTATTTTGAGACAGGGTTTCATTGTGTAGCCCAGGCTGCCCCTAAATTCACCACGTACCCTAGGTAAGCCTTGAACTTTGATGTTTTGCCCGAGTCTCCTATACACACAACCCACTGTAAGTGGAGACTGCTCATTTGTTCCCGGTCACCCAGACCCAAATAATCACACAGAAACTATATTAATTACAACACTGCTTGGCTTATTAGCTCAGGCTTCTTATTAACTGACTCATATCTTAAATTAATCTATTTCTATTAATCAGTGTATCACCATGAGGTTGTGGCCTACTGGTAAGGTTTCTGCGTCTGTCTCCTTCGGCAGCTACATGGCATCTCTCTGACTCCACTACTCTCTCTCTATATATATCTGTTCGGATTTCCCTCCTGGCTTTATTCTGCCCTGCCATAAGCTGAAGCAACTTCTTTATTAACCAATAGTAATAAAACATATTCATAGCATACAGAGGTGAATCCAATATCATCTCACCCCTGCATTTTCAAGAACTATCCTACTGGGAAAGTTGTGGGGCCTGAGGCAGGGGTACATCGGTTCTCCATACGTGATAGTTACAAATCTAACACCTGCTAACTCTGTTCCATCCTCACAGTTTGACACCTCTGCAGCACTGGAAGGCTGTTCACATAGAAAACCAGCCTCCTGGACACAGTGCAAGGCAGGGGAGCCAGAGCCCACCCAGGTGTGCAGACACACAGCTTACCATGAGGGTTTTCCTGGACAGGTGTGTGGCAGCCGGCCCTTAGGAGTGTGAGCAACCACCTCCCTTCTACATGGTTGCCTCAGGCCTAAGGATAGTTATGCCGTAAGAATGGTCCATGCTCACAAGAGCAGAGCAGGGAGGGCGGGTCAGCCAACCCCTAAGGTCTGTTTGCACAGGGTCTTGGACACGCAGAGCAGAGTGTACATGTGTATAGGGGAGGGCTCCGTTCTTCTCGGTTCTTAGAATCCTGTCGATTATAGGTGGGGCTTAGAGAGGGGCTCCTGAGCCTGGACCCACTAGTGTCTGATCTAGTTCCGGGTGCCTTTGGGAGACCACATGCCTCAATGCTGGATGCTGTCTGGCCTGCCCACCCGCATGAGGGCTCCAAGTGGAGCCCTGCAGAATTTGTCTCAAACAAAAACAAAGCAAAGGAGAGGTTGAGGCAGAAGGGTTTTGAGTTCTAGCAAGTGTGGGCTATATTAGAAGGTGCTGTAAAAATCAGAGGAGAGAGAGAGAGAGAGAGAGAGAGAGAGAGAGAGAGAGAGAGAGAGAGAGAGGAGAGTTTCTTTGCCTTGACTGACCTCAGGCCCGCCCTTAGCTTTCCCAGCTCTGAATGGCAAGGATTAGGCCCTGAAAGCTGTGCTTCCCAGGATGCCTGGCCAGGGGTATTGGTACAGCTAAGGGGACATTTTGACAAGTGATTGTGGGGGAAGGCAGGAGGAAGCACCCCACCCATCCCCCTTCTGCATGCATGCCCTTTGGCCTGCACATCTCCCTTGTGGCTCCTCTGTAGCTACAGAGTTTCCTTCTGGCGACCGCGGGAGCCTGGACTTGGCAAGCAAGCTCCTGCTCCAGCCTCATCCCTCCAGCCTCAGGCAGTGGTGGTGGCTTCAAGCTCTTGCTGATCTCTGGCTGCCAGCTGTCCCCTGGTTGAGACATCATGCCTTTTTCTTTTTTTTTTTTAAATCTCACTTCCAGGCCGGGCGATGGTGGCGCACGCCTTTAATCCCAGCACTCGGGAGGCAGAGGCAGGCGGATCTCTGTGAGTTCGAGACCAGCCTGGTCTACAAGAGCTAGTTCCAGGACAGGCTCCAAAGCCACAGAGAAACCCTGTCTCGAAAAACCAAAAAAAAAAAAAAAAAAAAAAAAAAAAAAAAAAAAAAAAAAAAAAAAAAATCTCACTTCCAGGAGTTTATACGCCATCCATTTGAGTATTCAGATCAGATTTAGACTAGAACATGGGTACATGCCTTTCATGCCAGTATTTGAGAGCAGGGGCAGGTGGATCTCTCTGATTTGGAGGCCAGCCTGGTCTGCGTAGCAAGTTCCAGAACAGCTAGGGCTATATAGTGAGACCCTGCCTCAAAGGTAAAGAAGCAAACAAACAAACATTACCATATCAAACAGCCATGTATGTGGGGACACAGCTGGGCTTCAGAGAGTCGAAGCTATTTTCTGCCGTCGCCAGAGCAAAGGGAATAGGACATCACTCTCACGGCTTACAGCCTTCTGGAGATATTGCTTGACCACAACTTGTGGAGGCAGCGGACAAAGCTGGAGGAATGTGGGTGGCTCTTGCCTCCCCCCCAAGCCCTTCCAACAGCCATCTCCTATCAGGGATCCGTGAGCAAGTGGAAATTTTAAAATTCTCACTTCAAATACTTCCAGAAACTCCGACTGGTAAGATTTTTCACTTAGTCCCCCCCTACTCTGTCACTCAGACTACTGGGACGAAACTTAAATGGTCAGGCACAATAGAAAGCACGAGAGAAGCTGGTTTTCGGGGAGACAATAGACCAGGCTGAAAGAAAACGCCTGCCACAATCAGCGAGTGATATTCAGACTTAATACAGTTTCCCCTTGCTCTCTACCTTTCTGCCCAACCCCTCTTGGACTGTGGCTCCCCAGGAGCATTCTGCCATCACAAGCTAGATTGGGTCGATTTATTGCCAAGACAAAGTAAGCTATCTTGTCCCTATTCTGGGAAGGGGACACGGGGAGGGATGCAATAGAGGGAGGGGAGGAGGAGTTGGTCTCCTGGCGTTAGGCTCCACAATTTAAAAAATTTTAATTTTTCTTTTGAAAATCACTCAAAGAAATCACTCCACACTTATGTACACTCGGATAGAAACTTCCAGATGTGGTCTGCTTGATCATGCTCTTCCTTAGTGGTCTGGTTGATCATGCTCTTCCTTAGCAATATTTGAAGGTGTGCCACAAACCAGCCATGCCCTGCCATCAAAAGTGCACCACAAGGCCTGCCAGCATGCCATATGGTCCCTTCCCTTGGCTTCCAGCCTCTCCCAGCTGGACCTCTCCCTGACCCTCCGTGCACACTGTTCTCCAGATCAGGAGGCCCCAGCTTCTTTTCGGCACAGAGCACTCTCTTGTCTCACCTTAAACACTGTCAGTGGGAGGATAATTAGTGCAGCACTGTGGAAATCAGGACGGAAGTTCCTCAACAACCTCTCATAGAAGTGCCGTGTGACCCAGCTGTGTCACCGAGAACTCAAAATCAGCCCAAGAACCGTGCACACCCGTGCTGACCGCGGCAGCGCTCTCAAAGGCCAGGATACGCAGCCAGCCTAGATGTGCGTCAACAGGTGATCGGATTAAAAACTGTGCTACAATGGAGCCTTATTCAGCCCTAAAGAAGAAGAAAGTTACGTCATCGGCAAGAAAATGGAGGTCAACATGCTGAATGAACTAAATCCGGCTCAGAAAGATAAATATGTTTGTCTTCTCATATGTGGAATCCAGGATTTTATAAAAGAGATGAAAAGTCAGAAGGGGGACCATTTGGGGAAATGAATGAGACTGGTTTGGGGGAGCCAAAGAGAAAAAGGAGGAGTACACACGTTGTATACATTGTTCCAGGAGGGAATCCACAGGGGTCGGAATGTGCCACGCAGACACGGTAGGGCATGTGCCTTGGTGACGTAGGCAGTGCCACGCCTTCCCTGCCACTGGTCACTGTCTTCTGCCTTTCAGTCATTCCTTGAAATAAGCCAAGGGCAGAAAACACCTCCAAGTAAAGTAGCCAAGCTCATTCATGTCACCTTCCAAGCTTGGGGTGTGGGGGAGAAGTGGAAGAGCGGGTGCTGGCTCTTCTGTCCCCCCTCCCCCCACCATCTGTTCTCTGGTGGAGAGCGTTTATCAAACAGAACATAAGAAGGGCTGGCTGTGTGCCCTGCCAAGGACCAAAGAGTCCTCTAGGAGTCTTGGTGCGCTGTAGCTCCCACCCGCAAGCCCACCTTGCCAAACATAACCATTGTGGGCCATCCTCACCCCTTAGCCAGGCAGGATGCAGCTCCATCCCGCAGACGAGCGTCTATCAATTCTAGTAACTCACAGTGTTGGCAGTCTGCTGGGCGGTTTTTCAGAGTGGCAGACACTTAATAGACTTGGTCGGAGGGTGAAGGGAAGGGGGCAGTTTCTTGGCACTGTCCCTGAATTAGCTCGGGAAAGTTGTCTCAGCTAATTATCACCAAACTAAACGGGAAAGTTCAAATGCCACTTGCCAGTTTCGGTTTGGTTTTTGCCAAGATCGGGGCCATCTGATTCTAGGTCCCCCCTCCTCCAATCCTGAAAGTCCACGGTCAGGTCCCACAGGGCAGCTAATGCTTTCAAGTCTTACACAGAGTTCAGTTCTTTTGTGTTTATTTTCCTGATAGTTCCAAGGGATAAAATCACTAGGCTGCCTCTTTGCTAACTTTTCTGCTACCTCTACAATGTAGGCAATTGCTTATTTTCTTTTTTAATCCCCTTATTTCAGGTGGTATTTGCTTTGTTTTGATTTTTCTCTTTCTGATGTTTTGGTTTGTCTTCCTGTGGGGACCAGGCTGACCTTGAGTGCACGCTCCTCCCGCCACCACTTCTGCAGTGCTGGGCTTGTGTGTTTGTCCCACCATGACTGGCACAGCTAATCTTTGTTACAGCGTCACTGGCCTCGAGGAAGCTGTGTGGTTTGGCAGACTGCAGCTAGGAAAGAGAGGGCACCATTTGTCTGAGAAACCAGCCCGTCCTCTACCATCCCTTCCCACCCACCCCTGCCCTGGCTCACCACGTTCTAACCTAAGCTGGAAACTATGTGGGAAAGTCCAGCAACTTCAAATGGAGGGCAAACTGTGCTGTCTTCTCCACTCGCAAAGTCCCTTTAAAGCCAAATTTCCAAACATCTGAAGACAGCGTCTGTTTCATGTCTTGAGAAGATCATTGAATTAACTTCACTTCCTCCGTGAGGTCTTTTCCTCTCCACACCCGGCCAATTAGCTGCCAATTAATACAACCCAGTAACCACCTTGCAGACTTTTAATTTTGAATGTCAAGGTAATGTTTGTTTTTCCTCGTGCACCTCCACCCACGAGTTCCTGAGATTTCATGGCCCACGTCCCCTGTCACTCAGTGGCAGGGAAGCACATGTGTGTGACCACCTGATGGAGGACTCTGACAGTCACGTGTTAAACCACCTGGCCAACAAGGGCTGGTGCCTGGCTTACGGCACTCCAAGCTGCTGCGTAGGATCACAGTTCCCAGCCGACAGTCAGTCCCTAAAGAGATCTGGTGACTCAAAAAACAAAACCCTATTGTTCAGGAAGCTCTGAGCCCCACCCCTGAAGATGGTAGGCGGGGTGAGCCACCTGCACTGCACAGCTGTGTCCCCGTCCGCTTGTGTCCTGGTGACCAGCTCACCTCAGGTGGATGGAGGCCATACTAAGATGGGCTTAGTGCCCGAAACCTGGACGCCCTTTCTTGTTCCTGCATCAGCTGTGGGACCCTGGATAAGTTACTTCACCTCCTGTCACTGCCTTCGAGAGGCAATGACAACGCTTAGTTACAGGATGCTGACTCCAGGTGGGATACATGAAGTGTTTAGCGTTCTGTGTCCATCTCCTTGCCTGTAAAATGGGAATAAAATAATATCATCTCACTACCAGCCCAGCATAGTCTGGGTCTGTGGGAGGCTGTCTGAAGGAGACCTGAATTATTTTTCTAGTAATGTCTTATTTGTCTGGGTATGGTGGCACATGCCTGTCATCCCAACATGTGGGAGGCAGAATGGCGGGGGGTGGGGAGGAGGTCACTGTAAATCTGAGACGAGCAAGATCTACAAAGTGAATTCAAGGTGAGCTTGGGATACCTAATGAAACTCAGCCTCAAAACAAAACAATAACTAAAACTAACTAAATAAGGAAAGTCTGATTTGGCCATTTGTGGTGGTGCAGACCTTCAAAGCCAGCACTCTAGAGGCAGAGGGGGGTGGATCTCCATAAGTCTAAGGTCAACCTGGCCTACATAGTGAGTTCCAAGTCAGCCAGGGGTACACAGTAAGAGTCTGTCTAAGAACACACACACACACACACACGCACACACACACACACACACACACACACGCCTCTATCTGGTTTGAAGAGACACAGATAAAATCTGCACATTTGCTGTCTTAAGGTCTGGCGTCTTCAAAAGACTGTTAACCCACAAATAACAAAATGCTGACACAGTTATCTGACCCTGGGCCTTTTGTCCTTGTCAAACTAGTCACACACTGGAGAAATATTCTGTTCCCAGTGTGGCCTATTCAAGGATCCGGTGGTCCAGTTGCTGTGATGACAGTTTCAAAACCAAGTTGGAAATCTAGAGCGGTTCCGGGTCTGCGTTCAGTCATCACGAAGGGTTTTTACTCGACAGTAGCTTTAAAATGTTTAATCCCAGCTCTTGGAAGGCAGAGGCAGGTAGATCTCTGTGAGTTCGAGGACAGCTTGGGCTACACAGTGAGGCCACGTCTCAAAGAAACCAAACAACACAAAAACAACAATAAGAAAAAAAATCAACTTTTAATATTCAAGGGCAGGATGGCAAGTCTGACAGCCATAAGAAATGTACAGTTAGAAGAGACAGTAAACCTCAATTTCAAAATTCTTGGCAAACATTTGAAACTGGTAGTTTGGGAAATATAAAATACTTTTTAAACAAATAGTTTAAAAATGTGACAGAGAAAAGATTTTGAAATTAAAATTTCCTATATTAAACTCTAAATGTTACAATATCAACATTAATTTTTTTTGGTCCTTACTAATAAAATCAGCTACACTTAAAAAAAAAAAAAAAAAAAAACAAAGCCGGGCGGTGGTGGCGCACGCCTTTAATCCCAGCACTCGGGAGGCAGAGGCAGGCCGATCTCTGTGAGTTCGAGACCAGCCTGGTCTACAAGAGCTAGTTCCAGGACAGGCTCCAAAGCCACAGAGAAACCCTGTCTCGAAAAACCAAAAAAAAAAAAAAAAAAAAAAAAACAGAAAACAAGCAAACAAAAAACCAAATAGCCTTTAGATTTCTGGTCTTCTTGCCAAAGACAGTTTTAATGCCTTCTAGGTTCGTATGTGTTTTATTCTGAACATTTTCAAAGATGGCAAACAAAAGCTCCTGAAGTCCGGTCCTTGGGGCCCTCAGCACACAGACACAGAACAAAGAGGAAAACGCACGTCCTTGTGTATTTTCAGCATCCTGGCTGAAGCGATCAGAGCCCCTCTTTCCCATCAGTCAGCAGGGCAGCACTGGCACGCTCAGCACCCAGGCACAGTTACACACTCATCAACTAGAAATGTCCGCAGATTTGTAAGCAACGCCCATAAAGAGCTAACATCAAACACCCTGTCTAATGGTGAAAGACGGAAAGCATGCTCCCTAAACCCAAGAACCGAGCAGGACGCCCGCCTTTCTTCTCAGCAGCGTCTGGGGGGCCCTAGCCATTGAAATCAGGCAAGAACCAAAAGGAAAAGGCGGTTTGATTGAGTAGCGACAAATATAACTGCCCCTCTTTACGGATGCTGCGGTTAACATGTAAAATCTCGGGCTGGGGCTCTTTTAATGAGAGACTGCTCCTCTCCAGAACCACAGACACAGGCAGTCTCAAGGACGCTATGAAATAAGTAACAAAACCAAGGATCTAGTAAGGTCTAGAATATATGTCTGTTATAAGAAAGTCACTGCATCCTTATTCAAATCAACATACTAAACCATTAAAAAATGAAATTTCAAAAGATAATTCCATTTACAATGGTATAAAAATCATTAAATAGGTAGAAATCGACCAGACATGATAGCTCATGCCTTAAATCCCACCCAGCACTTAGGAAGCAGAGTCAGGTGGATCTCAGGGAGTTCGAGGCCAGCCTGGTCTACAGAACAGCCAGAGCTATATAATAGAAAGACCCTGTCTCAGAAAAAAAAGTAGAAATAAATCTAATGAAAAATGTCCAAGTCTTCCCCACTGAGACTATAGGTTATTGCTGAGAGAATAAAATATTACATAGATAGAAAGCCATGGTGTATTCCTTGATTGAAGACTTAGTATTATTAAAATGATAATTTTTCCAGAATTTATCCTTAGATTCATTGTATTGTCAATTAAAACCTCAAGACAATCTTTTGTAAAACGGATTCTGAAATATATAATATGAGCTAACATGCAAAAGATCAAACTTGGACTCTTTCTGCCCGACCTCAAGACTTTCTTGTAAAGCCCCAGCACTCAGGAACGCTGTATCGGGAACAGACTCACATATAGGCCAACGGAGTCAGACGGACTTCTGACGTACTTGGATGGCCGATCTTCATTGTCAGCCAGCTTTGATTTAGAATCACCTGGGAGATACACCCCTGAATATGTCTGTGCGGGTGTCTCTAAGAAGGGTTGAATTTAGGAGAGGGGACCCACTCTAAATGGGAACAGCACTAGCTCAAGGGCTGGGGACCACGGAGGGAACGCAAGGGAAGCCAGTTGGTCAGCCTGCTTCCTGGCTGCACTGCGGACCAGCTGCCTCCCACTCCCATGGCCAGCCATCCCCGCCTTAAGGGCTCGAACCCCCTCAGAACGTATCCTAAAATCAAATAGCGCTTTTTTGCTTTCATGGCTTTGGCCAGTTACTTATTACAGCAAGAAGCATAAGGAATGTTTCACACCTCCAGCATAGGTGTATCGTTTTGTTTGTTTGTTTTTAAAATAAAGGTACCAAAGTAATCCAGTAGAGGGAAAGAAACTTCAACAAATGATACAAAACAATTGGAACTAGCAAGGAGAAAATGCACGTTCATGCTTATTTCCCATCAACTCAAAGGACTAGGGGTGTAGCTCAGTAGGGGAGCACTTGCCTAGTTTGGGCAAAGCCCTGGGTTCAACACACTCCCACATGCACGTGTGCACACACACACACGCACACACACATGCACACCTATACAACTAAGTGTAAAACAAAACTAGATCACATAGGAGAAATGTCATGACCTTAGAGTAGACAAAAAAATTCTTAGATATGTCACATAAGTGACCAAATAAAATGGCTCCACCAAAATTTTAAATAGTTTTGCTTCAGATTTCTTTAGGAGAGTCCACTGGCCACATGTGCACAGCCATCATGGGGGCTTGGTTGTCGTCATTGCTGTCTCATTGTGTGTTAGGGACAGAACCCAGGGTCTGGAGCGTGCCAGACAAGCGCACTACCCCTGAGCCACATCTCAGTCAGTCTTCAGAGATGGCTGGTTTGTCTGAGACAGGATCCTTCTTTTTAAATTAACTAACTAGTTAATTAATCTATCACAAGCTCCAGGCTGGCCTCAAACTCACCACATACTTGAAAATAACTTGTACTTCTGACCTCCAGAACTGTTTCTACCTCCAGAGTGCTGGGTTTTACGGCTCTGTTTTTTGTGTGTGGTGGGGGGATTGTTTGTTTGTTTGTTCAAGACACCGTCTCACTACGTAGCTCTGCCTGCCATGGGTGGCCTCAGACTCACAGTGAGCCACCTGCCTCTTTCTACCAACTGCTGGGATTAAATGTGTGTGCCACCTCTTCTAGAGTCACACTTAGGTTTCCGTGGTGCCAAGGGTTGTACCCATAGCCTCCTTCATGGTAGGTTAAGCATCCCATCAAATCCCCAGCCTTTAGTGACTTTGCACAAACTTGTTTATCACACCGAACACTACTATGGAACCAAGCCATTTCTAGAAACCAAACATATTCCGCCTCCCTGAACCCCCATCCTATACTTCCTCTTCACACTGACCCCGAAAGGGAACCACGTTTCCTGACTTTGTGCGGGTATGTGCACTCGTGAACGGCGCTGCGGATAAAAATCCGGGCTGTGCCCATTCTAGGCAGAGGCTTTGTCACTGGGTTATGTCCCTAGTCCCTTCAATGGTGGAAAGTAACAGACCAGACGGAGTTGTGGTCACCGGACCGAAGGACAGAACCGGAACCCCAAACAGTTGCTCTGTGTTTTGCAACTTCTTTTGGTTTCCTGGTTTCTGGTCAAATAAACAGTGGGGATCCTCCATTCCTCTGCCCTGATTGCTTACAGTAGCATATCCTTCCTGATGTTGTGGGGTGTGGAGGTGGTTGAGGATTGACCAAGGCAGCCCAGGAGGTGTACAGCCTTCCAGACAGTCCAGGCCAAGCCTGTCTGGATCTCTTCCCTACAGACTAACTAGCCCAGGTGTCCACCCCCTTCTGAGGAGAGGGTGTGGTTCTCTGCTCATTAAGGAATTTCCACTCTGGAGGGCTGACAAAAGGCAGTCTGTGGGAGTGTCCTTAGCTAATCAAAGAAATCTCCTCATTAGTGGGAGGGAAGCTGAGGACCATTGTCAGTCAGCAGGCCCTGAGTCAGTCAGGGAAAAAAAAAAGCCAAGCTCGCAGGACCCATCTCGGAGGCCTGAACCCGGATAGACAGGTGCCCAGAGCCACCTCAGAGATGAAATCTGGACAGGCCGGAACCGCGAGTCTTAAAATTGGCTTTCCTTGGGCTTCTGTTTGCCCCGCCCACGGTCCAGCACAGGGAGGGTGTATGTGGGCACTGTCCTTAGGGACACTTCCCTGAGAGTCTCACGCTATCCGGAGTGTGCAGTGGAGATTGTCACTGCGGCAATCACTGCCCCTGATGGGAGAACTCTGTGCCTCATCCGCCCTCCAGATGCTCTTCTGTTGGGCCACACTCTTGGGCACATTCTCAGGGGACTGTGAATCCAAGGATGGACCTGGAAGAGGAACCTGTTCTTCTGGTTGGCTAGCATCTTCCAGGCATCCAAATGTGGAACATACCACACCACCTCCAGGGACCAGAGCACAACTCAGTGTGCTTGGCGCTGCATCTGCGTGACTCTGGGAATTCTCTAGTTTCTTTGATACTTAATCTCAGGTCCTTCTTGTCTTTCCTTTTTTGAGACAATGTCTCCTTATGTAGCCCTAGGTGTCCTGGAACTCACTAAGTAGACCAGGCTGGCCTTGAATTCACAGAAATCCTTCAGCCTCTGACTCCAGAGTGCCAGGATCAAAGGCAAGCACCACCACTCCCAGCTATTGTTCCCATTTTGTGGACGAGGAACTGATAGGCAGTGATGTCAGGTGACCCGTGATTAGGTTATCAGCCCACATCTTGTATCCTGTGCCAGGTCTGTGCAGGCCTGAGGTTTCTGCAATGATCAGCCAAGAATAAAGTTAGACCAGCATCCTTGAACCACGTCTGTGGCCAGCAAGAGCAAAGCCCTGCCTATTGACCAAATGGGGGCGGGGAGATACATCAGGGCATCACCACAGTGTGGTGAGCTGCTGGACCTCCTACCCCTACCCTACCAGAGTCTAAGTACCGTGACCTCTACATTCACACGGTGGCAGAAATAAGCACATCTCCATACCCAGCACATAAACAAATCGATCTCATCCAAAAAGCTGATCTGTGCATTGACGCTGATTTTTCTTTTCTCTTTTTAAGACAGGTGAGTCCTGGCTGTCTCAGAACTCTCCGTGTAGACCAGGCTGGCCTCGAACTGACAGAGATCCACCTGCCTCTGCCTCTCGAGTGCTGGGATGAAAGGTATGTGCCACCAAGTTCAGCAAGTTGACACTAATTTGAGGCCAGCCTGGGCTACATAGTAAAACCTTGCCTTTAAAAAAGGAGATTTGTTACTATAACAATGTTGTCCCATTTAAAGTCCTGATACAGATTGGATTTAACGGCTATTATGGAGTAACTAACACCCCTTCCCCAGCCCCTAAGCACCCTGACTTTTCTTTCAAAAGTTGAACCGGGTGCTAAGAATGAGATGAAGAAAGGAAAGAGAGAGGAAGGGGAGGAAGGAAGAAATGGAGAAAGGACAGTTGTTGGTTACCACAGGACACTGAAGGGTGTTGTGTCAGAGTGAAGGCTCCCTAGTGCCCTCTGGGTGGCTGCTGTCCAGGGATTTGTATCCTGAGGTTACAGAGGGCCCGAGTGTTCCTGGATCAGAAGGAAGGGCTTTGATGGCTTGTGTAAAGACTTTGTTCGGCCCTTGCCTACCTTACCTGGGTTTATAGAGCTTGATTAGTATCTGTTGTCATTAGTTTCTTATCAACTACAGTCAAGGGAAGAGGGAACCTCAAATGAGAAAATGACTCCATCAAATTGTGCTATAAGCTAGTCTGCAGGGTATTTTCTTAATTGATGATCTTTGCGGGAGGATTCAGCCCATCATGGGTGTAATGGTCTGTCCTGTCTCTTTAAGAGACAAGCCACCTCCCCCCACCACCACCCCCATCTGCTGAGGCAGGCAGATCTTCCTTCCTGTTTGCAGCCTGAGTCTCTTCTTTTTCTGTCTCTCCGCAGAAGAGGCATCTTCTGCCTTGCTCCATTCTCCCCACTTCTCCCCCTTCCCCCTTCTCTCTCTCTCTCTCTCTCTCTCTGCTCTTCTCTCTTCTGCCCCCCTTCCCTTCCATAACCTACTAAATAAATATCCAACCTCACCCTGCATGGCGTGCCTATCCATGACTCTGTCTCTCACCCGCCGCCTAGCTCCCTCTCCCTGCCTGGGACCAGCTGCCTTCGGAGACCTAAAGGGTGGTCTCGTGGCATGCCTATCTGTGTCTCCCCGTGGCCTGCTGCAGCCACTCGGGGAACTGCGCTGCTCTCGAGACCCGTTGTTTGCTGCTTGCCGCCACATGGCCTACTGCCTGCCGCTGCTGGGGATTCATAGCATTTTAACTAATCCATTACAGTGGGCTCTGCCACCCCTGGGCAGTGGTCCTCCACCATAAGTAAGCAGTGTTCCTTCAGGGTCTTTGCTTTCCGGGTTCCCTCCCTGCTGGGCTAGAAACCAAAGGCAGAAATCAACCCTTCCCTCCCCAGCTGGCTTTGGTGATGGTGTTTATCACAGTGCTAGAGAGCAAACTAAGAGAGCGTGCCTGTAAGATGAGGCTCATGGTTTAGAAAGGGGTTGTCCTGCAAAGGAGGTACCATAAGCAGGTCCGTCTGTACCGTGAAGAGCCCCCAACATTCCTTACCCTTCCGTCTGGTCCTGTAGCTTTACCCTCCCCCCTCTGCTTGCTCTTCCTTCCAGTTTACAGACTAGCAGCAGCCACTGGGTCCCGAAGGCCCAAGGGGTCAGGTGGTGACAGCCACATTCCGGGGCTCCCCAGGGAGGGGAGATTCCATCTCACTGTAGCTGGACAGGGCCTGGGAGGGTTTCTGTTTCAGCCCTTCTGTGAAAGATAAGGAAACGAAACCAGAGACAGTGGCCATGCCCTTCTTCACGGCACACTGGGAGTCAGTGGCAGACCCAAGAATTACTACCTGGGACCCTCTGCTCTGTTCTTTTCTCTTCTTTGTCTGTCTAATTGCTTTAGAGACAGGGTCCAACTGTATATCCCTGACTATCTTAGAACTTGCTCTGTGGATCAGGCTGGCCTCGATCTCATAGAGATCCACCTGCTTCTGCCTCCCAAATGCTGGGATTGCAAGTGTTTGTCACCATGCCTACCTCTGGGATTCTCCTAGAAGAGTTCTCTTTCTCCCACCTTTCCTCTCATACACAAAGGGGAAATGGTTCAAGTGTGTGGAGGCTCAGGGGTCCCCTTGGTAGAGAGCGAGGCATTGGGAAAAAGGCCCGGATGCCACTTGGGAAGATGGTGTCTCACTGTCACGTGATGGAAGGTACAGTGGCAGAGAGAAATGGCAGGAGCGCCTTGGACTCGCCCAAGGCCATCTTCCCAGCGTCCAAACGAAGGCTGGAGGTTGTGTTTGTTTTTATTTGTAATTTTGATTTTTTAAGAGAGTCTCACTATGTAGTTTTTGCCGGTGTTGAAAACTAGTTCCTGAAAGCAGGTTTTTGCCACCACATCTGGTTTCCAAAGTATTCTTGTCTAAGGACACACTGGGAAGACTTTCTGCAGAGAGTTCACTTTTATCCCCCATCTATTTTTAACGCATCAAAATGGTAATTCCAAAAAATCCCTGGTGGGGAGGGGAGGGTGTGTGTGCAGACGGGAGAAGTGGGGCAGGTGAGTCACTGCAGAAACCCTGAGGGGTGGGGGCAGGGCTATGATCTGGAACAAGAAAGGCTGGTCCACCATTAGTCATAGGATGTGTCAATCATGTTGCTTCATCAGGTAGCTTGAACCTAGAAGTACCTTTCCCACCGAGAGCAGAAACCGAGGCCTTAGGACATACTGAGTTTAGAGGAAAATTATTTGGCCTGAAATTAATAGCATCATGTGCTAAAAAGAACATTGTCAGGCAAGGCGGTGCACACCTTTAATCCCAGCACTCAGGAGGTGAAGACAGGTTGGGGTACAGGGTGAGTTCTAGGACAGCCAGGGCTACATAGTGAGACCCTGTCTCAAACAACAGCAACAATAAAGGCGACATTACCTCCAGCATCAGAGGAGCCAGACCAAGACGTTAATCCCACCAGGCGAAAATGAGACCACCACCACAGTTTTGAACCACATTTGAAGCAAACTTTATTAAATATTGGCCAGGATGATGGACACTGCCCAGGTCCATACCCAGGATTCCCAGAGAACGTTCATGAATTCCATTAGTCCAGTGGTTGTAAAGGCTATGTGCTTCCATCCTGGAGAAAGCATACATCCCCATGTGCTTCCTCCCTAGTCAAGCAGTGGTGGCTGTCCTCGATCTCTATAGGATGTTTTAAATCAAGAACATCTCAATCTTGGATGTGGGTTTCTATGACTACGGATGACTTTTGACTTTGTTCCTTTGTTCCAGCCCATTTGTGATATAAACAAGGCAGACTCTGGCTTATCAAAGGCAGTTTGGTTGTATTAGCTGTGTGTTAGTATAACAAATAGCTGAGATGAATCGGCTTATGAAGCAAAAAAGGTTCATTTTGGCTCACAGTTTTGGAGGTCCCCTGCATGATTGATCAGCCCTGATTCTGTGTTGAGGACAGTTCATGGTCAAGGGATGGAGAGACAGAGCTCACCATCCCCAGTAAGGCATAGCCCCAACGATCTGCCCTTCTCCTAAAGGTTGTGCCTGCCCGGGGACCAGGTCTCTAACAGCCATGTTCCTTTGGAGAAACTTTCAGGTCTCCAGGAGGTACTGATATAGAAATGCACCTTCAAGGAAGTGCCTTGTCATCCAGGTGATCAGCCCAGGGAGACCGAGTCACCCTCACGGGACAGAAACTGGGAGAGACAACCACACCCTCAGGCACAGGCTCCAGAGGCATCTGGAGAAGCAGATGTGTGATTCATATGCCTTCATCTATGGCTCTCATCTTAAATCGTGATTTCATTTCCACTAAATAGCTCAACAGTGATTTGGGTCTATGAATTTGTGGTGTCCAGGGGCAGCTCAGGATTGGGAAAGAAAGGCGCTCTCTGTTTCTTCTTGAAACCTTAGCTTGCATGCAGCTGGACACCTGCCTTTCCCCATGGTCCCAATGACTGGGCCCCATTCAGCCTCTGTTCCATTCAGTGCAGTCAAGTGTTTTAAGCCACAGCAAGCACATCCCTCCTAACAAGACCTAGGTCTGAAGATGCCACTTAGTGACTCCCTAAGCTTCTACAGCCTAGCCAATCGATCGCATTAAAATACACTGTCGAGACCTGGAGAGATGGCTCAGCAGTTCAGGGCACTTGCTGTTACTGTGGAGGACTTCGGTTTGATTGTCGGCATTCACATGGTGGTTCACAGCCATCTGAAACTCCAGGTCCAGGGGATCGAACACCCTCTTCTAGCCTGAGTACGGCATACTCATGGTGCACTAATGTACACTTATTCACATGAAATAAAAGTAAATTAATAGTTTAAAATATTTATAAAAATAGCTAAAACTAAAATCAAAATAGCAACAACAAAAGCCCAGGCCGTGCACTGTGCTCTTCCTGCAGGCTATACACCGGCCACCGTAGAGGGCATGCCCTGGAAGGAAGCTCGCGGTCTTCGCTCCCTTCTCTACCACCTCTCACATGCCAGGAACCTGAATTCCCAGGTCTCCAGTTCTCAACCCTCTGAAGAGCATTCCCTAGGAAGTTCACCCCAACCCCATCTCTATAAACCAGAAAACTCTCCTGTCTGTTTCACATTAACTCGCCCTCCTGTGTTTAGATCAAGCCCTTCCCATCAGCCCCTTGCCAATCAATCCACAATTAACTGGGTGCCTATCAAACTTAGCCCTGACACTGGCAGGCAGCTTGGAAAAGTGACCCAAATGCCTATCTGTTGGGTAAAGCTTCATGAGACAGGAGCCTTTCAGCTGGTTGCTGTGTGCACGTCAGGCAAAGCACCAAGATAACTGGTCTGGTAACACAGCGAATAAATCTACCTTAGGGCAAAACTTTCTAAAGCTGGGGCTAACATTGAGGAGGCCCGATGCGAGACAGTTCTGTGACCTGTTAGCTGAGTCCGCTGCAGGCCCAGGATGGGGAGCGGGGTGACAGCTACAAGTGTCCCAAAGATGGCTGAGGTGATAGCTGAGAATTCTGAGACCGAGTCCTTCACTGCAAACCAAATCAAATGTGCAGTTGCTAAAGCTTGTCCCACATCCAGTGCTGGCTGAGAGAAGCCACTTGAGGTCACAGAAGGAGGAAGAAGCCAGGCTCTGACCAGCTGCACGCCTTGGGAGCTAGGGGAGGTGTCCATGAACTTTTATACCTTCCTCATTCTTGCGACTTCGGTCAGCCACCGTCTGTTCTCCCAGAGTAGCTGGCGGGCAATCTTTTAAATGGAAAGGGAGCAGGTAGCTTATCTGCTTGTTGCAAGGGGTGTAGGAGGGACTTCCTCCAGGGGAGAACATGCTTTGCCCAGGAATGGTCAGGAAGAAAGAAAATGCTCTTGTTTGGAATAGTATTGTTAGATTGGAGGGCGAAGCAGGCCACGTGCCTGTGGCTCACTGGAGGGGCGCGTGGTAGAGATGGAGGTGGGCAAGGGAGGAGGAGGATACAGGGAGACTGACCAGACAGGGGTCCTGCATGATTTCAACAAGGATGTCTCCTGCCTTGTCACTGTGCTCGATGATACTTAAAGGGAAATGCGAACAATCTAATTATACATGTGCAATACAAGGACCCAGCATATAACCCAGGCAAAGAGGACTGCCATTGAAGTCTGAAAATGCCATTTTCACAAAGGAAGAAATGGCCATTCTTTTCCTTAAAGTCTACAGCGGCTGTTTCGGGGGAGATGGCTCAGTGGGCAGGAGCACTTGCTTTGAAAGAAAGGGGACCTGTGTTCAAAGCCGTAGTGCCCATATAAAGGCCAGGTATGGCCATATGTGCTACCCTATGACCAGCCAGATCATCTCCCCAAACTATTGCATTAATATTAATAAAATGCACACCAATAAGCTTAAAACCCCAGCGTTCCTAACTCTATAATCTATGTAGTTATAGAACTGAACTATACCCTACTCAAAACTTTCCCAAACTGGAAAAAAAATGGGTATATGTGGGCAGAAAGGCTTTTAAAAATTCTTCCTCTTATTTTTGACTTGTGAATATAGAAGCTAAGCTGACACCTAAGTTTTAGAAAAGATTTATTTATTTTACTTTAAGCATCGAAGTGCTTTGCCTGCATGTACGCTTGTTCACCATGTACATGCAGTGCCCTCAGAGGCCAGAAGAGGGCGGCAGATCCCTTGGAACTTGAGTTAGCGACCATAGTGAGTCACCAAGTGGATGCTGGGAATTGAACACAGGTCCTCTGAAGAGCAGGCAGTGCTCTTAATCATGGAGCCATCTCTTCAGCCTCCAACCCCACCCCCCACTTATTGTTTTTAGACAGGGTTTCTCTATGTAACCTTGGCTGACTTAAAACTTGCTACATAGACCCAGCTGGACTGGTTCTCATTATCTACCTGTTTTTGCCTCTCGAAGGCTGGGTTGCAGGCTGTGCCACCATGCCTGCCTCTGCAATCTAATGTAAGCCATGAAGATTGTAGTATAATAAAAGGCTGTATTTAATTCATGGCAACCCTGTTCCCTACCCCCATTTTCTTGCCTTGCATAAGACAACTGCCCCCTTTACATCCTTTAAGGAAATTGAGTGTAAATTTCTTTCCATGGCCTGAATATTCTTTGAAGAATGAAGAAAAACAAAACATGTCCATTTACCCCCTCGGAAAATTAGCTAGACTGTTTTTTATGAATTGAAACTCTTAAGATTAAATCATTTTATTTGAAAGAAGCCAGAATACACATTTATTCCCATATTTCCAGCTTATTGGTGGGATAGTGGGCATTTCCAAAGATTCCTCAGGCCAGAGTTCTCCATGTCTGGTCTGGAAAGCCTGTTTTTCAAGCCTGCCCTCAGTTGTTTATGGAGAAACAGGCCTTTCATGGCAAATGGAAACAGACCTTGGGTCAAGTTCCATGTCTTTGCTCTATAATTAGAATGTATTGAGTGGGTGTTAGGGTCAGGCAGAAGAGCACCGGACTGGCTGTGCCTCTGCAAAACTCAATCAGAGGCAACCTCCCTATGTAATGTGGTTTGTTCTATTTTCTCACGAAACTGGGAACTTTTGTAAGAAAGACAAGAAGGGCTGTGCCAGGGGTAGGATGTGTGCTCTTGCTTGGTTGCATTTCATATTTAAACAGGAAGCCTTCCACCCCATGCCATAATATACTGGCTCTCTGTTGGCTTGTTTTTGTTTCCAGTGGTCACAGATGTGCAAATGGATGCATGAATTGCTAGGCTGGTGTGTGCAAGGGGGAGCGGGTGGGTGGATGGGTTGTTAGTGTGCGTATCTTTAACTTTGAACAAGTTCTGAAAAACTAAATTCTGCCTCTGACCTCTTCTTACAAATGGACAACTTCCTACCCTTTACTTCCCAGGATTCCTGTCCCTAGGACGCTAGAGTGGCCAGGCCCCTCTGTGTTTCTGGAGGATAACTTTGGGGTGATTCCTAATTGCCATCACCACAGAGATGGGGTAGGAGAAGAAAAGGCTGGTGCCCAAGAACACGGTGTTTCTGCTGGGGACTCAGGTGCCAGCTCTCTTTGCCCTTTGGAGGAAGTAAATAGAATAAGTCCCTGTCCTCAGTCCCAGGTAATGTGAGCAGTTTTATCCTGCCAATAAAAGCAGAGATTTTTTCTCAGCTCCTTCCATTTGTTCCTGGGTTTATTTCCTCGTTTGTTTAGGTCTCAGGTCATACTGTGTCCACTTTCAAGGCGACAACCTTCTGGAATGCAAGGCTTGGCCTTTATTTATCATAATCCCTCTTCCAGGCCTGAGGCAGACTTGTGTCATTAATCAGAGCTCAACAAACATTCCAACAAGTGAATTCTCTCTTAGACATCCGCGCTTCTTGAGACCTCCGCCCCCAGCACGCGCGTGTGTGTTTATGTGTGGTGTGTGGGTAGGTGGGTGACTCAGGTCCCTGCAGCCTGCCTGGCCTTACAAGAGGAGAGAGAGAGGCCAGTGTTGAGCGGTAACTACGACCAGAGAGTGGAGAGCGCCACAAAGTCCAGGGCTGTTGAGTTAATCGGCTCAGTGTCCTGCCTTAGCCAGCTCACTGGCTAGGATTGCACGAGTACAAGAAATACTCTTTGCTGGGCTTGTTGTCAATCCGTTCTTTTGAAATTGGTCACAAGGTGCCAGAATCCTTACTTGGGAAGTTCCTCCTGCCCTAGTCTTTGAGAGGGATTGGGGCGGGATCCCACGTGCATCCAGTTGCCTGCCGCAGTTTTTGGGGCTTATCTTTTGCAGCTCCTGAAACCCCGGAGGCTAATATTCCAGGGTCAATAGTGCTGGTGGCCATATTGACTAGTGGTGGCAGGAAGAACCGACACGTGCCACATAGAGCCCATGCCATGCTTGGGCAGGGCTCTAGAACAAAGGACTTGGGTGACGTCGGCAGCCTGGGTTGAGGAAGAGAGGAAGAGTGTGAAGGCTGAAGAAGTCCATAGCAGGTGTGTCTGAACTAGGGACCAGAAAGGCCCCACAGAGCTCCGTTGAAGTGGAGATGACGGAGGGGGATGAAGAGGTGGCAATAGCCTTTGGGGGCCACAGAGGAGCTGGAAATGGTTGGGATGGTTTTCTGCTTTGTGCTGGCACCACTGAAGGGTCCAGTTCAAAATGTGAAACATGTTATAAAAGCCGCTTTACAATTCTCCCTTCATCGATCTGACATTAAAACATGCTATAAACAACCCCTTAGGTACCAGGGAAACCCGCGATAGCACCATCCGGCCCTAGGGCAGGGAATGAGACTCTGACCTCTCACCCCAGGCTCCAAGGGCTCTGAGTTCAGGGTTAATGCCAGTCCAGGGGAGGGAGGGAGCATTCCAGGAGTCCCGTGTCTGGGACGCAGATGGCAGCCGTGGTGGAGGGTACACCTGGAGCGTAGAACCCAGTCCCTGGGCAGGAAGACTGTCTGAGAAACTCAGGGGAGCTGTGGACAGTTCCTCATGCCACCCTCTCCCCACAGAGCCTGCAAAAGGACAGGAATAGGGACAATGAGGCTCCGGGGTCTCCCGAATCTATTCCTCGTCCCTCTTCCTCATTAAGGATTATTTCTTTGCTCCCAAAGATTCTCCCATCCCCTATCCAGAAACTTCTCTAGAAAGTTCATGCCACCATCCATACAGAAACAACTAGAGAGTGTTAGTCTCCCACGGTGTCTCCCTGGGCTCTGCTCAGCTCTTGTCCCAGTGCACATCTGAGCTGTAGAGCCAAGAAAAGGGGTGTGGTTGATCTGTGCCCGGAAGGCCCCACTTAGCAGAGCCCAAGACACCAGCACTAAAAATCAAAAAGAAAATTCCCAAGGTTCCATATGGCATGAAATTGATTTAAAAAGAGGATTACAAGTCACTGTGGCCAAATGCCTGTAACCCCTGCCCTGGGGAGGCTGATGGAGAAAGGAGATGTAGTTCAAGGTTGTTCCTGGCTACACAGATGAGTTAGGGGCTAACCTGGACTACCTGAGGCTTCATCTAGTCAACCAACCAACAGAAACAACAAAGACAATTCTAACATGCATTCTTTGTTTGAGGCGTGAGGTGGCTTTTCTGGCATGAACTGCCATTATACACATTTTATGGGCAGCGCCAGCCCCTTGCAGCGTTTCTGATTCGTCCAGTCTGACTTGCCTTCTCCTCTTCTCAAACCAAAGGGCCCTTTGCTCTTTACCAAACAATTTAGGCCTTGTTCTCATTTTTCACTTGGGACGTTGAAAAAATGCTCTCAGAAACAGTTCCACCATTCAAAAATTCCAAATATATCCACGAGCTTTTATTATTCTTCAAGATTACAGGAATTTTCCTTGGAAACTATTTGAGTCTGGGTAGAACTGCAGCCTTTCATGTCTCCTCTTGCTTTTTGAAATGCGTTTTGGTAAATTGAAGGCTCTGAACTTACATTTATTTATTTAGCCAAATTTAGTCCGTCTAAATATGCTTTGTCATTAAAAACCCCCGAAGAAAAGGTCATTTCGAGCCATCCTCCTGAACCTCAGCGTGGAAATTAACCCGGCGCGATATTACAGCGGCTGTTTGTTACCTTCGGCGTTAGCTGGCGCTGGCTTTAGAAGTTGGAGACGGCGGAACATAAATAGCCATCTTTGGGCCTGGAAAGCCGCTCCACCTTCTGGTCCTAACTCTGTCCATTAGGGCCCGCAGTGCGCCAGATTCGGAGCGACTTTGTCTTTGTGCTGCGGTGCTCCTCCACGGAGATGAGAGTGGGAGGTGTTGCCACAGAAACAAACGCTTCGTGGTTGGAGACGCGGGGTGCGGGTGAGCGGCTCTGCTATGCTCACTTCTTCCCTGACATTCTGGAGAGGAAAATGGTCTCCTTGGTGTAGTAGCCTCTCCCAGATGGCAAGGGTCTTTACCCCACAGCTTTTCTCTATCCAGTGATCTGGCCTGCCCAGACACAGCTTGAGCTCTGGAAGCCAAACCTGGCACTGGACTCAGCTCACAGTTACCCAGGACTCAACAGGGGACCAGGAAGCGCGCCCGGGATGGGGGAGGGGCACTTTGTCATGACTTCTTGTGGGACCCACATTACTGTTCTGGCTTGCCAGGGTGAGCCCATATGGAGCAGTGTTGGAGAAACCTGTGAAAGACGTGTAAAAATGGAGAACGAACCATCTGCCCCCCCTGACCCTGTTCCATTGCCCAGAGGGACATCTGCCTGGATCTCTAGGCTCCTCCTAACAGGCTCTTGTTCGGTGAAGCATGACTTCGTTTGGAGGGAAGCTTGCAGGTTTCAGCGCAAGGTCTGAGGTCAGGGCGCCTTCTCCCTCAACAGCTGTGCACCCCCGGGCCATTCCACTCTTCTCTACTGTAAAATGTGGATAATAACATTCTCTGCGCTTCCTTTGGGTAGCTCTAAGGAAGCACGCTGATGGCTCTGAAACCCTTTGGTAATCTGTAAAATGGTCTGAGTTGGAAGTGGTGACATTAGGCCTGTCTGGGGCTCTATGCTGCTATCTGTGCTCTCTGAAGGTGCCCTGGCCTCCAGTATCTTCTGCTGCCTATTAGCTGAGACAGGAGACTGTTTGGTGACTGAGGACTCTCAGCCCGCTCCAGGCATCTTGTTTTACCTTGGGAGGCAGCCCACCTCTTTTTGCCTCAGTTAACTCCCTCTAGAAAATAGTTCACATACTGGGTTAGTTCAATGCCTATGAACATCACAAAATAAGATACTTAACTTCCTGGGTAATTAACTTCTAAAGAGGGAAGAAGCTAGTCAGATGACGGCCTGTAATACTAGTGGTTCAAAGGTAGAAGCAATCAGAGGGATCACTGCAAGTTCAAGGCCAGACTGGGCTACGTGGCCAGTGTCTTCAATTTAAAAAAAAAAAAAGATGAGGAAAGAGAAGGGACCTTGTGGAGCCTGTGGGAAAACGCTCAAGCAGGGACACTTCTTTTCTCAGGCCAGCTGATTACCCATGATGCACCGAACTGAGGGGGCCCTTCTAATTGTCTGTGTTCCCTTCTTGTTGTCAGTGTGTGTCCTGAGCAGCCCACGGGACAGCTGTCTGTCACCTGTCCTGACACACGGCACACCTGACCCTTGGCTAACGTGACTCTAGGAGTTGTCTCTTACCCTGGACCAAGTCATAACCAGTGGTGTGATAAGGGACAGTGAAAGATTAACCTGCCACATACCTGAGCGAAGTCGCAAGGGGCCTGAGGTCAACCGCACCTGACTCATGAACTTGGTGGCTTCCCGGCCACACCTGAAGGCAGCATCTGGACTTGGGTCATGCCAGATGTGTGGCAGACGCTGGACAGGTGGCCGGAGTCAAATTCTATATAAACATTCATTCATTCTCCTATTTACTCACTGAATGAAATAAAACAAAAACCATACTAACTGAGCAGGAAGTTACAACGGCTGCTGCTTTCCCGTTTCCCCTCCCTCCGTCACTGTCCTTCTGCCCTATATTATGGCTTCTTCTTACCCTGGTCAATAGCTCAGGCAATCCCATGACTGCTGGGTCCACTTTAGGTGTACATGAACTGTCTTTGACATACAGTTGTAAACATGTTCAGCCTAATAATAGAGTTTAAATGTTGTCCATAAAATTCTTAGGTATCTCTCTTTCCCCCAGCTCAGGCCTGACCCAACCGCAAAGATTGCATGGTGTGTCTGATAGAATCATGCATTGGGTCCTGCTTCTCACTGGCTTTTTCTAGCTCCGGAGCCAGCTCAAAGTGGGAAGAAGTGGGAGTGGAGGGATGAAACTGAAATGCCTTTTTAAGTAGCCATGACTGCTGTAACCAAGCCTTTAGTGTCCTCTGGGTTCAGATGCTGGGGAGCTGGGTTTCTCTTGTAAGGCATTTGGTAAGGCCTGGATCCTGAGCCATGCAGTGTCTGGAATTGGAAGAATGTTTTTTTCTGGCCAACTCAGAATTCCCCTTCGACTCTAGTGCCAGTGAAACTCCCTGTGTGGCCATCAAATGCCAGGCTCACGTCACTGCATTAGCCAGGGCTCATCAAGATGACCCACGCCCAAGCACAGGACCCATGTGGCTCCTGGTCATCATGTCAGGGCTTTCCCAGCAAGCTTGGAAGTGCAAGCTTTGCCGAAAATGTTTACTTCTACATCTCAGTAAGTACCCACCATGGAGCGAGACATTTCTAGCTTTGCTCCTAGCTGATTCTCCTCCTCTCTTAGTAGGAGAAACTATCCCCCTTGGCTCAGCTGTGGGAGCTGCTGCATGACTATTCCTGGGGAGTCATGAACTAATATCTACTCACCCAGATCGGCACTGATGTCAAAGTCGAACTCGATGAAACGAGTTTATTGGAGTTAACTGCAGGGAAGTGGGTGAGACTTCCTGACGCATGGAGAACTCAAATGCATCATGGGAAACCCTTCCCTAGCACGAGCAGATTCTGGAAAGCTCCACCCCCGAATATCCCTGCATGGCATGCAGGTTATTCCACTGTGGCTAACCCCCTCCCTTAATTGTTAATGCTCACACAACCCTGGAGGGGCCTGTCAATCCTGTAGCTTTCCTAGCATCCTTGGTAGTGCAAGTTTTCTAAGCTTTCCGCGCTTCCCAAGCCCCATGAGCCTCCTTCCTCCCTTTCTGGGCTGTTGCAGGTTGGAGGAAATAGCTACATGACACAGATGTGGTTTATTTCTCACCTCAGAAGGAAAAGAAGGCACAATAGTGCATCCTGGCAATCCTTTTTTTAATTTTTTAAAAATGATTTATTTAACTTTATTTTATGTGCATTGGTGTGAAGGTGTCAGATCTCATGGAACTGCATTTTCAGACAGTTGTGAGCTGGCATGTGGGTGCTGGGAATTGAACCCTGGTCCTCTGGAAGAGCAGTCAGTGCTGTTAACCGCTGAGCCATCTCTCCAGCCCCTTTTTCGTGCCTCACTCCCCCCCTCCCCCCCGGCAATCCTTTACAGTCAGCCTCAAGCTCCAGCTGCATCCATACTTGCATTTGGTTCCCTGCTGTATCTGCATGTCAGTCTCCTGCTATGTCTGCATTTGGTTCCCTGCTGTATCTGCATGTCAGTCTCCTGCTATGTCTGCATTTGGTCCCCTGCTATGTCTGCTGTGGGTCCCCTGCTATATCTTCTGCATTTGGTCCCCTGCTATATCTGCATTTGGTCCCCTGCTATATCTGAATTTGGTCCCCTGCTATATCTGCATTTGGTCCCCTGCTATATCTGCATTTGGTCCCCTGCTATATCTGCATTTGGTCCCTGCTATATCTGTATTTGGTCCTCTGCTATGGCCAACTCTTGTCACATCCCACCTGAATGGTGAGTTGCATCTCTCTGCAGGATGGGGGCCAGTCACCAGTTGCCTATCTCAGCTCTGAGCATCAGCAGAAATTCTCAGGCAACATAAAAAATCCAACTTTCTGTTATTTTCTCATTCATTTAGTCATAATATTATTCAGTATTGACCCTGTGCCCAAACTATGCCAAGATACACTCTAAAGAAGAAAACCTGGCAAAGACTTTAACTCCACTCTGACCTCTTCTCTGGGTGTGGTGGAGACATCACTAAGGGCTGGTCACTTGAAACCTGTTAAGGGCATTCGACTTGGGCCATGCATGGTAGCACACGCCTATAATTCTGGCATCGCCAAGGCTGAGGAAGGAAGATCCTGAATTCAAGGCCAGCCTAGGGTCTGCAAAACCAAAGCAAACCTCTAACACTCTCCCGACGAGAGCTCAGTTTCTCTGCACTGGTGCATACCTGTGAGACAGACAGTTGTGACTTCACACATGGAATGATGGCCCCAAGGGTTCCAGCTGCCACAGAATCTTTGAGGCACTGACATGCTAATCATCTGAATTTAGAGTCGAGCATATTTGGCTGATAATCTTATTCTTTAGCAAGTATAGACTTAATTACGTTTCTATTTTAATACGAAATAGACACTCTTTAACATGGAGGATTCCTCTGTGATCAGAGCATTTTCTAGATTGGATCCCATTGTGTGACATGGCTGGAGTCAGAACCCTTTTGGTTTGTGTTTGTTTATACGGTAGTTCATCCTTTTATGACGGTGGTACTCATATACCTGTGTGGGAGGTCTCTTCCTTTTGTAAGTTTTCTTTTATTAGATTGGATTTGCTTGATATTTTCCTATTTTGTAAGTTCATAGCTATCTTTCTGCCTCAGCCTTCCAAATGCTGAGATTTAGAGACACATGCCACCATGCTGGGTGACATTTTCCCTCTTATTCCTTGCCCAAAGTGCCCACTTTCTTGCTTTGAATGGATGGGTTATTTAAATATGCAATTCAGCTTGAGTTTTGAACAATGCTTATGTTTTAAAATCCTGCACCCATTTTCAGCAATGCCAACCACAGGCATACAGCTTCCCGTGTCTGCCTCATTGAAGCGGGAGTCTAGATGCTTTGGCTTTGTGAAGATTTTTTTTTCAATCTAACCAAACTTTAGCATAAATGAAAAGTTTCTACCTTAGCCAGGCATAGTAAAACACACATGTAATCCCAGCATTTGCAAAGTGGAGGCAGGAGAATTGTATTAATACCAGCTTGGGCTAAACAGTTAAATTTTAATTAAGCCTTGGCTACAAAGTGAAGATCTCTTTCAAAAAGCAGACAGACAAACAACCACAAAAAACAAACCCCAAACAAAGCCATGATTTAGTGCAGGAAGAATCCATAGAATCTGTTGCCAGATATTGCATTTATGAAGCGTTGTATTCTAACCTTAGCTCCCTAATGTAATATATAAACTTGGTTAACCTCATAAATGTGATTTGCAAGAGCAAAGACATCTATCTCCCTTCTTCCCCTATTAAGTCTGATTTGCATACCAGTGCATAGTCCAAGTGCTGGCAGATATTTGAAAGGAAATCAAAGTATAAGAATAGCTGCCTACAGGAAGATGTGTTTTAAATCAACTCGTTAGTCACCTTCTTTTTGAAAAGCAGAAAGAAACAGGCACCTAGCAACAGCAAGCTGTCACTCAGGATTAAGAAAAGTCATTTAAGTCCGGCGGTGGTGGCGCACGCCTTGGCAGAGGCAGGCGGATCTCTGAGTTCGAGGCCAGCCTGGTCTACAAGAGCTAGTTCCAGGACAGGCTCTAGAAACTACAGGAAAGCCCTGTCTCGAAAAACAAAAAAGAAATAAGAAAAGTCATTTACAGACAGAAGCTTTTGCCCTCTCTTCTGGGGGAAGCCAGGCTTGAACAGTTAATTATGCAGAAGATCCTCACTAGGGACTTGCCTGTTGATCGTCCATATTCATGGCCAACGGCAGTAATGGTAGCTCCAAAGGATGGCTTTGGTAGGAGGGCTGGTATAGTTTCTTGGGAGCTTTCTAGAGCCTGCCAGGGCTGTCAGACTCCAGGCTCTGCCTGCAAACCACGCTCTCACTTCCAGAAGGCTACATGCCTTTCTTCCCTTTCTAAGACGATTCTGAGAAGAGTTCTCCTGCATGCCTGGACCACAGAATCAAACACTACCTACTGAGGAGTCATCTCCCTCCACCAGCCATGAGGAGAGCATCAGAATACAGCATTCATATCTGCACCCAAGCAGACTGAATTTTCAGAAGGGTCTTTTCACACCAGATAGGGCAAGTGAGGAGCTACATTGAAAAGAAACAAAAAGAAGTAAACAAACATTCAAAGGCCAACATCTGGGTGGGGAGATCTGCAGTCCAACATCTGGATGGAAGAGTTTCTCGGAGGAGTTGAGCATGTGTCTGCAATGGGCCAGTGCAGTGGGGAGTGTTTGTCCCTCAGAACCATTCTGCTCACATTCACTGATCACCAGCCGATGTAGGAGCTCAGACTGGAGAGCCACAGCCTGGCCCCCAAAGGCAGGGAGCACAGTGCTTTGAGAACATCCTCATAGTGGGATGTCCTGTGGGAACTTGGCAGTATCAGAAATACGCACTGAATCAAGTCAACCTCTTGCCTTCACATCTGGACCTTTGGTTAAGCAGAGGAAATCAAGCATTACAGGGCAGATTTGCATGTAGTAGGCCGCTCGGGCTAGAGGGGAGGTGACTTACCTTCTCTTGGGGGAGAGGGAGGGAAGAGAGAGAAGGAGACAAACACTGGCTTACCCAAGAAGTTTGTGAATGTAATTATAGCCACCGAAGTCAATTAATTTCACATAGCCATATTTATATAGAAACTTTTATATAATGCTGAAAATTATACTGTGTCAAAAATAATGAACTAAGAGCATTTTAAATGAATGAATTATGTGTTATCTGAATTTATTTATTTATTTTTTGCCAGAATTTGAACCCAGAGCCCCACACATATCAGGGAAGCATTCTGATTCTAGTTTGGTATCTGAATCGATGCTTCAGGAGAGCTGTTGATTAAAAATGGTATCAATGCCAGGAGTGATGATACAGGCCTTTAATCCCAGCGCTCGGGAGGTTGAGGCAAGAGGAGCTCTGGTCTACAGAGTTGGGACAGTCAGGGCTACACAGGGAAATCATGATTCAGAAAAACCAACCGAAAGAAAGAAAGAAAGAAAGAAAGAAAGAAAGAAAGAAAGAAAGAAAGAAAGAAAAGGTACCCAGGCGTGTGTGTGTGTTTGTGTGTGTGTGTGTTGGAATGCATACTGTTGCACACTGTTGTCGTGGTTAACAGTTTCCTAGTTAATTCCCTCATGCTGAAATCATCAGAGGGGTGACTAGGCAGGATGGTAGGGGAAGTGTCGCCTCTCTGCCAATTATCACTGGTGCCCAGGAGAGAAAAAAGTACGGTGTGATACATACTAAATTCTAGCGCAGTGTTACAGCTTCATACACTTCTGTACAGAAGGAAGTCACGATGCACTCTGTTCGCAAAGTCAGGGTGCTGGAGACTGAAGCTCCTGCCCCTGGAGACCCACAGTAGTTCCCAGGAATGTGTGCATTTGAGGGTTATACTTTAGTGCTGGGGTCTCTCTTCCTGTCAGGGAGGCGGGAGACAGCTCTCTGTAGGCAGTAGGGAAGAGCCCCATGTGACCATGGCATGTTGATCACATATGTTGCGGTAAAAACAGAGAATGACATTTAAAGGAAGAATAAGGGTTGCAACAGCAGACCGTGAGAGACCGAGGAAGAGGAAGGTAAATGGAGGGCGTGGTTTGGATACAAGATTATCAAGCAAGGCAGGTGAAGGGAAAGACAGGGCCCTGGGAGCAAATGTGAGGAACCGTATTTCCACACCACCTTGCTTCTAGTGTGGTTCCCTGTAACAGGCGACTCCTGACAGGAAACTTGTACCCTGGAGACCACCCAGATCCCTACGGCCAAAGATCTAGATACGCGGTCACTGTGAAGCCACCAGCTGATTGCGTAAACCTGAGAGAGAGAGAGAGAGGGCCGTGTATAACTAATAACACTTGAAACATAGGCCAGTCAGTGACCTGACAGCTTAGCCAGTCAAGGTCAAAGGTCAAAGCTGAGTCCAGGAATGCCCAGAGGGTCTTTAACTACCCCCGAACTGGGCGGGCAGCTGATGAACAACACATGAACTTCTCCCTGGATGGTCATGCATAGAGCGTGTGGGCCCTTCATTGACTTGGCTCACAACAGCCAGAAAAGTAACCAGTTTCAAAAGAGGCCATCTCTGCTTTTGTTTTGCTGTGAGACTCGTGGGCAAAGGAAAGCAAAGGCCTTTCCTCCCGGGGATCTCTTCCAGCCTCTAGCAATGCCTTTCATCATTCCTGAATCCTTCCCTTTCCCCTCCATTTCCCACTAGGCCCTCATCATTCTCAAAGACGCTGACTTTCACTGCACGTACGATGCAGGAGTCCATGTTCCTACTCATTTTTGGCATGAAACCATGAACCCCACCTCCAGCCTGATCTTGGACAACCTTAGGTACTTGGGCCATATGTGACTGGGTTATGAAAGGTCCCGCTGCCATCAAAACTACCCTGCCTGCACCAGAAGCACTCCTTGTAGGTGAAGGGTGTGGTGGGGGAGAGGTCAATGACCTCTGCCTGGAGACCCTGAGAGGGTAAGAACCCCAGCTTCTTTGGCCCCAACACGCAGATGCTGCCCTCTCCCTGGAACTGCGTGAGGAAAAACGCAAACAGAAGGAGGGCAGCTCTCAGGAAACTGTGACTCACTGTCTCAGTGAGAATGTTTCTGGAAGAGCACTTTAAAAAACCCGTAGTGGGGGCAAGGAAGAGGGCACCAAGGAAGCTAGGCTTCCCCCGAAACTGAGGAAGCATGAGGGTAAACCAATCAACCCCCACTTCCCTCCTGGCTTTGCCTTGCAAGGCCCAGCATGACTGGTGCATAGCTCCCGTGGTTTCCCATCAAAAGAGAAAAAAAGCCATGAGCCATGAGCCCAGACTTTAATATCATGTCCTCATTCAACCAGCTGATTCTTCCCGGACTGGGTGTATACTGTCAGTCCAGTGAGTCATGAACGTGACCGGGGGTCACTGAGGATGAACCTGGCCACGGCAGTCCTATGGGTGTGAGTAGGGCAGGTACTGGGTGGAATGCCCTCTACAGTTCCCATGGCAACATCAAGTGGTGTGATTCCCCACAGAGCCTCATCCCTAGTGCTCTGCTGGGCAGTCTTCTGTGGGTTCTGTGTGAGCTCTGATGATGGTCATGGCTGGGCAAAGTGCCCTGAGAAGTGAGCAAGGCCAGAGCTGTAAACTAGCTCGTCTGGGGACCTGGGAGTGGGGGAAAGCTACTCTGTGGCCCTGGGGAAATGGTGAGCAGAAACTAACCAGGGCAGGGACAATTCATAGAAACCCACAAGCTGGTTTACACACCAAAGCAGCGGTTCCAGCAGCTTTTCTAGATCATTCTACCTTCCCTCTCATGCTTCCCTGGAAGTCCCCACTGTCTCCGGCTCCACCCAGAGAGTCTTGTTTCACGAAGCTTCCGGTCTCCCTGGGAAGGAAGAGGGGAGTTATGAACTATGGGTTCACCACCTTTCTTTCTGTGCTTAAATTTGTGGTTTTCCTTGCGTCCCTAGCCTTCAGAGCTATGGAGTGAGCAGGTATGGGGAGCCACTTCATCCCCAGCCCCACCCTGGAAGCCTACAACTCCTCTGAGGCCAGAGTACTGGGTAGACTTCCCTGGGGCTGGCTTGGCCTGTTTGGGATGCTGGGGGGCTAGGTCAGGCCTGCTGGTTTCTTCAGCAAGAGTAAGCTGCTTTTGTAGCCACATGCAAAACATGGGATGCTGCTGTGGACTGAAACAGAAAGGGAGCAGCTCTGCCAGCCTTTCGGAGAGGGCAGCACCAGACTCCAAGCTTGGGTCCCTTCCTTACACTGTGCCTCCCTTTGCCTTCCTTCTGGTCACTCCTGTCAAGCACTGGTGGGCTAAGGATGTCCCCAGGCCCTTTCCCTATCTTTAGGAGATGCTGACAATAGGAAGGACACAATATTCAGCAGACCCAGGCCTTTTCCTGGGCTGGACAAACTTGTGGGTCCTCTCTGCGAGATTCAACTATTAAGGATCAACCAATAAGAACCCACAAAGCCGGGCTAAGGGATGGTTGCATGGTATAAGCACTCGCTGAATAAGTGTGAGGACCTACCTGAGTTCAAGAACCCGTGAAAAAGCCAGGGTGAGTGTCCCTAAACCCAGGGCCCCTGTGGGGACATGGGAGGCAGGAACGAAAGGATCCTAGAAACTCAGTCACTGGTGTATACACACGCACGTGCACGCACGCGCACACGCACACTCGCACGCACAGAAACACACATGTGTGAGGAGGATGTAAGGAAGCTCACCTTGCTGTTTGCTTGCTGTCTCTAACACAGAGGGTGAGCAGGAGGCCGGGGAAGGGTCTGGTTTGAATGACGCGATCGGATGGGGGTGCTGAAAATGAACAAAGGTGTGAATCACTCCACAGCTGCTCCCTCTGGCATCTATTGTGGCTTTAAAATCTGTGAGCATATGGGAACGGCTGGAAGCACGGACTAGCAGTTGGAGACGTGTAGACGAAGGGAAAAAAAAAACAGGCACTCTTATACCCCCGCCCCATCTTGCTTCTTGGCAAAACGCTGGCCCTTTGTGCTCCCAAATCTGAAAGAAGTCCAGGGCAGCATGTCCTCTTTCCACAGCCCATGCCCTCAGCCTCCAGTTTCCATCTCAGCAGACACGAGGCTTTGGTCGCCGGCTAAAGCATTTTTAAATACTGTGCCCTTTTGTGATTTTTGTGGGATCTGGTTAAATTCCATTCTTGGTTTGATATGGCTGATGGAGCGCTGGCATCTAGGGTCTGGGGTGACACTTGGGATTTGGGCCAGGAGCAGTGTCCTAGTTTGCGTCTATTGCCGTGATAAACACCGTGACTGAGAGGAGCAGGTTTTCACTTCAGCTCACAACTCGTAGTCCAATCGCGAAAGAGAGTCAGGGTTGGAACTCAAGGCAGGAATCTGGATGCAGGAACTGAAGCAAGGGTGCTTAGTGGCTTGCTCAGCCTCCTTCTCCCTCCCTCCCTCCCTCCCTCCCTCCCTCCCTCCCTCCCTCCCTCCCTCCCTCCCTCCTTCTCTCCCTTCCTCCCTCCCTCCCTCCCTCCCTCCTCCCTCTATCTCTCTCTGTCTCACTCTCCCCCCCACCCCCAGATGGGTTCACCTGGCTGTCCAGGAGAACCAGGCTGACTTTAAACTCAGGAATCCACCTGCCTCTGCCTCCTGAGTGCTGGAATTAAAGGCGTGCACCACCACTGCCAGGCTTTAGCCTCCCATCTTAGACAACCCAGGACCACCCACCCAGGGACGACACTGCCCAGAGCAGGCCGAGCTCTGCTGTATCAACAACCAATCAAGAAGATGTCCACAGAGAAGCCACAAGCCAATCTGATGGAGGCAATTCCTCAGCTGAGGCCCCTCTTCCTAGTGACTCTATCTAGTATCAGCTCGACAAAACACTAACCAGAACAGGTGACTTCTTGTTCCAGCAGGAGGTGTCCTCTGAGTGGCTACTCGATGCCCATTCCCACCTGTGGTCACCCAGAAAGCCCGCTATCCCCAATTCTCTTAAGCCTTGTGGCCATGAATGCTTGTGTGTCTCTAGACTGAAGCCGATGTCTCTGCCCCTTTACTTCCCCTACCATGCTTGTAAGATTCTGATGTTTATGTCTAAGTTATTGCCATGTGTCCCCTATCTAGCTCAGGAGTGGCTGAGCCTTATCTCTGCCACCATATGCGTTCGTCTTCTATGTCTATTGCCAGGCACTTCCATCAGGAGATGAGACCACTGGTTCTCAGGCCACTCTCTCCTTCCAAGTCCTCTCCTTCCTGTCCAGGTCACATGGGAACCAGAAGTGTGGAGTCCTAGGTTGGATTCATGGGTCCTCTGAGGCTCCCCCAGACGCCTGCCTTTTTCCCATCCGAAGTTCTCACGGAGGGAGCAGTCCAGACAGCAGCAGTTTGCCTGAGCACATCTCTTGAAAGTCCCCGCAGAGAGCGCCGGTTTCATTTTCTGTCTTGATCATAGCCGCAACTGTATTCAAGTGGGTATGTTCTCAGGGAAGTGACTATTTCTCTGCCTCGAAAGGAGAGCTCACTGGCTGGGGCTTCTAGGCACGGCTGCCACTCCTCCGTCCTTACAGCCATCAGGTGTCGTTGGTGAGGGGCTGTCACATGTATACCGACTATGACGCAAAGGCTAAAAGGATAGAAGATCGTCTTGAGCCGGTGTCAGTGGATGACCTATGCCTACATTCCTCATTATACGTGTGGAGGCCAGAGGACACTTAGGGATCAGTTTCTTCTTCCACCACGTAGGTCCTGGATCGGGCTCGGGCTGTCAGGTTTGGTGGGAAGTGCCTTTACCTGCTGAGTCACCTCACTGGCCCCAGTGACCAAAAACTACTCCTCACTGAAGGAACACAGGGAGGAAGGCTGGGTGACTGCTCACAGGCCTTAGAAAACAATTGCAAGCCGGGCGGTGGTGGCGCACGCCTTCAATCCCAGCACTCGGGAGGCAGAGGCAGGCGGATCTCTGAGTTCAAGGCCAGCCTGGTCTACGAGAGCTAGTTCCAGGACAGGCTCTAGAAACTACAGGGAAACCTGCCTCGAAAAAAACCAAAAAGAAAAGAAAACAATTGCGCTTTTACAAAGCTGCACCCTCAGAGATTCTTCCCCAACGACAAACCCTCAAGCCCACCCTTGGAGTTAAATAAGATTCTCTTCTGTGTTCCCAGATTTAACTGCTTCAGTGGAGGTGGACTCACAAACCAACCAACTTCTTCCCTGGCAATGGTTTGGGAAAGCAAGTCATCCCCATTTGCAATGTGGTAGGTCACCTGCAGAAGATGATGAACGGCTTCTGTCCCTCGCATCCCAGTTCTCCAGCAGCCGGCAGCTGAGGGGCTACTTCCTTGTTCAAGCACATCTAGGAGCAAGCATTCAGAAAGGGAGCTCAGGACAGACCACGCAGCGGCTGCACCCATGTCTGCTTGGTGAGCCAATGAGTTTTGCTGGCTCATTTGTTTGTTTCAACAAGACTATTTTTATTTTACTAATATTTATTTAACATCATAAGTAAAGCTTAAAAATTAAGTATTTACTGTCAAACACAGAGGAACACAGAACATAAAACGAAAGGGAAAAATAGCGTAGCTGGGTACAAACGTCTTGGAAACAATGAAGAGTTCAATATCCCAGTAGCTGATATTTTCATGGCCACATGAGGTGTTTGTTAGTTATCCAAACTGATTGTTCTACTTATTTATTTATTTATTTATTTATTTATTTATTTATTTATTTATTTATTTATTATTTAATTTGGTTTTATTTGAGACACAGCTCCTCTGTGTAGTTCTCGCTGTCTTGGAACTCACTATGTAAACAAGGCTAGTCTCAAACTCACACAGATCCACTCCACCTGCCTCTGCCTCCTAAGTGCTAGGATTAAAGGTGTGCACCATTACCGTCTAGCTGAGATTTCTTGAATTTGGAAAAATGTATCTGGTGTAGGAGTTCCTTCTGTTTGTGTGTTTCTTTCATTGGTTAATGAATAAAGAAACTGCTTTGGCCTAGTTGATAGGGCGGAACTTAGGTAGGCGGAGAAAATAGAACTGAATGCTGGGAGGAAGAAGGGCAGAGTCAGGAAAGCCAGGGATCCTCCGTTAGAATCTCTGGTAAGCCACTGCCACGTGGCGATACACAGATTAATGGAGATGGGTTAAACTAATATGCAAGAGGTAGCCAATAAGAAGTTAGAGCTAATGGCCAAGCAGTGTTTTAATTAATACAGTTTCTGTGTGGTTATTTCGAGTGTAAGTTAGCTGGGAGGCCGGGACAAACAAGCAGCCTGCTCCTCCTACACGTATATTTTTCTTTTCTCTTTTGATTTTGTGTTGTTTCCTTCCCTTATTCTTCTTTCCCCTTTTATTGAACTTAGATTCTTTTCTCATACAATATAATCTGAATACAGGTTCCCCTCCCTCTACTCCTCCAAATTCCTTCCTGCCTCCTCTCCCACCCACTCTCTTTACGCATCTCATTAGAGCAGAACGGGTTTCTAAGAGATAAGATAAAACAAAAAAATCACATCAAAGTTGGACAGGCCAAGCCAACAGAAAAATAAAAGAACCCGAAGAGAAGGCACAAAGACCAGGGACCTACCTACTCATTGCTACATTCTGGAGTCCCATAAAAGTACTAAACTGAAAACTATAATATATATGCAGAGGACCTGGTGTGGGCCCGTGTAAGCCCCGTGGTTGCTAGTTCAGTCTCTCTGAGTCCATATGAGCTTTGCTCAGTTGTATTAGATGGCCTTCTCCTCGTGTCTTCCATCCCTCCTGTCTCCCAGCTCCTTCTGCCTCCTCTTTCACTGGTTCCCTGAGCTCTGAGGGGAGGGACTGGATGAAGACATAGCTCATTTAGAGCTGTGTGTTTCAAGGTGTCTCTCTGTGTGCAGTGTCTGGCTGTGGATCTCTGCATCCTGTTCCCATCTGCTGCAGGAGGAAGCCTCTCTGATAACGGCTGGATAAGGCCCTGATCTATGAGTGTAGCAGAATCTCATTAGGGGTGACTTCTGTTCCTTTCCACTGCATTAGGTTTCCCTGTCACCCCCTCCACTGCCCCTCAGTTCTAGCTGACTCTCCTCATTCCCTGCTTCAGCACCATCTCGTCTCCCTCTTTCTACCTGATCCTCCTGATCATCCCCTCCCTCCATCCCACCCATAAAATCTATTCTTTTTTCTTACCTCCCAGGAAGCTCTGTGTCTCTCCCACCCAGTCCCTTCCTCTATGCCTATCTTTTCTGGCTCTATGGATTATAGCTAGATTATCATCTATTTAATAACTACTATCCATATATAAGTGAATACATTCCATATTTATCTTCATGGGTCTGGGTTACCTCGCTCAGGATAATTTTTTTCTAGTTCCATTCATTTACCTGAAAATTTCATGATGTCATTTTTTTAAAGATTTATTTATTTATTATGCATACAATGTTCTGTTAACATATACACACCAGAAGAGGGCGCCAGATCTCATTACAGATGGTTGTGAGCCACCATGTGGTTGCTGGGAATTGAACTCAGGACCTCTGGAAGAGCAGCTAGTACTCTTAATCTCTGAGCCATCTTTCTAGCTCACGATGTCATTTTTTTTAACAGCTGGTTAATACCCCATTGTGTAAATGTACCATAATTTCTTTATTCATTCTTCTGTTGAGGGACATCTAGATTGTTTTTAATTTCTGACTTTTATGTTAATAAAGCCACAGTGAACATGATTGAGCAAGAGTCCCTGTGGTAGGCTGGATCATCCTTTGGGTATTTGCCCAAGGGTGACATAACTGGATCTCGATGTAGATTGATTTCCATGTTTCTGAAAAACTGCCACATTGATTTCCATAGTGGCTGTCGAAGTGTGCACTCCCACCACCAGTGGAGGAGTGTTCCCCTTGCCCCACATCCTCACCAGCATGAGCTGTCACTTGTGTTATTGATTCCAGTCCTTCTGACAGGGGTAAGATGGAATCTCAAAGTAGTTTTGATTTGCATTTCCCTGATGAGTCAATGAGTTTTTGTTGAGGTTCCTAGCACAAGTATGGTGAGGGGTTATTTACAAGGAGTAAGGGTACCCCAAAAGTTATGTCCCCAGAGGGCCCACCCAGTGCAGATGATGCTGGAAAACTGCATCCCTGAGCTACTGAGCAGCCTGTGGGCAGCTCCACACTCCAGACATCTCTCTTCCTCTTCTGGTGTGCTGGTCACTCTCCAGCCCTAGCAACTGTCCTCTTGGGGCTGGAGAGATGGCTCAGTGATTAAGAACACTGATTGCTCTTCCAGAGGACCCGGGTTCAATTCCCAGCACCCACATGGCAACTCAAAACTGTCTGAAGATCCAATTGCAGGGGATCTGACACCTTCACACCAATGCACATAAAATAAAGTTAAATAAACCATTAAAAAAGAAAAGAAACTATCCTCTCCATTTTATACTGTTGGTAGAGCCCCTCAAGAATCTTCCAAGTCTCTGCTCTTCCAAGATATATGACCTTTTGTTTATTTCCTGTTCAACCCCCGAGGCTTCTGAGCCTGCCTCTCCTTATGACCCAAATATTTCAGTTTGGAAGGAATATTGCAGTTACGAAGAACATGCATGCCATAGACAGCCACGAGGCCAGCACTGATTTGGGGCACATTTCAGGGTGTTATCAGCCTGTGAAGTTCCTTCATACCCAATAGCAATGAAGTCACAGTGTGGGAATTTGGGTAGCGGCAGGCGCTGCTGTTTCTTTCAAGGCCAACTGGTGTGAGACAATTCTGTATTCTGTCAATTATGTTTTAAATAAAAGCTGATTGGCCAGTAGCCAGGCAGGAAGTATAGGCGAGACAACCAGACAGTAAGTAGAGGTGGGGCAATGAGAACAGGAGAATTCTGGGGAAAGGAAAGCCCATTCCTCCCCAGTTCTGTCCCAACCACAGAAAAAGGAAGATGTGATTGCCCTGCTGAAAAAGGTACCAAGCCATGTGGCTAACATAGATAAGAATAATGGGTTAATATAAGTTTTAAGAGTTAATAAGAAATGTGAGCTAATGGGTCAATCATTTTATTATTAATACAGACCTCTGTGTGATTTCTTTGGGACTTAATGATTGCAGGAACCAGGCAGGACAGAAACCTCAGTCAACAGCCAATGTCCACATGAGATCTCTAAGGCCGGGTGAGAGACAGACCTCAGTAGAGGGTCTTTTACAAAGCTTGCTTCTCCCACCTCAAGCAGCCAGCTTGTTCATTTGTTTAGAGACTCTGCAGATGGAACACGGGACCCTGTGAATGCTAGGGAAGGGCTCTACCACTAGCTTTACCCTACTCAGTCAGTCAATTTTGGCACACCAGTATGGAGATGACACAGGTTGCTGATGGCAACCAACCCTACTCTCTTGCTCTTTCCCACTTGGGTAAGGTGAGATGCTGGTCAATGGGAGGCAGAACTCTACGGAGACAACTCTGTCCTAAAGGGCCAACCATTCTATTCTGAGAGCTCCCTCTGCCCTGTGGATGCCAACTGGCCCCCGAGGCTCTTAGCCTACCCTCTCCCTCTGTGCCTTGCTCTTGGCATGCACCTGCTCTCTCAACCTGTGTGCTCAGTCACAGGACATCAGCACCAGAATAACCTTCAGAGCTTGCCTCAGCCGAGCTAATAGCGTGCCCAAGGATGAACTGAAGTCTGTGAGGCACTGGAGATGTGTCTCAGACGACAGTGCTGGTCTACAGCCTGCCATCGGGTCCTGACCCTAGAAGATCACACTCGTCACCGGGAGAATGTCTTAGTTAGGGTTTCTGTTGCTGTGAAGAGACACCATATCTACGACAACTCTTATAAAGGAAAAACATTTAATTGATGGGGGCTTCTCCCTTACAATTCAGAGGTTCAGTTCATTATCATCATGGCGGGGAGCATGGCAGCATGCAGGCAGGCATAGTGCTGGCTACATCTTGACCAGAAGGCAACAGGAAGTGGGCTGAGTGCCACGCCGAGCAAAGCCCGCCCCCACCGTGACACAGTTCCTCCAACAAGGCCACACCTCCTAACAAGTCCACTCCCTATGAGTTTATGGGAGCCAATTACATTCAAACTACCACAGAGAGATTAAGGTTTCTTCTTCTATAGTTATTTACAGCTTACAAGCTCCATGCTAAGACCTCCAGCCTAATTATTCCTGTCATATACATGGAGAACACAAGATACAGAGATGCTAAATAATTTTCCCAAAGTCACAGTAAGTAGCAGAGGTGGATCTGAGCCCTGCGAATGGGCTGTATTCTGGTCTGATGCTCCATTCTCCTTTATTAATATGTATACGAGCAATCGTTGAGAAACTCCGTGGCTGGAGGAATTCCGGCTTTGATATGGCTAACGTTTAGAGGAGCCGATGCCAAAATAGGCTAGCAACAGGTGTGGGCCCAAGCCGAGCAAAACAAATATAAACTCTATGGTTAAATAAATTTGCAACATTGTATTTTACTAAAGTCAAACTAGTTCCCTTTACAGAATGCAGGACTTTTAAAATGCCAAAAGACTTGGTGAGTCAAAAAGTTGTCATCTGTGAGTCAAAAGCCTTTCACAATATTTGAGATCCCAGAATCCTTTGCAATGCAGCCATGTCGTCATACATCAGGTGGTTCCCGAAATACTCAATTAGGAGGAAAAAAGAAAATCATAAAGCTAGTTTTGACCTCAAAGTGGCTCAAGGGTTCCCAGGATGCTCTAAACAAAAAAGGTTAAGAGGCAGGACTTGAGCTGTAGCCCCACAGCAAACTCAATTTGCCCTCGACTCACAGTGAAGGAGTGTGTTCCAAGAGCTGTTTCCTGTTGTCCTGCTTCCTTCTTTTCTTTATCCCGCCTGTTTATTTTTAAATACTCCATTGCTCCGTGGAAGACTCCATGTAGTTTAGTCTTCTGGGAAGTCTACACTCCTGTGAAAGAGACACATTTAAACCTAAGTAAACCTCATTTTAGGAAGACTAATGACTCTTCACTCCCTGTGGGTGGGGATCTCCCCTCTCTGAGTATTTATTTGTACTTAATGGGCTCTGGGGGACGGAGAGAGATTTTCTTCAGTGATGTAACCTGTGTTCCTGTAAATAGCCCCTCACCCACACCCCTAATGAAACTCACTGGGCTATCAAAAAAGGAAAGAGAGGGGAAAAGTAACAGAGGAGGAAAGGAAAATGAAATCAGAAGAGGGACCAGGTAGAAAGGGAAGGGAAATAGGAGGGAGGAATGGGGTGAGCATGATAAAACACAGTTAGAGTGTGTGTGAAGAGCCACTATGAAACACATTGTTAACATAATCAAGAGACCCAAAGTAAGTGCATTATATTGGAGCATTGTCATACAGCGCTTGATCGGGCTGAGAAGGTCACCCACATCCAGGAAAGGTTACTATTGTTTATCCCGTGTGTAAATGTCCTCACAGTGAGAAAGAGAAGCCAAAGGAAACCCAGTCATAGAGACAAGTCTCAACTGGGAACTCCAGCTTACTGTCTTAACTTCTCCAAATGTGGGTGCCTGATTCGATGATTGTGGTAGTTTGAATGTAATTGGCCCCCATAGGCACAGAAGGAGTGGCACTATTTGGAGGTGTGGTGTGGGCTTTGAGGTCTCAGATGCAAAAGCTAGGTCCAGTTCCACTCTCTTTTTCTGCCACCTGCCAATCTGGATGTAGAACTCTCAACTACCCCAGCACCATGTCGGCCCGCGTGCCACCATGCTTCCCATCATGACAATGAATGAAACTTCTGAACTGTAAGCCAGCCCCAATTAAATGTTTTCCTTGATAACAGTTGCTATGGTCATGCTGTCTCTTCACAGCAATAGAACCCTAACTAAGATGAGAATATTATCGCTATCTGTCACTGTCCTTTTATTTGGAAGCCTTGTCTGAGGTGGCTCTCTGCTCTGCTCAGGGCTCTCTCCATGGGGATGCTCTAGCTGATTGTCCCAAAGGGGCCACTCCATGCTGTTGAAGGATATTTGATCACACTGCAAACCCTGAGTTTGTATTTGTGTTAATTAAAAAAATTAACCTTGGGTTAGGAGGCTGTTTTAGTAACTAACCAACAGAAAGGAATCATGGAATCTCAGAAGGCATCCCCGGAGGGATAGAAACAGGAAGTAGTAGGGTGGGGTTTGGAGTGATGCAGGGTTTTCGGTTTGGTGACACAGAAGCATGGGTTTTCCGTGGAGACCAGCAGGGAGAGAGGGTTAGCTATTGGCTATTCAGTCTCTCTGAGCTCACAGGTTTTACCCTAACCTTTGAATTTCAAGTCTTATTTATAATTAGAATGATAGAGATTTAGTTAAAGTTACCTTTGGTGGCAGCAACAGGGCCAGTGTCTGCAGGAACAGATTTTTTTTTGACAGGCTGCAACCTGAGCAGCCAGGCCACTGCTAGACAAGCAGGCAGAGTTGCTGCTGCTGGCTGAGATAGCAGCAGATAAAGGTGCAGCCACTGTCAACGTTAGGACAACATTTTGCGCCCCACTTTGGGTGCCATTTGTAGTCACTTTTTCTTTGGGTCTCCAACCAGCTCCCCAATAAAGACAAAGAGACTTATTATTAATTGTGAATGCTCGGCCTTAGTTTAGGCTTGTCCCATTGACTCTTTTAACTTAATTTAACCTGTTATTTATCATATTTTGCCTCAGAGCTTTTTACCTTTCATTCTGTATGTCCTCCTTTCCTGCTTCCTCTGGGTCTGGCTAGCCCCTGCATTTCCCTGGCATCTCTTTTCTTTATTCCCCTGAACCTTAATTCCTCCTACTTACTCTCCCTGCTTGGAAATCCTGCCTGTACCTTAACCCTTTCTATTGGCCATCCATCTTTTTATTAGCCCAATTGGGTGCCTTAGGCAGGTGAAGTACAAAAACACATCTTTACATAGTTAAACAAGGGCAACAATCTTTTAAATAAATATTTAAACAAATAGTTTAAATAGTTAAACAAGTGATCTGCAACACCAGTCAATTTTTGTGGGATGTTTGGGCATCTGATTTTATGATGTTTTGCCATCTATCTATCTATCTCTTGCTATTTATTCTTTTACTTTGGTTGGCTGTATACTTAATAAATTCACTCATTCAAAGCCAGTGTATGGCCATCCTAGATCATTCTCTGGACCACACAAAACATAATAATAATAATAACAAATTCTTCTCTATCAATAGTTTAGAAGCCAGCCTAATATTTAATTCATCGGCATATTGCTTACTTGAGTAAGGCAGTGTCTTTCCAGAAAGAGATCTTGATGAAGACACAACTTCAATAGGGAGGATGTAGACACCTTTGGTTACTCTCACCACAGATGTGAATGAGCCCCTTCAGGTAGAGCCCCCACCCAGGCAGGTGCTATGCAGGGACAGACACCCAGGGTAGGGGGATTACATCATGGGGTTCTGGAAAGCTGGGTACCCTGGTAAAAAAAAAATAACATTTTATTTATGTAAGAGTCTTGTTGTGACCTGTCCTTGACCCATGAACCTGGGATGTTTATACTAGACCAGAGGACCTTGACTTTGGCTTCAAAGCTCAGTCACAGGAAAGGAGGCATTTGTGGTTCTGTGCTGGCAGTGAACACCCCAGCTGGGCAGAGAGAAATGAGAAAAATGACTCACACTTCAGACAGGTGCTGCAGGGAGCTGGCTTGGAACATAGCTCCTTACCCTTAGTTGGCAGGCAATAAAGGCACAAGGACCCTTTGGCCAACACTTCCCCACTCTTCTCCAGGACAGTGATTCCACTTTCAAACCCTCAACGCTTCCTCCCCTATGGCCACTCTGGGCTGGTGACGATGCTTCTTACAGCACTGAGATAATACAATGGACAGTGGGCTGGCGGGTTCTCAGTGTTTCCAACAACCCCCTCTGCCTGGGTCTCTCTGGCAGAGTGCATTTCTTAAGCAAGGTCATACCAAAACGGGCCTGAATTCTGTAGGGCAGCTCCAACTTCGTGCGGGAGCCTTGTCAGTCTACAAGCTCTCCAGTTCCTTCTAGATCCATGGAACCAGAACCTCTGCAATGGGGCCTGGCGATTCATTCGAACTTGTTCTCCAAGAGATTCTGAATGGACAATTTGGCCCAGCTTCCCATGTGGGACATGACCCTCTGTGAAAGTGGTTCTCAACTTGTGGGTCATGACCCCTTTAAGGGTCGAATGACCCCTTCATAGGGGTCACATATTAGACATCTGGCACATCTGATATTTGTATTATGATTTGTAACAGTAGCAAACTACAGTTATGAGGTAGCAGCAAAGATGATTTTATGGTTGGGGGTCACCACTACATGAGGAACCGTATTAAAGGATCGCAGCATTAGGAAGGTTGAGGACCACTGCTCTATAGATGGATGCTGGAATAAACACACATCTGGCAACAGTAGCAGGTTTCTGGGCATGCAACAACCATTAACTCACAATCAGACAGGTAACGAATCCCAGGCATGTCCAGTAACACTCACCTGTGCTGCATCCTATGTGGTCCTTGCAGCCTTGGCTCTGAATGCACACCTCGAGCACCATGCCCCTCGTGTGCCCTCACACCACACAGTGCCAACAAATGCTGCCCGGAACCCCTCAGCTCAGATGTGAGACCTTTATATGCCAGGAACTGCAAAGTTTTTACTGTCTGGACAGTTCTGTTCCTGCAGAAACGGAATAGCTGATTTACAGTCAACAGAAGCTTTAAGTAAATTCCCATCGCTATTCCGCAGGTAGAAACTGCCCACCCGTGCTCACACGCAGGCCTCTTAGCGCCTGGCACTACTTAACTATTCATTTATTTACTTGCTTATTTCTGTGTTTCTCCAGAATATAAGCAGGGCAGGGACTTTAGTTGGTTTATTCTGTGTCTCCAGAACACAGAATGCTCAACTCCTCCTTGCAATGTGGGATGGTAGCCCCTATTTGAGATGACGGTCACCGGACGTCTGTAGACGGATAGAAAGAATGGCTGAGCTGGACAGCGATCCTCATCAGCCCAGAAGAGGACACCAGTTTCACCAGTTGAATTTGGAACATGTGATTCATTTCTGGGGCGGCAACTGTCCTTTTTCACTTGGCCAGTGAACTTCATCTCAACGACCTTGTCCTCAAAGTGACCCGTCCACTTAAAAACATGGCCTTGCCAGTGTTTGATGAGGTCCTACTTGAAGCTTCAGCAGATTCTTGCTCATGTGACCCCCCAAGGCTTTGGAGAGCTGCTGCTTCTGCTTAGATCTTCCTAGAGCTGGGTCTAAAGGAATGTATCCTTTGGGTTCCACTCTTGCAGAAATGCAGAATGGAAACAAAGAAGCCATGACAAGTGATGGCAGAGGCCGGCAAGACTGTTCAGTCCCAGAATCCTCTGGGAGGGATGAGCAAGAATAGCAGGTTGCCCAAGAGGCACTTCTTGTTGGTGCCCCTGCTTTCTGACCCCAGCAGTGGGGAAACTTGTTGGAACCAGAAAACACACAGGCTTGGTTGATGAAAAGCCTGTTTATTCCTAATACACTGGACACTTTGTTCAGGAAGTGTTCATCCATTTGGAAATGTTGCCCTTGTCATGGTGCCAAGGTCAGTGCCTGCTGAGGCTATCAGCAGAGTGTGTGCCAGCTCTGGCTGGGCATTTTATTAGGTGTACGGCTTCCCTGGGAAGTGACGAAAGAACGGGGGATAGTTAATGTGTGTTTAATGCTCTCCCCACATGCAGTCATGATGTTCCATCTTTATTGGGACTTTAAGAGGAAAGGCATATTTTTAAAAACAAGTAAATAGGTTAGAGTACAATGAACTGCTTTAAAAGGGGGTTTCGAGTGGCACCGGCTCACTTCATAGTCCTCCACAGACTCTCGATTATTATAATAGACCCATCTTTGCTAGGCACTGGAGAGCGTTCACAAATATCTGTATTCATTCTCTCCACTGAGGCTCAACTCATCCCTGTAAGGCAAGGTTTGGATGGTCCTATTAGGTGAGAAATTGCAATGGCTTGCATCCAACAAGAGTCTCAGAATGAAACGTGGTAGAGCGTACAACAACACCCAATCTCTTCCAGCCAGAGTTGATGTGCCTGTTACTGTCCCATCATGGCGAACTGGACAGGTAGAGGTGGTTGTGTGGAGGAGAAGGGTCTCACTGCTGTGAGTGTGTGTGGAACTGTATTAGCTGTGCCTTCCATGTGAGGTGCCCCAGGTGATAAACAGTTTCTTTCTTTCTCTGGCAACCTCATGGAGAGGAGACCCCGCCTGCTGAGCAGACAATGATAATCCCCCTTGGTGTGGTGGCACCCAGGGAGGCCAGCATCCCATGCAGTAGCCCATGATGCTTGGAGGGGACTGTCCACCTAGGGCTGCCCAAGAGTAGCATTCTAGGGTCATTTCCTCTGGATGGGCCCACTGTTGACATGAACAAGCAAAGTCTGTAGTCTATAGAAGTGGTCTGGTCCTATCTGTCTCTTCCCCTGGTGGGGACATATGGCCACATTTTATCATGATGTGACAACGCAGGCTGATCAGGTTTGGGGGTGCCAGGAAGCTAAAGAGTGTAACTAATAATGATGAAAGACATTTTTCTGGAAGACCTTGAGACTATTGGGAATGTTTAGCTGAGAGCTCCAAGGTGAACGGACAGAACTCTGCTGGTTGAACAGCGGCTGTATCTGGAGTCGCGTTTGGTCTCCAGCCTTACTTATTCTTAGGGTCTGAGAAAACTAGACACACATGTTTCAACTGGAGAAGATCTGGGTGTTCTCATTTCCTGGAGGTGCCATACGATAAAAATGAGCAAAGAAGTCATCACATTTGTGGGCTCTTCCGATAGGCAGGGGCCTAGTGTCAGGGTCCCTGGGGTCATGTGCTTGGCCCTTCGAGTACTGTGCTCTGTGTAAATGCCTGCGAAGTTCACTGCAAACTGGTAGACAGTGAGTGCTGGGGAATCAAGGTCTACGCCAGGCTACTCTACAGCCTGGGTGGGTGAGTGACGTATGGAACTTTTCATAGAGCTGAGTGCTCAACAGACAAGAAAGCCAGCTGCAGGAACAGAGAGCTAGGCTAGTGAGTGGAAGCCAGAGCGGGGAAGGTTCAGCCGGAACAAAACAAAACAAAACAAAACAAAAAACAGGACCAAGAAGCCATGCAGAGTGGAGAGTTTCTTCTCACCAGATGTGCTAGGGCAGCCTGGCCAGCTGTGGGGCTGTCTGTGCAAAGGGAAACTGATACTAGAATATTCTATGGGTTAGCATCTTATAATAAAAATCTATCTGGATGTCTGTGCCTTCACCAAGAAGCCAAATCAGTGCTCAGAGATGGCTCAATGTGTAAAAATGTTGCTGTCCGGGCCTGATGAAGTTTTGATTCCCTAGCACGCACATGGAGGATGGAGAGAGCCAATTCCTACAACTTTTCTCTTGATTTTCAAATGTGTGCTGTGGCATGCATGCATATATGCGCTTTCTCTCTCTCTCTGTCTCTGTCTCTCTTTCTCTGTCTGGGTCTCTCTCTGTATCTCTGCCTCTCTCTCTCTCTCTCACACACACACAGAGGGAGGGGGCAAGTATGCAAACACAAAAATAAATGAATAAATTAATATTTTAAGTTGAATAAAGAAACCACACCATCCTGTAAGTTCTCTGCCAGGATTTCCTACATGGGCCAAACTAAGGCCACATATTGAATACATTTTTTTTTCTTGTTTGCTGCTGGGGCTGGCTCCCAGAGCCTTGTGCAAGCGAGTTGCCCTAACACAAAGCTGCATTCCCCAGCCCACATGGCATCTTTAGTCATCCTGCCCAAACCACCTGTTTCTAATCTGCTGCGTGAGTCCTGTTAAAAGTGTCCATGAAAAATCCTAGCTCTCACCTCAAAGGAAATAAGAGAGAGTTTATTCTGGATCCAGCATGAATGACTATGGCTTGGACAGAGTCTCAGAGTTTGTGGTTTTTTTTTTTTTCAAACTCTGTGTTCTCACATAGCAACTGTTCCAGGAAGTATTATAGTAGTAGAACAAGGAGAATCATAAATCAAGATAGTGTTTACTCACATCGGCGGGCAGATTCCAGAAAAGCAAGGACGTGACAGCTGCGGGCCTCAGACACGAGCTGGTGTCTGTCATTCTCAGCCTTTTGTTTGGCAGACAATCTCTTTACTGTAACCCCTGTGAAATCAAAAAACAAATTATGTACCTCTAACATATAATGGTACAGAGTATAAATTACTTTCTCAAAATGAGTGAATGAGAGCAAAATAAAAAAACACTAGATCAAAGTAAAACTAAAACCCAGCAGGACAAATGTCAAACCATATAGTTCTATGTGAAGGGCGTATTCAACCAGTACGCTTAAATAAACAGACCAGCTCAAAACAACACATATAATTTAATAATTGAAAGACAGGGAAACTCACGCAACCGGACTAAAAGTTCCAATGTCCAAACGGGTCAGGCGAACACTGCGCGCAGAGAGTGAGCGAATCTGGATCTCCAGGTTTTCTTCCCTGGGGACCAGGTCGCCACACCCAAGCAAAATGTGATTGGCTGAGCTTCCCCATCATCTCCCCCTTTTGTCTAAACAAGATCCAACCAAATCCAATACAACTATATACAATAGGAACAGATACCAAATATAAAATTACAAGCAATAAACAATATTAAGCAAGAAACACATAACAAAAGTTTTATTGAGCATTTTATTTCAAGGAGTCTAAATAATGTATTGAAACTGAGTTTAGCTAAATCATGAGGAGGGTAACTACAATTATCTAATCTTCAACTCCATCATAGATCTGAGAAGGGAAGTAATATTACTTGAGTAAACAGGAAGAACAATCGAGAAACTTCCAAAATGTGCAACAAATGACAGAGACAACTGACTACCTGGGCAATCACCCAACATCTCATTTGCAAAGTTGAGGCAACCAACTTTGGCTAAGGCCTAACGTAACTGACATACCATTTTTAAAGGCAAGAAACTTTTCAGAACTATCTTACCCTGTCTTGGTAGGATATGACAGTCCTGTTTCATCCATTTATGGATACTCTGTATCACTGTCAGTGGTCGAGGTATGGGCATTTCTTTGCCCAAAGGCCAGTTCTGCCAAGAAGAAAGGCTCCAGGTGGAGTGTCTTTGGTGCTCAACATTCTCTTGGGAGTAGAGCAGTGTTGCCAAGAGTGATTGTGTCTCACTACCACAGAACTCTAGGTTAGATTAAAGGCCATTTTCTACAGCTCTTTGAAGAGGTTGAAGATTATACTATCTATACTGAATATAATCTCTATATATCTAAAGAACCTGATTAGCCTAAATATTAATATGACAAACATAGATGACTATTGATCTATAATTCTCAATACCTATCTAACTTAAAGACTAAATCAATAAACAATCATATTTTAAATAAATGCTGATTGGCCAGACAGGAAGCATAGGCGGGAAAACTGGACAGGAAGTAGAGGCGGGGCAGGGAGAACAGGAATATTCTGGGAAGAAGGGAAGCTCTTCCCACATTCCAGCCCAGACCACCAAGAAGCAAGATGTAATGTGCCCGGCTGAAAGGTACCAAGCCACATGGCTAACATAGATAAGAATAATGGGTGAATATAAGCTACAAGAGCTAATAAGAAGACTAAGTTAATGGGCCAATCAGTTTTATAACTTATGGAGATCTCTGTGATTTTCTTTGGGACTTGCCAGCTGTGGGGTACTGGGTGGGACAGAAACCCCAACAAGCCGGCCCTCATGTTACATCTATGTCTGGCGTCAAAGAACCTAATGGCTCCAGCTTTACTGCCTCTGACATAGTTTTTTCTCAGGCTGGTTACATTCCCTGTTTGCAGCTCTTTTCGGCAGGTATATCACGGCTCTGTCTTCTCCAAAATCTTAGGGTCCCCACTGTCACCCAGGTTTCATTTTCACGCTTCACACAAGGGCCACTTACAGCTGCTTCCCCTTTTTGGGCTGTCACTCAGGGATTCCCCCACCACTTGCTACCTGACCTCAGTGGCTCTCAGAAACCACAGAACAAGAATCCACGGCCCCTTCACTCTTCTGTCTTTCATGACTCTAAACCCATCACCACGTGTGAACATTGCCAAGGTCCCTCTGCCAGCTCGGGATGAACCCTCGCTCTCTTGAATGACAGTAGCAGCAGCTTCTGTTCACAGCTTCTTTCTAGGACAGAAAGCCCTTTAAGCCTCTTCCTCTCCCAAGCTGGAGGCTTACCTGGGTGGGGCTCTGAGGGGAGAGCTTCACTGGGGAGCTTCCAGTGTAGAGCGGGCCCCGCCCCCCCTAATGGTGCTAATCTCACTGACAATTACAGCTTCTCTTCCAGCACAAGACATAAGTTTCCCAGTGCTCCTTCCCCTCTCCAATCTGTACGTTGTGTTGCCTTCTGCTCCACTTGCTCTTTTTTATGGTAAGTATTATAAGGAGCAGCCACCAGCAGTTGGTGTCTTAAAATTTCCTCCACCAAAGAAATCTGTGCCCTGCTTCTAATTCAGTCTCAGACTCTTAGATGGAGGTAAAAAGGCAGCAAGTTGTTGTTAGAGTCCTTGCTTTCTCAGAAACCCCTTGAGCTAGGCTTCTGGGGTCCTCGCTGCTCCCAACAATACTGTCACCCAGCATCCTCCTAGCAGGACCCTGGAAGTAAGCACTGCTGGTAGCATTCAACCACTTTCTAGCCCAAAGTTCCAAAGTCTTCCACATTCCTCTCAAAATACCGTGGTCAGGTTCCGCAATGATAATCCCATTCCTGGAATCAATTATATTATTAGTACGCGCGCGCGCGCACACACACACACACACACACACACACACACACACACCTCCTCACAGCTACAGAAAAGTAATATATATAATTTTGAAACAGTTTTTTTTTTTTATGTATTCCTGGCTGACCTGATATGTAGCTCAAGCTGGCCTTGAGTTCTTGACTGCTCGGGTTACAAGGGTATGCATGAATATCTGGCTACTCATGAAGTAGGAGATTTTAAGATCACACATACCAGCACTTAAGAAGCAGAGGTAGGGGGTTGCAGAAAGTCTGAGGCTTGTGTGGGCTAACATCGCAAGGCACTGTCTAATATATACACGCATATATACGTACATATGTATATTTAAACTTTGATTTCATGGTCTTCAGATTGAAGTTATTCTTTTATAGAATAATGACAGGAAAGCTTTCAAGGACTTTTGCCTCTGACAGTGGGCAGTCAGGTGCAGAGGGTCCCCTCTTAAGAACACCTATAAAGGGACTGGACTGTATCTCAGTTATAGGCACTTCTGCCAGCATACACAAGGCCCCAGCACATACACTCCTTTGATCCCTCCACTTGATCTCCACCACTGTAAGAAGAAAACAAAAAAGGAACAATTGTCACAGTGTAGGAGTGCTGCTGTTTGGTAACATGGGAAAAACACCCAGGCATCCAGGACTGAAGGGGCGGGTTCTGAGAAAGGTACCCAGTTCCAACGGAGAGCCCAGATTTTTATTGAAAGTAACAAGCTAATTTTAAAATGTATATATTTTTAGGAAAAGGCAGAAGCCCAAGAATAGCACAGACCATCCCAAAGACATAAAACCTTTATCTTTCTTTTTTTCTTTTGTTTTTTGGAAACAGGGTTTCTCTGTGTAGCCTTAGCTGTCCTGGAACTAGCTCTTATAGACCAGGCTGACTTTGAACTTAGATCTCCTACCACTGCCTCCCGAGTGCTGGGGATTAAAGGCATGTGCCACCATGCCCAGCTTGTAAAAACTGTTTCCTAACACAGAAAATGTGAAAGCTTAGCCTGGTATTGCTTCAAGTATAAACAAGTAGACCAACGGAATAAAACAACCCCCACACAGGATAAGGCGTTTGGTTTTCAATAAAGGTGCCAGTGCAAGGCAATGGGAAATGATGGCCTATTCAATAAATATTGTAGAGTTGATATATTTATAAAAAAATCTATGTTCCCACCTCATATAATGTACAAAAATAAGTCTCAGGTAAGTTATGGACGTAAATGTGAAGAATAAACAATAAAGCTTCCAAGTCATAATGTTAAAGAATATCAACCGGGTGGTGGTGGCACACTCACTCGCGAGGCCTGGTCTACAGAGTGAGTTCCAGTACAACCATAGCTGTTACACAGGGAAATCCTGTTTCTAAAACTAAAAATAAATAAAATACAAAAAGAATATCTTTAGGGGCTGAAGAGACAGCTCAGGGGTTAAGAGCACTGGCTGCTCATGCAGAGGACCTAAGTTCAGTTCCCAGCCCCCACATGGCAGCTCCCAGCCATCTGCAGCTCCCAGCTGATCTAATCCTCTTCCCAGGCGCCAAGATGCAGGCAAAACCATCACAAATTAAATAAATGTTAAAAAGAATAACATCTTCAGGAGTTGGAAAAGCAGCTCAGGGGTTAAGAGCCCTTATAACAGGTGAAAGAAAGAAAGAGGTTTCTTTAATAAATCAGAAAGCACACTATCTTAAAAGAAAATGGTAAATTACATTTAAACTATGGATAAATCAGGCAGTCAAACCAAAGTTCTTTAAAAGCAAAACATTAATTCATTGTAAGAAACTACCAAGTAAATGTAAACAGCACATGGACGGAGAGAAGTGATTTGCTGTTTGACAACGGATGTGACTGGAGAGACTCTCCACAGGTCTTTAAGAGGGTTGCAGACATCTCATTAGTAAAAGGCAGTCAAAAGACTTCACCTCCACTCCACACAAGAGGGCTTCTAAATGGCGAAGATACAAACAGACAACCAGGGAGACGAGAGTCGATGCCACAATGAGATACGAGTCCGCGAGTCCGCGTTTGTGAGGATTAGGGAAATAAAGGCAGCAGCAGGGACTGAAGTGGGTTGTGCATTCCAAGCGCTCACCCACTGAGGGGGGATTTAAGTGGGCAAGCAGATGAGAAGCCCACATGGTGGCATGGATCAAGTCAAAGCCTCCTGACTAACTCCACATCCCTGGGTGTAGAGCCCAGCCCGTGTTAACATTTGCTTGGAGTCTTTCTTTGTATCAGTTTTTATTTTTGGCTCCTGAATTTGTTGCCTCATAACTTGCTCGATAGCGATTGCTGCTAGATTTCCATCTGGCTTATACCTTTGGCCTTCTTGAGCACCGTCTTGCCTGATGTCAGTCGCTTTAACAAGCAATCTGGCTTGACCTAGGGAATACCAACCCTTCCCATTTTCCTGGCTACTCACTTTTTAGTTTTGACAATTCAGCTCCATTCTGGTCAGCAGCGGACCTGTTTACTCATGTTGACCCCACCATCGGCAAATGAGGACCCTCATTCATCTTCATCGCTGTGGCTCATGTCTCTCGATGACTGGCTGGGGTGGGTCTCACTCCTTTCCTTTATTACATCTGGCTATGGGGCAGAATTCAGCAAAGTGATCTGAACACTTAGTAGACCAAATTTTGGCCCTGCTCCTTTCATTTTAATGTACACAAGTTATCTCAAGGTTCCAAGCCAGTGCAGGTTTAGGTGACTCTTGGGAGAGTTATAACTAAGTGCTCCTCTCTCTCTCTCTCTCTCCTCTCTCTCTCTCTCTCTCTCTCTCCTCTCTCTCTCTCTCTCTCTCTCTCTCTCTCTCTCTCTCTCTCTCTCTCTGTGTGTCTCCCTCCTTCTCTCCCTCCCTCCTTCCCTCCCTTCCTTTTGTCTTCCTTTGAAACAGCGTGTTACTGCTTTGCCCAAGCTGGTCTTGAACTCACGACGTAGTCTAGGCTGGTCTAGAACTTGAGATCCTCTGCCTCAGCTTTCTGCCTGCTGGGGTGACATGTGTGCACCACACCTGGCAAATGTGCTTTCCTTCCTGCTATTCCCAGTCTGTGATTGCCTCCTGACGTTCTCTCTCCCTTCGACCTGCCTAAATGTTTGTCCTCAAAGTGCATCTGTGTGCCCGCTGCTAGAGGGAGCCATTCCTGTCGATGCTAACCCTGCAGAACCCCCCTTTTCATTTATACTCGGTGACCCCACCCCGGATTATCTTGGATGCAGATAATAGAAAGCAGTTAAAAATAGCTTAAGCCAGAAGGAACATGACTCATCCCAAGTCCAAAGGGTCAGCGATTTCAGGGTTGGCTAGCTCAGAGAGGCTACTGTGTCATTAAGGCCCCATGGTCTTCCCGCCTTCCACTCTGCGAACTGGAGAGGCAGTATCTTCCCAGTGTACCCAATAGCTGATGGGAAAAGGCAGTGGGAGCGTAAACAAAATACAAACTCTAGACGTTTCATTTGATGTTTAATAATGATACATAGTTTGAAGACTGTGACATTTCTGTACATGTTACAATGTGCAGTAATCATATCAAGGCAATTTGCATATTCATTACCTGAAAACAATTTCGAAGTGTTGGGGTCATTCAAACTCCTCTTGGCTTGCTTTTGTTTTTATTTTTGTTTATTTATGTATTTTGAGACAGGGCCTAACTCTATAACCCTTGTTTGACTGGGACTCACTGTGTAGACCAGGTTGGCCCTGGGAGATCAGAGGGAACCATCATGGAACTTTGAGAAGATACTGCATCATTTTACATCAGCTTTAGCAGAAGATGCACAAGCCCCACATCACGGAAGGGGTTGATATGGCAGCCTGGCTGAAAGGCTAAGGCTGGTGAGGCTGGGAGCTTCAGAAGCCAGGTAGGTCTAAGGGCAGCGAACCAGCAAAATCATCTTCCGAGCAACCTTGCTGAGGCTTTCCATCCTTGCACTTCCCAGATATTTTAGGAATTGCAATAACCTGGGCTGGGCATTTAGTTCAGTTGGCAGAGCTGGCCTAGCGTGCATGCCATCCTGGCTTTGCTTCCTGGCACCATATAAACCAGGTGTAGTGCTGCACACTTGTAATACAGCATTCTGGAAACAGAGGCAAGAGGATCAGAAGTTCAAAGTCTTCTTTGGCTACATAGCAAGCTCAAGTTTAGTTGACCTAAACTGGGCTACAGGAGACCATGTGTCAAAACAAAGGAAAAAGTGAGAACTGGAATCACATTTGTTATTAGCCAATAATCAATATAGTCCTCCTTTTAAATGTTGGTTACTTCTTACAAAATGCTTCAAGTACCAGTACAGTTTAAGGACCTACTCTGAGAGCGAGTATAATCATACAACTCCATGTATGTCTGTATATGGATATGATTGCATATGTGATGATGATGTCTATATGAGAGACAGACAGACATACAGACATACATACAGACAGACAGAAGATAGGGAGAAAGAGAGTTCCCTTAGAGTCCTGTGGTGAGCAGAGAGACATGATTGTGGATTTAAAATATGTTTATTAATTACTTTATGCTTCTTCAACAGAGGTAGGGCATATTCCCTCTTGAATCTGGGCCTGTCTTAGCGGCTGGTTGATCCGTTGAATAAGGAGAGGGTATGCCATGTGTTCTGACATACTATCAATGACTGCAGCTGCCCCCTGTTCTCTTGGAGTCTTGATCTTTGGAGCTCTGAGTTACTGTATTAGAAACCAAAGACGGTTACGGTTGGAGGAAGTCCGGCCTCAGCATGAGTCCAGGTGCAGGTGTTCTTGGTAACAGGGTCAACCAACATTGTCACCAGTAGTCACCAGCAAGCACCAGATACAAGTGATGATGGAGCACACTAAGGGACCAGTCCTGCAGGACGAAAGCCACAGGATTTCCATGATGGGACAACAGCAGGAAATCCAGGAGTTCTGGTGGGAGTCCAGTGATGACGGTGGGCCAACCACTCTCGAACCAGACCAACCACTGATCGCCATGAACACTTGCAGGTGGGGCTGACTGGACAAAGGGATATGCTGTGTGATACACCCCAGGTTCCAATGCCACCAGGACAAATGAAGAGGTGTTGGAAAGCTGGAGGAGCGAGGTTGTTATTTTGTTTGTTTTGTTTTTAACTAATTATGGGGGGAGTCCTTCGGGGCAAGATGGTGCAGGGGTGAGGGGTGGATACGGAGGGACAGGAGGATGAGCGGGATTGGGGTGTACGATGTGAAATTCCCAAAGAATCAACAAAGAATTATGCTATTAAAAAACAAGACAAATGTGTCTTGAAGTTTTGGATTGGCCCATTTACACAGCACAAGGGCAAGGCAGTCAACTAACCAAACAAACAAAAATTAGTATCCTTCAAATCAAATGAATTTGAGTTTAACACAAGACAAGAGTGTGGTGTTTTATAATGGCAGGAGTGTCCACCACGGGAAGATCTAGGAGCTGTGAACAGGTTTAGAGAATGATTACATAGCAAAATCACAGTGAAAAAAGTCAATAAAACAAACAAAAGTGCATATGATGAAAATTACAGAAAATAAAAGGAGAATGAGAAAAATATTAGTGATAGAAGATTTTAATTATTTGATATGAGACTGTGAAAAGTACAGAAAAATGAGAATATTGGTCACCAAAATGGCATAATAGATAAAAATGGGTGTGGTTTGTACATCTATAATCCCAGTTACTCGGGATTATAACAGGAATATTGTGAGCCATCCTGAGTACATGGTGAGATGCTGTCTCAAAATGCAGGTGCATACACAAACACACACACACACACACACACACACACACATTCATACACTGCACCACCAGAAAACCATTTGAATATAGATATACAGATGTCAAAATGTCGCGTCAGAAAATAAGTCTTCTTTAAAGTATTCAATAATGAGAGAAATGGGTTGAGAGAATACTTCCTTAACTCAACTCTCAAATTGTGGCACTAGTGCAGCTGCGACCCTCTGTCAGCAGGACTGGCCAGGTGCCCGGCAGATGCAAGTGTTTGCTATGCAAGCCTGTTGACCCGAGTATCTGCACTCCCAGAATTCCTTCTGTGAGATGAGAGGGAGAGACAGGAGAATTGCTCAGAAGTGCAAAGGCCACCCAGCCTCTGCAGCATGTTCATGTCCTGGTCGGGTTTTGTCAGCTTGATGCAAACCTAGACATATCCAGAAAGAGGGAGCTTTAATTGAGAAAATGTCTCCATAAGATTGGCCTATGGGCGTTTTCTTGGTTAGTGATTGATGTAGAAGGGCCCAGCCACTGTAGGCAGGGCCACTCCTGGGCAGATGGTTCTGAGGTGTATGAGAAAGCAGTTTGAGCAAGTCATGTAGAGCAAGTCGGTAAGCAGCACTCTTCCACGGCCTCTGTCTTCAGGTTCTTTCCTTAACTTCCAGCCCTGACTTCCCTCAGTGATGGAGTGTGCTCTAAGATACAGGCAAACACAACAAGAAAAACCATGCCTCAAAAACTCTCAAAAGAGCTGGGCGGTGGTGGTGCACGCCTTTAATCCCAGCACTCGGGAGGCAGAGGCAGGCGGATCTCTGAGTTCGAGGCCAGCCTGGTCTACAAGAGCTAGTTCCAGGACAGGCTCCAAAGCTACAGAGAAACCCTGTCTTGAAAAATACCAAAAAAACCTCTCAAAAGTTGTTCCCTGACCTACAACACACACACACACACACACACACACACACACAAGTAGATACAATTTTAAAAGTTTCTAACAGCATTTCCATAAAACTAAAATTTTTTTTAGCAAAGCAACTAGAAAGCATGGGAGACCTGCACAGTGGTGGCACTGAGCACATGCGGGCTCTCCCCACACACTGCAGTCTCTGTGCCTGAAGTCCCGGCCCTTTGGATGGCAGTGCGGGAAGAGTTGAAGGCCTATGCAGTGTAGAGAAATCTGTATCAAAAAAAGCCCAGAATATATGGGAATAATCAGTCAGTGCTCAGAAAGAAATCCAAAGACCTCAGAAAGAAATCCATATCAAGAGAGAGAGAGACTGAGAGAGAGAGAGAAAGAGAAAGAGAGAGAAACAATAAAAGTAAATAGAATGTCTAATTGTAAAAAACGAATAAAATTCAGAGAGATGGAAAAGAAAATCTGATTAAGATACATGTTTAACTTCTTACATTATAATTTGGGAATAGGGTAAAATTAACGAAATACAAAAATATAATTGATTTAATCAAGAAAAACATTAGAAAGTTTAACTACACAATATTTTAAGAAATGAAGTTGAAGGGATCATAGCTAGCTGCTTGCTTAATGGTTTTTATATAAATGACAATGGATTTCCTAGAAAACATAAATTGCCCAAAGTGGTCAGAACAGAAAGGAAATCTAAACAGATCAATGAACACGGAGGAATTTGGAAATGTTATTAATAAACTGACCCACAAGAGCCCCCAGTTCCTTAGGCCAATTCTACGAGCTGTTTTAGGGGCTTGTTATTCCAATGAAATTTAAGCTATTTCCAAACAAAGAACAAAAATGAAACACCGTGTTACAATGATATTAAGACCCAATGAGAGGGTTAGGGCTCAGAAACAGGGTAACTGCGTGGCTTGTGTGAGGCCCCATGCTCGACCCCAGTTCAGAAGGAGAAGGAGGAAGAACTCTAGGCAGGAGCTGATGCAGAGGCCGTGGAGGAGTGCTGTTACTGACTTGCTCCTCATGGCTTGCTCAGTCTGCTTCCTTATAGAACCCAGGACCACCAGCCTGGGGATGGCGCCATCAACGATAGGATGTGTCTTTCCACATCAGTCATCACTCAAGAAAATGTCCTACAGGTTTGCCTACATGTTGTATAGAGTCATTTTTTCAAAATCCCTCTTTTCAGAGGATACTAGCTGTGTCAAGTTGACAAGAAGCTAACCATCAGAAACGGAAGCAAAAACATACAAAAACACAGCCCAATTGCATCCGTGAATATCGAAAATCTAGAAAAATAGTCCCAGTAAAGTCAGAAAATAAATAAAAATTATATACTATTATCACTATTATCTCCAAATGTGTTAGAAATGTGAGGTAGTGCATTTAACTCAGAGGGGAAATTAGAGGAACGAAAACACAAAGGTGGGAGGTAGAGCTGTCATTTTTTGTGGGAGGAAATGTTTACCTAAAAAGCAACAACAAGGAAATCAGGCAAGTATCTATTATGATAAGAAAGTTTACCTAAGAAGCAGGCAACAGAGCCAACATTAGGAAATTAATAGTCTAATTATGCAGAAACAATTACCAATTAGACTATGACAGAAGAAAAACCACACAGGAAGAAAGAATAAATTATCCATAGCAGAAGGAAAGTCAAGTCAGGCTATGCAGAGAAAATTTAAAAGGCAAATGAATCATTTCAACAGTGGATGGATAGACAGCAACAGTCTACAGAGGGCTTCTCCCGAGCTAATTGTCCATGTATATAATGAAAAGAGCAAGATTTAGTCACGGAAAAAGGTGAGGAGAACTTAATGTTGCCTGGTGTGGAAATAGTTAAGCCAAACTATGGAGCCATAAAAAGAATGAGGGGTGATCCACGTTGTCAGTGTCTTAGTTAGGGTTCTATTGCTGTGGAGAGGCTCCATGACCACAGCAGCTCTTATAAAGGAAAGCATTCCATTGCTGCTGGCTTACAGGTTTAGCCCATCATCGCATGGCGGGAAGCATGGTGGTGTGCAGGCAGACATGGTGCTGGAGAGGTAGCGGAGAGGTCTATATCCGATGTGAAGGTGTCAGGAAGAGATTGCCACAGTGCATGTGGCTTAAGCATCTGAGACCTCAAAGCCCACTCACAGTGACAACTTCCTCCAACAAGGCCACACCTCCTAAGAGTGCCACTCCCTATGGGGGGCATTTTTATTCCAACCAGCACCGTCAGTGTCTTCATACTGGTGTCATAGCCACAGAGCAGCATAAGAGGAGGCATGACGTAGAATAGGGGCACAGAACCCCACTTCTGGGAAGAATGGTGATCAGACAGCCAAAGGGGAGAACAAATTTCCTTTAGCCAGTGTTAGGATTACATGTGTGTGCAACCACATTCAATCAGGAAGGAATATATGTGTGTCTGTGTAAATAAATTTGTGTACATATATGGATATATATGTATACATATACATAAATGCATATGTGAATATATGTGAGAACATATATATGTGAGCAATATATTCACATGTATGTGTATGCATGTATATACTTACATGTATACACAAATATATAGATGCATACATATACATATGAATGCACACATTCATGTATATGGGAATATATATAAGAACATATATAAGAATATTTTATATATCCACATATATGTGTGTATGTATATATTTGCACACACACACATATATATATATATATACATATATGTACTTATGTGTGTGCATGTGTATGAATATATATATTCTTACTATGTAGCCCTGACAGGTCTGGAACTTGCTAGATGGACCGGTTGGTCTCGAACTCACAGAGATCCTGCTTTCTCTGCCTCCTGAGTGCTGGGATTAAAAGCATGTGCCACCACTTCTTCCGGGAAAGGGTAGTGTTTTGTATGCCTAGCACTGTCAATGCCTGGCTGGAGGCAGGCTACCCCAGGGGCAACCTCAGTGTGGAAGATAAATCCATGTGGATTCTGAGTGCAGAGCGGAAGATGAATTGCTATGGATCGCGAGTGAGCAGGGGCCTCAGGCTGAACCCCACCACCACCACGGCCATGCTCCCCTCCCTGCTGCACTGTGTAGGGCAGGGCTGCCACAGCAGGGGCTGCTCTCAGTCCCCTTCCCTGAGACTGGCGAACGCCACGCCTGGGTGATGCTTACCTGTGTGTTGCGGTTACAGTGAGTGTAACTTTTCTGTTTACAGCAGCTTCTCCATCTGTTCATTCCCACAGCCGTCAGTTCTTACTAAATGCTGTGTGCCGAGCTACACACTGCAGACACAAAGGGAGCCCCCCACTCCAGATGTGGGCCCAGGAGGCTGGGCCTGACTGTCCTATGAGCAGACAGACCTAATCAAATAACTAGCAGGGCAGCCCATTTTGACCCCATGGAACACTCTAGAGATAAAGTGTAGACATCCACCGTGCATCGACCAGTCTGTGAGGTTGGACACGCCCTAAAAGCAGTGAAATGCTCAAAATAATTATGGACAACACCAATATTGACCTCAGAAAGGTGACGAAGTCTTTGTCACCCTGGGGGCTGGGGCTAAGTTCACCCTGTAATTTCCCTTGTCTTTGGAAAATTTGATACCCTATCAAGACGCAGCGAGCCACCGTCGCCATGGCACGTTTTAAGTCTCTCACGTAAGCCGTGAAATGAAGTCCGGAAGCTTTGTGCCCGTTTGCTTCGATCCTCAAGTCACTGCAGCTGGCGAAGATGACCGATGAGTTTCCTCTAATTCGCTCATTTCATTTGCCAGGCTTGGCATTTCCTTGTGGCCGCACACAAGTCTTTGATCTCCAGAAGAGCAGAGCATTCTTTGTCCCCCCCCCTCCCCCCCTTTTTTTTTATTAGTAAAGCTATTTCTAGTCCTAAGTGACTGGCTCTCCTTTCTCAGAAGTGAGCCAGCCGTGCCTCATGTGTGTGGGGCTGGGCCTGGCACTCCTGTTTATTTGATTACGCTAACATGGTTTGAATTCCATTCCTTCTAACAGTTGCTGGCCCTTACTGACTGGAAGCCATCTGCTGTGCTTTAGAGGAGCTAGGGAGGATGCTGCGGGGAGTTTAAGGATCTAGAGAAGGCTGGGGTGAAGCTAGGAGGTTGAGCAAGTGCTTGGCACGCACAGAAGACAGGCTTATACACAGGCACTGAAACCCGGGCTTCCTAGAGCCGCAGAGCACCAAGGAGCCCGAGGAGCCTGCCCCAGAGGGCTTGGCTTATGAAGGAGGTGAGGTGAAAGGACTTGAGGACTGACTAGGGAGCCAGGAAACGGACAGAGAGTGGGAGCCATGGAGACACAGAACATGGCTGGTTCTTAGAGACTCATGGAACAACTTCGGCGGGAGATCTGCTGGATTCGTGTCCAGGCAGTTCAGACACCACCCTAAGGCTTTATTCTATAGAGTTCAGGGAATTGGTGTTGGTTTTACGTAGGTTTTTTTCCTTTTTTCAATATTAGGGGGAAATCTGAATTCCTGGAGATTGACTTCCAAGGGAGAGAACATGAAGAGTCGGCGTGTTCTCTCACGGTGTGGTACATCTGGGATAAAACACGGAACTGTGGCTGTGGAGGGCTTGAAGGAGACAGCCGTTCAGTCGAATCCGCTATTGACCCATTTTTAGCTACCTCACATCTACAGCTCTCTGAGGTGTCGGTGCCGCAGGATAATTTCCTCTGACACGTGTTATTATGGTCACTGAAACATGGACCTTCCTGACCAGCTCTATCTTGTTTCTAGGCAGGGCTGAAAGTGAGGCTGTCTCCGCTCCCTTGTTGGTGGTTGTCCTGAGGCCACATTGTAGGACAACTGGCTCACCTCACTGGCCTTGAGCTACCAGGTCGGGCAGACTGCTTTGTCTGGGTCAGGAGAGACTGTCGCCCTGAGGGACAGGTCAGTTTTGATCTCTCAGAAGCACAGCCAGTGAGTCCAAGTGTGACCAAACAGATGGGACAGGAAGTAAGAGAGTTCCCAAGAAGACTCCCCACCATGTACCAGTGGACCAGAGGAGATTGCTGTCTGTATCAAGTCCCACCAGAATGCCCTAGACTGGGGTGGGGCGTGGCTGTTCTACAGCAAGCCTTCTCTCTCTCACTCTTTGGGTCTCTTTTCCTCACTCCCTTGGTTTCCATTTTTTGGAGGAATATAAATTTGGAGCAGGCTGGTCACCAGCTACCTGTGATCTCAGAATCCATGGTGGAACACTTAGCCCAGTGTGTATCTGCTTTGTCCCCAAACCTGGATGACACGCTGAACCTGGTGAGGTGGGGGTTGGGAGGGCAGAGATCTTACTGGAGCCCTACTTGTTGGCCAAAAGGCACACATTGAAACAGACCAGGCCGCCCTCCCTTTGCCAGCGTCCTTTACAGGTGAAAGACTTGAGATCTGCCCAGCACTGGTTCCTTTATTGCTGAGTTGGTTTTTATAAACCCCCGAGGAAGCATTCCGTAAGCTTTCCAGTCAAGCACACTCGTGAGGCATTTCCATGCACACTAATGATTTAATCTCCCTTTGGCTCCACTAACAACTGGGGCCAGACATGCAATGATGTCAACTTAAAAACCCACTGGGCAAGTTTGCCCCAAAGGGCTGGGAAAAGCAGAGGTGGCTGCCTTCTCTTCAGCTCAGTTTTCCTTTGGCTATGCGGTCTAGAACCCTCTGCAGTAGAGGGAGGAGGATTCATTCACGTGTACCAAAGAATGTGTGTGAACATTCTCACCTCTGCATCTGTCTGAATCTTGTTGAGTAGTTGCTGTGGGGGGGGGGGCGGGGGAGGGCAGGGCCTTATTTAGGAGAGAATGCCCCTTTGCAAATTCTGGGGGAATGTGTTGGCAAGGAATGGAGACAAGACCAAACAGGGGACAAAAGCTTTCTCCAACATGAATGACTTTTTACAAACAGGAAAATTTGCAGGTACTCTCATTTTATTTATAATCAGAAATAGTCAGCTGTTTAGCAGTTCTGCAAGAGAGACCCCAGGGCAGCATGTAGGGAGCAGGCGCAGCCCCAGTCCCAGGTGATGTTTCTTCTGTCTTCTGACACTTGTTCTAATTCAGTCTCTGTGTGCCCATCCCGCCCTTCACCCCCGCTTATAAGCAGGACACTAAGGGGAGGAAACATTTAATATTAGGAAACACTAAAGAAGTAAAGGGCACCTACAGTCCCTCAGAGGACTGTGATCCAGGAATCAGGAACAGTGAAGGGTGACTGCCACCTATGGGCCAGGTTCCAGGGAAGTCGGCACCTGGGTGCTAGAAGGCCTTCCAGGAACCGTTGGTTAGTCTTTCTGCCCATAGATAAAAGCAAGCAAGCAAACAAACAAAGCAAAAGCCTCATGATCCATGACAAGCAAACATTTTCTTCTTGATTTGCAAAAGTAGCTTTCCCGCAAGCGTGCCATCTTTGAAGCTAAGAACTGTGCACACCTCTGGGCCCACCATCCAAATTCAACCAAGAGATGAGGCCTGGGGTCCAGCTCAGTGGGGAGGGCACTTGCCTGGCTGCTCAAAACCTTGAGTTTAATCCCCAGGACAGAAAAAACAAAGGAGCGTAATGGAGCAGATGTTCTCGGCTGTTGGCTGTGAGGCGCCACCGTGGACCCTGGTCCAGCCCAGCACCTAGAATTTTATGGCTGCTTGTAGAAATGAATGAGAGACAAGCATCCTCTCATGGCGCCATCTGGACAGAAAATCAGCAGGAGAACTAACGACCAGGTAGATAACAGACCCATGACTCTAGAGTGTTAGGGTGCGCGGGCGGTGGAAAATGGGAAGGGGGAGGGGTGGGGTGGTTGGACTGACAGATGGAAGCGGAGAGGAACCTTACACACAGCAGAGCCAATGAGCTGCGAAGTCTGCTGTGCAGTGCCACTGGCTCTGCTCCCCAAGTGAAAATGAAAAGTCAGAGGGTTTGAGCTTGGGTGTGGGTAGACGGAGGGCTATTGTGTTACAGTGGGTCCAATGAGGCCCTAGCACTGCCCTTTGTTATTTGAGATCTGTGTGTTCATGTACAGCACATGCCACCATTCCCATTGTCTTCCATTATGAAATCAGATTTGCCTCCACAATATCTACACGACATGGCATTTTGAATGATTAAGCAGCCAGACTCTTGTTGCAGGGAAGGGGGAGATCCTAGTATTTGGATTAGAGAGTGGTTCTACTGTTTCTTCATGTATATGCGTCTGTGCAAACGGGTACATGAGTTCATGTGTATATGTGCATATTATGTGTGATGGGAAAATTCGGGGAGGATGCTGGGTCTGTTCCTCCAAGCCAAAGGATTTAGAGGCCATGGCCAGCATCACAGAACATAGAGAAAGGCTCGCGCAATGCAGGGAAACAGCATCACAGACTCATACAGAGGATCAGACAGTGATCAGAGCACCAACTACCAGGCAGAGCTAGGCTCTAGAGCCTTCTATAGAAGACAGCAGGTAAAACTTAGTGTACCAGGCTTATGGTTCTGGTGAGCACCGAGAGAAACCCATGTTTCCTTTGGAAGAAAGGGGCTTACCTGGTACAAATCGGACTAGACATCTTGCAGAAGATGACAGGAGCTGGCCATGTCCAGAGCCATGCCTGGAGCCATGCCCAGAGCCATGCCCGGAGCCATGCCCGGAGCCATGCCCAGAGCCTTCCCCAGAACCATGCCCAGAACCCTCCCCAGAGCCATGCCCGGAAGGATGCCCAGAACCCTCCCCAGAGCCTTCCCCAGAGCTATGCCCAGAGCCCTCCCTAGAGCTATGCTCAAAGTCATCATCAATTGCTGAGGAAAGAGACTAACAGGCAACACCAGAAACCTCTGGTGTTTGTACAAAAACTGTGCCCAGTTCTCATGTGGGCCTCAGTTATTCCCAAGTGTGGCTGGGGTGCAGCTCAGAGAAAAAGCGCTTACCCAAGGCTCTTAGTTCAACTCACACCTACAATAAATAATGACGTAAGGAGGCATTTATGACACGTAAGTTCAAGGTGCTCTCTAGGCGATGTAATGTTAGGACAGCTGGATTAAAGGGCCTCATTCCTTCTCATGGGTGTGCATCATAACCAGGAAGACTTGATCTCTTTACTGTGGACTCATAGTAACATGTACTATTGTCTCACAAACTTATACTTTATATAAGTTGTGTTTTTACTTGTTTCATGTTAGCTCACTAGGCACATTGAATACGCCCATACGGGTGACATGGATTTGGCTCAATTGTTTTTAATGACTACACAGGGTCGAACTGCAAGAATAACCCACACTGTATCTCCCCCTTTCAGGCCTGTGAGTCAAGCGACTTGCTTTGGCCTTGAGCTCTTACAGAGTACTAAAAAGAACATTCTTCTCAGTGTGCATGGCTTTGGACACATGGAAGTGGAATTGTTGGTCAGCCGTGAACTTCCACCCATGTCCCTGTTCCTCTCCATTGCCATCAACTGTTGGTATTGTCTCACTTTTTCCCTCCTATTGTATCTGCGAAGGGCAGAAGAGGCATCAGGGCCCCTGGAACTGGAGCTACAGAGAGTTGTGAGTCACCTTGTGGGTGTTGGGAATCAAACCCAGGTCTTCTGCAAGAACAAAAAAGCCCTCTTAACTGTTGAACCATCTCTCCAGCTCCTTAGCCTACGTTCTTACAAGACCAGGACAACCTGAGCAGGGATGGGAGGACATCATGGGCTGCTGGCCCTCCCATTTCAATCATTTATCAAGAACATGCCCCTACAGACTTGTCCCCAGGCCAATCTGATGGAGGCTTTTTCTCAACCGAGGCCTCCTCTTCCCAGGTGGCTCAAGTTTGTGTCCATTCGACAAAACCTAACTAGCACAGTGAACACATAAATATGATTTTCTTTCTTTCTTTCTTTCTTTCTTTCTTTCTTTCTTTCTTTCTTTCTTTCTTTCTTTCTTTCTCTCTCTCTCTCTCTCTCTTTCTTTCTTTCTTTCTTTCTTTCTTGGTTTTTTGAGACAGGGTTTCTCTGTAGCTTTGGAGCCTGTCTTGGAACTAGCTCTTGTAGACTAGGCTGGTCTCCAACTTACAAAGACCCACCTGCCTCTGCCTCCCGAGTGCTGGGATTAAAGGTGTGCGCCACCACTGCCCAGCCTGATTTTCTATCTGTAGAAATATGCTTAGTCCAGGGGACTAGGGGTGTGGCTTAGTCGTTAAATACTTGCCTGACAAGCTAGAGGTCTTGACTTCCATCCCTAGACCAAGAAAAAAATAAGTGAAGAAAAATACTGTTTGTCAAATCCCCAGTGCCATTGGTTGAAAAGCCCTGCGTTCTCTGATGACTGGAAAAGCTGCCTGCAACATTCCAAGCTCTAATTTCTAAGTGAGCATTTCCACATTCTTTTCAGAAAATGCCCCACGATTCTATTCACCCACATCTGCCATCAGAGCAGCTCTACGGCTGTAACTTCGCTGTAACTTCTGATCTCTGTCAGGGTGAATTCTTTTCTGCGTATCCTTGCAGAATTGCTTTGGCTGCTCCGGGGCCTATTGTTCTTCTGAATGAATTTTCCGATCTTCTTATTAAAGTCGGTGGAAAAAGTCTTCAGAGATTTTGAGCGAAATGTATTAAATTTGTAGTGGACACTTAGGAAAACGGGCTTTCTTACTCAATCCCCTTTCTTCGCGTGAACAGAGTGCATCTCTCCAATTATGTAGGGTTTCTTTATATCTTTCAGAGGAGCCTAGCAGCTTTGTCTGTAAAAGGTTTCTCCCCATCTCCCGTTAGAGTTTTATTATGATGGTCTTCACAGTCTTTTTTAAAAGAGTGTTGTAAATGTCATAGCTTTTAAACTTCACCCTAACTCTCAAACAGTTATTCTTCCATGTGCAGAGTTCAAGACTAACAGCCGCTCCCCTGAAGGGCTCTATTCATCTTGAAGAAGGAGAAGCAGAGGGTTGTTTTCTTGACCTGACCCTAAAACATCTTTTATGGTGAGATGCTAAGAGTTCCTCATTTAAAGTCACACGCTTGTCAAGGAAAAAGATTTGAATGTAATTTTATTCTAATTTACAATAGCAGACAGAAAAGGCAATAAAAACAGCATATAGCTTGGGTTACTTAAGCTAAATCGGTCTTTTAATTGAAGTCTGAGTCTCGGGCTTTCATTCAATCTGTCTACTGCGATTTGGGTTCTGTGATGGGTTTATTCTTTCATCTGATTTTGTGTTTTCTACTAAATCTTTTTCCTTTTCTGACTTCTGTGAACCAATTCAATAATTGTATTTGGTTTTTGTACTTGTTTTTTTTTTTTAATTTGCTAAGCTTACTGTTCAACAATCTCGTAGTTAAATAATATCTGTATTTTTCTTGCAAACAGAACAAGGCACTTAGAATGGTTCATCTCTAACCACCCTTTCCTACACGTATAGTTGTTTCTAGGGTTTCTGTTCCCTGTGGCATGACCTCTGTTAATGTCATGGTTTCTGTTTCATGTTGCCAACGCTTATTCAGATTTGTCTGTATGTTCAGTATTTTAATTCTCCATTGCTTTAAAAAAAATCTTTATTGGAGCTGGAGTGATGGCTTAGCAGTTAGGAGTTATAGAGGTTTGAAAGAAAATGGCCTCTACAGATCCCATTAGAAAGTATGGCCTTGTTGGAGGAAGTGCATCATTGTGGGGGCGGGCTTTGAGGCCTCCTATACTCAAGATCCGCCCGGTGTCACAGTTCATTTGCTGTTGCCTGAGGGTCAGATGTAGAACTCTCAGCTCCTTCTCCAGCACCATGTCTGCCTGCATGCTGCCATGTCCTTCCATGATGATAATGGATCAAGCCTCTGAAATTGAAAGCCACCCCAACTAAGTATTTTCCTTTATAAGAGTTGCTCTTATAAAGGTGTCTCTTCACAGCAATAGAAATCCTAACTCAGTCAGGAATGTTTGCTGACTTTACAGGGGATGGAAGTTTGAGTTCCAGTACTTGCTCCTGGCCCATCACAATCCCCTGTAACTCCAGCTTCAGGGGATCTGATGCCCTCTTCTGGTCCCCATGGGCACTTGTGTGTGAGCACATGCATACACACGTGCAAACAAATAAATAAAAAATAATTCTTTTAAAAATGATTTCAGCATCTTTATTGAGTTATAATTTGCATATAGTTTATCCATCTACTCATGAAATTCAGTGGTGTTTAGTATGGTCAGAGTTGTGTCTCGGTCTATAAAATAAACTTGAGAATATATTCATGAACCCTAAAGGAACCCATACTTAGAAGACACCTCACATCTTCTCAAGTTCCCCCACCAAAGACAGCCACTGATTTTGCCCTCAGTTCTGACAGATTTATCTGGTTATTTCAGAGAAGAGAATCATACCAACAGGGTGTGGTGGCACACACCTTTAATCCCAGCATTTGAGAAGCAGGCAGATCTCTGAGTTTGTGGCCACTCTGGTCTGCATAGTGAGTTTCAGGCCAGCCAGAGTTACACAGCAAGACCCTGTGTCAAACAAACGAAAGCAACCCCTTCCCAAAACCAAATAATACAACAAAAAAATAGCAAAAAAAACCCTCCTCAAAAAACAAACCAACAAAAGAAAAGCAAAACACAAAAAGAAAAGGAATAGAATCATACAACAGAGGGATTTTGTGTGTGCTCGTGCGTCTGTGTGATTGACTTTTCTCATCTAGCACGCTTTCAGAAGTCATCTATACTGCAGCAAGTCTTAATTATTTTCTCATTGCAGTGATAAAATGCCCCAAGTAAAGCAACATAACAAAGAAAGAGTTAATTTTTACTTGCAGCTCCAGAAGTCCACGGCCCATCATATAGAGGAGACCACAGACAAGGAAGGCATGGCGGCAAAGGCAGAAGTCTGGTTGGTCACATGATCCCAGTGACCAACTTCTACCAGTGGGGCTCCACCTCCCAATGGCTCCTTAACCTTCCCAAACAGCATCACCAGCTGAGGACCAAGTATGTAGACAGGTGAGTGTATGGGGACATTTCAAGTTCAAAGCACAATATAGCATGTATCCTAGGCCATTCCTTCTAATACTGAATGGTATTTACTATATAAACTTACTATGTTTTATATCCATTTATCAGCTCATAATATTTAAGGTATTTCTACTTTTTAGCTGTGATGAGTAATACGATCATGAACATTAACTGGCGGGTTTTACGGGCATGTGTATTTCACTGCTTGGGGAATATACACAGGAGAGTAGTTATTCATTCAAATGGCAACTCTTAGCTTAGCCTTTTGAGGAACTGCCAGATTGGTTTTGACACGACACATTCTTTTATAATGCAGTCTTTCTAAGTGCATGTGAAATGCTATCACATTGTGGTTTTGGTTTCCATTTCCCTAATGACTAAAAATATAGAGCATATTTGCAGGGGTCCAGTGGCCGTTTGTGTATTTTATTTAGAGATAAAATGCTCCCTCTTCCCTCCTCTCCTTCCCTCTGCTCTTCTCTTCCCTCCCTCCTTTCCCTTCCCTCTTCCTTCCTTAAAGACAGGCTCTCACTATGTAGCCCTGCCTGGCCTGGAACTTACTCTGTAGGCCAAGTAGGCCTCAGACTCAGCAAAGATCCACCGGCCTCTGCCTTCTGAGTTAGAGGGGGTTAGAGGGGGTTAGAGGGTGCCCCTTTGCTTGTTTATAAACTGGACCTCTTAACTCTTTCATATTGCGTTGTGAGAAGTTTCTTTTGCTGTTTCTGCTTGTTGGTTGGCGGGGTGGGGGCTGATTTTGAGGTAATGGAGAGGGAGGACACAGGGCCTTGCGACATTCAAGAAAGCACTCTTGGTATTATTTATAAAGTAATAAAAATTATTAGTTAAAAAAGGAAAGCACTCTACTGCTGAACTCTACCCAGCCTTAAGAGTGAGTAGTTCTTTCCAAATTTAATCTGTGGGACTGGAGGCGTGGCTGAGTGAGAAAGCACGTACTACATGTATGAACATGAAGATCTGTGTTCAGGCTCCCAGAGCCATATTTATTTGGACACAGTAGCACAGGGCTGCATTCTCAGTGCCCTTGCAGGGAGATAGGAGGTGGAGCTATGGCGTAGGAGGTCCTTCTGTCTATGTGTTGCTTTCATTAATGAATAAAGAAACTACCTTGGCCTGTTGATAGGGCAGAACTTAGGTAGTGTGTGTGTGGGGGGGGGGGGAGATGGAACTGAATGCTGGGAGGAAGAAGAGCAGAGTCAGAGAAACCACCATGGACCCATGGCCAGAAACAGATGCTGGGAATTTTACCTGGTAACCACTGCCACGTGCCAATACATAGATTAATAGAGATGGGTTAAATTAAGATGTAGGAGTTAGCCAATAAGAAGTTAGAGCTAATAGGCCAAGCAGTGATTTAATTAATACAGTCTCTGAGTGATTATTTCGGTTCTGGGTGGCCGGGATGAACAAGCGGCTCCTTGCAGCAGAGCTAGCTAGCCTGACGCACACATTGGTGACCAAGAGACCTCAAACAAGGAAGCCAAGCAACAGCACCTCAGGCTGCCTCTGGGTTCCCCATGTGCAAGACAGCACACGCGCACCTGCACTTACACATGGACACACTCACCCATAAATACGCATGCACTTGCACAAAGACTTCTTAAAATGGGAATAGAAAAGTCCCTTTGTCTCCGTCTGAAAATTTTTTTAGAAATTTGCCTTTACTGTCCATTCATTCTTGGATCTGTTCTGACACTATACATCTCCAATTAGACCTTTTCAAGTAGAGAATAGCCCTTGGCGGCTGGGATTTTTTATGTCAATCTTCATTATACCATTGGATTTATCCAAAGGGCCGATCTCTAAAAATCGTGGTTGGGAAAGACCACGTTTCTTGCTATGATTTTCTGTCCCCCTTCAGGCCGTTGCCTCTCACCATCTCATGTGCGAAACTTCCAGTATCGAGCAGGTGGCATTATTTTTGAAGGTTGTAAGAAGTTTAGGAGGTGGGGGCCTACCCAGAGGAAGTAGGTCACAATGGGGCATGTACTTGGGGGCTATAGGTTGCCCTGGCCTCTTCCTGTATCCTTCTTCTGTTTCCTGTGCACCCTGAGATAAACAATCCCTTCCGCCCCACATGCTCTCAAGCGAAGGACCACGCTGTCACGGGCTGAACCTCTGAGACATAAAGGAACAAATGGAATCTCTTCTGGGTTGATTTTTTTCCCATTGTGTAGAGAACAAACCCGCTAGCATTTATATAACAAAACAAAGATGTGCCGTGCATCAATTGCTTCTTGAAAAGCCTCTTGGAAAGACACGCTGGGTGATGATAGAAGACCTCGTAAGATCAGCAATCAGAACTTATTCTTGCTTGAGTGCCATCGCATGGGCCTCCCCATGAAGTGTCTGCTACCCTCTGACTAGTGAGGTCTCACTAGCACCCTTGCACTGTGGTTTGACCTCCCTAGAACCCACCGATTAATAATTAATTCAGTTTATGGGAGGGAATCCTTACTTGGGGAAATGTCTGTGGTAAGTGATATTTCATAGCTTTTCTTCTACCTCATTCTCTGTGGACAGTTATAGAAGGCCCTATATAAACCATTCTGGGGTTACTTTTCATACTTCCTTGTAACAAAGTTGATCTGGAAGGCACACACCGCAGACCAGTGGATCTCACTCAACCTTCCTAATCCGTCGACCCCACAATACAGTTCCTCATGTTGTGGTGATCCCCAGGCATAGAATTATTTTCATTGTTGCTTCCTAACTGTAATTTTGCTACTATTAAGAATTGTAGCCAGCCTGATCTACAAAAGCTAGTTTCAGGACAGGCTCCAAAGCTACAGAGAAACCCTGTCTCATAAAACAAAACAAAACAAAACAAAAAACAACAATTATAATATAAAGCTGCTGGTGATGGTGCACACCCTTAAATCCCAATACCCTCGACGCAGAGGCAAGCGGATTTCTGTGAGTTTGAGGTCAGCCTGATCCACAAAGTGAGTTCCAGGTCAGCCAGGGCCAGACAGAGAGAACTGTAATATAATCTGATAAGCAGATGGTCTTAGGCAGCCCCTGTGAAAGGGTTGTTTGACCCCTCAAAGGCTTGTGACCCCCCAGGTTGCGAACCACTGCTGTAGATGGGCCTTGAGGACTCCTAAAAGAGAAATGCTTAGAAAATTGATTCAATCAAAATGGGACTGTTAGAAACATAGGTTCCCTGTAATTTTTCAAGCCAATATATTTAATTCTGTCTGGCAGAATGCTCTAAATTGAATCTCTACTAGATGGATGATGAGCACCTTGGAGCACCGTGATTCACGGAAGCAGGAATGACCCTGCAGTCAGGGTCTCTACAAGGTCTAAATCCTGCTGTGGGCTCAGTGTCAAATTCTGCCCTCACTAGGCTGTCTGTGTGGATTCTTTCCCTTGCATTCACGAGGGGAATTGGGAGTTCTCTATAAGCACATTTTAGTGACGAATGCCCACGTGTGTGTAGTGCATTCGGATCTTTTCCTTGGAGGGTCGTAAATAAATCCCATCTTTATAAAGCCGCACCACTTAGCCTGTCCCCTGCAACACAGGCCATCACTAACCACGTACAGAATGGTGACTCCATTGTTTGTGGATATGAGTAACAATCACAGTACACGTTTGTCTCATAGCCCCTGTATCCAGATGACATGCTAAGCCTGTATTAACGCATGCTTATACATTCAATTTAGTCTTTACAATAAGTGCTATTGGCCTTCTGAACAAGGACAACAAAGCGAAGCTGTTGAGATCCCTTCTTAGATAGAGATCTGCAGCAAGGGGACAGGACAGTTTGAGGTGCCAGGCAGCTATGCTTGCCTTAATAACTCCATCGACAACAATTTTGTCTACCCGTCCTTCCCTCTTTCTCTTTCTAGACATTTTCCGAGTACTTTGGAGATAAGAGGGGAAAGAGGAGTGCATTAGCTTGTCGGTACTATAAGGGAATGCTGGAGACGGTCAACTTAGAAAGAGATAAGGTTCATCTGGGCTCACCATTTGGCAGCCTCAGCTCCGGACTGACTGGCTCCTGTCCTTTGAGCCGTTGGGGAGACAGTATATCATGGCAAGGGACACATGGTAAGAGCAAAAAGTCACTCTTCCACAACAGGAATGCAAAGGGAGAGATGAAGAGACAATCTGTAGTCCCCATTAAGGGCATCCCCTAGTGACCTAAAACCACCTACAAGGTGCCATCACCACACATCAGTCACCATGCCTTTGACGCATGACTCTTTGGGGGACAAACGGCCGCAAGGAGAAAGGATTTCTTTGTGTGAAATCCTGCATTCAAGGTCAGGAAACAGGTTCCGTTGATGTCAACAGTGGAGACCAACAGGACAGTGGTCACAGCGAATCACATTTCAGGGAGCTCATGATGGACCATTTTCATGCCTCCAGCCTCTTGCTCACACACCTGGCCTCTAGCCTCACCTCTCTATGCTGGAGACAACTTGCCTTGTACCTTCTCTGTGTTCTCTGTCACCTTGTCAGCCCTTGTTTCACTTGGCCACAGTTCCTCATAGGGCATCCAGCATAGTGCATTTAGAAAATATTTAAATTTTTGGGTTTATGCCTGTGAGTGTATGCCACTTGTGGATGAGTGCCCTTGATGTTCAAAAGAGGGTCTTCCATCTGCCAGAACTGGAGTTACAGGCAGCAATAAGCCACCCAGTGTAGGTGCTGGGCATCAAACTGGGGCCTCTAGAAGAGTAGCAAGTGCTCTTAACTACTGAGCCATCTCTGCAGGCCAGCAGAGTTTGCTTTAACCACTTATGTAATGGGATTCCACTTCCTAAGGTGAGAAAGGTACAGATAGAGCATTAAACCCGATCTATTTAGACACAAGATAAGTCATAAATATCTTGAGGGATCATCTGGAAAAGCCTGAACTTTAAATAAACATTCTAGAAAGACCCCCTTCCCCCCAAGGCTAGGTGTATATCCCCAGCACTCAGGAAGCTGATATACGAGGACCAATGGGAGTTTAGGGTCAGTGTGGGCTACTTTAAGATAGCTGGATACTATCTCCGAGGAAGACCAGCAAAGCTCTCCTTACTTTTCATATGGTAACTATAAAACAAAAAAAATCTAGTCTACTAGTCTATGTCAGGTAGAAACATTTCAGTTCACAAAGCTCTTCTCCTTTCACCCACAACCCATGACCTTTGCCAGGTGGCTCACTATCATACAGGGCAGTTGTCGTTAAGGTTAGATTGACTGGCCTTGTGTGGTAACCAGCTTGATCTAGATATCAAGTTCCAGGCTGGTCAAGGCCACATAGTGAGACCCTAACTCAGAAAGGAAAGGAAAGAACAACTGATCTTCCCAAAGTGACATCCTTCTCTTGTTGCTATTCAAAAACCAAAGGAAGGGACTGGAGAGATGGCTCAGCAGCTACGAGTGATTGCTGCTCTTCAGAGAGGACCCAAGTTCAATTCCCAGCATCCACACAGCATCTCACACCTGTCTGTGACTCCAGTTCCAGTGAACCTAATGCCCTCTTCTGGTCTCCATGAAAACTAAGCATGCACATAGTGCATAGACATACCCACAGGGCGGGGAACCGTCATTACACAGTCCCAAAAGGAAGCATTTTATGTAAATTTATTATACAGAACTTTCAAAGATTCTAACTCAATAACATTTTGCAGTATATGCAGATAATTCGAGGATAAAAGAGCACAACATCCATTTGTCAAAGCTCATCAAATAACCCTCGTGCTTAAATGGAAACAGAAAACTGGTTATGATATTATACACAAGTTCATCTCACATCCCTGCCTACTTGTGACCCCAGTCTTCCCTCAGGATCAGCTCAGCTACAGCTTTTGTGAGGGTTGAGAGTAGGGAGGGGTGAATCCTTCCAGAAATATCACCTGCACACATGTGTCTGTCCCGAGGGACACATGGCAGCATGTGGGACACCGTCTTCTTTGCTTATTTCATTTTCTAACTTTGAGTGGATGTATAAATGGCCAGTATCTATGTGTGCACATGTCTGTCCATGTGTGTGCATGTTCATGTGTATGAAGGTGGCTTCCTCTACTGAGTTCTATCTTGAGTTTTGGAAAAGGAACTCACCAACTGGGCAAGTCTAGCTTGCCACCCAGCAAGCTGCCTGTCCAGCTCCCCAGCTTTAGGATTACAGGTGTGCACCATCATACCGAGCTTCTTCATGGGTGATGGAGATCTGAATTCAGGTTCCCATGCTTGTTTGGCAAGTCTCCTCAGCCCCTCATCTATCTGTAAATGGAGATTTGGCATTTGTTTCCCAGTCACCCAGACTCGAATAATCACCCCAAAACTATATCAATTACAACACTGTTTGGCCAATGGCTTAGGTGTATTCCTAGCTAGCTCTTACATCCTAAATTAACCCATTTCTAGTATTCTATGTATCACCATGAGGCTGTAGCCTACCAGTAAGGTTCTGGCATCTTTTTCCTTTGGCACCTACCTGGTGTCTCCCTGACTCTGCTTCTTTCTTCCTCTATCTCTGCTTGGATTTCCTGCCTGACTTTATTCTGCTAAACCATTGGCCGAAACAGCTTCTTTACTAACCAATAGTAATAAAACATATTCACAGCACACAGACGGGAATCCCACATCACTTATCCTTAATAAAAACAAATTAGTGTGTGTGTGTGTGTGTGTGTGTGTGTGTGTGTGTGCGTACATGCCATGGCACAAGAGTGGAGGTCAGAGTATAACTTTTAGGAGTCAGATCTCACCTCTTAGTTTAAAAATTATAAAATAAATGTTTGATGCCCAGCACCATGTAATTAAACTCAGTTTGACATGCCACATTTCATAGCCCCAAAGATATAGCTAACGTTCCCTCAAAATGAACAGGAGTGGCTGAATTTGCTATTCATTTTTTACTTGTTTTTACCTTTGAGCTGGAATTATTCTGTCAGTTAGCCATGGAGTTTGATTGTATAGTCTTTTTGCTGACTGGGAGGTAGTAAAGAATATTCAATATTTTTTCTCTGTGTGCCTGAGCCATAGCATGGCTAATGCCATGCAAGGCATTGCCCAGGCATGCAGTTCTTGCTACACATTGCCACATCTCTTATATCTCTCTAAGTGACAGTAAATCCGCTGGACTCCAGCAGCAGCTGAATGCTGGCAGCCATTGGTTCCCAAAGCCCTGTCACCTACCTTTCAGAGCATACAGGCTGACCATCAAGGTGACTAATCTGGGGGTCTGTGCCCCGAAGAATGTGGCCCCATTGGCTATTTAAATCCAAGTTGGACGACATAAGCAAGCAGGACTGAAAGGAAGAAGATATCATGTCAGCTGCATTATTTACAGGGAGTTGGGCTGAGGCTAGGCAGAGAGGATGGTCCTGCCACCTGTGCAGAGCCCAGATCCCTGCACCTCACTGCCTCCCCAGCACAGAGAAGGGATGGCCATAGAAGAGCATCTGAAGCAAAACTAAGTGAGGATGGAAGTAATAATATTTATTTACTTATACAATATGCAGGCAGATATAGTTAATGTTCATTTATTTATCTATTTAGTGTGTGTGTGTGTGTGTGTGTGTGTGTGTGTGTGTGCATGCCATGGTGCACACATGGAGGACAGAAGACAATTTTCAGGAGTATGTCCTCACCTTTCACCCTTTTAAGTAACCCCCGTCTTGTTTCTCATGTTGCTCGTTGCACTCCAGATTGGCTGTCCAGCGAGCTCCTGCCTGGTTTTCTATCTACCTCCCTGCTCAAGGCAGGAGCGTCAAGGTTGCCAGTGTGCCCCTGCAACTAGCTTTTCATGTGGGCTCTGGGGAGTCACCCCAAATCATTAGGACCACCAGTGACTACTTTAACACACCAACTAATGCTGGCAGCCTTTGGCTCCAAAGCCCTGTCACCTACCGTTCAGAACATACAGGCTGGCTGGCAAGGTGGCTGATTTGGGGGTTTGTGGCCAAGAGAATATGGCCTATATTTTTTGTTTGATTAGATTTTCTCTTGTTGCTGCCTCTCTGCTTAACGGATCTCTACTTAGATAAACGCACTAGACCTGGTCCAGTCTGCACCGACTAGGGTGTCATAGGAAAGGGGCTGTTGCCGGGTTCCTGAGAAAAGAACTGCTTCTGCTTCTCTCTCTGGAAGTGTGCTCCCAATAAACCCAAGTGAAATTTTGCAGGCCATTTCGCAGCATGAGCAAGTTCTGTGGCTCAGGAAATGACGCCGAGACGCTTGCTTGAAAATTGCAAGATGGTCTTGACACAGCATTGGCACAGGATATGTGACGGGAAGTGGCATGGCGAGCAGTGATAACGGTCCTTGTGGCCAGACCAAGCGCCGGTTTCACACCCCAGCCTGGGTCCCCACAGCAGGAGCAGAATCTGCGCTGAGGCCGGAGCCTCATCACACAACACAGTGGGGCAGGGCGGAAATCTGGCTGTGCTCCTGAGAGGCCAAGGGGCGGGTAGTGAGCCCAGTGAGCTACCAGTACACACGCAGTGCACTTGCGAAAGTTGTTCCGCTTGCTTGGTTTTCTGCTTCGCTCATCCCTCCTTTCCCAAAGCACCTCCTGGGAATAGAACTGGCTTCGGGACCAAAAAGGATGCAACATTTGTCTTTTGTATCTTCCCGGGAAAAGCTGTGAATGCCACATACACAGGAGCTCATCCAAGTTCAGTGGTGACTACTGTTAGTGACAGGGTGTTAATAAGACCGGAGCGCCACAGAACCCGCAGCCGTCTGCTTAGGAGGTGGCTTTTTTTCCAGATGGCGATCGCCTTTACAGCAGAGAAGGGCTTTCCCGCAATCTTGGGTTGCGCACAGCGGTACTACGCTCAGAGACAAAAGTTCTCAGGCTGGAGAGACCCGTGCTTAACAGCACTGGCTGTTCTGGCCGCGGACCTGGGTTCGGTTCCCAGCACTCATGAGGGAGGGGGAAGGAGCGGAGTGGGAGGGGAGTGAGGGCGGGAGGGAGCTGGCTCTCAACCACCTGTAATTCCAGTTCCAGGGATCTGATGCCCTCTTCAGTCCGCTGCAGGTAACACACATCCACATGCAGGCAAACACTCACACACATAAAATAAATACAAATAAAATTTCTAAGTGAATCAATTCTGAGCACACGGAAAGGAGGTTTTCAACCTGAGAGAGTTCTTGGGTCAGGGTCACAGGGAAGCCCTCTTCCAAAGGCTAGCACTGGCATTATCCCAGGTTTCGCTGGCCCCATTATTTCAACAGCCCTGTTTGGAGAGAGAGAGAGAGATGGCTAGTCAGGAACTTTTGCCACAGTGGGGAGGGGACACATTGGGATGACAAGGGTTCAGAAGGGTTGTTCCATTTGGTTTGTTTATTCTACACTAATCTTCCTTTAGGGAATAAGAAGGCAGCATTTAATATTATTTTGCTGTTAATAATTAATATTAAAATAATATAATTAATAAATTATAATATATAATAATCACTGTAATTTTAGTGAAAATAGGAAAGCAAATATATTCTTTTGTTTTGGGGTTTTTACCCCCAAGATGGGATTTCTCTGTATAGCCCTGGCTGTCCTAGAACTTGCTCTGTAGACCAGGCTGGCCTCTGAACCCAGAGATCCTCCTGCATCTGCCTCCCAAGTGCTTGGCCTAAAGGTGTGCACCACTATGCCCTGCAGACAGATTCGAACACTCCTTTAGCCAACAAGTCTGATATGAACTTTAAAGAGATCACAAAGGTAAGTGTCACGAAAGGCCCAGTCTCAGCAGTGAATGACAAAGGAGTTACTTACAAGCTGCAAGGCTAACAGCCAATGTCTTATCTACACGAGCACACCAGGGACCAGGGCAGAGAAAAACCCTCATCTGTACATAGATAGGATTTGTACTTGAAGATACTCAACAGAAAGTGAACGAAACAGATGTAACTCAAAGACACAGCATGTACGTGCTAATTGTCACACGTAAACTCCATACCAGAGTGCCAAGGAGTGTGGTGAGGGCGAGATGCTGGGTTGGATCTCACTAGGTAGAATTGGAATGTTCTATCAGTGGCTCTCAACCTGTGGGTTGCAACCCCATTGGCAAATCTCTGTCTCTAAAAGTATTTACATCATGATCACAACAGTAGCAAAATTACAGTTATGAAGTAGCAATGAAAATAATTGTGTGGCTGGGGTCAGCACAAGATGAGGATCTGTATTAGAGGGTCACAGTGTTAGGGAGGTGGAGAACCGCTCTTCTGTGTGAACCTCTGTGGCCTCGAAACAACACTAAATGGACTAAGGGAGCCGTGAAGCAAGAGCTAATACAGAGAGAACGAGAAAAAGAGGCTACCCAGCTGTGTGCGAATTCCTGTGGATGGGATTTAAAAATATATATGCATAGTTAAGTTTTTAAGATCCAAAGACAAACGGGGTTAAAAATTCCAGGTCAGAGCTGCCGGTGGAGCGTGTATTGTTAAATATTTACTGTCTCCCTAAGGGAACATGATTCTTTGTTGTTCATTAATACCGGGCTGGTCACGTGACCTACTTTGGCTAACCAATAGAGAAGTGACACTTGTCTCTGCCATGTGGATTTTGAGAGATACCGTTACTCCTCCCATGTTCTCTTTTCTATGCTCTCTGATGACCAGCGAACTGTCGGATTCAAAGGCTCTTACAGCCTCAGTGTGGGCCCTGGCAGAAGGACAGCTTGGCACAGAGCCAGGGCTGATTCTCGGTAGAAACACCATTGGTGTAAGCAAGAACTAAACCTTTGTAATAGCCGCCAGTTTCTAAGCTTTTTGTGTAGGGAGCAGCGGCAGCCCTCAGTGCTGTTGACATGGGCGTGGCCATGTCGAGGATACCAGACCCTCAGACCTAAGCAGAAATGGCAAAGCCCCTGGGTTGTGAGGCTGAGGGGGGCAGAGGATGGCAAAGACTTCCGTGAGGGTCTGAGCGCAAATGTTGGTGGTGTCTGCAGAAAGGGACCGCCACAGAGTTCTCCCCTGGATATTTATGCCCTGAAAAGTGACCTTCTACAGAGACTGCTCCTACTGAGGTTGGCTAAACCTGCCTCCTTGATCCAGCTGTGTCCCATAAACCCTGCTGCTCTGTTTGTTTATAATAATCTCACCTTCTTGCTCAACTCTATACAATAAACACAAGGAGTTTCTGGGGTGGGGGTGGGGTTGCAGCTGTGGTTTCTCCACCTAAGAACCCAGTCCACCCAATTCCTAGCATTTCTATCCTGTGTCTGTGTCTGTTTTCTTTATTCCTTCATCCCTTCCCTTTTCAGGAGAGTCCCTGGAAGTTGGGTCAAGAGCTCAGAACTGTTACCAAATTCACAACTCAGCCTAAGCTAACTGAACTCCACAGCTCTGGAATCTGACTGGACCATATCAAACTTCAGTTCCCTTGCTTATGACAGGAGCTAATACTAGTATTTGTTTCAGAGGACTGGGTGGCCATTCTCAACAGGGAAAGTTAGGGTGAGTTTTGCTGAGAACTTGCACTTGGTCATAAGGCCTTGGGAAGGGGCAGACTGTCTGGGGATGCCAGGAGAAGGATGCAAACAGAATTGAAGCAGAAGCATCCCTGTGTTTAGAGGAAGAACAAGGAGGAAGAACAAGGAGAACAAGCAAGGGGGTCAGTGGTGGAAGAGTTCAGAGATTAATGATGGCGCCGCGGACAGATCATACAAAGCTTATCCCAGGCTACTGCAGAGACTGGCTTTTATCTCAAGATGCTTCTAAAGTTTGATTAGGGGAACAATGTGATTTATCCTTTAAACTGACCTGTCTGGTGTCTATGTTGGGAGCAGACTGATGAAGGTTAGGGCAGGAGCTAGCAGAATAGAAGGAAGGCTACTGAAGTGACAGGTGGCCTGGGCTGGCATAGTGGCAGTGGCAAGATGAAGAGAAGATTGTGGTGGTTTGAAAGAAAACGACCTCCAAAGGAAGTGGCACCATTAGGAGGTGTGGCCTTGTTGGAGCAGGTATGGCCTTGATGGAGGAAGAGTGTCACCATGGCAGACTTTGGGGTCTCATATATGCTCAATATACTGCCCAGTGTCACAGACCACTTCCTGTTTCCTGCAAGATGCAGGGCTCTCAGCTACTTTCCCGGCACCGTGTCTGCTTGAATGCTGCCGTGTCCTACGATGATAATGAACTGAACCTCTGTAACTGTAGATGCCACTTCAATTAAATGTTTTCCTTTGTAAGAGTTGCAGTGGTCATGGTGTCTCTTCACAGCAATAGAATCCCTAACTAAGACAAGGATAGACCCTCAATTTATTTTGCAATTGTAAACTCAATATAATGAGTTCATGGACTTGTTGTGGCACATGAGGCAAGGGACCCAGGTTAAGTTTGTGATGTTGACATCAATAACTGGGAAGATGGAGTTGTGAGTGGCAAGGACCTCAAGAGAAGCAGCATGGGGTGGAAGTAAGCTCTGCTTTAGCCACGATGATTTTGAGACGTTCTTAGACATCCACCTGCAGATGTTGAGTAGCAGTTGGAGTGTAGGCACACAGCTTGGGAGTCATCCAGGCTGGGCGCTTAGCACTGAAGCTCTAAGCACATGGGTGCTGTTGAGGCTGCAAGAAGGGACTGGACCATCTAGAGTCAGTACAGGGAGAAAGGGATCCTGAGGAACGAGTCCCAGGGTTCCTGGCAGGAGAGCAGGGGCGAGAAAGAGCAACTAGCGAAGGAGGATGAGCGAGAAGTCATGGGGGAGAACCAGAGAGCAGCGGTGTCCCAAAGATAAGGGAAGAAAGTCTTCCAGGGAAGAACAGCATTGCTGAGTGAAGGCAGGTAGACTGAGAACTACCTGCTGGACGTAGCTACCTGGAGGTCACTGGTCCTGACAGGAGCAGTATGGTGGGTGGTGGAGAATACTGGCTGACTAAAGTCAAGAAAGTTTCAAGACAGAAGTTGTAGATGGTGGAGGAATTCTGCTACAACAAGAGCAGGAACATAGAGTGATACCAAGAAAGAATTCATCCTTTCTTTCTTCCTTCCTTTCTTTCTTTCTTTCTTTCTTTCTTTCTTTCTTTCTTTCTTTCTCTTTCTTTCTTTCTTCTTCTTCTTCTTCTTCTTCTTCTTCCTCTTCCTCTTCCTCCTCTTCCTCCTCCTCCTCCTCCTCTTCCTCTCTCTCTCTCTCTCTCTCTCTCTCTCTCTCTCTCTCTCTCTCTCTCTCGATCCTGGCCTATATGGATGGAAAGAACCCATAAGAGAGGCAAATTCAAGTTGTAGGAGACACAGAATGTTCTGGTGCTATGGATTTGGCTCTGTGAAAGGTTTTAGAGTCTGTTGTACAAGTAGAGAGTGGCCTTAGAAAGATTCCAACACTTAGTAAAGAGGGAAATGTCTGTGTGGAAGGTGGGGATGGGGAGGGATGGGAACCAGATGCAGGTGCAGATTGTTTGCAGTGGGCACGGGGGGGGGGGTTTAAGGGCACCTGTTTCTGCTGAGTATCCACCTCCACCTTGCGAAATACAAAGCAAATTCATCAGCTGAAAGGTGAGATGGAGATTTGAGAAGGAAGGAAAGGTGTGAACTAGTGGGCCAAGAGAGGAAGAAGGGGATGGTCCTAGGAGGACCAGCACAAAGATCACAACTTAGTGGCCACGGAGACCACAGAGATGGTCACCACCACTCTCCATCACGGGGATAACGGTCCAGCATGGCCACGGAGGCCACTGAGATGGTCACCACCACTCTCCACCACGGGATAAAGGTCCAGCATGGCCACGGATCTACATAACTCAGATGTAAAGAACCCGAAGGAGAGACGAGTGTGGTTAGGAACAAGTGTGGATTGACTCAGGAGCTGAAAGGTACTTGAGGAGAGATTTGTTATTTTGAGAAATGAAGCAGAGGGATTCATTCTTTACCCACGGCCGTGTAACAAACTCTTCACTAACGGTGACTGAAGACAACACGCATTTATCACCCACTGTCCCAGTGGGTCAGGAATCTGGGCAGAGCAGAGCAGGGCCCTCCTGTGTGTCACAGGTCACAGTTAGGGGTCTCTGAACAAGGCTCATCTGCAGGTTCCTCGTTCGAGGACCAGTCGGGGAAGAACCCACTGCTGAACTCACACGGTTCTCCACAGGGTCCAATCTTTATGTTATTTGACGAAGGGCTAACTCCCTGCTGTCCCCAGCTGCTCTTTTAATTCCTTGCTTTCTGGTCCTCCCCATGTGCCTATGTCATCCAAGCCAGCCAAGGACAGAACTGATGAGGGGGATAACACAAGGAAAGTCGCAATCTTTGGTAAGAAAATCCCAGGAGTAATATTATCTTAGCTTTCGATTACTGAATGTATCTAAGAAATGTCAACTTAAAAAAAGAAAGGTTTGTAATTGTTAAAGCTCAGGGTTTTATAGGTTTCGGCCATGGTTCGCTGGTCCCGTTGCTTTCAGATTTGTGGTGTGTGTGTGGAGCAAAAAGTCCCTCAGCTCATGGTTATACTGTAGCGGGAGTGGAGGAGACCAGGGTCTTCAGTCCCTTTCGATGGCACCACTCCAGTGGTACGGTTTTACCTGTCACCCCTTAGAAAATCCCTTCATCTCCCAATAGTACAGACTGAGGACTAAAAGCGGTCAACACGTGGAGGCACTGCGCTAAAGAACTCTCATTGTCCACTTGACCCAACCTAGAGTCCTCTCAGAAAGGGATCATCTGGGGGCCTGCCCAGGTCAGAGTGGCCTAAGGCCATGTACATGGGGGGATGGTCTTGATTATGGATTGATGCACGAGGGTCCAGCTCACTGTGGGTGGCACCATTCCCCGTCAGGTGGTCCTGGATGAGAAGAGTCTGTTACGCAAGCAAGCCAGCAGGCAGTGCTCGTCTGTGGTTTCTTCTTCAAGCTCCCTCCCACCCCAAATTCCTTCAGCGACGGACTGTCACCTGGGGGGGGGGGCAAGCCAAATAAATCTTTTCCTCTCCAAGTTGCTTGTGGTCCAAATTATCTTTTTTATCACAGCAACAGAAAGGAAACTGGAGTGGACACTTAATACCCAAAACTAGAGCAGGAGTCGCCTTAGCCGATTTCTAGTAAAGCCACAATATAGGACACAGCCCCCCCCCCCCCCCCCATACACACACACACACACACAAGAGGAAGAATTTCCACAGAGGTGCAGATAAAATACAGGAGGCAGGACAATTTGGAGCTATTTCAGAGTCTGTCTGTCACAAAGACAAAAAAACCAAATGACATATCCTAAGCAGAAAGACGGGAAACTGAGGTCTTGAAATACCACAGATGGACCTCTCCCACTGAGAGGGGAGGCAGGGTCACTCTCGAAGGGCAAGAGCCTCAGAGGACAAGCGGAAGAAACCGGCTATGTTGAGAAGTGTCTGTAGTTGAGGCGGGGCCGTCGTGCCCAGCACTGAGGCCCTGATGGGTGAGAAGGTGTGTGTTCCTTCTGAGCCGAATGGCAGGGAAGCGGTTTGCCCTACCAAGAGAAAATGCTCTGCTTTGAGCTAGAGATAAGTAAATGATGGAGGACTTGCTGGCAGCTTAAGGAAAGGAGGATGCTGGAGCCCAGGAATTCCTGTGACAGTGGTGTTTTAAACATGTGTGTTAGTAGCCTGTCCCTAGGCCACCATGCTGCAGTCGGCTTCTGACCAGTCCCAGACGGCCCCTGCAGGCACACAGCAAGACAGATATTCTTTCTGAGGGCCCAAGACTCTGAGTCTCTTCCCCTCTTCCAGGTGCCTTCTGCTGTTTCCTTAGGCTCTTACCATCCCTGAATCCCCAAACGGAAGACTTTGGTACCTGCCCCACACCCCCATTTTATCCTCTACATCAGCTACAGTGTCTGTTAAGTGTTTCTGTTTAGCTCCTTTGTAGACACAGCTTAAAGAGGGCGTTCTCGGCAAATTATGTTTACTGATTAAGTTTACAACTAGTTGAGAAGATTAAACTGCTAAGTAGAAGCTCCTAAGATTCCTTTGCTAAGAAATGTAATTCTCATTTTTCAGTATTAATCATTATCTTTTTCTTGATCATGTGGCTTCTTCAGTCTTTTCTTTTATTGCCTCTAGAATTACTTATTTTTATTTTATGTGTTTGGTCATTTTGCCTGTATAAACATGTATTAGTTGTATGCAGTACCAGCAGAGACCAGAAGAGGGTGTTGGATCTCCTTAAACTGGAATAAAGGCAGCTAGACCGCAATGTGGGTGCTAGGAACCGAACATGGGTCCTCTGCAAGAGTAGCCAGTGTTCTTAATCACTGGGTCATCTCTCCAGGCCCTCTCTTTTGTCTATTATTGGTTTAAGGCTACTCCAATAAAAGAGAATTATTACAATTGCCTTTGAAGGATATCTCTTCTAGCAAAGACTTAAAATAATAATCCCGTGGGAAGGCTTCAGGAGGATGGAAGCCATAGCTGTAGCTGACGAGTGAGAAGTACTTTATTTAAAGCTTAGCATCAATGTAAAAATGTTTCCTGCTTCATAAAATTCTTAGAGAAAGGATCATTATTCCCACACGAATAGAGCGACATCGTGTCTTTTCCATCTTGATAACCCTGTGCACCCAGCCCACGGTGAGCCCATAGCTCTTCTTCAACAAGCATTTGTTAAACCGAAATGAGCTGATCTTAGGTAAGACATTAGCAAATATGAGTCATCCTTGAATGACGTCAAATGAGTGAAAATTAGAAGAAATCCAGAATACTAGAAGAAATTAGAGGTGAATTTTAACATTGGGAGACTCACTACTGTGGGATCCTGCTCCTGTGGGGACCCGCTCCTGTGGGGACCTGCTCCTGTGGGGACCCGCTCCTGTGGGCACTTGCTCCTGTAGGGACCTGCTCTTGTAGGGTCCCGCTCCTGTGGGCACCTGCTCCTGTAAGAGTCTCGCTGCTGTGGATGCTACTCTCTGAAAACACAGGATCTAGAGAAGAAACCAGCACTTACCTACAATTCTCTCAGGAAGAATTAAGGTCTACTAACCTTTTCAGATTGAGGGAGAGGAGATGGCTCAGTGGGTAAAGTACTTGCTGTCCAAGACCGAGTGGTAGAGTTTGGATCCGTAAGTCTACATAAAAGCCAGAACTACCTCCAAGAGGCAGGTAGCTCCAAAGGACTTGCTGGCCAGGCAGTCTAACCAAATCAATGAGTTCCAGGTTTAATGAGATCATGTTGCAAAATTTAAGGTAAAGAAGGATAAAAGACACCCATTCTCAACATCATATGGGCTACACACACACACACACACACACACACAGACAGGTGCAAGCATGCCAACACACACATATAACATACACATGCATATACTACACAAACACACACACAGACATTGGCACGCACACTTGGCATATACACTTCCAACTTTGTCAGTATTTTTAAACCTTCCAATGTGCAATTATGTGCAAAAATATAAGCAATATGTCAGGCTGTGTGTGTGTGCATATGGGTACATGGGGAACTTGTATATATGCTCACGTGTGTGGTGCAGAACCAGCCCATCCCCAGAGTTTCTGTAGTAGGAGAAGGGCATTATTAGTGCTGGGGCAATAATAGAATAAAGAAGCCTCTGTTTTACACGTCCATGTAGAGATGCGTGACTCACACGATATGTTTTTAAAACCATCGAAACCAGAAATGAATACGCAGTCATGGGGAAAGATTCCAACCTGACCCTCGGACTCCTCCCAGTCTCTGAGTGTTCTCTCCAGAGATGGCCACCATTGCCAGGTCCTGAGAAGAGTCCCAGAAACATCATCTACGTATGCAAATACACACTCTCGATTTCCCTATGCAGACGGCAACATACGAGGTATACTGTTTGGTCCTTAAGCCTGGCGTTTCAAAACTGATGGAAGAGCTTTTAAACAGCAAACTGCCTGAACATGCAATTAGCAATCAAGACCATTTTTTTCCTCCCCATCAACTCAGACAGTTAACCTAGGGCAATCACATACAATGCTCTTCCTAGCTGAACAGGTCTCTTCAAGTCGCAGATTGTCATATTACTGCTAGACAGTTAGTTCCTGTTCAGTTGAATTTACTTAGTTGAAATGCCATCAGAAAACTCTTGATATTTTTGGTAGCTAAAGCAAAATCCTGCAGAACATAACAAAATCAAACAGAGGGAAATTTGGGGCTCAGCTTAAAATACAGCTGGGCAAGCCCACACTCAGTTGCTGGAATAAGAACCAGCTGGGAGGGCTAAATTTAGCTTAGAGCCTTAAATATGGCCAGTCCTGATGTCCACAGCCTCCAGGCAGAGAATTCTGCCCCAGCTCCCAAGTTGGATCATTTGCCGAAAACGCTGAATTTACAGAAACATCCTAGTCAATCTGAAGTGATCTTCTAGGCTGTGAGAGGCTTGATTTCAGGGATCAATAGGCAGACATTATGATTTGTCATGACGGGGATGCAGAGCCCAAGGACCAGAATAATGCCAGAGAGTGGGAAAAGATACGCAAAATCATAATGTCAATTTTTAATTTTGATTTTTAGAAGAGGCTAGATCAGACTTGAATGGGTCTCATGAAGATAGCTGAAAGGCAAGTGGAAAGTGGGCAGAATTATCTTCCTATCTGTCCCCCTGAACATATGCCCGGGGGCCCCCTGCTTAGGTGCTTCCCCGAAGCCCAGGGGAGAGCTGCAGAGGACCAACCTCCCAGCTGGGTTCCTTTGATTTGATCATGTGATAAGCCTCAGGGAGGAGGAGCCTATAAGAATGTGGCATCTCCCCCATCCTAAACAGAGCGCTAAAAAAGGCCAGACCACCCTCCTGGAGATCCCCATGTCAGCTTCCCCAGAAAGCCACATGCGATAGTTTTGGGGGGCAGTATTAGGATGCTGTGACTGCTGGGGAGAAGAGGATTTCTCACGTCCTATAGACGCATGTGCAGAGAACATATCCGCCATGGCCCTTGTGCCCCCCTGCTCTCTGGGTAGTGACAAAGAGAAGTCAGATTGTGGCCCGTCAATGGAAGACACGGTCAGAGGGTGGACCTGCTGTCTTTATGGCTGCTTTGGACTCTGTGGTGAATTTGCTCCCTCCCTCCTCTGGTGCTGTCTGGAAAGGCAGTTAGTGTGGTGGGATCCGGGCGTCCCAGGCTGATGGTGGTCAGGTGAAGATGGGAAGGGGCTCCTTGCTTCCTGCTGGTGACTTCTAAGCTGCGGCCAGGCTGTTCTGCTGTTCTGGCCTCAGCCATCTGTGAAAGCCTGGAGCCGTCTTTCTGAGCCCGTGTTGGAGCTCAAGGACCCTCCCTATGGATCTGGACACCCTGACCTCTCTGTCATCCTGGGTACATCTGAATCCTGCCTCAGTGTCCTTCTGGCTCCCAACCAGGCTCCCAGCCGCAGCTTTGACTACCAAGGCAGTTTGCTCCTGGCATGTTAGGGCCTTGGTAAATTCCCTGGCTTATGGTGACAGGAGGATCCCCGAGAGAACAGTTCAGACCCTGTCTCCCACATCTAACCATGCACAGAGATGTGAACGGAAGGTCTAGGAGCTAGTAGGATACTTATCTTTACCAAGCTTAGCCACAGTGTGTCCAGAGCTTCTAAAGATGTCAGCACAGGCTCTGATTACACTGAGAGAGATGTCAGCACAGGCTGGGATTCCACCGGGAGGGGCTTTAAGGAGAAAGTCAGCTAAAGTGTCCCTTACCATCTCCCAAGGTCAATCTGTGTCAAAATTACTCAGAGAGGGTCTGGAGAGATAAATCAGTGGTTAAGACTACTTAGGGTTCTCACAGAGGATCTCAGCTGCATTCCCAACACCATGTGGGGGCTTACAACCGTCTCTAACTCTGGCTCCAGGAACCTGAGGCCTTTTCTGACTTCCCAGGGTATCTGCACTGACAAACACCCTGGCAAGCATACACAAAAAATAAATAAACAGATCAGTACTTTAAAAATTACCTGGAGGTTTTGTTGAATGCCCACCCCTGGGCCAGTGCCCCCAGCTTGGGCTTCAGTGGGTCTGGCATGTAGCACGCTCTCAGATGACAGTCACAATACACTTTCACAGAATTTGATCTTTCTGTCATAAATAATGTGGAGTGGAGACCACGACAGACTCCATGTGTCCCAGGGTGAGTCGGCTTAAAAAAAGAATCTCTTTTAGCTTCTGCTCTGACAGCTGGGAGGCATTCTCATCACACACACTGAGCAGGAGGATTGACAGTTCAAGACTTGGCCCTGGAGTAGGCCCTAAAGGCCCACATGTTGAGGGCTCGGGACCCGTGATGTCTGCGAGCGGAGGAACCTTTGGGATATGGGGCCTAGCAGAAGAAAGTTGAGTCATTAGGGGACATTCTTAGAAGGAAGACTGAGTTCCTGGAGTCACCATCTTCCTTTAGTTAATCTGATGAGGTCGCGCTCCCTCTGTGACGGGCTGCGCACCCATAGGCCCAGAGTAGCCACAGGCCGAAATCAGAAATCCTGAGTCAAATTCAACATCTCCTCGAGTTGACTGTCTCTGGGGTTCTGTCAGTGTGCGGAGCTGACTGACAGGGCCTGGGGTGTGGTTTCTCTGTATCATTGGACAGGAGGACCTCGGGCTGCAGACCTGGGCGCTCTCCCCTTAGGCTGCCCTCCCTGAGTGTTATCAAAAGGATAGAGGGGCAGAGCAAGGGGCCCCTCTTCATCCTGAATGGTCTCCAGCCAACAGGGCCTCTTTCAGGCACAATGTCTATAAGTGGGTATAGCAGTACACACACTGAGGAGGCTGAGGCAGGAGAATTGCTGCGAGCCTGAGGCTGGTGTGGGTTATGTAATGAGTTCCAGAAGGAAATCCGGTGTGACCGGGCAAGGCAGTGCAGAGGTTTCTCCATCTTGTATTTTTGCCGAGGCCAGAATCCTACGGAAAATTATCCAACTCTATCCTAGGAATCCAAGGTCCAGACTCCTTATCTAACCACTTTATCTTAGTTTCTGTTACCCTGCTTGGGTGCAGCAAATCCCCCTCCTACCCCCTAGGGACCTCCCACCCCACCCCACCTCTACCCCACACCCCTCCGCACCCCACCCCACCCATAGTTGCTGAGCAAGATGCCAGGACGGCGTGATTTCTGCCTTCAAAAACCCCTATTTTCTGGACACAGCATGCTCTACTCGGGCTCCCAAATACCTGAGTGTAGTCCCCGCTGGCTGTAATAAAGACTTTCAATTGGCTATAAACTGAGCCTGAGTGCTCATCTCTGGTGGCCTCCGGGTTACACCAATATCAAAACAAAACACCAGGAACTCCCTCACTGTGAATGATTTCTACTGGTGCCCTAACCACCTCAGGTGACCGCATGAGATTGTCTTTGTTCAGGACAAGGCTGCCTCCTCGGCCCTGTGTGAACAGAAGAAACCAGATTGCCTGCTGGAGGAGGGATTCATGGTATTGCTGGCCTAACTTCAACCCCAGCAGTGGGTGTGGCTTCCCCAGTGGATATTGGGTGCTCTCCAAGGAGAAGAACATGTGTTCCAGATGTGTACGTGTATCCAGATGTGTATGTATAGCAGTGAAGGAGGTACCTCCCGCAGGGTAGTGTTTGGAGGCGGAACTGTACCAGCCAAGCAGGGGCTATAGGATCGCCTTCTGAGAGAGCCCTGGGTGTGTACCCCGCATGTGCATTCTGCGAATGTGTTGTTAGTGTTTCAGTGGGCTACCACTCTCCAACTTAGGGAGCAAACGCTAAGAGCAAATCCTCTGTCACCTCGGTTAACAAGAATCCTGGGGAGGAAGCTGATTCATACAGACCAGCATTAACATAACGGGGCTGGAAACAGATGTGGTCCCTGTCTTATAGAAGGGCGGAGTCATCGCCTTCCTTTCTTCCTAAGTGGGGTCTACCTTGTCTGTCTTGATCCCATAGTTCTAAATGCATACGTTGTCATACAATTGACGGTATTTTAGATCCTGATGATTTCTTGGCACCAGACTTCCTGGCCTGACGTCAACTCTCTTATTTCTCTTCAGTCTTTAGGGTTTTTTTTAAACCACTGCTAGTAAAATATCTGTCAAGGAAACTATCATTTAAAAACCATCCTTTTGTACTTAGAGGTGTTATTTTATGGGAAAGCACAGCATGTATTTTGGGGACATAAAATGCTGTCTCAAGGGGAACAAATGAAACAACTTCTAAACAAGAATTCCCAAGGGAATCTGAAACATTGCTTCCTTCCATTTAGACTCCAGAGAGTCAGGGAAACGACGCGGAGGCTATTCCTGATACGAATTCCATAGTGTATGCAAAGCTACCAGACAGCGGGAAAATAAAAGGAAGCTTGTTGTGTAATGATACTATTGAAATGTCAGGGCTCTTGAAGGTAGATCTGAGCAATCCAAATGAAAGCCACGAGGTCAAAATGTCACCATGCTGTTTGGCTTCTGGTGGCTTGTCTCCATGACTCCAACTGTTTACATGCTTTTGGAGGCAAATCAAGGCCACAGCAGCCCCAGAACTCAGTTCCCTGGCTGAACTGAAAATTGGTTCCTCCCTGGTTTGCTGGAGTATAGTTGTCATTTAACGCCCCCCCCTCTCTCTCTCTCACACACACACACACACACACACACACACACACACACACACAAACTCTTTTGATAGTTTCATCATAAACAACCCCAGTCTGGACATACTTGCTAGCGGAAAAATATTTTTGTTTGTTTTTCAGACAGGGTCTCATGTATCCCGAAACTAGCCTCAGACACACTATGTCAACCAAAGTTGACACTACGTATCTCTGTTCTCTCTGTTCCTCCAACTTTCACCTCCTAGATGCTGGGATTACAAGCATGCACCACAGTGCCTGCTTCATAAAAATCAGGGCTTCATCCTTCCATCAGAGAAATGCAAATCAAAACAACTCTGAGATTCTTTCTTACACCTGTAAGAATGACCAAGACCAAAAACACTGACTACAACTTATGACTGAGAGGATGTGGGGTAAAGGGAATATTATTCCATTGCTGATGGGAGTGCAAACTGGTACAGCTGCTTTGGAAATCAGTATGGCGATTTCTCAGAAAATTAGGAAACAACCTTCCTCAAGACCCAGCAATACCAATTTTGGGTATATATCCAAAGGGTGCTCAATCATACCACAAGGACATGTGCTCAACTATGTTCATAGCAGCATAATTTGTTATAACCAGAACCTGAAAATAACCTAAATGCTCCTCAACCACACAATGGATAAGGAAAATGTGGTATATTTACACAATGAAATACTACACAGCAGAAAAAAATATGACATCTTGAAATCTGCAGGCAAATAGATAGATCTAGAAAACATCATATTGAATGATGCAGCCCAGACCCAGAAATACAAGTATCATATCTACTCACTCATAAGTGACTTTTAGACACAAAGCAAAGAAAAACAAGCCCGCAATTCACAATCCCAGAGAACCTAGACAACAAAGAGGGCTTTAAGAGAAACATCCATAGATCTAATATACATGGGAAGTAGAAAAAGGCAAGATCTCCTGAGTAAACTGGGAGCATGGGGACCATGGAAGAGGGTAGAAGGGAAGGGGAGAGGTAAGGAGGGGAGCAGAGAAAAATATATATCTCAATAAAAATAACTTTTAAAAAACAGGGCTTCATGCATCCTAGGTGAGCACACTAGCAGTGGGGATATATCCCAGGCCAGTGGTGCCCAAGATCAAATAAGAACCTTTTATCTGCTTCTCGGATGCCTGCATAGGTCTCAGCATCCTTTCTGAAGGGCTTGTCTGCCTTCACGACATCCCTTCCATTGTGTCCTGGGTGCATCCACTTTCTTTTCCACTCACCTCCACAGAGACCACTTTCCTGCCATATTGTAGGCTGCTGGAGACAAGAGCTAGAGCTGAGAACAATGCCTTCAGACACAGTAAAAACACTTAACATTGCTGGGAGACGGGTCACAAAGAATATGGATATATATGTCTGTATAGCCCTGGTTGTCCTAGAACTCACTATGATGATCAGGCTGGCCTCAAACTCCCAGAGATGCATCTGTCTCTGCCTCCCAAGTGAGTGCTGGGGTTAAAGGTGTGCACCACCACGAGAAATTATCAAGATGTGTGTGCACCAGTAGAAAAAGTGCTTGCTGCAAAGTCTGGATCCCCAAGTTCAATGCGTAGAGCTCACATGGAGGGAGGAGAGAAGGGCCTCCTGAGAGCTGTGCTCGCCCCGGCACATGTCCGTGTACTCACCTGCTACACACACAAAGAAATGCAACGTTAAAAAAAGACATATACAGCCAAGTCATCCGTGGACGTTGTCCTTTTGACTCAATCCTCTGAGTTCTCAGAGACCCCGTGACCTACAAAATAACCCTAATGTTTGACCTTGGTTTAGGACCAAACATTTTGGTGAACTCAAGTACAATCTTTTCACAGTTTTGACTCGCTTTCTCTAGTTTTAATTTTTATGAAGTGAGATGTTAGCTGAAGCAATGCCAAATGAAACAGGCCAGGAAACCAGTTCGGTCTGGATTAGAAAGCATCTAAACAGAATAAAATAAAACAAAGAACTGACTTTTGACATAAGTCAGGAACATATGAGTATACTTAAAGATTGTTTTCCTATTTAAAAGCAAAGCTCAGGCCAGGTGTGTTGGCACTCACCCTCCATCCGAGCACAGGGACAGCCAAAGTAGTAGGACCATGAGCTCAAGGCTCACCTGAACTATGCACTAAGGCCCTATGCAGTCAATAAACAAGGAAAGCCTGTGACTCACTCTCCAGCTAATTTGACAAAGGATACCCGGCAGACCTTGCTCTTGTCGAATAAACACGTGTACTCCTGCTATCAAAAGACAAGCAAAAGGCCTTATTTATTTTCCTTACCTCATTCCCCAAAGGATTCGAGTTGGCTTTATTCAAACACACACAAAAACAAACTAAACACAGGCAAAACAGCCAGATCAAGAGAAAGCAGGGGTGGCTAGTAAAAACAATGGGAGGGAGTGGTAAGGGGAGATGTAAGCCGGAAATCTATGAATGTCTGTTTGGATCTGAATTTCTTAAGATCAAGGCAAAGACAGCAATGTGATTGGCTACGCATTTCATGCTGGGACTGAAGATCTAGTTCCTCAGGCCTGTGTGTCAGAGTCACACTGGATCTCAGCAGTTCCCTTTGTGGAGGGGGTTTAGTCTATGTATTGAGGGACTCCTCAGCTGAACCAGGCCCTGCATCTTGTAAGACCAAGGCCTGTTCTTTTGTTGAGTCAACCCAGAAGGCCTTTCCGTGTTACTCAGGAGGAGACTGCCCCTTCACCACGGCAGCATCCGTGCAAAGATTTACTCGTGGACACGACAGTGTGAGTTGCCACTACAAAGACCATGGAAAAGTCTAAAAAGGCAGAACAGTCCACTACTCTGCACAATAAACATCCACCCCATCTGATTGCCAGAAACCAAGATGCTCCCCAATGCCTAAGACCCCATTTGGCTTCACTAGACTCCTTTTCCAAGAGCCTCAGGCTCCCAACCCCCAAGGATGACACACTTGTTTCTTAAGTGGCAGTCATGGAAAGCTAGGAGCTAAACCATCACCATCACATGTGCATGGCTGATAGCCAAGCCTCCCAGGGACAGGCTCTATTTCTTATGAGTGATTTTTCAACCTACTTAAAACTCTAATTAACTGACCCGAGGACTGATTGATTAATAGATTGTGTGCAGAGTGGAGTCAAAGATGCTCAGACCATTGTACTGCCTCTGTGTCCCCTGAATGCCATTTAGTAACCGCTTTGCCATCCATCAGATGCCAAAGATTTAGTGACTTGACCTCCAACTTCTAGAAGTGCACAACCTTTGCCCTCTTCTTTACAGAACACACTGGAACCACTTAGGGTTTGCTCTTTGAGCCTTGAATTTAGTTTATAACGAGGAACAAGGAGGTGAAAGCAATCGGCAGACAGGGATATTTTCTCTTCTCTCCTTCCCACTCACCCTTGCTTTCTCAACCCCTTATCAAATATAACTACTCATTGCATGCTTGAAATCATATGTTTCATGAAAGGATGTTTCTGCCCACCCTGCCTATAGCAAAGCTGTCTTTCTGGGAAGCCCAGAGCAGCGCCTAGAATGTTGCTCCACTGTTTGCCTTCTGCACTGAGCTTGCCTATTGGTGCCTTTTCATAATTAAAGCCGTCAGCCTGTGGATAAGCAGCTGTGCCAAGGAGCTGTGGGCATCTTCGCCCTGATGACGTGGCCATGCTCTGTCCTGTGTCATTCAGCAGCAGTCAAAGGAAAGCCCATTCTAAACTCAAAGAGTCTACAAGCTCCCTTGTGTTGATGCCAAAACTGCGCCTTCTCTTGCTGGGTACAGGATTTGTGAGGTTCATCTACACTGTCTGTGGTGGTTTGAATAGGTATGGCCCCATAGACTTGTCTGTTTGAATGCTTGGTCCATAGGTAGGTGTGCCCTTATTGCAGCAGGTGTGGTCTTGTTGGAGAAAGTGTGTCACTGTCGGGGTGGTGGGCTTTGAGGTCTCAGAAGTTCAAGACAGTTCACTTCCGGTTGCTTGCCAATCTGGATGTAGAACTCTCAGCTCCTTCTCCAGCACCATGTCTGCCTGCACACTGCCATGTTTCCTGCCATGATCATAACGTATGACTAAAGCTCTTAATGGTAAGCCAGCCCCAGTTCAATCCTTTCCTTTCTAAGAGTTGCTGTGATCATGGTGTCTCCTCACAGCAACAGAGACTGTAAGGCTGGTGAATCATTCTTCGCCCATTATTGCAGAGTAGTATCCCTCCATGTTAAGAATACATAGTTGGAACGGGTCTGTGGCACACACCTTTAATCCTAGCTCTTGGGAAGCAGAGGCAGGAAGACCTCTGTGAGTCTGAGGACAGCCTGGTCTACATAATAAGTTCCAGGCTAGTCAGGACTACACAGAGAGAAAGACCCTATTAACAAAAAGGTAGAGGAGATGGAGAAGATGACGAGAATATAGATAAGGCATAGTCACCCTCATAATTCCTTGTGGGATTGGTTCCAGGATATAACACCTCCATATGCACACCCATTGATACTAAAGCCCAAAACATTTAAATCCCTTATTAGATGCCATAGTATTTATGTCTAACCCATGAGCACTCTCACCCATATGCCTGACGTCATCTCTACAGTATGTATAATACCTAAAACAGTGTAAATACTATGCAGTTCCTATATTGCATTGTTAGAAAATAATGACAAGAGAAAGGTCTGGTTATATTCAGTATAGATACATTTTTTTCCTAATTGAAGAACTTATTTTTAATTATGTATATGTGTGGATATGTCCATGTGAATGCAGGTGCCCTCAAAAGCCAGAAGAGTGTGTGAGATTCCCCTGGAGCTGGAGTTATAGCTGCCAGGTGTGGATATTGGGAAGCAAACTCAGGTCCTCTGCAAGAGCAGCAAGTGCTCTTAACTGATGAGCCATCTCTACAGCCCCTCCTAAATGTTTTTGATCCTTGCTGTATTAAACCCGCAGATGCAGAACCCATGGAAATTGAGGGTTGGTGGTGCTACAATTATTCATTCTCCGGTTGCTAGATACTGAGCTTTTCCAGCTTTTGACTTTTGTGGGAAAATGTTATGTGTAGTGTGTGTGTGTGTGTGTGTGTGTGTGTGTGTGTGTGTGTGTGTGCATGTGTGTGAGTTTTACTTTGGGTATAAGTTTTCATTTTTTCTGAACAAATTCCTAGGAATAGAATTGCTAAATTGGGTGTAGTTTGTTTAGTTGTATTAGACAATGTCTGTGATGGTTAATCTTTACTGTCAACTTGACTAGGTTCAGAAGTACTTAGGAGATGGAGGCACACCTCTAGGTATGTCTGTGAACGCATTTCCAGAGAGTTAACAGATTGAAGGGGACCACCCCATCTGCTGGAGGCCCGAACGGAATGAAGTGGGGGGAGAAAGCCAGCAGAGCACCTCATCCAGCTCCACATGGGCCACCCGGCTGTGCAGCTCTGTCCTGCGGTGCCCTTCTTGCCACGATGGAACAAGCCCTTTGAAGCTGTCAACAAGATGATGCTTTCGTTCATTAAGTAGTCTTTCCCAGGGGTTCTTGTCACGGTGATAAAATGTAGCCACTAGGCTACCAAACCATTCGCCAAAGTGGTCAGACAGCTTACAATCCAATGTTTACCTTCAACATTGTGCTTCGTCATCCAATAATTCAAGTCACTCCACAGCCTTACAAAACGAAGCTTTATCCTCTGACCCTTGGCTATTCTGGTGGATGTGTATACAAGGGATACCTCCCGCTGCATTTTAAATCCACAGACTCCAAAAAATACACAGATGATCCATTTCTGTAAAGGTCTAAAAGTGAAAGGTAACCAACGTGAAAAACTGAAAATAGAAGCTGCCTCTTCGTGAGCCACGAGTAGGAAGAAACACGAGGGAACTTTGTGGAGAAATAGAGGTGTTCTATATTGCAGTGGGGTATGGGCTACACGGAAGTGTTCATTTGTCAGATTTGCATTAAGATTCATACGTCTTCGGGAGTAGATGTATAATAGGGAGGATGTGTAATCACTGCAAGTGGGAGTGTGCAGATATGGATCAGACAGAAATGGAGGATACTGGAATTGTTAATGCTGGGGTCAGGCCAGGGTGGTTCATTATCTCTTCTATTCTCTTTGTATGCACTGAGAATTTTCTATAGTGAAAGCTTTTAAACTATAATTGCCAATCCATAATTCCTTTTGAGTACAACAAGACTCATGGAACATTATCTAATATCCTTTATTGGCTCTAGGTTAAAAATGAGAAATTAAGCGGCTCATGCCATGAATCTGGCTGCCGAGTCTCTCCTTGTTTCTTGGATAGCTTTCATTTGAAAGTCTTCAGAAGTGGAAGAGGTCAGCACTGTAATGTGGGCTCGGTCTTGAGCCTGATAACTTGTGCTTCTTCAGAAAAATAAAGAATTTTTTAATTTGAAAATTCATAAGCACTTAATGTTAGCAGATTGCATAAGAATAATTTTATATCCAAAAGCATTACATTGCCTGATTTAAAAACAAACTTAGCTGCACGTTTATAAATGAGTAATTTTTATATTTTTGTATGTTTTACCACAATATATAAAGCGTAGGTATGTGCTGGAGGGGGACTCCCTAGTTAAGAATGTCCTTGAAGAGGACCAGAGTTCAAATCCTAGCACCCATGTTGGGTGTCTCACAGTTGTTTTCAACTCCAGTCCCAGGGGAATCTGATGCTTTGGTTTCTATAGATACCTGCTTTCACATGTACTTACCCATACCCCCCACCTACCCAAAACCCCCTCAGCTACCCATAGTCCCCATACCCACACTCCATCACCTATTCATACCCCACCTACCCATACCCCCACCTACCTATAATCCCCACCTACTCATACCCCCAACACACACATGCCCCCACCTACCCATACCCCCATTTACCCACACCCCCCACATACACACACAAATTAAAAAAAGAAATCTTTCAAATTTTAAAAATATATAAGCAACATAAACTCCCAGATGAAGGAATGAGGCATGTTCTCCCACATCCCAATATTTATTTCCCTTGCCCCAGCATGCCACATTATACCCATTATTGTAGTTCCCCGAAATACAATACCTCGAAACCATATTTCAAATGATTGTCCCCAAGTTCCTAGGAAGCAACAACCCAGCCACCAACCTTCCTTCACGTCCACAAAGACAAGTTTTGTGAACAGGTGGTTCATCTGTAAACATCTCAGAGTTTAATTGTTTTGTTTGTTTGTTTGAGACAGGGTTTCTCTGTGTGGCCCCGGAACTCACCCTGTAGACCAGGCTGGCCTCAGAGATTCACCTGCTTCTGTCTTCCGAGTTGTAGGATTAAAGGCGTGCCCCACCGCCAACTCACCAAACAGCTTGTTTTCTATCAACCTTTTAACTCTGTAATTTAAACACCTCAGTTTCAATGGAAGGGTCAGCAAGAAGAAACAGGATGAACTTTATGCTTAATAAAAAATACTTCAGTATAAATGAACTGAAATGATCCTGAGAGAAAGGTGGAATCTTAGGATCAAATCGTCACAAGATTCTAACTGAGGTTTTCTTCGGGGCTATGAGCGTCTATCCTGGACCGTCTCTGGCCGGACTGCTGTGGCAGTGTTTTGAAATTTCTGGTTGCTAAGAACTTGGTGGCTTTAGAATAAGAGCCAAGATGCCGCAGGGCAGTTTCTGGCACCAGACGTCTGAAGCAACCAGCGGGTCAGTTGGGTATTCCGCCACAACAAAGTGTTCTGTGATGAATAGGCACCACTATTTTCTTCTGTGAGTACAGGGGGTGCTACGATTTGAACCCAAGGCTTCATGCTCACTAAACAAGTGTCTACCGGTGAGTTACACTCCAGGCCTGACACCCCTGTTTTTTATCCTTGAGCCCCAGAGTTGGAAATGACTGAACTCGTGTCTTTTTATTTTTAAATATGCTTACTTCTTTATCACGTGTGTGCACGCACACGCACAAACACACACACACACACACACACACACACACACACACACACACCATGGATTTTTATGTGGAGGTCAGAGGACAACTTGCAAGAGTCACTTCTCACCTTCTACTGTGTGTGTATGTCCTGGAAATGGGACTCAGGTTGTCAGTTTGGTAGCAAGTGCCTTTCTTTGTCTGGTAAGCCATCTCACTGGCCTGGGCCTGTCTGCTCCAGGGGATCAAGAAGTATCTGCTAGCACAGCGTCCTGCATCGTCCTTGTCAGGGAAAGGGCATGTCCTCACCCGTGAACCCAATGGAGAAAATAAAAAGCTAATACGAGAGAGAACAGTTCCAGGGGGTGTTCCACACGGAGCCCATTTTCCCTCCATTTTTTTTCTCACTTATAATGAAGGTGAGTCTCCTCTGGCCCAAGAAGATGCTCCGCTTTCTGTTCCTAACACAACTGTATTTGCAGGACTGAACCTGGAATGGGCAAGACTGCATGCGTTGTTCTGCACGTTGCTCAAGGAAACTTGAGCTCAGAAATGCATTGGTCCCCATAACTAATGCCTAGGTAGGAGGGACACAAGGTGGCTGAGTGTGTGGCCAAGGAATGCCATCCAATACCCAGAGCAGCCAGGTGTGGTGGCACATGCCTTTCTTTAATCCCAGTGCTTGGGAAGCAGAGGCAGGTAGACCTCTGTGAGTTTGCAGCCAGCCTGGTCTACATAGTAGGTTCCAGGATAGCCAGGGCTATGTAGAGAGATTCTGTGTCAAAAAGAGAAACTCCAGATCAGTTTCATCTTTCTGCTCTGCCGTTGTCTCCCTGCCAGTCAATAGCTGCCTGGGCTTGAAGTCCCCACATATCACCATCCAGAGGAGAACAAAGTGGTTATTGTGTCTTGATGTCTCTTTTTCATAACTAAGAAACTTTTCCAGGAAATCCCTCAGTGATGTGTCTGCATGACTCATTGGTCAGAATTGGGCTTCATGCTTCTTTCATGAGTTACCATCAAGGAAAAGGGAATTTCCATAGCTGATTTAATCAAGACAGCTAGAAATAGAGCCAGCCTCCCTAAAAGCTCATGGCCACAAATGGTAAACCAGACACAGTTGGGTGAGGTTTTGTTAGCAAATAATTGGCATTTGTCGTTTTTGTGGTTATCTATATTTGAGGGCATGTTATGAATCTCGTTCGCCAAAGATGGAAACAAGTCTCAGAGCCTTCCAAGTGAATGGAGGCAAGCTCCGTGTGGAGTGTTGGACTTCACCAGTCAGACACAAAACCCAGCCAAAATGAGGCGTTGGGTGCCAGGCAGAGGACTCTCGCTGGTGACCGTGGAGGAGCATTGCAGAAAGTCAGTCCGAGAGTCGTGCTGCCCTGCGCACAGCAGCTAGGCTGCAAGGAGCGAAGAGCTCACACCTCCTCTGGGGGAGTTTGGGTACAGTGTCAGTTTATCCAGGCATTGAGCCCATTTTCCAGTCTTCTACGGGATTTAAAGCTTCCCGTCCCCCGAACAAATCTCCTTCCGGTTTCAAACAAATCTCCTTCCGGTTTCCACTAACCCGGGTGGATTCTTTTGTTCATCATTAGGAGTTCTGCAAGGCAAAGTGAGGAACGTTGTGTTTCCAGCTGAAGAGGATCAGCTGTGGGCGTCAACAAAATGCCGACGGTGCGTGTTCTCCGTGGTACACCGCAGTATACCACTGACAGAGAACGGAATATGACGGCTTCCCCGAAGCTGTTGCCTGGGGCCAAAGTCAGCTTCCTCCCTCTGCCGGCTCCAACACCCTTTCTCTGGAAGCCTGCCCTCCCTGCCCCTCTCTCCCCAGTTATTTCCACCGAATACCTGGGCACATGCAAACAGCGTACACCCCATAATAGATGCAATTTAATATCATTTTGTTGTTAGACAGACCACTGGATGTGGACCTGGTAATTTAATATTGTTTTGGGGGGAATCCCAGACCCATGTGGTTAAACCTAAATTGAAAAGTTTTCCAGTGCAAAGGCTGAATGTATTCGAATTTGTCTCCTCTTACAGGTAACTAAGAGGGAATGTCCTGTCCCTGCAGTTTACCCAACATTTTATCAAACAGAAAACATGGCAACATTAATGCTGCTTTAAAGAATGGAAGAAAAACTTCATTTCTGATTCTACGCTTCTTCGTCGTCAACAAAGCTACTGGTGGGTCCCCCTGAACCTTCCATTATTTACTGTCTCGGCTCATAAGGTGGATATAATAGACTACGCTTAAGCCACCTGCCTTGCTAGCTATGCAGGAGGCCTCTGGTTTACAAACATTCTAAGATCTCTGTTGTATTTAACAGACACAAAACATCCTGCTTTTAGATCATGGGTTGACTGATGCCTGTAACAGCGTCTCAGGCTCGGATCACTGTGTTGATGCTGCCAGCGAATCCCTCCCGTTGCCGGCAGTGGGGCATGCTTGATATGTCTTTAAAAGAAGGGACATGCACCTAACCGCTGCTTCATTTTGTAGAGCTTAGATATTGAGGCTTTCCTGTGGTTCCGGCTGTGAACACTCTCTCTTCCAATACTGTCAAGTATTGACCCCCTGTTTCTCTGCCATTCAGAGCTGGCACCAGACCTTGATGTGGGGGTGAGAGGGTAACACACAGAGTTGTACACATTATCAGGGATGTTCCAGAAAGCACCCACTGTGTGCCTTCTCAGGGGACTGTTTTTTTAGACAAAGTGAATCCCTTTAGAGGGTTATTATACTCGGTTGTCCTAATTATGTGACCGGAAGACCTGAGGGTGGGGATTTCTTCCTTCATCTGAAAACTGCCGAACACTTTAGTTCAAAGCTTACGATGGCTGCGAGAGGAAAATGGCCACCAAATCTGTGCACGTCCGTGTGAGCTGTCGTCTTGACATTTGCAAACTGTGAGACAGATGAGCCTTACAGCCGCTCGTCAGCGTCTGTGACGTCCCTGGATTTTAAGCGGAGAATTCCTCCTTTTCCCTGTATTTTCTCTGCCGAAAGTACGGTCAGTAACTTAAAAAAGTAGTCACTCAAAGACTATTTATGGCTGGCAAACGTAGCTTAGTTTTCAGGGCCGGTTTAGTTTCTCACAGAAGGCTGAGGACCTGGAGACAGAATGTGCTTTTTTTTTGAGCTGCGTTTGGGAAAGGGAATTAATTGTAACTCTTGCTCTCTCAGACGGTGCCTTGTGGGAGAGGAGAAGAAGTCACAGAAATATTCTGGGGCTCCGGGCAGGCATCATGAAGATGTTGACACCACGGCCTTCCCCTCCCCCCCACCCCCCCAGCCTAGCAAGCAGGTTCTCTGGCTACCAGGTGAACCCAAGAGGCCATTTAATGTGCTCCTTCTGGGTACCCGTCTCCGCGGTGCCCTCTGGTGGCCTTAGCCACCACGGCTGCTGCCTCAGCAAAATTGGACCTTGATGGGCTGTATCTAGAGTCATCTTTCACCCACCTTGTGATCCAGGTGTCTGCAGACACTGCTCCAGCGGAGGGGAGTGGGTTTGTTTTCTAAGCACACAGCAACAGCTGTGCCTCCACTCTCGGTAGCCGACACACGGGGAACCTGATGGCCTCTTTCCTTGAGAACTGCTCTGATTCTCCGGCATGTCACTGCCTCAGAAAATATTTCTATAGTTTTCAGCAGTGGAGACTAGATAGATAGACCCAAACCAAAGGAGGAAGCTGAGCTGCCACGCCACGTGTAAGAGGGAATGCAAACCGCATCACCGGCTTACAGGTCAGAGCGGAAACAGCAAAACCTGGAGAAGAACGCAGAAGAGCCTTGTGACTCTGAGGCAATGGAGTCTTGGGTCTGGGGTCAAAAGCATAAGCAATGCACACGGGCGGGGATAAATTAGGCCTTAGAGAAGTAAGACCCTGTAACATCAAAGGACATACAAACTACAGAATGGGAGACTCAGCAGATTGCACATATGATGCTGGGTGACTTCCCGGGGCGAGGGGTGGCCAAATATCTGTCCATTCCAGATGGGACACTAAGGACTACTAAAGAGATCATTCCCCCCAGGACAGTTGCATTCCCCCAAAGTCCCCTATAGCAGCCATCAGGATAGTTAGGCTGCATCCTGGAGCCTGCAGCCTGACTTATAGGCAGTACCACCAAAGAGCCTCCTCTCCGGGGCTCTTGCTCAATGTTAACATCACTGTGGAGGAATGTGTGTTAGTCTTAAAGCTTTCTAAGCTTCCTGTAACTTTCAGACGCTTTCTAAGCCTTTGAGCCTCTCTCTTCCCTCCTCTCTCCAGGAGGGAATGTTTCAATTTGAAGCAGAAAGATATATAATATGTACAAGGGGTCCAAGGTCCACAATATATAAAGAATTTTAATTTCTCAATAACAAAGGAAAACAACTAAAATTTTAAAATACCAAAGCACTTGGTTTCACATTTCTCCAAAGAAGATGCATATGCTGACATGATAAGAAGGGACGCTGAATATCTCTGCTCACAATGGAAATGGAAGCGAAAACCACCTTCACACTTACTGGGTCGGTTATAATCAACACCGGGAATTAGAAAGTCCTGTCCAAAATATGGAAAAGTTGTAACATTCATTCCTTGCTGATAAGAATGTAAAATGTGCGGGATGGTGGTAGTGCAAACCTTTAATTCCAACACCTGGGGTGAGGGCAGAGGCAGGTGAATCTCTGAGTTCGAGGCCAGCTTGGTCTACAGAGTGAGTTCCAGGACAGCCAGAGCTACACAGAGAAACCCTGTCTTGAAAAACAAACAAAGAATGTAAAATGTGCACTACTTTGGAGAAGCGCTTGATGGCTCCTAAAAAGGCTAAGTACAGGGCTGGCAAGATGGTTTGGTTGGCGGAGGTGAATTCGATTTCCTGGAACCCACGTGGTAGAAGTGGAGAAGTGACTCCTGTTTTGTCCTCTGATCTCCACAGTGCCCACTGTGGCACTTGGGTGTCCCCTCCACATATATTCAGAAATGCACAAATAAATGCAATTGAAAACGTCATGTTGAGAATGGTCAGGAGTAGTGAGACGCACATGTATCCAGCACTGAGAAGGTGGAGGCAGGGAAACTACAAGTTAAAGGCTAGCCTGGGCTACACAGAGAGAACCTCTCTCAAAGCAAAAGAACAACAAAACAAGAATTCCTCCAAATATCTTCTCTGTTTATTGGTTGTGAGTCTCCCGTTATGTTCTCGATGAAGATATGCCGCCCAGGAAGTCTGAGAAGGATCCGCGCAGGCGCACGCAGGCCTGAGGGTCTCCTGATGCATTAGGCCACACCCCTTTGGTTCAATCACCTTCCACAGTCATCCATGTTCCAAAGCCAGATTCTGTTTTAGGGGGAAAAATGAAGTGAGAGCTGGATTAGTGGGTAAAAGGGATGTCATCTTGTGGACCGTGGGCTTCCCAGCTGCAGTTTCCTGGCTCAGTGAGAGACCTTGCATCAGGAGAACGAAACAGAGCATGATAGAACAGTATACTGGATGTCCTCCTTTGGCTTCCCTGTGTGTCTGCGAGCACAGGTGCACACCCGCGCAGCAAGAGGCTGGGCGCCCAGTTTGACGATTATCCATGTAAGGGTCTGCGCAGGATCTATAAGGTATCTTCAGGCTCAGGAGAACATCCCCTCCCACTGAGGAGCAGACAGTAGAGAAGTCCAAGGAAGGACAGCCACCGGAGAGGCAGAGAGGAACTGTAGAGATGGTAACCGTTAGAAGGTGGGGACCAACTGAGCACACATGTCCTGTGGAGGCCATGTGATTGGCATTGCCAGGAAAAACTACAGAGATGGGGTAGGCAAAGGGATGTGGTGCTGCCCACGGGGCCATTTCTCCTTCCTCTCAGTGAAAGGCTTGTTTGATTTTTGTTTTCTTGGGATACCCTCATGTTTTATAAGGAGTATGACCTTAAACTGACCTTCCCATCTGCTGGGATTACAGGTGTGCACAACCACACCCAGTTTGGGGAGAGTCCCGAAATCGTAGCCTGAGCTTCTGGGAAGGTCCTCCAACGGGGCACTGTCCCATTCAGCATCTTGCCCATCGCTGACCATGACCTCGGTCAGGGTGGACCTGCAGCAGCTGCTGTCTGGACCTGTGAAGGAAACCAGCTGCTCTAAGATGCAGTCCAGCTTCCAAGAGCATAAGCCACTTAGCTCCTAGCCTGGCAAGCTTTTAAACTGGATGCTGGCTGAACTGAGAGGGGGCATGTTATGGGATGGACAAAGGGTCCAGCAAGAACCTGGCCTTTCCACTTAGTTAGAGGTCAGAGAAAGGAGGTTCCATGGTTGTGGGGAAGGTGAGCTGCAGACCCTGACCAGAGAGGGGCAGGACCCCAAAGGAGTCACCATTCCTGCACTAACTATGCAATGATACCAAGAGATCCTTTTCGAAGTTTGAGTTTGAGCTCTCAACATCAAAACAAAAGCTGAGACAACTTTCTGTTTCCTTTCCTGACCTAATAAAATGTGTCAGAGCCACTATTCATTTTAGCAACCTCCAAGTGTGTGGGGGGCGGGGGGAGGTGCCTAGAAAGCCTCGGCTCCCTGAATGACTCTCTGTGCTGAAATTCACTTTCTCTCTGCAGTTCGGGCCAGACAATTGGCTTTCAAGGCTCCGAGAGGAACTGTTTTCTTCACACCCCATGGTGAATAGGCGTCCGGTTTCTTTCTGTGATGACTGCGCTGTGTCTGCATCACAACTTCGCTGACATGGGAAGTGAGACAGGCTTATTTTAAACTGTGTATTTTGAGATCGCGGTAGACTCCTGTGCAGTTGTAAGAAAGAATAGACAGAGGTCCCAAGAGGCCCCATCCTCCATTTGTCTGGTTCCCCTATGGTAAAGGCTTACAGGGCTCCGATGCACTCACAGCCAGCAGCATATCGATTCCTCGCTAGGTCTGGGGTTTCTCTGTTTCGTGCGCATTAAGTGTGTGTTTAGTTCTGTGGACATGAGCCGCTCTGCGCTCTGCTGGGGAGAAAGTCCTCTGCCAATCACTTCAGTGCTGATAGAGAGGATTTGCTATTTGTGTCTTCCTGTAGGTGATATGATGCCCTATTTAGCTAATACCTTTTATTCAAATAATACAAAATGTTACATGGCTCTTATGTCTTTGACGATGTGTTTAGTCGCTTTACATCTCTGACCTGGGATCTACTAACATTGCCTACACCTCCAGCTGGACTACAATGTCTAGTGATAACAGCTAAATATAATCTTCCTTTTCTTGAATTAATGCACCCTCTTGCCACGTTGTTGAGACATTCTTAGGCGTTCTGGTTTGCTTTTCTGCTCTGTGATAAACACTCTGAGGCACACAATTGGGTGGGGCGATGGTTTATCTGACACGTCTAGGGGACACTTCATCACCGAGGGGAGTCAGGTTAGGAACTTCAGCAGCAACTGAAGCAGAGACCAGGGAGGAGCCCTGGTCCCTGCCTTGCTTCCTCCTGCTCAGGCTCAGTTGCTTCCTCCCACAACCCAGGGCCAGCTGCTCAGGGTCGGCTGTGCTCTCCCCACATCCATCAACAAGATGTCACACAGACAGACCCACAAGCTAATCTGATCAAGGTCGTTCTCAGTGAGTTTCCTTCTTCCCTCTCGCCTCTGTCATTTGACAGTTGGAACATACTAGGACACTGGGCTGAATGTGAACATGCCAAGCAGAGGCAAAGTGTCCTTGGTAACCTCTAAACCATGAGTGCAGTCTTCTTGGGGAGTCCTCTAGGGACAGTATGACTGTCTTCACTCAGGAGTACCGATGGACACGTACTCTGCAGCTTCAAGCCTGGGGGCTGCAGCTTCTTCTGTACTTCTTGCCAGGTATTAGAAGGTAGTTCCCACAGGTCATTCTGCACACTGGCACCATTTACTCAGCACAGGGGTCTTCTGTCTTCCAGTGTAGCCCGATGGTCAAGCTTTCCCTCCTCCTGTTCCCTCTTGTTTGGTCCCACTTCTGGCCTCATTAAGCCACTACGTTTTCCAGGAGAAGATCTGGCCAGATCTGGTTCCCACATTGAGCCACCTCCAAACCTACTAGCCTTCAAGCCCTGCTCCAACTTAAAACCCCCTCCAATCAGATCCCAGCACTCAGCCACACTGTGCCGGCCACTTAGTTCACCCTCCAGATCTCATCATAGCTGCAGCTGCTATGAGCTCTCAAGCATAAGCCTACGGGCTGCACTGGACTCAAGGTCTCCTGCCTCCCAGCCCATGATGCTTTCCACTGGTTCTTTCCTTGTCAACTCAGCTCTGTACCCTAGTACAGCCTTTCGCAGCCCCCTCCAGCCCCCTCCATTCCCTCCAGCCCCCTCCATCCCCTCTAGCCCCCTCCAGCCTCCTCCAGCTCTCTCCAGCCTCCTCCAGCCCCCTCCAGCCCTCTCAAGGCTCCTCCAGATTCCTCCAGTCTCTTCCAGTCCCCTCTAGCCCCCCCCCCAGACTCCTCCAGCCCCCTCCAGCCCACCCAGGCTCCTCCAGCCCCCTCCAGCCTCCTCCAGGCCACCCTGCTTCTCACTTTACTTCTTCTTCCAACCCAGCCCAGTGGCTTATACGTTCAGATTATTTTTGGCCATTGCCAGACCCCCTCACCCTCTATGACTTCTGTTCTCTTGATACAGGAAACCACAAAAAGCAGGCGTGGGGTGGACCAACCAGGTGCAGTGGGAAATTGGAGGCAGGTCAGAACGTGGCTGACCCTGCACTTTCTCTTCCTGCAGGCTAGTTGGGGTAAGTTCCTTCCTGCCACCCTACCAAATGACCAATGGCAAGCCAAGGTCCTGAGTTTCCTGAGTATGGGATCACCCAAAACCATGGCATGCAGTTGGGGAGATGCAGGGAGGGGTCAGGGAATGGCAATGGCCTCGTCTGGGCAAACTTCGTGCTCCTAGGATCATAGCATCACTAAGCCAGGCATGAAGCCCGGGTCTGCTACTTTTCCCACGTGTGTGGCCAACAAATGAAGAAACTAAATCTGCTTCTAGGCACATGAAGTGGCAATAGTGGTAGTTTAGGGTTGGAAAATTACTGATTGAAAGTAAACGAAAGTCTTGCCATGTGGCCTATTGCATACAAGCCCCCAAGAAACATTCGCTATTATAATAAGAGGGAAATGTAGTCTGTCATGCCAGCTTTGGGGACAAGGAATCGGAGATTTGATTGGGTGCTCAAAGGCCAACACAGAGCACTCTTGGGAAAGGTGTGGAGAACTGGGCACAGGCTGGCCTTGGAGAGAGAGGGCAGAGGAAAGAGATGGCTGGGGTAGGCTGTTCACCAAGGATTGCACCACAACTCTAAAATGGGGTCTTCGTCCCCGAGTCCTGCAAAGTTGAGTCCCTCTCTGTTCCCTCTGCTCTGGAAGCTAAGGTTCTCTCAACAGCTCTGCTTTAAAAGGCTCGGGATCCCAGGGTTCTCCTTGCAGGCTCTTTCCTCAGCAGCTCTAGAGAAAAGCCACGCCCCCCTTCTCTACCTCCCCCCCCCACCAAAACTAAATCAGAACGCCAGGGTGGGTACTGCACACATATGTTTCTACAGCAGCCAGTGCTGGATGCCAGGAGACCAGTGACCATGGTATTTCCTCTGGAGTCAGAGTTAGACCAGAGAGCCATGACTTGCCACATGCCTTTTAAAGGTCTGTTCCCATCAGAATGAGCGCCACTGGAATCTCTAAGAGAACTGGAGGCCCTCCTCAGTTCCCCCAGACCATGGTCACGGTCATTGCAGTCCGTATCACACCTGGTACCCCGTTGTCCCACTGAAGAGATCTCCAGCTTGCCACAGGCTACAGCAGCAAGATGTAATAGAATTGTGGCCTCTTCCCTCAAACCCAGGGCTGGGGCCTGGAGCAGTGGCTCAGTTGGCAGAATGCTTGCCTAGCACACAAGAAGCCCTGGGTCCTGTCCCCAGCACATACGAACAAAATGTGGTGTGTGCCTGTTAGCCCAGCACTAGGGAGTTGGAAGGCAGAAGGATCAGGAGTTCAAGGTCATCCTTGGCTACATAGTTCAGAGTCAGCCTGGGATGCATGAGACTGTCTCAAAAAACAAATACGCAAAACTAAGGACCTTGACTGCCATAGTTTACATCTTGAATGTCCCCCAAGGGTCTGTGCTGATGTTGGATGGAAGTAGGGCCTAGAGGAGTAAGTAAGTAGGGTCTATACTCTTGAATGGGATATAAGGACCTTCTCTTCATCCCGGTCCCCTTTGCTTCCTGGCCATCACGGGGCGAACAGGCCTCCTCTGCCACGAATTCCCATCTTTCTGTCTCTCTCTGCCTCCTGGCCATCATGGGGTGAGCAGGCCTCCTTTGCCATGTGCTCCCACCATGATGTACTGTGCAAGCCCAAAGCCACAGGGCCAAGTGATCATGGAACCTGTCAGTCTTTAAAAAAAAAAACCTTTCCCTCCAAGTTGTCTCAGTTATTCGTCACAGTGTCAGAAAGATAATGCAATCATCATAAGAAATCAGTCATATAAACTGAAACCTCATTAATGTGTGCCAGCGGCTGGCATGTGGGCATGTGACTCTGGCCAATGAAAGATGAGAATAGTGCTGAGGGGAGCTTCTGGGAAGTTGTGCGTGTGTGTGTGTGCATGCATGTGCCTACGTGTATGTGTGCGTGTTCCTGCGTGTGTGTGTATTTGTATGTGTGTACGCGTGCGTGTGCATGTATGTGTGTGTTGTTGGAGACTGAATGAATTCAGGGTCTTATGCCCAGTAGGGAAGAGCTCCTTCAGCACCATGGGATGTTTTCCTTCCTATTGTCCTGATGTAGATGAAGAGGGTCCATCTACCTCTCTTCCCTGATTCTGGATGCTAAAGATTGAAAGTGTACAGCTCAGTGATGCCACAGCCTTCTGTGACCGTGTAGAGAGCTGCGAGGGGCACGTGCTGATCTCTGAGCTGCAGGACCCACACTGAACCCGTCTGCTTCCACATTCCTGCTAATGAATTAGTACACCATGGGCTTGGTGGTTAAGCTCCTTTGGGCAGAACTGTGTGTTATTTGCAGGTGGACATTTTGAAAAGATCCAGCAATCAGCAGTCATGTCTCGCAGGGGAGTTGGACAGACAGCTGTCTTCTGCTTGTCTTCAAAGACTTCTTTTAACCTGGCTGAGGCACTGCAGCCAGCTCATAGGATGAAGCTTTTCATGGAGCCCTCCCGACTCCCCAAACATTGGTACCCCCTCCCTCCAATGAAACATGGATTAGTTACATCCTTTGTACTCGCGTGGCCACGGAATGCACCCTTCCTCATTAGTATTGTTGCCAACTGTTGGAACACTGTGCGCATGTGGTCGGGGCTGGCCGAGGCAACGCGCCATGGTGGGAAACCGAAGTGATTCTCGGATGCACCGGCGAACGCTGAGCCCCATTAAATGAGGTTTGTCTTGTAACTGTCAGAGCGGATGCTTTCAGTCAGCTCTGGCTTTCTGTCCATCAAGTTCCATGGACTCATGTTTCGCCGCACTTCCAGTTCTGTCCAATTTCATTTGAATGTGTTTGCGCTTCTGAGTTTGTATGCGAGGATTGTGCGGGCTATCAGTTTGATGAATTCTTTACGGGGACTGTGTGATAAATACAATTAAATGACTGAACATCTTCACGCTAGTACTAGAATTCTAAGTTGGCAGTCTTTATTCCTTGCCAGAAGCATTTCGTTCCTGAGAGTCCCATCTCTGTTGAAGTCATGAAACTATGGCAAGGAAGGAACTTGAATGTTAATGAACTATTTATTTAATTTATGTCTTTTCAAGGATGTGCCTACTAGAGAAGTCAAAATAAGAACTAGATATTAAGTACCAGGTGTGTGTGGTGTGAACTCTAAGCTGTAAAATCTCATTAGCATCTGTAGACAGATTTTCAGGTCTCCCCCAATCAAATCTGATTGGTATTAACTTCGAAGAGAACCGTATCTCCTTGTTTCTTGTGGAAAGAAAGGCATAACTTGTCCCCAACGCAATGTGTTTTCTGACTTCCATTTTGAAGTGGTTTAATTCAGCAGGTTTTCCCTACTATCCAGTGTCTCTCTGCAGGCTATAGTTTTTTGTTCATTAGCATTTAAAAAATTCAAAGTCAACAAAGAGGATTCAGACGATTCAGACACTCCGTGTCTTTCCCACCTTTATGAGGGTTTTTTCTTTACATTACTTTACTCTCTCTTTAAAGGCTTTATTATTTTTAAACTGTTTTCCTATGACTCTCTATATCTCTTCCTAGTTATTGGCCATTCAGCTTTTTATTGCACCAATCACAACAATACAGTTCCACACAGTGTACAAATATTCCCATAACAAGTGTCTGCACATAAGTTTATATTCTCTTGCAGTGAGTGTGTGTGAGTGTGTGTGTGTGTGTGTGTGTGTGTGTGTGAGTGAGTGTGCTAGAGTACACGTGCCTGTTCCCTCAAACTGGAGTTGGAGGTGGTAGTGAGCCATGCTGTGTGGGTACTGGGGACCAAACTCTGATGTTCTGCAAGAGCATCAAGCACTCTTAACTGCTGGGCATCTCTCCAGCCCTCCTCTCATTTTCATATCAGAGACTTCACAATATTACATTGTTAATTTACCACTTACATAATCCTCTTGGTAACTCAAAATCCAGAAGGCCAGGGGAGCATTTCCAGGTGAAGATTCTCAAGTTCCTTTTGATGTGCAGAGCCCACCGCACCTACCTAGGGAGCACCTCCCATTTCTGTGGAGGAGAGGCACTGGCCTCAAAGCCTACATTCATGCCTATACCATGACAGGGCAGCTGACTGGACTCTGACACCAAGAACACCAGATCACATGCCCTTTTACTGGCTGTATGCTTGTGAGCAGATTACCTAACCTTCTGAAGCTCCGATTTCGAATGCAAATGATAATCCCTGGATTAACTTTTCAGGATTATCGTAAACTCTGAACGAGATGACAGAATGAAATGTTCCAATGGAAATCAATTTGGAAACTATGAAGTATTCTATAAATGTCATATACTTACACTTAATCATTTCTCCTTAAGGACTATAAAACATATTGGTAGCTGTGTAGACTCCCGTTAAACAGCCACCAGATACCTGGAGGAGCAGCTACGTCAGCCACACAGGCCTCTACTGCGGTAACCTAAATATTTTTCCATGCACTATTTTACAGTAAAGTAAGATATATGGCATTATTTCTTCAACTAATTGTTCCTATAATTCTGCCTTTGTCATTCTTTCAGTTAATCTAATTCATTTGATTGACACCTGGCCTGCAGGGTTGACTAGCTTCATATTTCAATGGTGTGCCTACACGGTCTAGTTTGAACCAGCATCCTAGACACAAGACTAGACCTAAGGGTGCTGGAGAGATGGCTCAGAGGTTAAGAGCACTGACTGCTCTTCTAGAGGTCATGAGTTCAATTCCCAGCAACCACATGGTGGCTCACAGTCATCTATAATGAGATGTGGTGCCCTCTTCTGGCCTGCGGGCACACATGGAAGAAATGCTGTATACATAATAAATAAATCTTAAAAAAAGACTAGAGCTAAGTTGATATAACCAGCTTGTTTTCGTTGATTTATTTGTTTTGTCTTTTGAGGAAAAGTCTCCCTCTGTAGTCCAGGTTAGTCTTGAACTTGTGGTAATCCTCCTGCCTAAGTTTTCCAAGGGCTGGGTCGTGTCTAGTTTACAGGTTTTTAAGATGATGTTTCAGTGGAGATGATAATTTTGTTTGTTTTGTTTTCCGAGACAAAATTTCTCTGCATAGCTCTAGCTTGCTCTGTAGACCAGCCTAGCCGCAAACTCAGAGATCTGCTTGTCTTTGCCTCTTGAGTGCTGAGATCAAAGGCGTGTGCCACCACTGCCTGGCTTAGAAATGGTAACTTTATAGTTAGTCAGCTTACTGCAACTTTTGGGAAGGCCATGGTAGACCCCAAATCTGAGGTGAGGGCTAGGGAGATGAAAAGTGAATTTCAACTGGCTATTGTAGTTTGATACATTTCAAGTTTTTCACCTGACATCATCTAGAAAGACGCTGAGGTTGAGTTACTATCAGATTACCAGTCATTTAATAGCAGAAAAGTTAGAACCCCTACTTCTCTCCACCTGGGGTCAGCTAAACAGCACTGTATTTTAAAAGGCCACCAAGAAGCACTCGGGAGGCAGAGGCAGGCGGATCTCTGTGAGTTCGAGACCAGCCTGGTCTACAAGAGCTAGTTCCAGGACAGGCTCCAAAGCCACAGAGAAACCCTGTCTCGAAAAACCAAAAAAAAAAAAAAAGGCCACCAAGAGACCCAAATGGAGCTATATTTTACCACATCTCACAAACTATGAAGTCAAAACACTAGTTGCGGCTTCCCATGCAGCAGGCAATGTCCTTTCGCACATCTGAGTCTGGTGACTGGTAAACGGGACTTCATAGGACAAGCCCTGTTGAATCGCTGTTGGGGACTTCAATCCCAAAGAACATGAATGTTTCGTTTGGGGTCCTAAATTTTATCATCTACTGAGCTTTCATTGTCCGTGGCGTGGGAAATCCTATTCAGCTCTCGGAAAACATTTTTTTCTTTAGTTCCAGGTGTCATTTCTCATCATGTGTACTGTTTGCCAAACGGATGCAAGCTCGTCATGGCACCGCGGAATACGGCAGTTTTCCAGTGTCGACAACACCTGCTCTGCTAATCCCTATATTTAAAACCATTGTGTAAACCTAGAGCTTATGCCTTGCTTGTCTTTCACAAGATCACCTAATGATAGTAGAAAACAGAATTCCAACTAAAACCATAAACACGGGACTCTTTTACACCCCTCCCCCTTTGGGTCTGGCCATAGTGACTGGCCCCAGCAACCCTAAATTTGAATCGTTCTGGCACTCACCAGATCTGACCTCGGGTCCCTAGTTGCTCTGTTGTGCGCTTGCCCTGTAAACTGTTGAGTGCTGCACAAATGCATGGAGTTAAAAACATCCAACAGGTTAGCACTCATTGCTACAGCGCTTTATACTTATTTTAAAATGTCACAGCCCAAGCTTCAGCCAAACACAGGGTAGCACCCCCCCCCACACACACACACACTTATGTGTATAATGGAGGGGAGGTTAAGGAACCGGGACCAGGTGGATGTTGACATCCATAATCAGAAACCGACTCTTTCCCCCAAACATTAAATTGTTCCTCTGCCTGTTGATAATGAAGGTTCGGAGATCATGCGTGTAGAAGCAAACTGGTTGAATACATTGTTAAAGTCAAAGAAGACTCCCCTCCCCCTACCCTCGTCTTTTCCCTGGGGGTATCGTCCCGCGGGTACACCCGCACACGCCTTCATCTCGCCTCGGCACTGCCACGCATGCGCAGCGGGATTGGCGCAGGCTCAGTGGTGGAGAGTGGGGTAGGGTCGCCCCGCCCCTCCCTGCTTCGGTCACCGGTGCCCTGCGGATGCACGAGGACTAGCTGATCTCCCTCGGCCGGCTGGGGTCTGTTTCCAGCGCTGGGCTCGGATGCTTTGAGTGGATCTCGGAGTCCCCTTCTCAGCACCAACTCCAGCGTGTTCCACATCTCTCCGCGCGCTGACCGCCCCGCCTGCAGCACAAGGTGGTTTGTGTACGGTTACCATGGAGACGCTAGCCTGCCTGGCAAAGGCAGTGCGCGGGAGGGCGGGAGGCCGAGGTGAGGATGCTGAGGCGCTCGGCCCTAACCTGGACCGATGGAGGAGCGGGCTTTGCCCGGAGTGAGAGAACCGCTGTGAGAGCGGGAGGTGAGGAGTCCCCCGCAGGTCCACCAGGGACCCCTCCTGCTGTTGTTTGGTCTTCTGTCTCCCGATAGGGTCGAGTGGTGCTGCTGCATACTCTCAGGTCCGCACAGATGTCTCATTCTGTAATACTTAGCAGCCGCCTGGGACTTAATAACAGGAGTTCAGTAACACTGGTTGAATGAGAAGAGAGTGGTAGACTAAGGGGTTTTGTGTAGGCAGGAGACGTAGCCAAGGTTATACAGAGCAAACTTGGACTTTTCTAGGTAGCAGATGTGTCCTCAAGAAAGTGGAACAATATTAAATTACATCCTATGTGTACAGAATGCCTCTTACGACCCATGCCACAAATACTACAGCATGTTCTTCCATCCCATCCCGACTTCAAATTCTTTTAACTTGGTATAAAAGCAAGTCACACGATTTGCATCCCATTTTGTGAATCTCTAAGGTTCTAACTCACAGTTGGTGTTAATTTGGTATATCTGACATTCAGTAAAGCCATTAGTAAAAGCTGTCTGTTTTTATCAAGGGCAGTACTCTCTACTTGAAAATTTAAATTTATGATATACACGAAAACACTGGGCAAATGCCATTCTATTTTGTGGTTTCTCTTACTAGTGAATATATTCACTCACAAGGAAGTTTTCCTGGCTTCTCTTTATCACATAGCCCCTGGACAGTAGATCTTAACTTTTCCAAGGACTAAACACTGTGCTAAAGCATATGGGCCATCTCATGTGACGCTAAAAACCACATTAAGAGGCAGTCACTGTGGTTTTTACAGACAAGGACACAAGCGTGGAGATGCTCAATACCCTGTCCAAGGTCACAGCGCTGTGGATCGTCAGAGGACTTAAACACTTGCCCTGACTTCTAAGCGCTTTTCTCATACCTGTTTGGATACTCATGTTAACACCAAAGTAATTCCATCAGGGAAAGGGTCCTGAGTGTTTGATTTGCTGGGGAAAGGGAGTGAACTCACACACACTGATTTTGGCAATGTTGATAGGATATCGCCATGCTTAGCATGAAATATCTGGTTTAGGTGCTATTAGTAGCAAAAATAAAGATAGGGTTTTTAATATATATACATCTATATATATTCTTGTTTTATGTGCATGAGTGTTTGCCTGTATGTATGTATGTGCACTGTGTGCATGCAGCGTCCTCTGAGGCCAGGAGAGGATATCAGATTCCCTGGAACTGGAATTGCTGCCATGTAAGTTTTTATAATTTAGGTATAAAACTATGTAAGTAATGACTTTGAATTTCTTTCACATCAATAAGAAATATTTTGTTTTTAAAAATAACACACTGGGCTGGAGAGATGGCTCAGTGGTTAAGAGCACTGGTTGCTCTTTCTGAGGACCAGGGTTTGCTCACCAGCATCTATATGGTGGCTCACAACCACTTGTAAACCCAGTTCCAGGGAATCCAGTGTTCTCTTCTGGCTCCAGTGGGCACTGTGTGCATGGGGTGCATTGACATAATTACAGGCAAACTACCCATACACATTAAAACAACAGCAACAACCAGTTTCTCTGTTTCAGTTTTCCTTCTGTAGATGATGTTCATCCTTTCAGGATCCCATTGGATACCACAGACTGAAGACAGTGTGATGTGAAACAGAATTTAGCTTCCCTCTTCTCCCTTGGCTTCTTCTGGAAGGGCTCCTAGCCTCTCTCTGACCCTTGTAGGTCCGCCTACCCCATGTTGCCTTTAGCTTCTTCCTGTCTTCTCACGTGCCTATTCCTTCTGTTCTCAGTGCCCATTGTTGTTCTCACCTTGAGGTCACTGCCACTCCTGAATCTCAGACTTCCATACAGGGCTCATTGACTGTAGCATTTGTCCAGTCCGGTTCTTTAGGGCAACTGGAAAGAGAGAAGGAGCTATATTTGAACTTACGTTGCCACAGAGCCTCACAAATCAGATGCCAGTGTGAACACCAATATACCTTTATCATCTACCACAGTGGATATCTCCGATTAAAGAAGCCATGTAACCTTCATTCTGGGAATTTTTAGCTCAGGCGTGCATAGTCTTCAGTTGTGCCACTCTGGAGGGTTGGAGTTCAGGGTCCCAGGGTAGGGAACAACCCCAGATGATGAGCAGTTAGTTCTAATACTGGAAATACATAAGACAGAGACAATTAGGGACCCCGTGGAGTCTGTTTAAAGGCCACTAAACTCAGTCTAAAAGTGTGGGAAAAGCATGCCCAGGAAGGGTCCTTGCGGAAGTGATTCTCAGGTAGGGTGGGAGGCGTAAGAACTGCCCAGTTTTGCTTTTCTCCCTTGTCTCCTTCCCGCCCACCCTTGCCAAGCCACAAGCCACACCAACCTTCAAGGTCTTCAGTCCATGCTTCAGCTCGTGCCTTGTCTCTCCCTGCCATGTCGCTCTCCCTCTGGTCCCCATCCAGGCTTCATCCCTGGAGCGCTGCTGGGCCGTGCACAGCCACACGCGCTCCGGATGCTCTTTCTTGACCCACAGTTCTCTCCTCTGAGGCCACTGCCACCTGCTCAGAGTCAGCCCATTTTCCAGACCCCAGCTCCAGCACTTCCTCCCCCATAAGCTGCCAGGCGCTCTCTCCTAGTTGGAAACCATTTCATCTCCTGTTGGGCAATTGCATGGCCATTTGTGTCAGTTTTCATTGTCCCCTCAGTTTCTTCTTTGTATTGAAATCGTTTGGATATAAATAAGGTTGATACTTGGTTGGCACCTACTGAGAAGGCTTCCCTGGTAGGGAAAACATCTCAAGTGTTTTTATGCCAATAGGCAAGTATTGCAACCCCCAGCCTCCAGACATGGCCTCCAACCACCCTTCTAAATCTAGAATAGCTTTGGCCAACAGTCCTGGCACATAGCATAGCTTTCCCTTCAATGTACCTCACAGGAGTGTCTCAAGATCTGTGGAGGCGATGTACTCAAGAGGACTTGGCCCACTGTTTAGTAGTATTAAAGTAAATGCTTCCCTGACATTAGCGGTCTAGCTAGCTTAGCACAGAGGCAGAGTTTCATTATTCTTTGTGGTTCCAGAGATCTAGGTGGAGGTCTTTACCTTGTGTCAGTTGATCACTCTAGTAGAATGAACCTGCTCCCATTGCCAGAAAGGCTGGGTAAATTAAGATTTCTGTAGTGTGATTACATTATGGCCTGGCATGCTTTGTTGAAAATAGATGATCACACTCTTTGTAACTATTTTTCACATTGACCAAGCTCACTGATAACTTACAACTTAACAGATAACAACTTGTAACTCAACCACTGTAAAGAAAAAAAAACAAACCAAAACATTATCTTTATCAAAAGAACCATAATTGTCACCCATTTATTCATACTAGTAAAACATTTCTAAGTTTGATTTAGCTAATAATTTGTTAGCATTGATATAATAACCAGAGATAAATGGTACAGGTCATATTATAGCAGCACTGGGGAGGAGATGGAGAAAACTGTGACCATTTATACACGGTTTTAAAATTATTATTTTCATGTGCATGGATGTTTTGCCTGCATGTATATCTGTCCACTGTGTGTGTGCAGTACCCAAGCAGGCCAGAAGATGGCCTTGGATAACCTGGGACTAGCGTTGCAAACATTTGTGATATACTGTATGGGTGCTGGAACCCAAACACAGGTCTTCTGGAAGATCAGCCAGTGCTCTTAGCTGCTGAACAGCCCCCCCCCCCCTTTAAAACCTGTGGGATATTAAAAAAATATCCCACAGATATTTGGTCAGTCTAATTACCTGTGGATCCAAATATTTTGTAAAACACTTAGAAAACTGCCTGAGTTCTTGCTCCATTGCGCTGTGTACTTTTGGATGCTAACTGAAAACTAGCAGAGAGGAGTGTGGGTCAGGAACAAGATGCCCAGAGCTCTCTGTTGAGCCTGTATTTGTTTTGCCCGACTCCCTTTGGGCATTGCGGGACTCGCTAGTGCTACGCGAGGCCGAAAGCATAGACAGCTTGACTTAGTGTCTAGAAAAAAGCCTTTTTATTGTATAGAAACTTCTAAATCACACGATTTCAAGTCACCATAGCCTTTTGCTTCCTTTTGTGGGTGGTGAGGGTCAGAATCAGGACTTTTCATGGTCTAAGTGCACGGACCATCACTGTACCACACTCCAGGCCTTTCAAAGAATCTCTCTAAATCCAGCCAACTGCCAAGATCACTTAAGTTGTATGTTGTGAGGCTGAATTTATATGTCAAAACTATACATTAATATACATGAAATAAAACAGTACGCAGGTGTACGTGCACCTAAGGCATTTTATATATTTTGAAACAAATCTCATTAAAAGTTATTGATAATCTAACCTTGTCAGAAGTGTTAGAAGTAAAATGTCTTAGGCCTGACATAGTTATTGGTAGTTTTGTTAATATATATACATACACATGCGCATACGCACATATACACGCATAATTCTGGAGTCCTTGTTTAAACTCAAAATCTTGACTAGGAGAGCCTCCAGAGGAGAATTGCTCAGACGGTGGCTGTCTCTTCAGTGAAGTGCCTGGTGCTTTTTATGTGCAGAACGACATTGTATTTTCAGAAACTTGGGGGGTGGAGCCGAGTAGAGCTAACCGAATGTTCCTGTCTGTTGCTGTGCAAAAGCTCAAGGGGAAGGGTCACATGTAGCAAATTTCTCTGTCTAAGGAATCAGTTGCTTATGAAAACAGGATCTTTTCTGTCTCTTTGCACGGGTCACAAAACATTTTCTTTTTAGATGAAGCCATTCTGAAGTTGGATGGCTGAGATACCTGAATAATGTATAGGCTTCTGTCTCTGAAAGCATATTTGTATAAGGTTGATATTTTTATTTTTTAGGATTGGGGTTAGTTTTTATTTTTTCGGATGAAAAGTTTTGCTAAAATAATGAATATGTTGATACCGTATATAACTTAGAATATGTTCTTAAAAATCTGGACCATTGTTAGGTTAGGCTGGACTCGGTAGGTAACACTGGACCTTTATCGAGGTAGGCTGGTCTCTATGGACCATATTGGACCATTGTTGAGTTATATTGGTATCTGTGAGCACACTGGACCATTGTTGGGTTAGGATGGTCTCTGTGGGTCATACTGTATCATTGTTGGGTTATGTTGGTCTCTATGGGCCATATTGTGCCATTGTTAGGTTGGGTTGGTCTCTGTGGGCCACATTGGAACATTGTTGTGTTAGGTTGGTCTCTGTGGGCCACAATGGGCCATTGTTGGGTTAGGCTGATCACTGTTGGTCACATTGCCCTTTGAGAAGGATCTACTGTCTCATGGCCCTGCTGCATGGTTGTAAGTATTTGATAGGCTGGGAAAAGAATACTAGATATTAATGTTTGGTATTTATCCACCATGGACAATATTGTAATTGAAGATGATTTGAATTGATTCATTAGGGAAAAATAATGGACAGTATGGGAATGAACCATTCTTGAGGGTTTGTTGGGAAAACAAATCCTGTTTGGATTCCCCTAGGCTCCAATTTAACTTCTATAAGCCCTTTGTGTAGGGGTGGTAGGGAAGGGGGAAAAGCTTAGTTAAAACTTTTAACACAACTCCCAATGCTTTCAGGTAGGTTTATGGATATGAGATGAAGTCTGAGGCTGGGGTGGGACTGAGGCAAGGTTGGGGCAGGGCTGAGGCAGGGTCCAGTCTCAGTAGAGGAACATTTGCCTGGCAACAGTAGTCCTTGGCTTCTTTGGTCCTTTCGTGTGTGTGTGTGTGTGTGTGTGTGTGTGTGTGTGTGTGTGTGTGTGCTACATGCGTATATGCACATCTGTGTGCAGGTACACTTACCTGTGGGGCATGTGTAAGTCAGGGAGTTGACATGAAAATATCAATCATTTCTGCACGCTACTTTTTGAGATCAGGTCTCTCACTGAACCTAGAGATTGCTGTTTGGGGGAGCCTGGCTGACTGGAGAGCTGGGGTTGGCTGGCCTCTGCCTTCCAGTGCTGGAGCAACAGGCACAGCTGCATTCCCAGCTTTTTAAGTCAGTCCTGGGGATCTGAACTTGGTTCCCCCTGCTTGCTCAGCCAGCACTTAATTCACCGAGACACCTCCCCAGCTCCTGTTCGTGTTTATTTTCAGGCGTGTATAGAGGAATAGCTTAGTATATGGATGGGTGCTTTTCTGTTTAAAGTACCAGGTTAAAAAAAATATCGTGTGTTTCTTGTATCATATATCTGCAGGGCGTGTGTCTGAAGACCATTTTCATTTGAAAGGAAAGATGTTGTCATCCAGTGATCAGAAGTTAGAAAAGCTGGATCCCTTTCATCGACCTTTGATGTCCAAGCAGAAGACCAGCGCGGAGATCATAAGCGAAGCGCGGAATGCCTTAAGAGCAGTTAGAACCCAAAGGCCGTTCACACCCCGGGAAGACCAGAGGAAACTGTTTGGGCCTGCCTCATCCAGGACCCCGGAAAACAGGCCTCCCTCCTCCTTCAGGTACATTTAGGCCACCAGATTACATTCTCTCTATCCTTCTCCCCCTTGATGCCTGCCAGTGCTTGATCATCTTGCTGTCTCTAAAGCCCTATGTTCCCAGGACGTCATGTAGCAGGCATCCTGCCTGTGAGCGCCCTTTCTAATTGGCTGCTCTCACTGAGGGATTCAAATGTATGCTTCCCCAATGGTTTTTCATGGCTTGGAAGCTCATTTCTTTTTAGCACCTAATAAAGTTGCATCATCTGATTGCACCATAGTCACACCCTTCAGTTTCTTCCGATGGAAGTTCTGTTTCCACATTCCATGTCCATCAATGCTCTCGCTCCCCACGTGCATGCTTTTGGGTAGGTGCAAGTTCGCAGATTCTTTGGGGAGTTGCCAAGGACCCCACGGCAGGGGCAGATGGTGAGAATATGTTTGGTCTTATAGAAAGCACCAACCCGCCTTCCACAGCGGCTCTCCACTGTGCGTTTCCATGAGTGTTAAGTGAGCATTGCCAGTCTGCCGCATTCCAGGCTACCTGGACCCTGACTCTTCGGGAGGTGATTTGCATCTTCCCCCGGTGACGTGATGCAGAGCATCTTTTCATGCGCCTGCTCGCCATCTGTGTGTCTTCTTTGGTCAGGCATCTGTTCAAGTCTGTGGCCCAGTTTCTAAATTGGGTTGTTTGTGTGCTTGTTGAGATTTAAGCATTCTTTGAGTAGCCTGGATAGCAATCTTTTCGGTTATCCATCTTTTGCAAGTCTTTTTTCCTACCAGACTTGGGCTTCTTACTCTCTTGACTGTCTTCTCTGAGCAGATGTTTTTAATTTTAGCATAGTTTAGCTGATCAGTTTTCTGTCCTGGAGCATGACGTCACTGCAGCATTGAAAAGTCACCAGCTGACCCAAGTGTAGCCTGACTCTCTTCTTTGCTAGCTTGTAGAGGTTTCGTAGTTTTGAGTCTTACATTTGGCTCTGAAATTGAGTTTGAGCTCATTTCTGAGGTGGATGTGAAGTCATGCCTTCCCATTGTGTGTGTGTGTGTGTGTGTGTGTGTGTGTTTTAGAACAATTATCTCTCTGCACTGCACAAAGTCACTAACTTACAATGGTTCAATGTATAAGGTTCCACTTTATGATGATGTGGAAGTGCTGGGTACTCAGGAGAAACTAGACTTTGACTTTGATATTCTCCTGGGCTCCCCAGTGCAGTGGGATGCACTCTTACTGTGCGGGGCAACGGTAGCAAGCTGCAGCTTCAGATGGGTCACCAGGTCCTGAGAGTAAGCAACTCAGCCTGTTGTCTGCGGCCTTGATGCGCTCTGATATCGGGAGATTAGGTGAGCTAAGTACATCTGACTTAACAAAAATTTCAACTTAAGAGGTTTGTAGGTCTCTCACATCTCTCAAACCCGGGAGTATCTGCATTCTTTGCTCCGCCAGTGGCCACCCATTTAGCTGTATGCTTGCAGGTCTGTTTCTGATGATGCTTCTAACACCGCCCTGTTGCTGGCATTATGGTGTGCTTTGAAGGCAGACTGTGTCCCTTCTACCTTCGCTCTCTTTTACTGTTACTATTGATTATTCTGGGTCTTTTGCCTCTGCATATACACTTCCGGTTCAATTTGTTGATACAAAATAACTTGCTGGGACTTTAAGATTGCATTGATTCTGTGTGTAAGTTGAAAGTTGGAAGCAACACCTTAAAAACTTCATTATAAATAATGTTGCAAAAAAGGTAACAATGCAACAATATTATGTGTTCTATCGGCAAGAATGGTCTGTCTCTCCAGCTGGTTAGTGCTCCTTTAGTTACTCTCATTGAGTTTCTATTTTCCTCACAGATAATGTATGCTTTGGTACATTTACAATCAAGCACTTGTATTGCATTTTCATCTCGGTTGCTACCTGTCTATCCATGTAGGGAAACTGACTTGTGTTAATCTTGTATGCTGCAACCCTTTATTCCAGGGAGGTCGGATCTTGTCAGTTCTGTATTCCTTCTTGCAGAGAAGATAATGCTTTCTACAAACAAAGTTTTTTTTGTTTTTTTTGTTTTTTTTTGTTTTTTTTTTTTTTTGTTTCTTCATTCCCGATCTATCTGCCTTTTATTTCCTTTTCCTGCCTTTCTGAAATAACTGTGACTTCTGGATACTGTTGAAAAGCAGCTGTGAATTGGAATGTTTGTGGATACTTTTTATCAAGGTAGAGAATTCCCCTTCTTTTCTAGGTGTGTGTGTGTGTGTTTAATGATAGAATCAGAGGATTTTTCTTCAATTTGTTAATATGATAGATTATATTTATTGATTTTTCAAGACAATTTTTTTAGAGTTTGATTTTTGACCAAGATTCCTAAAGATAATTTTAGACACTGAGTAAAGAAACTTACTTTGAAATGAAATAGTTAATAGTGACTGTCATATCAAGTTTATAAAGTTACAACAAAACAGCCTTAAAGTATATATATTTCAATTATTATTATTTGGACAAAGCATCAGGTAACCCTGCTAACCTACAACTTTCTGTGTAGTCAATAATGACTTTGAACTAATGATCCTCCTGCCTCAACCTTCTGAGTGCTGGGATTACAAATGTCTGCCATACATTCAGGTTTAGGCAGTGCTGGAACTGAACCCAAGGATTTGGCATGCCAGACAAGCTCTCTACACGCTGAGCACTCTACACACTGAGCACTCTACACGCTGAGCACTCTATGCACTGAGCACTCTACACGCTGAGCACTCTACACGCTGAGCACTCTACACACTGAGCACTCTCCACATTGAGCACTCTACGCTCTGAGCACTCTACACGCTGAGCACTCTCCACACTGAGCACTCTACGGAATGAGCACTCTATGCACTGAGCACTCTCCACATTGAGCACTCTACGCTCTGAGCACTCTACACGCTGAGCACTCTCCACACTGAGCACTCTACGGAATGAGCACTCTATGCACTGAGCACTCTCCACATTGAGCACTCTACGCTCTGAGCACTCTACACACTGAGCACTCTACACGCTGAGCACTCTACGCACTGAGCACTCTCCACATTGAGCACTCTACGCTCTGAGCACTCTACACGCTGAGCACTCTACGCACTGAGCACTCTATGCACTGAGCACTCTACGCACTGAGCACTCTACACACTGAGCACTCTACACGCTGAGCACTCTATGCACTGAGCACTCTATGCACTGAGCTGCATTGCTGTCCCTCTTTGCATCATTTAAAAATTTCATGTAAGACCAAGTCTCATCATATATTTCAGGCTAGACTTGTGCTCATTATCTTGCTTCTGTGTTCTGAGTACTGGGGTTACAGACGTGTGCCACCATGTCTGGCTCATTATTCAGTAGTTTAAGTCTTCCTAAAATTAGTAGGAAAGTCATTAGCAGTTTTGAGTGTTAGAACCCGCTTAAACTGCCTTTTCTCAACGTTTCTGCATTGTTTTCCAGCTAGAGTGTACTAGCATAGACTAGAAGCAGAAGTCCTTCACAGACTAACCCTCTCCACTATCTCTTCTGCTAGCCTTCACGCCTCCAGCTTTGAGTTAGCAGATTCCAGGCCTATCTCTGGCACCCGTCTCAGTCCCCTCGAGCTGGTGAGTACTTTCTGTCACCACCACCGTTAAGACATGAATTTGGCCGCAAATACTAGGAGTCAGCACTTGTGTCCCTAAGGATATTATCATGTAGACCCAAGTGTACTAATAATTTAATGTGAGTGCTGATGCCTTTACATTTTTAAATATAATGCTTAATATCTAATGAAATGCCCCTGTAGCGTACCTGTAATTTTGTAGTAAAGAAGAACTAAAGTCATTTACTAAACAATATTTCATATTTTTGTTCTTTAAAAAGTTGTCATTTTATCTTAATAATTATCTATAACAAAATTATATATTTATATTTTAAGTGTATATATGTACTTTATATAGCCATACACACACATATATGCAGGTACTTTAAAAATGTAAATTATACATATGAATTTATATATTTTAAGAGAGGGAGAGAGAGAGAGAGAGAGAGAGAGAGAGAGACCAAAAAACCCAACCATACAAAAGTCACTAAAAATAGTATCTTTTTATTCCCCTATTCTTCATTGTCCTTGGCCTCGTGGGTTTCTTCTGGCGCTTCCTAGACCACTTCGTCAGCTGCTCTTAGGGAGAACTTCCCAAGAAGACTAAAGTGGTTTGTGCTTCTGCCACCATTCATCAGACGCACCCCCTGTTCCCACCCTACTACTATTCCCACACAGATGCACTGTGGGTTTGCTTAGTCCAGCTTTCTTGGATAATGGTTATATCAACCCATTGACAGCTGACCCTTGAGTCAATAAGGGCTAATAAGCTGACCTTGAGCTAATAGTTAATAAGTTAACTGATGATACTTGCTTCATCTTGCCTGTATCAGTCTGTGCTTCCTTCTTGATAACAGCTACCTTGCATCTTTAGTTTTGGATTCATGCTATTTCAACCTCAAACTCTCCCCCACTCATCCAAATCATCTTTTTGTGTTTGGAGACATGGGCATCCTGTCAAGTCATCTCACATCTCCAGATGTGCTGTCTGCTCCCTCACTCTGGGTACCTGGTCCTGCTCTCCAGATGTGTTGTCTTCTCCCTCGCTCTGGGTACCTGGTCCTGCTCTCCAGATGTGCTGTCTCCTCCCTTGCTCTGGGTGCCTGGTCCTGCTCTCCAGATGTGCTGTCTCCTCCCTCGCTCTGGGTGCCTGGTCCTGCTCTCCTTCACCATCATCCTGGGAGGCACCTCTTCCCTTTGTGGGAGCTCTCCTGTCTCCTACATCCCTTCTCTGTGGTGTTGGCCCTGCTCTGGGTTGAGCATTCTTCCCATAGAAAGGGTTGTGGAGAGTAAATGACACAACACTCGATTCCTGGTTTTCTTTATTGAAAGTTGGTAGGATTTTCCTCCTTGTCCCCAGTTTTTCTGATTTGCTTTTTATTGCTATGATAAAGCCCTGCTTAGGGAAGAAAGGGTTTATTTAGCTTACAAGTTATGTCATCAGAGGAAGCCAAGGCAGGAACCTGGAAGCAGGAACTGAAGCAGAGACCCTGAGGATTGACGCTCGCCAGCTTGCTCTCTATGGCCTCTTCCACCTCTCTCTCTCTCTCTCTCTCTCTCTCTCTCTCTCTCTCTCATTTCCCCACCATATACTCATCACCATAATGTTGCCCAACTGCCTGTTGTGGGCAGGCTTGTGATCTCTGTCCACCCAAGGCAAGTGTTCTGGGGTGAAGCCGTAGCATTGTTCTGTGTGCCCGGGCCTCATGCTGCTGCGTGGCCGGTAGTTTATAACCCACTTACTGGGTTCTTTTCATTTCTGTTTTCCTATATTTAATTTCCAAAAGCTCACTTCCCCCAACCTTTAATTTGTATTTTTAGGTAGTATTCTGTTGTTTCATGGGTGCAGAACTTTAGATATAATTTGGTGGTTTTCAACTCAGCTCTCCCTGTATAGCCCCTGCAGCAGGTCTAGTTTGTTTTGGTCTCTGGCTTTCATGTTAGAGACACTTCTGGTGCCTGGTGCTGGGTTTTGGCATATGGCTAGAATTTGCTCGAAAGGCGGTATTAGCCAACCCTGCCACTAAGGCAGTCTGGCTGGGTCATGTTGTTGATTAGGGCCCAGCTCTTCGCCAGGCTCTGTTCAAGATGGGAAAGTCTGGTTGCTGATGCTCAGAGGCCAGTGGAGAAAGAAGGTAGAGACTCTCAGCATTTAGTATGTCAATACTCAGTTGATAGTCATGCCAGTGGGGCGTGGCATTCTAGTCCTGGAATCCTAGGGTTTGGGAGGTAAAAACAGGAGGCTTCTAAGTTCATTCCAGCACATACATAGCACACTGGAGACTAGCCTGTTCAACATAGACAGTGCTTCAAAAATACGTAAATAAGAAAGGAAAACTCAGTTTATAGTAAGTTCCTGATACTTAACAATCAGGGCCTATTTTAGAGGACCCTTACTTACTGACCCAGTTGGAGAGGCCGAGTTTCAGCCTCTCTAGACAGTAAGCACGCCTCCTGAATGCCTGCCAGCATTGGCAGGGCAGGGAGATGGTGTTACAGAAAACCTCAGCCAATCCCCTGTCTTTCAGGAAGCTTTTCCACAGACCTCTGCCAGCGTCTTAGACTTTCATGGAGATGGGGCCTTGGTCAAATTGCTTCTCAGTTTCTATCACTCTGTGTGTGTGTGTGTGTGTGTGTTTGTGTGTACATGTGTGTCTTCTTGTGGGTATATTTGTGTTGCTAGACTGTTAGAAAGTAAGGTGCAGCCATCACGATGCTTCATCCATAGAGATGTGCGTGGGTGCGCATCTCGTGAGAATCCTGGGCAGTCTCCTCCTAACTGTGATCTGACACCCCAGCTCAGAAAACACATTATCCCTCCACTGTATCATCAGCCTGTCTCCAAATGGCCCCAGTTGTCTCGAAATATACCTTGAATTTTTAAAATACCAATTGGAATATCCCTGAGGAAGATCATAGTTTTCTTATGTTGCAGAAGATAAAATAGGATCTCAGAAGTTGTTTGCCAGCTGCTCTTGATCCATGACTCTGATACCTGCGGTCTTGGAAGGCAGTTGGACATATTGCTGTTGACTTGGAGAAGTCACTCAATTGGAGTACGCTTGTTCCTACATGTCTCTTGAACATAGCACTTTTTACACCGGCACTATCATGGGGCTACAGGATGAGGGGCTAGACTAGATGAGATTGGTATCTGCCTCTGTTCTGGGTCTGTGAGATCCCATTTCTCTTTTGCAGAATGTTTTTCAAAGGAAAAATAGTCTAAGAAATTTCCACATTAAGTTTTTTTTAAAAGCGTGGAATGTATAGATTTTATGAAGGCCGTTTTCAGCTTAAACGGTAATGAAAACATTTGAAGTTGCCAGTCAGAACGTCCTGAAATGACCTTGCGCTCCCTGCCCTCCGCCTCCTTTCTCTGCGTCACTGCACCTTTTCAAAAGAACATTTGCCTGTAGTAACTGCTCCGTTGATGAGGACAGGAGTAGACTGAGAAATCAGAGTGTCAGGCGACGGCATGGGGAGGAAGAAACTCCTGGCGAGAGGGAGGAAGAGGAAGGAGAGCACCCCGTAGCTAAGGAGCATCTTTGCTGAAAGTATCTGGAAAGAATGAAGCAATCCCCTTCTGGGTTTGGAGACTTTCTCAAACGCTCAGCCATCTAATACTTCATTAAAAAATACCTAGCAGTCGGTGAGGAGAGACCTGAGAAGCCTGCTGCTTGAACTTCTGCACTGACCACATCACCAAAGCTCTTGAATCCTTTATTTCTTCTCTCCTGGCTGGCCTATGCCCCCACCATACCCTCCAGAAAACCAGGGGATGCTCAGAATCGAAACAGCCCAGGCTCTGGGAATGACCTAAGCTGGCATTGTTGGGCTGGGGCGCCCAGGCTTTGGCACTGACCTGACTGGCTCGGGAGGGTTCCCGTCAGCACCTGTAATCTTCTAGGACAGGGAAAGCATTATAATTTGTTGCAGCTTCCATTAATGGTCACACCTGCCTGCTGTGTCGAAACCCGGCTCCATCTTTACCTGGCTCAGCAGCTCTCTGCTTCTGCAGCAGCCCTGGGGAAACTGGGGAGAATTTCCTCCTCTTCTTATCCTTCTCCAGTCACTGGCTTTCCAGTTTGCACACGCAGAAGTAACTGCTCCTTCAGTGGAGCCGTGATCGCAGGAACACATGGGAAACTGTGTCCCTAACATCCTCACCACCGTAGCCACTGTCCTCCTACCTCCTAAACATACAAAGCCCAGTCATTTCGGCTCTAAGTATTCTTAATCAGTTTTGTATTGACACAGAGAAAAGACAGACATCGTGGAAGCGCAGCTAATGCACTGTACACTAATTAGCACTCAGCAGCCAGACATCTAAAGGATGAAGCAGACACTGCTAACACCATCAAAGGCAGTGCATGGTCAGGAACCCCAGTCACTGCCCTCACCCCCGGGGCAGGACCATGCTCTCTTCTGCCAGCATAGATGACTTTGTCTTCAGTATTTGACAAGAACCAAGGTCCATGTGTTGGGAGAGCAAAACAAAACTTAGTGTATTTAAAAAGACAGGACCAGCCGGGCGGTGGTGGCGCACGCCTTTAATCCCAGCACTCGGGAGGCAGAGGCAGGCGGATCTCTGTGAGTTCGAGGCCAGCCTGGTCTACAAGAGCTAGTTCCAGGCCAGGCTCTAAAAAAGCTGCAGAGAAACCCTGTCTCGAAAAACCAAAAAAAGAAAAAAGGAAAAAAAAAAAAAAGACAGGACCCCAGTGTGCCCTGGGAAACAGACAATCCAGGACAGGGAACACGCAATGTATGTTGCACAGTCTTTTTCTTTCTCCACTTCTGAAATGCACGGTAACGTTATCGTCACGGTCACAGTGTGTCGAGTGACAGGAGAGTCCCAGGAACCTATGGGGAAAGTTACAGGGGCAAAAATGCACACAAAGTCATCACATCCCAAAGAAGATTGGGAACTTAGAGATAGAATTGCTTTCTAATTTTCAAAGGTCTTGTAGTGTGTATGCATACGTGTGTGTGTGTGTGTGTGTGTGTGTGTGTGTTCATGCCTTACAAGTTGCATCATGAAAAACTTTCTGAAGTGGGATCTCACCGACCTCTTTCCTGTCTTCATGTAAGGTAGGGCAGACCCTGCCTTTTGTTTGGGGATCTGAGAAGTCAGGGCAGAAGTTGGTCAGGAATGAGGCTAGGGTGAGTGATGGCCAGCCAGAACCCTTAGACACTCTGCTGACTGTGTCTCCTGTGGCTCTTGGGTTGCTCAGGGGAACTAGCTTGTGAGTCCTCATTCAGAGGACTGAATCATCCAGAACTGTCTTAGTTAGGTTTTCTGTTCCCGTGAAGAGACGCCATGACCACAACAACTCTTATAAAGGAAAACATTTAACTGGGGCTGGCTTACAGTTCAGAGGTTTAGCCCATTATCGTCATGGCGGGACATGATGCCCTGCAGGCAGACATGGTGCTGAGAAGGAGCTGAGAGTTCTACATCTTGCACAGGCAACAGGAAGTAGAACTGAGATTCTGAGTGTGGCTTGAGCAGATATGAAACCTCAAAGCCCACCTCTCTAGTGACACAACAAGGCCATGCCCGGTTTGAGCCTCAAGGGTCAGGCAATTATCAGTTGCCCTTGCAAAATCCCCAAGCAACACAGCTAAAGAGAGAGTTTCTTTCAGCTCACAGTTTCGGAGTTCTCAGTCCACAGTCACTTGGCTCTATTGCTTCTGGGCCAGGCTGAAGCCGAACATCCCGACGGGAGGTACATGGCAGAGGAACGTGCTCTCTTCATTGCCAACAAGAGACTGAGAAGGAGCCCACCTATGCTAGCCAGGGCCCCTGGCCTGAGGGGTGATGCCACCCATATTCAGGACGGGTTTTCCAGTCTCACAGGCACAGCCAGAGGATCACCTTCTGAGTGCTTTTCACTCTGATGAAGTCAGCAGGCAGGTTGACCACGCCTCCAAAAGGTGTCCGGGTCTTTTGAGACAAAAAGACTACATACTGACCTTCAGCACCGAGTTATGTCTTTCCTGTTTATACATGGAGCGCTCATTTCCTGAATTCATCTCTACTGTCTCATACCACCAGCTTCCCACACGAGTTGCATGCTTAGTATAATTTTGCAATGGACTGGAGATACTAAAACGTTAATGGGCAGCCCCCTACATGAGTACGCACTATTGGTGTGGATGAATGAGTGAGATTCCTCAGACTAGACCCTCGGAGGCCGAGTCTTTGCTCAGGCTAGACCTTGACTTGGCTTTGGAGAATCATTAAGAGCAAATGGGAGCTAGTGCCATATTAGGCAGGAGCAGCACACACAGGAACGGAGTAGCCTTAACGAGCTCTTAATTCCTGTTGGGAGCTAGCCCCATGTAAAGCCAGGCTTGGCAACCCCTGCTGTAGGAGCTAGGGGTTTGTGTGTAGGGTAGGCTCCTGCTGAGTCACAGCTGAATAAACTCAGAGGTAATGGCCTCCTAGTTCACAAAGCCAGTGAAGAAGCCCTGTTCCCTGACTGGCCTTGTCCGCCATGCCGGATATCTTATTTACCCTTCTCCCTGCCTTTAAAATAGTTCCTTTTTCTGAAATCATTTGACTCATTTTTACTTTGTTCTGGTTTGTAAACCGATTCTGGATGCAAAGGGACAAGAGGAAATAGGAAACATTTTGACAAATGTCATCATTTTTTTGTTTGTTTTGTTTCATTGGGTTGCTTTTCAAGACATAGTTTCTCTGTGTAGCCCTGACTGTCCTGGAACTCACTCTGTAGATCAGGCTGGCCTCAAATTCACAGAGATCCGCCTGCCTCTGCCTCCTGAGTGCTGGGATTAAAGATGAGTACCCCCACTGCCCAGCTTAATGTTGAAATACATTCTTAGCAGAACTCATACTATGAGTTCCTATGCTCTGCTTGTATGAGTATTTGCGATGATGTGTGACCTCAGCCATCCTTACCCCCAAATTATCTGATAAGGAATTCCCACTGGGTTTTTAAAAAAGATTTGCTGATTAACTTCTTGAGTAGAAGTTTTTTTTTTTGTTTTGTTTTGGTTTTTGGTTTTTTTTCGAGACAGGGTTTCTCTGCAGCTTTAGAGCTTGTCCTGGAACTAGCTCTTGTAGACCAGGCTGGTCTCGAACTCACAGAGATCTGCCTGCCTCTGCCTCCCGAGTGCTGGGATTAAAGGCGTGCGCCACCACCGCCCGGCTGAGTAGAAGTTTTTCTTTCATGTCTTGCAGAAGTGACTGAGCTGTCTCCCTCCAGTGTTTCTGGCTGGGGTTTAGAGGCCCTTGCTGCTGCATGGCTGCTCTTCCTAGGCAGATAATATTGGAAGCAGGGTCAACAGGGCGATCAGGCCACACTGACGCTGGGAGCTTCCGGCTTTAGATGGAAACCATAGACCTGTGGGGGTTTGACAACAGGGAGCTGTGACTGTCAGAGCTTGATAAAAACATATCTTAAAGATATTTAAAAAAGAGGTAGACGGGGAGGGTGACACATGCCTATAAACCCAGTACTTGGCCCATGGAGCAGAAGGAAAATTTGTGAAATTCTGTCTCAAAAAATAAATAATAGGACACAAAAGAGCTGGGCAGATGGGCAAATGGACAGAACGCTATTGCATAAGTGTGAAGACCTGTGTCCTGATCTCTAGCCCCATGTAAAGCCAGGATTGGCAACCCCTGCTGTAGACCCAGCACTGTGGGGCAGAGATAGGCAGATCTCCAGGGCTTGCTCGACAGCCAGCCTAGCCAAATTGAGCTCTAGCATCAGTGAGAGTCCCTGTCTCAAAAAAGTAATGTGGAAAACTGAGTGAATATAGACAGAAGTTTCTGTCCCACCGAGCCCCATTGCCATACAGCCCCAAAGAAACACACAGAGGCTTATATTAATGATAAATTGTTTGTCCTGTTAGCTCAGGCTTATTACTAACTAGTTCTTACTACTTAAATTTACCCATAATTCTTGTCTATGTCTGTAGTGAGGAGCGGCAGGCTGTGTTCCTGCTGCCCGGCTCCTGGCCCCACGTTGGGCGCCACTCTGTAGTGATGGGAGCGGCGGGCTGCATTCCTGCCTGGCTCCTGGCCGCCCAGCTACCTCAGTCGGTAGAGCAAAAGACTCTTAATCTCAGGGTCATGGTTTCGAGCCCCATGTTGGGCACCAAAATGAAGGGGCGTGTTCAATTGGCAGTTATGATTAACCAGACCAGCTTTATTATAAAATATTCAACTTTAATGAAGGAAAGAAAAGGGAACTTACAAAAGCCAAGGTTCCAGCGAGGAGCACAGGAAAACAAAGAGGAAGCGGGATGCACACCAGCAAGATTTTATAAGTAAATATTGGCCTAAGGGGGACACGCCTTAGAAACAAGGTGATTGGCTGGGCTTCCCCTTCATATCTGTCTCACTTCCCTTCTTCCCAGCATTCTGTTCTGTCTACTCCACCTACCTAAGGGCTGGTCTATCAAATGGGCCAAGGCAGTTTCTTTATTAACCAATGAAATCAACACAAACAGAAGACTATCCCACATCATATGTCTAGACACATGGCTTGATGCCTTGTCTCAGTAAGGCATTTGCATCTTGCTTCCTCTGTATCTAGCTTGTGACTATATCTGGCTTGTGACTCTGTCTTTTCTCTTCCCAGAATTCTCTTAGTCTTAATCCCTGCCTATATTTCCTGCCTGGCTACTGGCCAATCAGCGTTTTATTAAACTAATATGAGTTACAAATCTTTACAATGTACAAGAGCATTATCACACAGCAACTGAGGAAGACATCTTGAGATCAACCTCTGGCCTCCTTTTGTCCTCACATGGATGAATGTCCTCATGCACATACACACACACAATACACACACACACACACACACACACACACACACACACACGGACAAGCAAAAACTCCTAAAAGGGGTTGCAATGTTGACAATACTGTTGATTTTCTGGAGGGTATCTGCATCAGCATTCTTGAGACATAAAAGCATTTTTATATAAGAAGTATAATATAGGGGGCTGGAGAGATGGCTCAGAGGTTAAGAGCACTGGCTGCTCTTTCGGAGGTCCTGAGTTCAATTCCCAGTAACCAGATGGTGGCTCACAACCATCTGCACTGAGATCTGGCGCCCTCCTCTGGCATGTGGGCATACATCGAGGCAGAATGCATAATAAATAAATAAATCTAAAAAAAGAAGTATAATATAAATTTTCTATGCTTTGTCATTCTTTATGAATCAAAAATTTAGGTATCCTTACAACATGCTTTTGTGGAGTCCATTGTGTGTTCAGTGCTTAGAGTACACATCAGTGCCCAATAAATGCCAATAAATGTTTTTCTTTTCTTTTTTGTTTTGTTTTGTTTTATAAAAAGGGTCTTTCTCTGTAGCTCAGGCTGGCCCCAAACTTGAATCCTCCTGCAGAGTGTTCCAACTGCTCAGTAACAGAGCTGAGTTTCCACATATAGTCCAACAAGCATTTTCTGAGCTAAATTGAGCACAATGCTGTTGTGGGATCTCTGCAGGCTGCGCTAAGATACATTCGCTGTGATTGGTGTAAGAAAAGCTGAACAGCCAGTAGGTAGGCAGGAGGTATAGGTGGGATTTCCGGGAGAGAAAAGAAGAAGAGGAAAATCTAGGCTCACGGGAGACACCAGAGGATGTGGAGAGGAAACAGGAGGTGCAAGAGAGAAGACTATGTGATAGAACATAGATAAATATAAATGATTTAATTTAAGTTGTAAGAGCTAGTTAGGAACAAGCCTAAGCTATAGGCCAAACTTTCATAATTAATAAGAAGTCTCTGTGTTGTTATTTGGGAGATGGCTGGCAGGACAGAAAAATATTCATTACATAATACATTGCAAAGCATGCTGAATGCATTATATTTACCATTACAGTCTCTTGCACAGATAGCTGTGTGCTAGCATAGGCAGCTTGGATTTTATAAATCAAATATGTTAAGCTGTGTAGTAGAACAAACCATAGGATACACTGGTAAAACCAAAAAGTGTGTGTGTGTGTGTGTGTGTGTGTGTGTGCGTGTGCTTGCGCGCGTGTGTGTTTATATGTGTGTATCTGTGTATGTGTGAGTGTATCTGTATGTATATGTCTACATGTATGTATGTGTGCATATGTGCGGATGTGTGTGGATGTATGTTTATGTGCATGTGTATATGTAAGTCTGTGTGCATGTGTGTGCATGTATACGTGTGTGTTTGTGTACATATGATGTTAAGTAAGATGGACCAATGAGATTGTAGGCCCAGAGGCTACACTGCAGTCAAGCACTGGCTAGCAGAGGCAGGGTCAGCTCCAGGGTGACGATGGTAAGTCTTATTTAAGACAGAAGAGACTCATGCCAGTGTTCAAAACTCTCTTTGCAGAAACCCAGAGCTCCAGCATCTCCCACCTCAGAGGAGGATACCCGCCTCTCCTTCCCTAAACCTCCACCAGACCCTGCCAAGATAAGAAGAATAAGCGGTGCGCGTGCACGCTTCTACAGGGCTGCATCCCAGGGAACGCTCCTGCCTGACAGATCCCATGCTGTCGCCCACTGTAAGGCTGTGTGACATCCTGCAGACTCAGACAGGCATCCTGCTTGAATTTGCACAGAAAAGCTATTTTTTATATAATTTTTCCTGCCCCTAGATTCTTACATAAACTTAGACTTTGTTAATATTGGCCACATAGCAGCTAAGAAAATGTTTTATGTATTTCTCTCCAGTGATGTGTAAAGAATATCTAGAGTCACCACTTTGAAACACAAACATTACTCCCGTATGAAGAGACTATTAGAGTAGGTGTTTTCAAATGAATGGCTCACATAGAAAAAAGAAATAATTTTTAGGGTAGAATTTTTGTTTTATTTTGGTTTGGTTTTGGTTTTGGGTTTTCAAGATAAAGTTTCTCCGTGTAGCTTTGGAGCTTGTACTAGAATTCGTTCTGTAAACCAGGCTGGCCTTACCGAGATCCACCTGCCTCTGCCTCCGAAGGACTGGGATTAAAGATGTGCACCACCTCCATCTGGCCTAGGGTAGAGTTTTTAAAATGTTGTTCATTTCATTAGAAATTAATGAGAATTGGGCACTGAAGTGGCTCAGTGGGTAAAAGTCCCTCCCACCTAGCCTATCAAACAGGGTTTAATCCCCGGAACCCAAGTGGTGGATGGAGAGAACCGACTCCCGGTGGTGTCCTCTGACCTCCACACCTGTGCCCTGACCCCCTGAGTGTGTGCACACACTGTAAATACATCAAAATATAAAAAATAGTTCAAAGAAACGAGTGAGGATTATGAGTCTCGTGCTGCACGCCAGCGCCAGCGTTAATTGCTTTCTGATCCTTGTGAAGATGTGGACTTGAGTTGAATGGGACTTTTGTTCTTGCTGTACCAGCGCTGGCTGTGTGCCCAGACCCACAAGTGGAGGGCAAAGATGCCACCATGTAAGGAATGTGGATCAGACTCTCCCCAGGCACACTGCAGGCTTCCAAGGGCAGGGACGGGAGGAATGATTGGTGGGATGGTAAGAAACCTGGTGGATAACTCTAATGTGGAAAAGAAGAAGAACAGAAGTAATGAGAGCCCTCAGGATCTGTAGGATGCAGGCCAAGGACTGGGTCAAAAGAGTCCAGTTTTTGAGTGAGTGCAGTCCTGCTGTAAGCTGTTTCTTACTGCCCGTGCTCAGCAGAGTAGAGAGCTGTTTCACCTTAAGTGGATTGAACCAGGCCTTCCTCATTAGGGACCCATGAAGAGGGGTTGGACCACCATGACCCAGGTGGTCAAAAGCATCCATCCGGGCTACACACTTCCATCTGAGCATTCTACTTGTTTGGATTGGAATCTTTTATTTTCACTGCCAACATGTAGATGGTAGCAGGATGGAGGAGGAGGAGCCAGGTTTATGTCTTCTTGTAAAAACCAGATCTGGAGTGACTATGTCTTCCGTAGAGAATGGTCGGAGCTCAGAGATAGCCTGGGATACGATCAGCAGGTCACATGTGCCCCAGCTCCCGTCAGGTATTTCCCCATTGGTGGTGGTTATGGAGGGAGAGGTAAAATCTATGAGGAAGGGTGGGGGCGGGCATCATACCAGGATGCCATAACCAAGTAGATTGTGTATTTTTGGCAGCTTGATGTCCCCCTTTGTCTCTGTTCTGAGACAGTCACTCAGTCTGTTACTGCTTGGGCTTATTACGGAGTGCAGTGTACCGTTCTAGGCCAGCAAGTCCTGTCCTCAGAGTATCCTCAGTTAGGGATGGTAGAGAAATGATGTTAGAACAAAGGAGTGAGACCGAGGGGTCCTCCCAGGCTGCGAGGAGAATAAAGAGCATAGCAGGGTAGGGAGTGACTGCACTTCCTTCAGCTCAGGGGCCGCGTGAAGGTGCCTTGAATGGCACTGAGGCAGCCACGGACAACCTGTGGTCAGAGTGTCCATGGTGAAAAGACAGGCAGACAGAAAGGCCCTATCCGGGGGTGAGCTCAGGAGCAGAAGATGGTCAGCCATGGGAAAGGTTGGGGAGCTGGGGCTGGAGGGCCGTGCAGAGCCTGGGAATGTGGACAAGTGGCCCTGACTTGATTCTGCCTGCCGTGAGTGGCCAGAACACCAATCAAGACAGTGACAACATGGCCTCTGGTTTTAGCTGAGCAGCAGATCTCAGCTGTAACTGCGTGGGAGAATTAACTGGGCGAGAACTTCAGGCTAAAGCATAGAAATGATCCCGAAAATGGAGTCTTTCTGGGGACTCGTTCCATCATCCTGCTTCTTGGGTCCAGGGTCAGGGTCGTCAGACCAGAAGGGATGGGTGACTGCAAAAGGAAGTGCCTTGCCAATATGAGAAGGGACTCGGGAGCTCGGGGTGTCTTCCAAGTGAACATGTCTGTGCCTGAGTTCACTGCCTGCTCGTGTCTTCCTGCTGGTGTGAAGGGGACAAGGGAGAGAAGGCTTCCCACTGTCCTTGTCCTCAGTGCTTTCCCCTTCCCTGCTTCCCGCCCCGCCCTGCTTCCCGCCCCGCCCTGCTTCCCGCCCCGCCCTGCTTCCCGCCCCGCCCTGCTGTGCATCCCGGCCCTGGCTTGAAGGCCACAGTGGCCCAGTCACTGGCTGGAAGCCAGCGCCTCCCAACACATTCAGTGGGTCTTCCTTCCAGCTCTTTACCCGTTCTGTTTGGCCGCGGCCCATATCTTTGACTTCTGTGTCTATACTCAGGAAATAATGACAGTAAAAAGCCATTGTCACTTAAAAGCACATATCAATTTTTAAAAATTAACTGGAGCTGCCCCACCCTGGAATCCTGTCATTTATGTAGGAGCCATACTCTCTATGGTCTAGAAAAGGTGCTTTGTAGGGTCACTGAGGCCCCAAAGCCATCTGAGCCTGGAGACCTGGGGTGTGCCTTTCCCTGGGTGTGGTCTTTTGTAGCCGACACCCCGTGGGTGGGGCTTGGGTGTGATGACTTAGAATTCTTGGGTTGAGCCTATGAAAGGGACAGAGTCCTATGTGGTCACCCTCCTGGGTACACTTAGTGTAGAAGGCAGGTTTGAATCTAGAAGTGGTGAAGAATAGCTGACTCCTCCCATCCCCACACCCTCAGTTATCCAAACCAGAGGCCTCGGGGCAGACGCCACTGTATCCCAGTCCCTGTCACATTTTCCATCACCAAGCCCATGGACCGAGTCTGTGTCCTCCTTTTCTGCCACTCCCAAAGCCTTTACCACCTCTTGCCTCACCCCTGCCTTTCTCCCTTTAGATTTGTCCTCAGCCCTTCAGGGGGTTGCAGGATTTCAACACAAGACCTTGGAAAGTGTCAGCAGGGCAGGGAGATGTCAAAATCCTCATGACTGTGCTGCCAGCAGACACCCTACCCCTTTAAGCCCGAGGACCATGAGAAATGTACAAGTTCTTTGTCCCATAGAGCATTAAGAGGCTCGGAAGGGACACATCAGATAGCATTACCCCTGGTTCAAATCCTTCAAAGGACCTCTGTGCCTCCAAGAATGATGATCACACTGAGTTCCAGAAAATTCCAGAGGATGCTGCTGGCGAAGCGTTAATAGCTGTTCCGTGGAAATGTTCCAGAGTTCAGGCAAATCAGGGAGGTGCTGCTCATCCTGGCCGCTGTGCTCTCTAGAGTGGGAGAAAGCTATTCTGGACAGGGCAGAAAGCCACACATGGTCCATTCAGTCTGTGTTCCTCCACTTGACCTGACCGTGGAACCTCTCAAGAACTCAGGGCAAATACTAGCTGTTCTAGACGGCAGAAACCCTTTTTCATAAAGGCCTGGATGGTAAATATTTTAGGCCCTGATGGTCCATTCCATCTCCATCCAGTATGTTCAACTCTGCCACTGTAGTGTAGAAGTAGCCATTGCTGATTTATGACGACCGATTTTCATACCTTATATCATTGTTCACTTGGTTCTCCCCCAGCCCACCCCACCCCACCCATCCAAAATTATAAAATACCATCTTTATTTTGCAAGTTATTATAAAACACGAGACAGAGCATATTTCCTGCCTAAGGGGCTGGAGTCCCAATTCCTTTGCAAGCACAGCTGTTGTGAGCTGGCTCCAGCCTAATACATCCCAGGTCCTCGCCCGTCCTCCTGCATCCTAGGAGCAGTGAACCTCGAAGCCTGTCCACCAGCAACCCAAGTCTCTCTGCTAGACGCGGCCCGCCCAGAGTTCCACAGCTTTCCTAAGCAGTACCGCCAGGGGCGAGCCAAGCTTTCAGGCACCCCTTCCAGCCCCAACAGTGCACCCCAGATGGTGCCATTGTGTTATGTGCTGGGCTCAGTGCAAAAGACAAATTTGGAGAACTTTGTTTAAAAATCAACAGTTTCAAGGTGACAACAGCAGAACACTAAACGAGCAAGGCACCACTACAGCTCCTGCGTGTGGAAGCTGGCCTCAACTCTGGGCTTTTCTACCTCTCCTTTTTAAAAAGGCTGTTTGCTTCCTGTTGACCCTTCCGGATGCTTCTGGCACCTCATCTCCTCTCTGCGTTTTTCCCGGATCGATTCCCGGCCCGTCACTTCTCACTCTGTCACCTTGGTCTAGACCGCAGGACTGCATGTATAGCGAGCGACACCTCTGCCTCGCTGTCACCCCTACTAGATCAAGCAGCTTCAGAGCGCTCTGCTGTGTTGTGTGTGGTCTGTAGCCGTGCGGCGTGTCTGAGACAGAGCTGTTTCTGTGTCACCGCACTGAAGGGAGGGTTCTGTCCCCTCCGGAAGTTTGCCCGAGGTCCGCAGTGGACATCTGATGTCGCACATGTGTCTAGGGGGCATGAGAATCATTGTGTATGCTGAGGAGTTCCGTTGGTTTTCCCGATTTGGGTTTGTTTGCTTGGTTTTTAAAATATATGTATGCACATATGTTATTTTACTTTATTTTTATGGATTTTTCCTATGTGCCTACTGTCTTTGGAGCCCAGATATGAGTGTCCGGTCTTCTGGAACTGAAGTTGCAGAGAAGTATGAGCCCCGTGTATGAGCTGGAAATCAAACCCAGGTCCTCTGGAAGAGCAGTAAGTGCTCATAACCACTGAGCCATCTCTCCAGTCCTGCCTGTTTGTTTTCTGAGACAGGGTCATGTATTATAGTCCTGGCTGTCCTCAAACCGCGTACATAGACCAGGCTAGCCTTGAACTTTAAGCCACCCTCCTGCCCCCCGCCTCCTGAGTGCTAAGATTATACGTGTACACCTCTGTGACTGGCTGTGCTCGGCTTCTGGCTCCCCATCTGGAGTCGGAGCGAGTGTCGGGCCAGCTCTGCTTTGGGAGTAATGTTCAGTGTGTCATTGTGAGGGCAGAAGGTGCGGCTCCTCCACCTGCAATACTGTTGTGGTCTCCTCTGGACGATCAATGACCTAGGTCACGTGGGCTACGGTCATGTGGGCAGCACCTGCCACGTAGTGTACCTTCGTAGGTATGTTAGTGAGTGAAGAAAATGCGGGAGCCAGTGAGAGACTGAAGTGGTTTATAATCTAAACCCGCGTGCCTGGAAAATTGGAAGCGCGGCTGGTTAAGGTGGTGTGGGAGATAGGCACAGGCCAGAGGAGGGGCTCTTGGCTTCCGGGAGTAACACTACCCTCATCTTCTGAGTGAGCCAACACCGTACGTGTCACTGTTCTAGGCCCTATCAGATCATTCTTACCCTGTGCCCGATATGGAGGGGGCTGGAGAAGGTGGGGGAATTGAGAGAGATGAACACGGCTCAGCAGACGCTCAGGTGGTTGCCCTTGAAACGGAGCCCTGAGTCAGGCAGCTGTGCCTGGTGACCCGGAGGCTCCATTCTTGCTCTCATTCCCGTGGGTCACTTAACATCAGTTTTCAGGTCTTCATTTCCTCGTTTCAGCCAATCTTTGTGGCTCCTTATGACTTCCACCCGCGATGTTGGAAAGCAGGGGTAGGTGGAGGGGGGCTTCAGTCGTCATTCACTTGCCTTGTTTGCTGATTCCTAAGTAAGACGGAAAAACTCGGAATTGTTTTCCTATGTGAAGCTCGCTTCTTCCCAACCCTCACCCACTCAGGGAGATTTATCCTCGCCTCCCTTTTGACTCAGACTCGGCTGGGGCAGGTGGATGACAAGCTACTCCTGACGTCTGGTTCCTGATAGTTATGTTTTTGGTATAAGATTCTGTGTTCCTAAGCTCAGCATGCTTTCGGTCTTGGAGGTGGGCTGAGATCTTGCTAGCCTATCTGCCCCTCTTCAGGAAGCCTTCTCAGTAGGTCATGTTTTTACGGCTCTGGGACCTGGGACCCTGCGATCTTGAGGCCGGCCCTCCTCCTGTCTGTCTGCAGTTCTTCTTCCACCACCCTGGGCATTCTCCTGCCTCCGAGCCCCTGCACAAGCTGGTCACCCTGCTCCCAACACTGTCTTCCTCTCGTGGGCGTGGGTGTTCACCTTCCTTCTCTAACACTCTCCAGCCCCCATTAAAGATGCTTTCGGTCTCCTCGGTCCCCTTAGGCCATTTCCACTTCTCTTCTGCTTGTCGCTTGCCCCTATTAAACGCACTGTGCACTCTGTCACTGTGTGCTCCTTATAAAAAGGCCCAAGTATGTCCTGTGAATAAGGAAGCCTCCACCGCTGATTGTGACACTTGCATTTAATACTCTATTAATTATATTCGGGTTTTTGTTGTTTGGTTGGTTTTATTTGTTTTTTTGAGATAGGGTTTCTCTGTGTAACAGCTCTGGCTGTATTTTTTTTTTGTTTGTTTGTTTTTGATACTAAATCTCTTGTGAGCTAGATTAGCCTAGAACTTACTATGTAGTAAAGGCTAGTTTTGGACTTGTTAACTTCTTCCCTCTTCCTCCCGATTGGCTGAGATTACAGGTGTCTGCCACCACATTCCGCCATCAATTATTTCCAAATGGAAGACGACTAACATTGTGTTTAGGGAGGACTATTGTTATGGAGCCTAGCAGTCCTTCGGGAGACTCGTAGTTCATAAACTTAAGTGCCTGTGTTTTCTTTCAAGTAGACGTCAAGCCAGTAGAGTTAATAATCCTGTTCATTTTTTATCCACAGAAACGATGGTGCCAAGACTAAAAATTGTAGTAGAGTATTTATATTATGTTCAGAGAGCTCTTGACTATAAAACCTCCCGACTTGATTACAAGTCATGGGTAACTTTTATACAAATCCATAGACTACAAAAAAAAAAGCATCAGGAGGCAGCAATTCCTGAAGTAAGAAATGTGCTGAGAAAACATCTCTTTGCTATTTCAGCAGAGACCACGGAGGAATCCACGGAGACTGTTACCGCGGGGACGTCTACAGCAAAAATAAATGGGACCTATTTAACAGTGTCACATTCCACGGGCCATTTAAAGAGCCATCCAGTCCGACTTACTTATGACCAAGGTTTCAGAGAAACCAAAGAGCAAGCAGCACCCAAGGAACCATGCCTCCCGTCTCATCTCCTCAGCCGAGGGTCAGTATCTCTGCTGTGGATTTTGGGGGGAGGGTAGCTGTTGTCAGTCAACTGGCTCTGTCTGGTGCAGATGGATTTGTTCCAGCCCTCTTCTATAGGCATGGTTTTTAGTTAATGCATGATAGGAGTGGGCTTTTTCTCCTCATGGCAGAATAGGGTTGGCTTTCCCTTATTCCCAATTTCATCCTTGAAACCCTGCTATGAGTAACAGCCAGGATGATGCACCCCAGGGCTCTCAGATGAAGGTGAAGTTGGATGGTTTCAGCTAGGCCCTGGGTGACAGATGAGTAAAGAAGGTTTCTGTCTCTGTACTATTTGGGGTTCTTGCTGGGCCTGGGGTCCCCCCCCCCCGACCACCTTTTGCTTTAGTCCACTGTTGTAAATTCCACAAGAGTGGGCACTTGTGTTATTCTCCAGTAGACACTTGGTTTAAATATTTATTTTGCTAACTAGTGGCTAACACAGGAACACACCAAGGGATGGGTTTGCCCCTCATACCTGAATGGTGGGGAGTGTATTTTATGTATCATTCTTATATAGGGCTTCCCAGAAGCTCTTTCCTACCACACTGAGGGGTAGTGGAGAGAGAAGCCTTGTATGGGCTTCATGCTCATTCCTACCATGGTGATTTACTAAAACCTTAGGTCTAGAGATTGGAGAAGCAGAGAGAACAGAGGACAGGCTGTGTCCGGGCCCTGGTCAGTACTGATGCTAAGATAAGCAGGCTTACTCAGTTAAAGATCCTTTTTTTTTCTAGAACTTTCCATTGGGTCATCATGGACAAATGCCCAGTTCAAATTTGTTTAACAAAATTAAATTCCACTGGCCATTTGAGCCCCGAGTCCCTGTTCCTCTCGTTTTAGATTCTGGCTCTGATGCTGGCTCTTCCACACGGACCACCCCACCCCCACCACAAAGTGGCCACTGGCAGCTCGTTAGTGTAGCTGGGCCGACCTTGTCGGCTGACACAGCCTAAAGTGTTGCACAGAGAATTTATAGTAGGCAACCTAGAAGTCCTTGTGATGTTGTTTGGCATTCAGGACATTTTTCAAATTAAGGAAAAGATGACATATCGCCTTAAGTGGAAGAGAACAACTTCAAATTAGGACTCTGGGAGCCGATCAGGAGGCATCAAAGGGGCCCTCACAGGCAGGCAGTTCCTTTCCCATTGGTGAAAGATGTGCTGGCTGTGGAACTCTGGGTCACCCCAGCAGGAGAAGCAGCAGGGCTTGACCCCCACAGGAAGACCATTTCTCCCCTGCACCCATCCTTACAGTAATGCAAATTGACTAGAGACAGGCAGACAAGAGCGAAGCCATTTGTTTGTTTATGCCCATGAAACTTCAGATGTTGTGAAACAATCAGACACGCCAGGGTTCGTTATGCCTTGTCTCTCTGGGACAGCAGGGGCATTTTAGTGACATACTTTATCTTACAAACAGCAAAGGACAAAGCCACTAGGGGCCCGGGCAGGTCCTTCCTTCTGTCTGTTCAAAATGCACAGGCGCTGGCAGCATCTCTAATTATTCTCCTTTTGTCTCGTGGGATGGTTGTGTGGAGTTTGGAGTTTGCTCTCGTGATGTTTCTGCAGCCTGAATCAGCCTCTGCCTCCGTCCGGCACTGCATGGAATTTTCTGAAGAAATGCCAACAGAAAAGTTTATATAGTGGGGTGAAAGCAAACGAGAAAATGGAAACTCTTAGCAATTCTCTCATTAATTACATTTGTGAATCAGTCCGGGACATTCAATAATTGTTTCTTGTAAACATTTGAGTGACTGTAATTCCAAGAAATGGCCTCCACTAAGCAGTGGAGTATTCCCACTTTTGCTGTGTGCATCCTCTCCTCAATTAGCACAATTTTTGTTTTGTTTTGATCCTAATCCTGAGACTGTAAAATAGAAACATGAAGAGTCTCGTCAGTAAGATGAGCTGTCAGGAGCTGGTAGACAGGGTGGAGGGTGGGGGGATCGGGGGTTTGGGGGCGGAGAGTGGGCAGGGAGTGGGGGAGAAGGGGAGTAGGGGAGCAGGGAGAGGGGGTAACTGGGGGAGTAGGTAGCTGAGGGCTGGCGATGAGTATGGGCTGAGGAGCAATGTGAGCTCATGGAAGGACCTAGCAAAGGAAGACATGCTGGCTCCCCACTTGGGGTCCTCCAGGCTTTTCCAGTTCAGGCGAGGAAAGAACCATTATTACAGCAAACTTGCATTGATTTGTGTGCTGTTAATTTAAAATACAGATAATTCAGGCCTTCGGGATGCCCTGGACTTTATACTTTATACTTTATACTTATTATGGGGTAGGAGGGTAACCCATTTGCTCAGCAAGGTAGCATCAGAAAGGAAGTGACGAAACCCTGACAGAGAAGTTGCTCACGCACACTCAGGAGGCTGTCGTCATCTGTGTGTGCCGGTTTCTACAGTCTGCACGTGCCTCTTAGACTTTGTTTGGAGGTTTAGAGGTCTGTTCTCGCCTACACTCCATGATCTCCTACTCTGTCACCACAGGGATTGAGCTCAGGAGAGCTGGCATTTTGTAAAAGTGTGCTGCCTGTCTCCACCCATCCATCCGTCCACCCACCTATGGGTGCAGCCATGAGCCCCTTTATGTAACGCATAAGTACTTAAGTGTGTAAGTGTGTTCCAGTCAGCGTGGGTGGTGAATGGCTGTGGCCAGTGCTGGCTGTCACTGGGAGCCGGGTTCCAGGGTCTCTCCATGTCACCGGACACTCCCAAGGGCTCTGTTTTGTATTTGATGGAAATGACTGCCCATCTTCTCCCTCCTCCTTCAGGCCTCCGCTGCAGGCTGTGGGATGGTGATTGAGGCTTGAGAGCCTTAACTGTAAGATGTCAAGGGCCTTTGGTGTGGTGGGAACGCAGCCTAAGAGCCCGTGTGGCAGCAAACACTGATCTCAGGGAAGTAGAAGCAGGAGGCCCGGGAGCAAGGCTAGTCTCCCTTGTCTGTCAAGCTGGAGGTCATCCCAGGCCATTTAAAACCCGGTCTCCAAAAGCAGTGAAAGGGAGAAAGAACAAAGGAAGAGAAAGAGAAAGAAATAAAAGGAAGGAAGGAAAGGTGCCTGGTTAAAACAAACAAAGCATGCAAAAAAAAAGTAACAGCAGCAAAGATTTAAAATGTCAGTGAAGCAGGGAGGAAATAACCCCGAACTATTAAACGTGGACTTCAGCTTCCCTACTGGGAACTAGCCTGCTTCCTTTGAGATGGTAAATGCTCCGGTTTTGTTTGAGTGAAGGCTGCTCATTCCTCTCTGACCTGCCTTTCCAGGGCCAGCAGCTAGCAGGGTCCACCAGTGCCCGGCTAGCGCAGAGATTCAGAACAGAGCACACAGTCTAAGTAATCCAGGCTGTCCGGACTCCCTGGGCTACACCAAGGCTTTTGAGGAGAGTGGCCTCTCTCCAGACCCTCAAGTTGGGAAGATCATGTGCCCTACAGCTTAAGACGACCCTTTCACTACCGTGGAAAGGGAAGTCCTACTGGAGCAAACAGAGCCAAGGATGGAGACAGCCGTCAAGCTCAGTGACTGGGAAACTTCTAGACCCAGCTCTACCCGAGAGAGAGCCGTTGTCGCAGCCAAGATGTCCTTTCTCTTTTTTTTCCTTCCTTCTTTTCTTAGGTCTGGGGTGAGGGGCGGTTTACGTATTCCAGACTAGGTTTTTCCCTGGAACTTAACAGTCTGAAAGTCTAGTTAACTTTCCAGACTGTATGGACAACTTGCTGGCTCCCCACTTGGGGTCCTTCAGGCTTCTCTGATTCAGGCAAGGATAGAACCGTTTATTTCAGCAAACTTGCATTGATTTGTGTGCTGTTAATTTAAAATATAGATAATTCAAACCTTCGGGATGCCCTGGAGTTTAACTTTATACTTATTATGAGGTAGGGGGATAACCCATTTGCTCAGAAAGATTGAGGGGTGCTACACACCTCCTCAGCCTCTGAGAAAGTTTCCTTAGAAGTCAGTCTGTTTCTTCACCGAGTTGCTGGTGATGAGAGAGAGGGGATGTAAGGATGTGGGCGCGCCTCAAGATAAGTGAGAAACACCCCCGTGGGAGACTCCACTCAAGATACAGATCATGAAATGACCAGACCAGAGGGCGGGGTGGATCTCAGGGTGACATACTCCTTTCAACGCCTGTGAGCAGAGTGGGGAGGGGAGGGAGTGGGCGAATGGAGATGGAGGATCAAGGCTGGTCTCTCTTGTATGTCAAGCTGCTTTAACAAATTAGAATGCAAAGATGCTGTCTGTCATGTAAGAGGACTTGCATGCACGACAGTGGTTGCTCTGCACACACCAGGGGTGTACAGCTTCCCAAGTCTACAAAGGAATGGACCGGCTGTTCAGGGTTTCAGCTCTTGCTTTTTCTGGATTATATTCAGCCTCAACAAGTAAAGACATATGATAATATAAGAATGTTTATAATAATATAAGACAAATAATATAAGGATAAGAAGTCTCCTAGGACTCGAGCTTCATCAGGAACATAAAGAGAGAGGAAGAAAATGCATCCCGGAAGAAAGGCCCCTGAGAGTCTCAAGTGTTCACGGGAAGTTCACGGGTGGCTGGATTGTTCTCTCTTTAGGAAGGGGGCTCTGTGGGTTCCAGAAAATTAAATTAGAGCTTATAAACCCTCAAGATCAACAAACAAACAAACAAACAAACAAACAACAAAAAAGGCAGAGCTCAAAAAAGAAATGAAAGAGAAATGTATGAACAGGGAGAGGAAAGAAAGACACTTAACAATTAGAATAGAAGGAGCTAGCAGAGTGAGCGGTGCTGGGGCAAGCCAGAAGAAACCACAGGAAGAAATCGGAAAGAATAAAGCCGAGAGAATGAATGGGGGGACTGAGAGCAAGGGAGAAGGAGGAAACTTGTGTTTTGGAAGAGAACACCCATCTCCTCTAGGTCCCTTCCTAGCACGGACTCGCTTGGAACTGGGGACCAGGCACTCTTCCAAGTTATCTACGTATTTCCTCAAAGTTTGCAACAACCCATGGAAAGTCAGAGCTAATAAACAAAGAAACGAAAAATTAAGATACATCAAAAGATAACTTTCTATAGTAAAGACTTAAACACAAATAGACAATTGGCGTCCCAACGGAATCTGATATGGAAAAATTGACAATATGCCATTTCCAGCAGTGCTCGCACTAGATACACTCTGTAGTTCTTGGTTGGGTGGAGAAAGCGTCCGGTGACCACTCAGGGCCACAGGAAAGGAGAGAAGCACAAATCGCCCTCCAGCTTGAGCTGAGCATCTCTCGGTGCCAGGAGAGAGAGCAGGATTGTATTGGCAGTCATCTGTCCTTCCTTCAAAGGGCAGCAGGCTGGGAAGAGTATTCATGCACTTTCTAGAAAATTCTTAGATGTTGGAATGATGAGTCAGAATTCAAGACTTCACATTGAAAAGGATTTGGTAAAAGCATCCGTGGTGAGTTTATTTTCACATTGTGAAGCCAGAACAAACCGTGATGGTTTCAGAGCAGAAACCTTAGCAGTGTGGTCAGATACGAGCACCCAAACCCCGTGTGGGAGGAAGTGTGACTGTGAATCTCTCCACTTGGTTGAGAAGCAGGTTTCTCAGACTGACGTTGAAATAGTTTCACAGTGATGCTTTCAGCATCCTAATGTTCTTCGTTATTTTTTCTTAACTTTAGAGAGATCTTTTAAAAACTAACGTCTCTTGGGAAGGTTCATTTCCTCTGGAGCCCTGCGGTTCCTGCAGTTTCACATGAACTTCTCGCTTCTCTGTCTAGGTGTTTTCATTAGAATAATGTATGGTATGATTGTGTCCATCCCTACCCTCCCTTCTGGTTACACTTCTGTTCTTTCCTTCATGTGTGTGCGTGCATGCAAAATGTACCTGGAACAATATTTACCATATAATAATGACTTATTTCTGGCTAGTGGGATCTGGGAGGATTTTTTAAAGATTTCTTTGTACTTTAGATTACTACTGGATCTTTTCCAAATAATAGATGTTATTTTATTTATATCACACACACAAAAGAAATGAAGTCATTATTCTTTGAAGAAAGAGGGGTAATGTGACTGAAATGGCTGAAGATGTTTCCATGGAGGGAAGACAGGCATGGGGGGGGGCATAATGGTTCTGCAGCTGCCATGCTTGTCACTTCCCACTTGCTATGTGAGTGTCCTGGGGTGACAAGCCTGGCCTTGAGGCACCTCCAGGTGTGTCTCCCCACACTTGTTGCTTAAGTGTGGCCCTAGGTGCACAAAGAAGCCCAGACCCCCAAGCCCAGACCCACCCCCTGTCACTGAGTTTGAGTCAGAAGAGGAAGGGACTAGCACCCCCTGATGACAACTTTCCAGAATTGTAGTCAAAGTGTAGTCTGCAAGGTTTAGCAGAGTGAGTAGTAAACCAAAGTCTTTTGAGGGTGAGGTTTGTTGGAACCCAGCTGGACTCTTGCATTAGCATACTGTCTGCGGCTGGGGTCCCTCAGCAGCAGCGGAGCTGACTCTCTGTGACTGGCAAAGTCTAGACATTTGCCTTCCGACTTCAGTATCATGCTGGAGCCAGTATTAAAAATTAAATGTCTTTTTCTTAAGACAAAGAAAATTTCTGTTCAAAGTTTGCGCATTTGCCTTTCCTTCTAATCATTCTTTAAATTTCCCTTTTCACTTTCTATAGATGGAACTTTTCCTTAAATGGACTTTTTTCTTAATTCTAAATCTAATTAGTAGCCTGGCAGTGGTGGCTCATGCCATTAATCCCAGCACTCAGGAGGCAGAGGCAGGCAGATCTCTGAGTTTGAGGCCAGCCTGGTCTACAGAGTGACAGCTTTGGCTACATGAAGAATCCCTGTTTTGAAAAAGCAAAACAAAATCAAAAACAACCAAAATCTAACTAGTTATTATTACCCATGTTATTTTATTACTGTTACAGCCAAGGAGCCAAATCTGTTCGTTGTAACACCCGATTCTGTGTTACCCCCTTGGTACAGTTCGCGCGCCACTGTACCTTACGCGAGTCGGACAAGGGCCTGGAGATTGAAAGAACACACAAAGAGACCTGGGTCATTCGGAAGGAGATCAGCCAAATGCCATTTATTTAGCCTTGGGGAAAATCTTAGGTACCCCACTCCTGCCCAAGGAATTCCACCCAGGCAGGTGGGAAATTACCATATCTAACTGCTGCACAAGGACTTCCACCTAGGCAGGTGGGAAATTACCATACCAACAATAGAGTCAACAATGCCCAACAGCAAATCACCAGGCGGGGCAGAGGGAGCACAGGAACAAACAGGATGCTTAGTCAACTGACCAGAAACTGTCCTCAAGATGAGCCCCAGGGACAAGGGCAGACCCGGGCCCTACAGTTCGTCTATATGTTTTAAATTATTTTATACAGTCTTTGAGTGAAAAATGGTTTAAATATTTTAAAAATTTTTAAATATTAAAGGATTATATATACATATATACACACACATGTATAATTTATCCTTGACTTTGCCACTTAGCCCCCAAATTATAAATGTATAAAACACTAGCTGTTCCTTTAAGAAAACATTTGCTGATCCTTAACTGAAGAACTGTCATCATAACTAGAAGAACGGTCTTGAATTATAGCAAAATCTATACTTTTGAAATATTTTAAAGAGCTATTATTTTATTTCCTTGGGGTATTTATGGTCCCGCAGTGGATGTGGTCGGGATGATTGATTGTGCCATCCATGGGCTACAGGAATGCCGTCAGATTTGCCTGTTACAGTTAGTACTGATAGTTCAAGTAAAACATAAGACCTGTGTCAATGACAGGGGCCAGGAGACTTTGCCTCCTGAAACACGGCAGCTGCAGAGGAGAGGCCCCAGGAAAACCATGCGGAAATTTCTGTTTTCACCAGGACTTTAACCTATAGCCAGGCAGCAGCTGAGAGCATTGCTGAGACGGGCAGCCCAAACCCTGATGACACCTTTCTTAAAGCCCCCAGTGCGGAGTTCCGTTAGGTCGTGTCAGCCAGTGAGTGCCACTGATTCAAGGGCTTCGGAATTCAGTTTCCACATGTAGACTGATGTCCCAACTAATGAAATGGTGGCTTTCTTCTTCTGCAAAGAATGTCATGGAAGAGCCCAGTGACTAATTTCCAGGATTGTTTTATTTGGGCACATCAAAAAAAAATCATTGTGAAAAATTTAATAATGCTATTTAATAACATGGAGCAGGAAGCTGGGAAGAACAGTTACTCTGGATGACTGAGTGCGGACATAAATACATCTGATAGGCAGGAAATCACTGCCGATACGGTGGTGGAATTTAATAACGTGCAGAGGTCGGAACTGCATGGGGACGTCCGCCTTGGCTGCACATATCGGCAGAGGAGTTGACTGATCTAACGGTGGGGTGCGACCAGCATGGCTGCTGTGGAGGTGTCAGGCTGCAGCACTGAAATGGCTGCTCCGAGCGAGGGTCCCTTTCCCAGGGACCTAAGCAGGCGGACTGTAAACAAATGGTGTGGCGAAGGTGTGAAGATCGACCCCGTGGGGAGCGGCATTTGAAGGGCTTAGGACTGAATAGTGAGCAGTTAACTAGCAGAGATCATTCCATCCTTTGTCCTTCTGCAGCCTCCTGGTGGGAGCACCACGATTTCCCCCTTCCCCCTTCAGTACAGATGAGGAAACCTACAGCTGTCGAGGGGGTGTAAGCCACAGGGACGAGGGCAGCAGCTCCAGATTTTTCAAGTATTTAAAGGGTGTCTGGGGATGGGGGATACAAGTTTGTTCCCATCAGCCATGCAAGTTTTGTGGTGCACACAGGGTCATCTGCTTCTCCTCAGTGAAGGAGGGGTTTCCCTTCCCCCACTCTCTCCCTCTCTGTGAGACAGGAAACACAGCTCACCTTGAACTCACCGACACCCTGATGCCACCTCCTAAGCCGTCCAGCCCGTGCAGCTCTAACTTTCTCTTGGTGCCCGTCTTTCTTGCTCACGCCTGTGCAGAACTTTAGCAGCTGCGGACACACAGCTGTTTGCCTGGCCAGACAGCACCTCTTTCCTTGGTGACCCCATCCTCCGTTAGGTCCTCTTTCCAGGAGTGGACCAACTACACAAACGTCCATTTCTTCCCTCCTCCTGATGCCTGTGTCCTCGCACGGGAGCATCCTGGTTGTCTGGGTCTCTGGCTCACAACTACTCTTCCGTGACTCTGGTCCCGTGTGCCACTTGGAACCCTTTCTGATGTCCACGTCTTTGTCCCACCTGGCATCAGACACTGATTGTTCCTCTAGGTGCCTGTAGACTCAAAGAAAAACAAAAATAATACAGACAACCTGCTAAGTTCCTTTGGTGTGCCACCTGACATCCTACGCAGAAGTCTTGCCTTTGTTTAAGGTCAGGGAGCCCTGAGCCAAGTAGGTTTCCAAGGTCATGAGGCTGTGACTGTTGACCCAGGATGTGAACTTAAACTGGGGAAGGCGTCCATCCACTCAGTGTCTACCCACAGTGATGACCATGCGTGGTGGTGGTGAGTCCAGCACCTCTCTCTTTGGGGGAGCTGGGGCACAGGACTGCCAAGCATGTGCGCATGCAGACTGCTCTCAATGCTCTACTTTTCTAAGCATGAGGCCGCACAGATGAGGCGTCATGGAGCCAACCTCACCCCAGGCCATGAGTCGGAGAGACTGGACAGGTACTCGGGGGCAGTGTGTAAGCTGCAGACTGTCTTGATTATTTCGGTGTGTGTTCAGAACACACACATACACACACACAGAGACATATATGCAAACACTTGTATACACACATACATCATATATGTGAAACTCTTGATATTGAAACTTCAGGCTATAGCTAGAAATGAAAAATACAGTAAATCCCTTGGTTTTCTATCCCATTGAAGGGTTTTTTTTTTTAAATTTTAAGGTTTTATGCATTAGGATGGGTGTGAGCGTAGATCGTAGCACACATGTGGAGGCCAGAGGGTAAACTGTGGAGTCGGGTCTTCCCTTCCACCTCTACATGGACTCGGGAATCGAGCCTAGGTCACCCGACTTGCAGGGCAAGCACCGCTTCCCTTTGGGCCATCTCACCAGCCCTGTTTCTATTTGCATATATTAATCATAGATAACAATGGGTCCCGTGGCCCCGACAGCTGTATCTGATGTATCTTTGTCATTTCGCCTCCTTCGCCCTCTCTTGTCCCCTCCCACACCTTATACAGATAGAGAAAAAGATAATACCCTCAAGTCAACTATAGCTGAGAAAGTTGCAGCCAGGCAACCAAGCACAAAGTCAGGCACCTCCATGACAAGCCAGGGCGCTTTTGCTTGGAACTCAAAATATTTCTCATCTAAGGATTGCCTAAATATACTTTCTAATTTGTTTTAACATTTCAAATATTTTTATGAATATTTTTAGAGAATATTAATTGAATTAAGTTTTAAAGTGGGACTGGGACATACCACGATGCAATGGGAAGAATAGTGGGTTGAAAATTAGAAGCTCTGCATTCCAGAGCTGACCCTGTGTGTGACCTTGGGCACACTGGGCTGGCTTCACTGTTTTCCAGCTCTGTTTCATGTTGTAACAGCGCCCTCTTGTGGTCTATATCCTTAATGATTTTCCCTAGTCAACTTTGCATTTTATTATTATTATTACTATTATTATCATTATCATCATCATCATCATCATCATTACTTTGTTCCTTCTAGTGTTATATTTCATACTGTTAAGTCAATAGACTTGTGTTCTTGCAATCTTAGAAGACAAGGTAGATTAAAGCAGACAATTAAACACCATCTCTTAAACTATTGCAGTTTATAAAAATAAAATAGCATTCTTTCTCATTCATTCCTCCTAGGGACCAGGGGAAGCGGCATGCCAGGGCCTCCTCATGTCCTAGCAGCTCAGACCTGAGCAGGCGGGAAGCTAGATCAGGTAAGATACTTGTGTGCTTGGCCCTCAACATCCTTTACCCTCAGCATTCTTAATCCTCAGCATCCTTCACCCTCGGCATCCTTCACTCTCAGCATCCTTCACTGTTAACATCCTTCACCCTTTACCCTTGGCATCCTTTATCCTCAGCATCTTTCAGCCTCAGCATCCTTCACCATCAACATCTCCATGTTGTTAAGCCAATAGGACTTGCTTTTCAAAGACAAATGTCAGGTGGAAGGGATAGGCTGTTTGGGGGGTCTAGAGTACCACACTGCATCTCGATTAACAATTCTCTGTTCATCAACTTCAAAACTAGAACCAACTTGCTCAGAAACCAACATTTGTTTCCTAAGTTTTTATTATCTTTCTTTGGTCTGATGCTCACAGAAATCCCAGAGTGAAAATATCTGGAGGATGGCCAAACTTGACATTGCTGTAACTCAAGTTCAAAAACACTGCCCGTTTATTTAAGTGAAACTATAACATTTTACTATGAAAGTCCTTTGGGAGCTTTATTCTGCTTGAGGAAATAGACCAAGGGCTAGAAATGGAACCAAATGTGGCAGTGAGAAGGGAACCAGTGGGCATTTTGTAACATTGACTGGAGTCAATACAAGCAGCAGATGAAACGTTAGTTATGGGAACAAGAATTAGGGATCTCTGTGCCACGTCTGGCGAGACGAAGTTCTGCCACGCCCATTTTGATGGCCAGTGACCCCCCCAAGCAGAAGAATATGGACAGTGTAGGCATCAAGAAGGCTTCAGTGCTACCAGGTTTTAAGTCCTTAAAATAAAGAAAAAGATTCACATGTGGCACAATGTCAATATTGGACCAAGCTGGTCAGGGCTGCACAGGTGTTTGCTACATTCTTTATTTTTTGTTCATTCACACAGAAGTTTATGTCTGGCTGGATGATTATACATCTGTAATCTAGACATTTTAGAGTCAGAGGCAGAAGGATTATGAATTGCAGGCTGGATTGAGCAACACAGTAAGACTTTGTCTCAACACAAATAAAAATGACGATAAAACTAGGGTGGAGTGTTCTCTTCAAATTAGCTTCTCCTCAGGAGGGAGGCTTTTCGTGGTCACAGGGAGTGGATCCAGAGCTCAGAAGAATCTAAGCCCTTCTGATTCCCAAGACAGCTGTTGCCAGGGGCTTTGCATCTGCATGCTAAAAACAGCAGCCTGTCCTAACACAAGCTGTGTCCAAAACTCAAAGCTGCGGTTAGCAACTGTAACCACTGAGGCAGCAGAATCTTCAAAAACAGGCAGTACTTCCGCCTGACTTACCCGATTTCCTGTTGAATCGTAATTTTTATATTTAGCAAACTGTGAGCCTAGATAAAAATGTTTTTTTTTTTTAAATTTTCAAGTTGTTCCCCAAGACTGAGACAAAGTATGTGTGCATGCACATGCTTCTGTTTCTAGAATTAACTGGGAATAATGTCTAGAATGGAGGTGGTGGGGCAATGGGGACAGCATGGGGATAAAGAAGCGACAATGACCAGAGCCAGACGCGACCACATAACTGGGGATTCCTGAGAGAAGACCACACAGTGTGGCTGACTTCTCAAATGAGTCTGGATGGCTCTGGAAGGGTCGGTCCTAAGGAGGCCGTACATGGAAGAGCACAGCGCACAGGTGTTTGTTGGGTTGTTGTTGTTGTCTTGTTTTTGAAGACCATACAGACTTAAAACCTGACTTTCTAGTCATTTTTGGTGTGTGGGAGTAAGTTCATGCTCCCCTAGATGTCACAAGTCCATGTCGCGTATCTCTTTCTGTCACTCTGCACCCTGTTTTTTTGAGGCAGAGGCTCTCACCGTACCTGGAGCTCACATTTTGGTTACACGGGACTGACCAGGAAGCTCCCAGGAACTGCCTGTCTCTGGGTTGCAGGTGTACAACACCATGCTTGGCTTCTTCTCAGTGTTGGGGATCCAAACTCAGGTGCTTAAACTTGCAATCACAGGTACTTTACCCACCAAGCCAGCCCCAGCCCCCTTCCTAGTAAATTTAAGTGTTTCATAAATATGTCAAGGACATTTATTAATACTGACTTATCTATCAACTTCTGGGTTGTCATTTGCACTCGTAAATGCTGATTTTGTTTATATACTCTGACCTTTAAATACCTTAGTTTACCTAGGACTATGAGCAGCTGTAGTTTTAGACTGCTTGAATATTACTTCAGAATCATATACATGTGTTTTATCCAGTTTAGGCATATTCAAAAATCCAAAAGGCTAAGGTGATGGTCTACAGCCTTTTATCTCCCGTTCTGAAAAACTTCAACGTTCTGAAACTTGGGATATCTCTCAAACACAGGTAGTGGCAATGGCAGGCCTGACCAGAGCTGCATTATGGGTCCTGTTAGTGGGAGCGTTCATGGACGGTGCTGTAGGGTACTGCTCAAGGAAGAGCCTGTTGTGAACACTGCTCCCTTTCTGAAGTTCAGGCCCCTAAATACAATTCAGTTTTGTTTTATAAAGTCTTGCTTATGGGTTGGATAGCTTAGCCAAAGTCTTCCTGTTTCGACTACATTGTATCTTTACCATTTAACCACCGGCTAGTTGTCAAGAATTCCCGGTTTGCTTTGGTGCTCCAGGGTTTTCCCATGCTCAGCTTGCCCTGCGTTTGATTTTTTTTTTTTTTAAAAAAAAGCCAGCACACTTGCAGCAGAGAGTAGACATTCCCATAATGCACTGGAGGGGGCAGGACATGGGCACTGGAAGGCAGGAGTTAATTGTACAGCTTCCCTGCTTTCCTGGGAGATATCAGTGCTTGGGGGGGGGGGGGGGGGGGGGGTGTTCCTGTTTGGTGGCTTGAAGATTCATTTCAGACACTGCTGAATTCAAATTAAATTTTAAACGCAAGCCACTGTGGGTTATCCCCTGAGTTCTCTGTGCTTTATACAGGCGGTTGAGAAGAGTTCAGTGGTTTTCTTTTATTTTAAGACTTATTTTTAATTATGTGTTTATATATGTAACTGTGTATGGGTATGCCTATATGTAAGTGCTGAAGTCCAGAAAGTAAATCAAGAATAGTAAAAATAAAAAAATAAGATGGTTGTGTGTATAGAATCTTCTGATTGCTCTTATGATTTCCAACAGCTTGTATAGATTTTTCTGGTGCCAGGTTAGGGGCACAGGAGGCAGATGTTAGAGGAGGTTGGGGAAAGCCTCCGTGTAGCCGTGCCCTCTCCAGCTCTCTGGTTGGTGACTTGAGATACTGGCTGTACAAGGTGGAATCCTGATTTGCCACTTTCTCTGTGAATTCTCTTTCATACATTGTTGCCTTTTAATCTGTTGGTTTGCAGTGGAGCTGAGTGTTAAGAGCGAGGAGTTGTATGACCTTAGGAGGGTGATCTAGCTTCTACCTGGATTCCACTTTCGTCATCTTCAGAAGTAAAACACAACGAAACAGCAGCCTCAGCTGGGTGTACCAGCTCACACCTGTGATCCTGGGAGCTCAAGGCAGGAGAATCACTCCTGTGTGTGTTCAAGGCTGGCTTGGGCTACATAGTAAGATCCAGGACAGAGTGAGACCTTGTTTCAGAAGACGGGGGAGGGAGGGAGGAGGAACAGAAGAAAAGTGCATCCCATAATAGTCCCTCTTCTACATCCAGGATGCAGTCAGGGGCAGCATTGCCCCTAGAGTTTGTGCAGCACTTGGTGGCACGGCGGTGACCCACCAGCTGTCACCCATTTGTTTAGCCAGGGAAAGGAAGTTCACAGATCCTCACTGTCGCCTGACGTGTGGCACTCAGGCGGAGTTTTGCCTCTGTTGTGACATTCAGCTTTCATAATCCTAAAAGCAAATATTCTCCCCTTTGCTGATGAGGAAACGGGCCTGGAAAGAGTCTAAGCTAGATAGACAAAGGTCACCCACTGTACAGGTCAATGATAGAGTTGGGGTGGGGAACAAGGCATCTCCCCTACCCCGGGGAAAGCATAGCATTGGTGGTACTTCCTCTATAGGGTCTGTTCTGAAAGGGCTAAGATTTTTATAAAGTGGTTTCAGCTTTTAGTCTTTATATATGTATGTATGTATGTGTATATATACATATATGTGCATGTAGCTGTCTGTAATATGTTACAGAGGGAAATTTTTAAGAAAAAAGTAATTTAAACCAGTTTGCTTTCCTGTGGCCAGCAGCCTTTACAAAGCATTCTGCTCTATGGGTATTCTAATCCCATTTGTAAGTTCACTTTTTTTGAATTAACTCACTCGAGTTTTCTTTGGGGTACTTTGATGAGAAGACCCATGTTTCTCCTTAGAGTTGGGGCTTAGGGCGAAGTGAGATTTGATTCTGTTCTTAATTCATTTCAGCAACGCAGAGGAACGTCTTCTGAGTGTGCCCCGTTATGAGTCCTTTTTCACAATGCTTTTTCCTTCTCTGGATTCCTTTGCAGCCTCAAGAGCCAGCTTACAGGAACAGGAGACAGAAATAGAAGTAGATGAAGTCTTTTGGAAAACACGGATTGAACCGATTCTGCGTGAATTAGAAAAGGGTAAAGCAACAGTTCTTGTTTTAAATCAAAACTTCGTGTTTATTTGCTGTTCCCAGTGCCCTGAACTTTTCAGTTCACTTTGACGATTGTTTCTGTGGCCGTGTTGAAAACATACCGTGGATTCTTACCCTGTAAATCTGTATAGTAAATACTATGCAAACCAAATTGTTAGTGAGTAAAATTATCCTCGGAATGTACTGGGAGAGCCAGCTTCCAAACTCCCCAGTTGAGCAGGTCATCTCCTCTCCTTGAAGAAACGCCACTTCTGCCCCTTCAGGGAGACTGTTCGCATTCTAGAAGGTCAGGAAAAGCAGATCTCTTGAACTGAATGGGCCACACAACCTGGACAGCGAGAGCTGTGCCTGTGGTTTTATTGATTCTACTCCTGAGGCTAAGTCCCTCTGTCAGGGAGGCCACTCACACAGCTCAAGAAGTGGCCTGGGATGTGTCCTGTCCAGCACTCCAAAGGGCCACAATGAGGCATTCCTGGGAGGTTGTGGGGAGCTGCCGAGAGGATGTTGCCCAACTTTTTCAGAATTCCATTTAGAAAGGTGAACCAGAACCCTCTGGATTCTTGGTCAGAGCCACAGAGCAATCCCCATGCTTAGTACCGTGTGCACAATGGTTCTGTGCTAGGCTGTGCTCCCCATGGGTGGGTTCTCTGGGCAGGTTTTCTGGCCTCGGTGCTATGAGCAGGAGCTTGGTGCTACAGGTAAACTCTGGAATAAAAGATGGATCAAACCACATCACCTCCGGAACCCTTTGCCATCCCAGATCTGGGGGGTGAACGCAACAGCATTTCCCCACTGGCGTTGCTATTTCCACCTTCCTGTTCGCTTGGCCTGTGAAGTCTGGGCTGCTGCAGATCAAGTGAGAAGGGTTAGAAACCCCATCAGAGGTCTTCAGGTTGGAGGCCTGCTGGGAGGGCAGATCTTCCCTCGGTGGGGTTGTCAGTAGATGCCCAGCGCTGTACCCACCGATTACAATCGAGCAAACTCAGGACCTCGCTGAGATTTAGGGTGTGAGATAGCAGGCCTATGGGAAGCTGTGTTCCATAGCTGGATTTTGGCCTGGGCTCCACAGCAAGAGCCTGTGTCAAAAAACAGAACTCGCAAGCAAAACAAAGAAATAATCACATTTTTGTCCCTAGACAAATCTAAAACCAGCGAGCGTCATGAAGTCCGGTTTCCCTGACACTGTGCAGTTCCTTTGATTCGCTGAGTGGTTAGTGGTTAATACATTAGTTAAAATAGTTAATAGAAGAATTAAAACTTCTGTGCCCTTTCCCATACTCCCCAGTGCTGGCGCTCAGCACTGCCTCACAGTCTCTCCATGTGTTCCTCCTTCTCTGCTCCCACTCTGGTTTTTTTCTTTCTTTCTAGAACTTTTTGAGAACACATTGCTAACATTTTCGGGGTCAGCCTACATAATGAGACTTTGTCTCAAACTGAAACAAAATGAAAACAAAGAACCCAAAATCTTAGCTACTTCGGCCTTCGATTTTCTGACTGTTAGCTTTAGAAGCAGGTGTTCTCTTCCATATCTGACCATACATACAACACCATACAAATCCCGCCTAGAAGCAGGGTGTTCTCACCCACATCTGACCATACAACGCCATACAAATCCTGCCTAGAAGCAGGGTGTTCTCTTCCATATCTGGCAGTGACTGTTCAACACCATACACATCTTCCTGCATTCTGCTTATTCTCCCATGATTTCCTTTCTAGAAAAAGAAAGCCCTTGGATCACATGTTTCAGCCATTGGTCACAGCCCTTTCAGGATCCTGAGACAAGTGAGAAAACCCGACCATTTATTGTATAAAAATCCCACCCATCCGTTTTCCTCCTCTTTTCTCATGCTGAGACCCAGCTCGGGCCTTTGGAGCAGGAATAGCCACACACTTAACACAGCAACTTCCTCGTGTTCCATGGCAGGAGGCCCATGTGCCGACCTTTCCTTTACTGGAAATGTGAATTTTGATCATTTGGGTCAGGTGGTGTCTGCTGGGTTCCGGCTCTGTGTAGCTGCTGGGCTTCCCTTTGTGGTTAAACAGTAACTTGGGAGGCAAAGTTACTTGGTGACCCCGTTACTGTCTCACCTGGAAACTCTTAACCAGTTTCAGCTCATAGAAACATCTTCTGAGGCCTCGTGCTTTTCTGTTTTGTTTTGCTTTGGCTTCTTGAAACACCCTCCATAAGTGGTCCCGGCTGACCTTGAACTTGGCCATCCTCCTGCCTCAGCCTGTGGAGTACAGTACTCCAGGTGTCTTTTACAGCTATTACAGCCAGTTGACTGAGCGGCACAGCTTTCTTGAGCAGTAGCTGGAGCTCTGACCCTTGAGCTTTTCTTCCCAATTCCTCTGTAAGCTACAACAGCCTTGACTAGGGCCCAGGCAGCTGAGAGCAGCTCAAAGCCTGGACTAGTGAGGAGGCAGCCGGCCAGAGGAGAGAAACGCAGCAACACAACAGAAGTGCTTCCCACAGCAGAGCCCAGGTCCCCCTGTGTCTCAGCTTGGGCTAGGTCGCTTCCCACCGGTTCACTATTCAAGAGCACGCCAGAGAGGCTTTGGGGGGTACTTGGCTATTGAGGTTTAAGCTTTTTTTTCTTAGATGTTATTGTTGAAAAGAGCTAAAAATGGCCTGAGTCACTTCCTCTCGCTGGTGCACACTTCCCCCTTGTCGGAGTCTGAGCTCACACTGTGGTATTTATTTAAGACGGCTTCCCACTTCTAAGTTTTATGATGGGGTCTGTCAGAGGCAGCACTTCCCAACCAAAAGAACACGCTGTACCTTGAGTTCTTTTCTTTCCCCTTGTGCTCCCTTCCAGTGCGGGGTTTCTTTCCTGGTTAAACTGCGTTCAAAAATCACTGCCCTCAGAACTGCAGCTCCAAAGAAAAATGCTCTCCTCTCCCTCTTTTCTAACATCTTTTTAAAAGCCCCATCTTTGATGATAATGGTGGATGTCATTACATCTCTTCCCCCAGATGACAGCCATTTTGAAAGGAATATACCATTGTTTGTTATCAACAGATATATCAGGAGGCAAGCTTGCTTGAAGTTACCATATCTACATGTTATCCTTGCTCTGCCACGCAGGGGTGCCCATCAGGATCCCTACTCACTTACAGCATCTGTCTGTGCGTAGCACAGCACACCTGCCTATTCACATGTGAAAAATCAATAGCCCTGCAGGGCAGTATTCATTCCTTTGGAGTCAAGCAACTTGTTTGAAGAAATGGAGGCAGAAATGGAAATGGCATGCCTCAGTGAGACCGAAGAGAGTCCAGGTGGAGGGCACTTTGGCAGGGGGCCAAAGAGAGGCTTTGGAAGGCGTTTGTTCTAGATAAGCCAAGTGACTGTTTAGTAAATACGTTAACCTAGGAGATGGAGCGGAGAGATGAAAGCGGTCAAGTAGACGGGAGTGATAGGAGAAAGGAGACTGGCTTCTGGAAATCTGGAGATGTCTAGGGGATGTGTGTCTCTCATATCTGAAAACGCATTCTCTTTGCTCTGACAGAAGCCGACATTGAAGCAACGTGTGCTGCTTGCACGCAGCTCCATCACACCTTGGAAGAAGGGCGCTTGCTGGGGAAGAAGTTTAAGGGAAGAAGAGTCCTGCTGAAGACCCTGTATAAACTAGTGGATGCTGGCTCAGACCCGCTCAGCCTTAAACTTGCAAAACTTATCCTAGCAGTAAGTTTGTCTTTCTTTTGTTCTAGCAGACTGCACACCATCGGTGCTTTGCCAAATGTTGGGTTTGTACATATTGCAAAATGATGAAAAATGCATTGTGTCTGTTTAGAATCTCGGAAAAAATTAAGAAAGTAAACTCACATCCCAGAACTGGACGAGAAAGTGATTCCTTAGGAATAAAGCTGAGAACATAGGGACCATTCCAACAAGCTTGCGTCCGGACTGTGCCTAGAATTTATTTGAAAAGGAAGATAGAGAAAAGGAAAGTTAAGTGAAGGAAAAAAATTTACATCAGCAAACATTTCCAGTCCAATTGTTCAAACAACTAGATTGGGCAGTCCAGGACAGTGCAGTCTGTTGTTTTTGCCCTGTGGTTTCTGCTGGGAGCCCAGCATTGTCTTATGATTTAAAATAAAGGCAAAGGCCAGGTGCTTTGTGAACCAGTGTGAAAGAGGAAACCAGCTGCGTGTGGTCACAGGAAGGTCCCTCGGTGGCCATAGAAATTCTCTGCAAAGTGTCAGGAGAAAAGGCCAAGATCAGATAAAAGCCTGTGGCAGCTCTGCCCAGAGCAAAGCCTGATGGGTAGCTTTGTTGTCATGGCCACAAGCCGTCAGAACCAAAAGGTAAGCCATAGCTGTCCTGGAATGTTCTAAGAAAGCGTCAACAACAAATGGATAACAACAGAAAATACCCCTGTTCACTCGTTTGCAGAGGAAGATGGAAAACGGGCTGAGTGGAAGGAAAGCCCAATAGTGCAGTGAACACGTCCATTTCAGCTCGAGAATGAAGTCTTTCATAAGCAGAATATTCAGCCACATTTTCTGTGTAATTGTGGGTAGAGACTACACGCTTACTGAGCTGTCATCATAAGCTATTCATTCTCTCCTCAGAGGTAGGAACGTGTGACTCAGTGCATGAGCCCTTAAAAGAGTGTTTCCATTCTAGGGCTCTGATGAGGGAGTTAGTTGTCCCAGGGAGGATCCAGGTTGCCAGCACTCAGGGACTGGATTTACCTTTTCACCTGGATTTTAGATGTTTTGTTTCATAATTTACCAAAAAAGGGAGGAAAAAGGGAAGAAAGAAAAGAGGAGACAGAAGGAATCACAGAACTATTAATTGCAGTGAAAATGTTAGCACTGTTATCTGTGATGCTGGGCAAATCAGTTGTGTGTGTGTGCGTGTGTCACAGTGTAACTGAATTAGGCCTTGTGAACTGGATGTGGAGTGAAACTTAAGTAGGTTACAATGCTGCCTGCCCCCAGGAATCTAGGTGCAGTGAAGTTCTGATGCAGCGTTAAGTGGCTTGGTGCCGCTTTCTTCTTCTTTGATTATTTGATGTTTCTGAGTGTTGCCCCTGCACGTGTGCATGTATGCCATGTATGTGCCTTGTCCCGTGGAGGCCAGAAGAGGGCATTGGATTCCCTGGAACTGCAGTTACCCGTGGTTGTGAGCCATCGTGTGGGTGCTGGGAACTGAACCTGGACCCTCCACAAAAGCAGCCAGTGTTCTTAACCACTGAACCATCCCCTCTAGTTCCCGGGCTGGTGCCTTCTTACCCACGATAGAGCCACCAGGTCAGAAGGGAGCGTCAAAGCAATGGTATGCAATTTCCTATTGGCTGCTTGGATCTCCTGTAACATGCCAGGGGTGACCAGTTTCGATGAGGCTTTAGGATATAGTTCTGCATAAATTCTCAAGACACTGTACCCTAAGAACCGTGGAGGAAAATGAACAGAGGCTAAAGATATGCAGAACGCCAATGGATTTCTTCTTCTTGTGGTTACTTTTTTGCTCACCAGTTTGATGTTACAGTTCAAACATTTAACAGTATTTTAAAACATGCAATAAGCGTGTGAGTTGTTCCAATTTCTTGAATTCTTTGGATCAAAAGAGATCTGCCAGGCAGCCATTTTAATTTTAACCCATTTTTAAAAACTCTTATGAAAATATGTCAGTTTGTATTAAGTGTGTTCAAAGAACACAAACATATTCGATCAGAGTACAACTATATTCTGGAAGTATAAAAAAATCTAGCACCTTTGCAGAGGGATAAGAATCAGAAAGAAATGCCCAATATGTTATTTGTGATTAGATATAGTGGGAAGGACAGAAATGATTTCAAACTTCTTTAATTTTGAAAACAAAACAAAAGCCTCATTTTTAATTTAAGAAGAAAACTACCCTACCTAGAAACCCTGCACCCCAGGAATTCAGCATAGCCCTGGGAACAGCAGCCAAACCCCCAGAATCCATCACTGAACTCTGAGGAGGAGACAGGAACTCAGCCAGCACCTCTGACCTCCGCAGTGCTGGCCACAGTGCTCCTCACTGGTGATACTTGGATGAAACAGAGACGCTTGTTTGGTTTTTTGTTGGTTGACTTTGTTTTTGTTCCTTGCTCCTTTTTACTGCAAATGGAAGCTGGAAGAGGGGCTGAGAGCTGCATTCAGTTCATTTCTTGGGGCGTTTTGTCCGGTGTAGAGTGCAGGCTACCCAAACATACTGGGAAGATGAGCTGGTCAGAGATTTCAGCCTCCCAGTGGAGTCTGCCAGCACATCTGCCCTGGCCCAGATGTGGGAAGGGGTTTCTGATTGCCTCAGCTCATTTGCTGGGGTATAAAGCCGTGTTGTAATCACTGTCTTAGTTTTGAAGTTCCCATCTCTGTTTTCTTCCTGAGCGGGGAAGGAATCTTTACTATGTCCTGAGAATGCTCTGACAATTGGTTAACATGTGGGTTCTGACCAGAGAGCTGTTGGGTGGGGGGGACTTGGCAGTCCCCGAACACTCAGTGAGAGGCGGCTCTGCAGGTGGTCTGCAGAGCAGGGGTGATGCCTGATGGGCAAGGTTCTCAGATCACTGTGCACAGGCCCAGAGCAGAAGCAGGAGGTGAAGATGCTCACCTGTGCACCTCCCTCTGCCTCCCTCCGCCTCACCAGCCACAGACAGCAGGTCCAGCGTTGTCTCCCTTAGGGAACAACCCCTGAACAGTGCTCAGTGCAATTTGTGGATCTAACACATAACTCGGGCATACTCTATTATCTTTTTTTAAATTAACTGAAAACTCAATAAAAATATTGGAGATAACTTTTTAAATAGTAACATAATGACCCTTGTGCCATCGTTTGCATACTGAGTCTTTATTTGTTCAGAGGACCCCATTCCTGCAGACAGTCTTTCACGCTGCTGCCGAGGGCACACCATACCTGACCCAGAAATTATAGACTTTTTCTTTTTAAGCCTGATAGGCTGGGTTTGAGCCTCAGAATCCACGTGATAGAGAGAGAGAGCCAACTCCTACAAACTGTCTTCTGGCTTCTATACTCTCTCTCTCTATCTCTGTCTCTCTGTCTCTGTCTCTGTCTCTCTCTCTCTCTCACACACACACACACACACTGTCACACGCACACACTTCTATCACACACATACATATACACAAGTAAACAATACAATAATGATAATAATGATGATGATAATGATAATAAAAGAGTGGGCCCGGTGGCACATACCTTTAATGCCAGCCCTCAGGAAGCAGTGCAAGTGAATCTTTGTAAATTCAAGGCCATTCTGGCCTACACAGTGAGACCCTGCCTCAGCAAAGCAAAACAAACAACAAAAAAAAAAAATACAAGTAGTAATCGTTTATGGAGTGCTTACTTAATTTAATGTTTTTGTCCTTTCACGGTGTGTTAGACTGTTCCCCATTATTGGCCATTCTTTACTACTTTAGGTAAAAGTGCAGCTAGTGTAAGACCTTGGTTCTGCTAGCCACTCTATTTTGATAAAAGAAAGCGCACTTCGAAATTGCCTTGTGTTTAATTGACTTAGTTTTGTTGTGCGGTTTAGAGAGTACAAACAATGATTACCTCAGAGCATTCCAGAAATAGCCCTGCAAATAAGCACAGCACAGTCTAATCCAAAGTATCAGTTTTAATTCTTTGATGCAACTGACAGAGGGGACAGGTTTCCTTTGTATTTTCTTTCCCTTGATCCTCAATTGATGGTATTCTAGATCAGTTTAATAATGACTTTGGTACCCTTCATCCTTCACTGTTGTGTTCTAAATAAATTACTCTATTCACTGACACATTCTTTAAAAAACATCTAATCATTTTACATATCTGTGCAAAATGTTTCATAGTGAGAAACAAACTCTTGTTATTAAAGTGTTCGTGTTTCTGGAACCACGTTAGATATCAGAGCTGTCACAGCTTGGTCCCAACTTTTCTAGCTTCTTCCCTGGATCATTTCTTATGTTTCAAACCCTCTCCCTGCGCTGAGTGTGGAGGTCTTGGTGGTGTGGAGCCTGCCTTTACCTCTGCCGTAGAAATGCAAGCGTGTTCTTTCCCTGCAGCTTAAAGTGAGCAGAAAGAACCTTCTGAATGTCTGCAAACTAGTATTTAAGATCAGCAGGAGCGAGGAGAACGACGCCCTGATGCAGAGCGACAACATCCCGGGTGAGTCTCGTTCAGCGCTCGGAGGCGAGGACGCTGCGCCCAAGCACAGATGTCAAGTCCCTAGAGGGAAATGAGAGAGAAGGGTAGCGAGACAATTGAGTTTCTAGGGAAATGCAGAGGTCTGGCGGCTGTCTTTCTCTGCTTCCCACGCTGGCTTTAAAGCAGCGTTTAGAGTCTAGTGTGACAGACTGGGTTTTGGTTTTCCTCCTTCAATGTGTGTAGGGATTGTTGTATGACTTGAGGAAATACTGTGTTAAAAAAGTCATTTCCTAAGTCTAGAGTTTACTGTTACAATAAACACACCTAAAAATTTTTGACATAATCAAAAATTCTAGTCTCTTGATATAATAGAAATAAGCGGGGGGGGGGGGGGCGGTTTGGAAAGATGGTTGTGACTTTTACAGAATGCTGTCTGGACGTGGTTCACTATGGAGCTACAGACGATTTGCCTACATTCACAGCCTAGCTAATGATGCCCAATTCCCGTGTCTCTAAATAATTAAGTAGACAGAGTTACCGTGATGAGAAAAGCCTTGAGGAGCTGTGCTGTTCCCGCAGAAGAGGCAGCTGTGGAAAGCAAAGTGGTCCTTTCTTGGGTAACAAGGGACAAAGAACTCAGCACACAGGGACGAAACCAAGGTTGAAAGAAAGAATGTCCAACATCAGATGGCTTAACTGAGAGTTACAGATCAGAACACAGAATCTAATGATCTCTTTGGCATTCTTACACTTGAACACACTGTCTCCATCTGACCTTGCTCAAATCAGCTGTAATCTGGGCCAGTCCGCGGGGTTTTGTTGTTAAGGTTTCTTTGTTTGTTTGTTTGGAACAGTAGTGGGAATCAAATTTAGGACAAAGCCCATGAGCCCTCTACCACAAGCTTCAGCCTGTTTGTTTACAGAGACAGGGTCTCGCTCTAAATGTAGCACAGGTTAGGCTCAAATTTGCTGCCATCCTCCTGCCTCGGATTCCCTAACGCTGGGAATATAGATGTTGTCACCATGCTTAGGGAGGGAGGCATGTGCGCTACACCCAAAAGATCCTTTCAGTAACAGATTGCTATTAAAGTTCCCTTGAGATCCGTGTCCCATTAGGAGAAGCAACAGATGCCTTCTCGCGATCTGTTGACATTTAATTCTTAGATTGCTTTTGTTACCCGTATTAGACAATAACTTGACATTTTTGTAACTTAAAAATAAGCTCTGGCTTATCCAGTATTATCCGGGCAGTGGTGGTGCACACCTTTAATCCCAGCACTTGGGAGGCAGAGGCGGGCGGATCTCTGTGAGTTCGAGACCAGCCTGGTCTACAAGAGCTAGTTCCAGGACAGGCTCCAAAGCTACAGAGAAACCCTGTCTCGAAAAAAAACAAAAAAAATTAAAAAAAAAAAGCTCTGGTAAATATTACTAAGAACCAAGGAATGGCATTTAGATAAAAGAAGGCTTTCTTGTTTGCATACGAACAGCCTCTCCTTCTGCCCTCCTGGCTAGTGTGGAGTTTTGTCATAGTTGAGACTTTGCTGCCTGAGGAGGAGCAGGGAGCATCTGCATGTAGCTTCCGATGAATATATTTTACAAAGTGTGTGCCAACATCTAATTTGCTGTTGTCCTTAGACGTTCACAGAAATCTGTCTCTTTGGCAGAGTCATTATTGGAGGTGCTGAGGGCCGAAGACCTGCAACGTAACCCCGAAGCCTTCTTATACTGTATGGGAGCTCTGAAATTCATCTCCGGGAGTCCAGGGTTCCTTGCTGAGATGATCGGCAAAGGTGCGGTAGAAATACTGATGACGCTGATAAAGCAAATGAACGAGGACACGAAGTACGGTGCATGCCTGCCCAACTGGGGCGACTTGTTAGTCCAGGTAAGGGTTTATGTAAAGAGGTTAGAGGTGCAAATGGTGCTAAAGGAACAGTTGAGAAGCCTCTGTAGCAGGAGGGGATCCAGGGTCTCAGAGATCCAACGTGGTGACCACTGGCCAGTCAGTGTGTGCCCTGTTGAGACGATGCCATGGATTTGGACCCTGCCGTATTGTTTGTAGATAATCACTCCCACTGTCCTGCAAAGAATGTGAGGCTGAAAGCCAGGCTTGGGGTATACACCTGGAACTCGGACTTGAGAGAGGGGCAGGGATCAAGAGTCCAAGGTCATTCTCAGCTAAGAAATGAGTTTTAGGCCAGTCTGGGCTTCTTGAGACCAAGGAAGGGAGAGAAAGAAGTAGTAAGGAGGGAAGGAGGGAGAGAGGGAAGGAGGGAGGGAGGGAGGGAGGGAAGGAACGAGGGAGGTGAGACTTGAACTGGGTCTGATGGCACAGGCCTGTCAAATCCACCCAATCAGGAATCTGAGGCAGGAGAATTGAACCTCATCCAGGCTCCTCAAAATAGAAAGTAAAGAGAAGGCCTAGGAGGAGGTCAGTGGAGAAGGATGAGGAGAGGAGGTCAGTGGAGAAGGCCGAGGAGGAGGTCAGTGGAGAAGGCCGAGGAGGAGGTCAGTGGAGAAGGCCGAGGAGGAGGTCAGTGGAGAAGGACGAGGAGGTCAGTGGAGAAGGCCCCACATACTCAAGATCCCAGTTTCCATCCTCAGCACAGGAAATAAAAGTAACGGAGATGGCGGCATGGGGGATGGAAGCGTATGCTCTTTGCATCTCAGTTTGTGCGATGCTGAGAATTTCTAGGACAGACGCTAAGACTGTTTGTGACTGATAGCCACAGCCACATCTCCAGCTTGCAATGACAAGGGAGTTGATGATATTGGGTGGAGTTCTGTCATAGGCTCTGCAGATGCCACAGCTCTGGGCACCACAGGAAAGCAGGTAAAAAAAAAAAACACGTATAATTCATCTAGCCAGAGCAGGAAGAAAAATTTTTCTCTGAGTTATAGAGTTTTATTATGGCTCTTGTGACAGATTAAATTTCACAGTTAAATTATTTCCACCAAAACGTGTCTAGCTCTCATTTTCTTTTGTAGATGAGATTTTTACCCTTAATAGCATTTATATATCAAATAATAGCATCTTTGATGTAATAACTCATGGGATCTGAAATGTGCTTGTCAATTAACGAGGATGGATTGAACCTTTAGAGTGTGCTAAACCATTTGGAGAGCATGATAAAAATTAGATTTACACCCCGACTTCACGATTCTTGAAATATTTATGGTGATTATTAATTTTAGATTTCGGTCCTCCATTTTGAAAAAGCCTGTAAAAAGAAAAACTCCTTTGATCATAAACAAGGCAGAAATCCACTGGCACGCTGCATTTCGGCGAGGTGGGCTTGTGAAACATTCTTTTCTTTTTTAAGATTTATTTTATTTATTATGTATACAGTATTCTACCTGCATGATTGCCTACAGGCCAGAAGAGGGCATCAAATCTCATTACAAATGGTTGTGAGCCACTATGTGGTTGCTGGGAATTGAACTCAGGACCTCTGGAAGAGCAGTCAGTGCTCTTAACCTCTGACCCGTCTCTCTAGCCCATAAAGCATTCTTTTCATGTTGACAGTATTTTGGAATATTTATTTATTTTTCTCTTTCGAACATAGTTATTTCTGATTATACAGTCATGGTCATTTCTGTTAAAATGTGAGGAGAGGTATAATCATCTGTATACAAATATTAAATCACCTGAACTAGGTGTGGTACACAACTGTAGTCCTCTCTCGGCCTGCTACCTGTGGATCAGGATGTATAGCTCTCAGCTACTGCCCCAGCACCATGCCTGCCCGTGTCCTGCCAACATGATCATGGACTAACCCTGTAACCTGTAAGCGAGCCCCCAATTAAATGCTTTATTTTATGAGTTGCCTTGGTCATGGTGTCTCTTCACAGCAATAGAACAGTGACCAAGACAACCTCAAATTCTCAAGCATGCATATCTTGAGAGTCTTATAACATTTTCACTTGGGAAGGAGAAGGTTTTGAGACAGAGTCTCTCTGTATAGTTCAGGCCTGCCTCAAGATCATGCATTTTTTTCTTCAGAGTGCTGGGTTGTAGACATGTACCTCAGCACCTGGCCCCTTCTAATTTTTCAATGTCGCAGCAGCTTGGGCATCCTTGTCTCATTGAGGAAACTTTTCCCAATTTGTTATATGTATGTGAGAACATTTTATATCATAAGAATAAAATAAAATCCGTTGATATAAAGGAACAGTTAGTGCTGATGTCATAAAGGAAATGGGGCGCTAGATAGGTATGATTGTCAGGACCCTAATGTCAGCCCTCATGAGCTGAAAGCCAGAAGATTTTAAGTTCAAGGGCAGCCTGAGCTATGTAACTGGGTGTTGTTTCAAAAAATAAATACATAAACATACCCCTACCCCTCCTTCCAAACAGGAAGAAATCAGACCTCTGCTATGTCATTTAGCTCAGAGCTTTGCTGCCTCTGTTCTTGTTTTGATTTCTCTTTTCCGGGATTAGCCATGAACTCGCTGGGTCATCCCTCCCATTCATTTTCCTCCAGGGGACGCAGTAGAATTCAAGGCCAGCCTAGCTATATAACAAGATACCCCCTCCAAAAATAACTTTTAGTCAAAAAAGAAAACAGACAAGAAACTGCTTTGTGTCCTATGGATAATAAAATATAAGCAACATGACGCCATCACAAAATTATGACCATGCAAACACATGTGCACAGATCTGTGCTCCCACATAGGAAGCAGCTCAGAGACCTGTGCCGTGGACTGCCTCAAAGCACCCTCAGTCCATCTGCTGGGACAGAGGCTGCCTTCACACCCAGCCTTCATCTCCACTACATCTTACCTGTGTCTGTGTCTCTTAACTGAGGCTACTGTGTCTGGATGTCACCATGCTAGCTGTGGGGTCCCTGCTCTGTGGTACGGATGCTCAGGGTCCTGCAATACATTCGCCGTCCTGCCTCTCTCATCCCCAGGTTCTGACCTCTTCTGTCCCTTCTGCCCCCTGGGCCACTCTCTACAGTCCAACCCAGGAGACACACTCTGCGCCACAAATCTAACCTCCCAACACTCACCCACAGAATCTTACTCTCCCCCCACTCTAGAAAGAATCCCCCAAGGACCTTACTTATTTCCAGTTTGAATAGTTAGCATTCTTTTCTCTTGACACCAGTTTCCCCAATCCTCCGAAACCTCGGGGTCCAGCAACAGATGGTCTCTTCCCATGTGTTGGACTCCAACAAGGCAACTTTAGGGAAGCGGGACGGGTTAGACCTGTCCAGAGCCTTCAGTGTGTATGTCTGATAAAGAGGCCCTGGAAGGGCATCCAGGCTCCTGAGGCTCCCAAGGTTGTGAGCGGCACAGACACTGTCCAATGGCTCCCGCTGGTGTCATGCCCCTCCCCTCTCCTCTTGTTGTTATCAGAGTTCAAGTGATATACATTCCAATATATACAACAAAGCTGTTTTTCAAAATGCCTCGTTCTGGAGTCAGCTGGTTCTGAAGTCTGGTGTGAGCAGCAGGTTCTGAAGTCTGGTGTGAGCAGCTGGTTTTGAAGTCTGGTGTGAACAGCTGGTTCTGAAGTCTGGTGCGAGCGGCTGGTTCTGAAGTCTGGTGTGAACAGCTGGTTCCGAAGTCTGGTGTGAACAGCTGGTTCTGAAGTCTGATATGAACTGTCTGCTCCTTGAGCAAAGCCAAGAGCAATCATTTTCCAAGTGTTTGTGTGATTTCTCCATGCCACGTTTGGATGGTGAGGTGACTGTGGTCAACAGGACAGCTGCCAGTGGGGACAGCTCTTCAGTGATCCTTACCACCAGAAAACATCACCCAAGACCTATTAAGTTCCCACACGGCCAGTGTTCCATTTGTTCTGTGTAGCAGACAAACACGCATCATATAATTTTGGTGTTTTGACAACGTGAGATGCTTTGAGGACTGAGCCCACCCGTGCTCTGGAGACGGCAGTCGTGTGAGATGCTCTGAGGACTGGGGCCTCCTGTGCTCTGAAGACGGCAGTCGTGTGAGATGCTCTGAGGCCTGAGCCCACCCGTGCTCTGGAGACGGCAGTCGTGTGAGATGCTCTGAGGCCTGAGCCCACCCGTGCTCTGGAGACGGCAGTCGGTGAAAGCACAGATGAAGCTAAGAACTGTTAAACTCAGGAGTACACGGAGGAAGAGGAACATAGGCTAGCTGGAAGGCCGGGTCCCTTAAAGCCCATAATAAATTGCCTGCCCAAACGGAGCAGTGGAGACAGAAATAGATTAGGCAGTGTTGATCAGCAGTGGCTATCATAAGGCTTTATCTTTATCTGTAAAGGATAATTTTTGGGAAGGCATAGCCTTAGAACTGAGAGAGTCCTGGAGTGGCCTTTGTCAGAGAGACTGACCTGTTGCCGGGTGTGGAGAGGCTGCTGTGTTCATAATCTCAGCCTGTGGGAGGTAAGACAGGAGAGATGTGAGTTTGAAAGGTGAAAAATAAATAAAACTCTTTTTTCTTCTTTTCTTTTTTCTTTTTTTTTTTTTTTTGGTTTTTTGAGGCAGGGTTTCTCTGTGTAGCCCTGGCTGTCCTAGGACTTGCTCTATAGATGAAGCTGTCTCTGAAATCACAGAGATCCACCTGCCTCTGCCTCCCCAGTGCTGGGATTAAAGGCACGAACCACCACCATGCAGTTAAAACTTGTAAAAATTGCATAGTGAGGTCCCACCACCCGGCTTCTCCAGTGATGACATTTATCTAACAGGAAGGACCTCGTCAAAAGCTGACGTGATGAGGGCACGCTACACCTGACTACAGCTTTGTCTCTGCATGTTTTGCTTAGCACAATGTCCCTAAAGTAACTAAACTTTGGGGGATCATAACCCAGGGGGTTGGTTCTAATTTTTTGATGATATGCAGATTGTAATGGCTTAGTTGTCGGTTGAAATGGGACGGCTATCTTTCATTAGGAACGTCCCTGTTCCTGGAAAGCAATACCTCATCCCCCAGGTCACTTACCCCTGACATAAGAGAGCAGGCATTCAGAGTCTAGGCCCGCCCTTCTCTCTCCTCTGCCCTTTCTTAGGAAGCAGCTTCCCAGAGGTGACTCACACTTGCTTCTGATTCTCCGAGGACAGCCGGTCAGAAGATGCCGGGAGACTTGGCTCTCCCGATCGTGTAATACCTTGGGTTCTGTCTGAACTGTGGAAGGGTGGGGCCCATCAGCATGGTTAGGAAACGAATTTTATAGCTAAGTCCTCCAATGCCTTTTACCTGCCCAGCGACAGGCTCTGTCTGTCCCTGGTGCTTCAGAAGATACGATGTTGTGATGTAGCTTCCTTTACAAGAGGAAAGGAGAAGCAGGGCCAGGCCTGGACAGAGCCACCAGCCAGGAAGGAGGTCGGGCACAGACTGGGCAGGAAGGCGAGGGTGGGGAAACAGGATCCATGCTCACAGTGTGCAGAGAGCCCTTTGCTTGCCATGACGTTATCATGTCCGCTGAGCCCGGCCTCTTCCCTGTAAGTATATTCACTATGGCGATGAGGAAATGTCACTAGCCTTTAACACGAGACTGTGAAACCCAGCTTTAAAATTTCCTCACTTAGCAGTTCTTAGCTTCTGAGATAGGATCTCTGGAACTCAGGATGCTCCTGCCTCTGCCTCCCTGCTGCTAGAGTTACCACCGCACACCATACCCATTATTTGATTTATTTGCTTGTTTTCGAGACAGGGTTTCTCTGTGCAGCCCTGGCTGTCCTGTAGACCAAGCTGGCCTCGAATTCACAGCCCTCCTGAGGGCTGGGATTAAAGGCTTGCCCCACTACAGCCCAGAACCATGCCCATATAGTGGCATTTCACTTATATTTTAATAAATAAAGCTTGCCTGAAGATCAGAGAGTGGAACAGTCCCACTGGTCAGCCTTACAGACCCGGCAGTGGTGGCACCCACCTCTAATCCCAGTAGCCACACTAGTTTGCCCTAGAAACTGGGTGGAGCATGCCTTTAATCCCAGTGGTGCACACCTTTAATCCCAGCCTAGAGACGATTATAAAACAGGAGGAGACAGCTCTAAGTCCCAGACTCATTCTGAGATTCCTAAAGGCAGGATCACCATTTTCGGACTGAGGTAGAGGTAAGAGCCAGTGCCTGGCTGTTTTGCTTTTCTAACCTTCAGGTTGGACCCTAATTTCTGTCTCTGAGTTTTTATTCATCATGCTTCACGCCCATTCTGTCTCAGTAGCTATTAATGCATCTTCTCCAGACCCCCTTCCCTCATGTTGATGCACTGACATTCTATATAATTTATACAACTTCCAGATTCCCTCTTAATGATGTCTGATTATTAAAACTAAAAGGATCAGCCATATAATCATTTTTCCCCAAGGCAAAAAGTCCTCCAGGTAGTAAAGAGATACCCAATAATGGACACCGGCACAGGCTAGAGCCTCAAAATAGGACATTGTGGGTGGGAAGGACGGGGTACTTCCTGCTGGCTGGGGAGGAAGGAGCCCTTGCTGCTGTAGTCAAAGACCCGTGGCAGGAGATGTGGGGGGCAGACCTCAGCAGCCGTGTGAGTGAACAACTTTCCTCTCCGTCTGCCTTCGTGGACTTCCGTGAGATTCTTGGAAAACTCTGGCTCTGACAGTTTGGTATATGCAGTGACAGTGTGGTTGGTGTCTTGTATTTCCGCCAGACTGTATTCACCCTATGTGAGACAATGTGAAACCCCGTGGGTTACCGCAGAGGCTTGGATTCGGGCACATATGTGGTCTCCGTTGGGCAGAAGTCCAAAGCCTGAGTGTACTTTCATTAGTGGAGGGAGGTGGGTTCAGCTGAGGTTAGCAACAGCGTAGCCTTGGCGGTTCAGCCATGGGGCCTCGTTTGTGGTCTCCGGTGACTCTGTTTATGTTTTCACGGCGTCAGTGGGAAGCAAACCATCCTCCAACTGGCAGTTGAAATAAAACTTGGTGGACTTGGGGCATGGATATCCTAGACAACTGACAGATGAAATAAATGTGTTTCAAGACAAATGCCAAGTAGGATGGGTGAAGCAATGGACAAGGAGTCTGAAGTCCAGGACTCTGGGCTACCTGGATGCTTGCATGTGTCCCGCACCAGTTTCCCCGGCTCGGTAACAAGGAACGTGTTTTTCCTGCCTGCTCCAGGTTGTTCCAAGCAGCAAATGAGATGCTGCAGACAAGCAATTTTGTCACCATGGAGTAGCTTGTCAGATCGTAAACACAAAACCTTTCTCAACCCCAAAGAATAAAATGGAATCTTGATACGGACTATGGTTGAGGAAACGTGGTATAGTTCCCAGACTCCTTAATCATATGGCACGCAAAAGTTTCTCTGAAGGATTCTTTTTAGATTGGGGAAATCAGTCTCCCATGGTAGTGTCCTGAATGAGGGCCAAGTTCCTAGGGTGCTCACCAGCTTGCTTAACCTCAAATCCTAAGGGAGAGTTCTGAGATGGGATGTTAGGGCCATTCAGATTTGTGGCACCCCATATTCCCAAATGGTAGCTGCTGCTTTTAGACTAGTAGGGAGGCGGGTGGTGGTGGCACACGACTCACATCCCAGCACTCAGGGAGGCAGAGGCAGGCGAATCTCAATGAGTTTGAGGCCTGCGTGGTCTACAGAGTGAGTTCCAGGACAGCCAGAGATAACACAGAGAATCCTTGTCTCGAAAACCAAAACCAAACCAAAACAAAAGTTCCTGTTCACTGAGTTGCTCTCTCAAGTTCCAGGACGGAACTTGTCTACCAGGGAGGAGGAAAGGAGGAGACACTCTGGGAGGAGACAGTTGGGGTGCTGGGCGAGAAGTGGGACTCATGCCCACCACATAACTTTCTTTTTTGCTCCCCACTGGAGCAGAGACTGACAACAAGGGGGACCCAGCTGCTGGGCCTCTGCTGTGGCTGAAACCGGGGTTCTCAGAGTCTAAGACAAAGTTTTCCCTGGTTTGCTAAGGCTTTTCTAGTTCATTGCTCGTCAAAAATACAATTTAAAATTGATAATTATATACCAAGAGTCAATTTGAAAAAAGAAGTATATTAAGTTTTAGGGGTTCTGGATATATATATATATATATATATATATATATATATATATATATAGCATTTAAAAGGCTGTCTGAGCCTTTATAAATTATCTAATCTCTTCTTAATGTTGTTTTCTCCATTAAAATGGGTTCCCTAGGATTGAGGGTTTAGTTTCATGATCGAGTGCTTGCCTCGCAAGTACAAGGCCCTCGGTTCAGTCCCCAGCACCAAAGAGTAAAGTAAAATAAGAATGGGTCTCCTGACGGTGACTGCACAGTGAGACTTCAAGACTCAGCAAGCTCAGTGCAAGACAGGCAGCATTGCCAGGCTCTTGGGGTGCAGCAGAGACGCGAGCATAGAGTTGCAGTGGATAAGTAGCCATGGCCAAGATGGAATGTTTCTCCCTTGATAAACTGCAAAAATTTAGACCCTCTTTGTTCCAATCACCGTCTAACAAAAGCAGAGACAGTGAACTCTTCTTCCTCTTCCTCTTCTATTTCCTTTCCCTCTTCTACTTCCCCTCTTCTTTCTCCTCCTCCTCTTCCTCCTTCTCTTTCTCCTCCTTTCTTCCCTATAGACAGCTGCCTCCTGGCTCTGCCTACCCCCTCCCTTGCTGCAGATGAAGTACTGCAGCTCCTGCTTTCTGCTTTGTTTCCCGGTGAAATGGCAATTGGGAGTTGTGAGAGGATGTCTCCTGCAAGCCCTTTAGATGCTAAATGGGCATCATTTGACCTCTGCTTTCCCTAAAGAAAGGATTTGAGATGGTTCAAGAGATTATGTACAAGAAGTAACAATAACTAAGGAGAATCGGGAAGTGGGAGAGCATAAGAGGAGAGCAAACACATCTCTGAGAGAAGTGTGGGACTCCCTCAGCTCCAGCCTTCAGGGCTGCCCTGAGCAGATAACCACCCACAGAGCTCGGGTCTGGAGCTATCCTGGTTCAGCTCCATGCCTTGCTAGTCAACTGTGAGTTTTTCATGGATTTAAGTTTCACTTCCATGGAAGGAGCTCAAGAGTTGGAGTGAAGGTCAGAGTTAGGGGTGGAACTTGCCCTTCTGATCACTGCGGCCCCTCCCCCAGCTGCCCACTTTAACCTCTCCTTTAACTCAAGTCCAGATGGATTAAAGATCTCAATATCAATCTGAGCACACTGAACCTGATAGAAGAGAAAGTGGGATATAGTCTACAACATATGGGCACAGGAGACAACTTCCTACGTATAACCCCTGTAGCACAGACAATAAGGGCAACATTGAATAAATGGGACCTCCTAAAACTGAGAAGCTTCTGTAAAGCAAAGGACACTGTTATTAAGACAAAAAGGCAACCTACTGATTGAGAGAAGATCTTCACCAACCCCGTAACAGACAAAGGTCTGATCTCCAAAATATATAAAGAACTCAAGAAACTAGACTTCAAAATGCTAATTAACCCAATTAAAAATGGGGTACTGATCTGAACAGAGAATTCTCAACTGAAGAAGTTCAAATGGCCAAAAGACACTTAAGGTCATGCTCAACCTCCTTAGCAATCAGGGAAATGCAAATCAAAACAATTTTGACATACCATCTTACACCTGTAAGAATGGCTAAAATAAAAACCAATGATAGCCTATGCTGGAGAGGTTGTGGGGTAAAGGGTACACTCATCCATTGCTGGTGGGAATGCACACTTGTGCAACCACTTTAGAAAGCAGTGTGGAGGTTTCTCAGGAAATTCGGGATCAACCTACCCCAGGATCAAGCAATACCACTCCTGTGCATATACCCAAGAGATGCCCTATCATACTACAAAAGCATTTGTTCAACTATGTTCATAGCAGCATTATTTGTAATAGCCAGAACCTGGAAACAACCTAGATGCCCCTCAATAGAAGAGTGGATAAAGAAAGTGTGGAATATATAGGCATTAGAGTACTACTACTCAGCGGTAAAAAAACAATGACATCTTGAATTTTGCATGCAAATGAATGGAAATAGAGAACACTATCCTGAGTGAAGTAACCCAGACCCAAAAAGATGAATATGGTATGTACTCACTCATTAGTGGATTCTAGCCATAAATGAAGGACATTGAGTCTATAATTCATGATCCTAGAGAAGCTAAGTAGGAAGGTGACCCCCCCCCAAAAAAAAACCATGTAGTTATCCTCCTGGATATTGGAAATAGACAAGATTTCCAGGAAAAAATGGAGAGCTCGGGGATGGGGGTGGGATGGGGGTAAGGGGAGATGGGGAGGGAGAGGTGAGAAGGAGAAGATGGGGAGAACTTGGGAGAATGGGACAGTTGGGATGGAGGAGGAATGGATATGGGAGCAGGGAAGTATATATCTTAATTAAGGGAGCCATTTGAGGGTTGGCAAGAAACCGGACTCTAGAGGGGTTCCCAGGTGTCCAAGGAGTTGTCCCCACCTTGTTCCTTGAGCAGCTGAAGAGAGGGTGCCTGAACTGGCCCTATACTATAGCCACACTGATGAATATTTTGATTATCACCATAGAACCTTCATCTGGCAAAGGATGGAGATAGAGACAGAGCCCCACACTGGAGCACAGGACTGAGCTCCCAAGGTCCAAATGAGGAGCAGAAGGAGAGAGAACATGAGCAAGGAAGTCAGGGCCGCGAGGGATGCACCCACCCACTGTGACAGTGGGGCCGATCTAATGGGAACTCACCAAGGCCAGCTGGACTGGGTCTGATGGAGCATGTGATCAAACCAGACTCTCTGAACGTGGCTTACATGGAGGGCTGACTGAGAAGCCAAGGACAATGGCACTGGGTTTTGATTCTACTCCATGTGCTGGCTTTGTGGGAACCTAGTCTGTTTGGATGCTCACCTTCCTAGACCTGGATGGAGGTGGGAGGACCTTGGACTTCCCACAGGGCAGGGAACCCTGACTGCTCTTTGGACTGGAGAGGGAGGGGGAGGGGAAATGAGGTAAGGGGGAGGGAATGGGAGGAGGGGAGGAGGTGAAAATTTGTAATAATAATAATAATAATAATAATAAGTCTCTTAAATGGGGGAAGTTTGCCTCCTCCCCACTCTTCCCTTCCTCCTCCATTCCCTTTTCTTTCTAGGTCTCATCCTCCCAGCTGCCAATGACTAAACACTGAAAAGCTTTAAGAATTGGATTATTGGATTGGAGAGATGTCTCAGAAGTTAAAAACACTTGTCGCACTTGTAGAAGACCCAGGTTCACTTCCCAGCACCCATGTGAGGGCTCATAACAGCCTGTAACTCTAGTTCCAGGGACCCCAATGCCCCTCTGGCCTCTGTGGGCACCAGGAACTTACATGGTGTACATGCACACAAACACTCAAACACATAAAAAGTAAATAAACCCTAGGAAGAGAGGGAGGAAGGGAGGGAGGGAAGGAGGGAGGGATTGTATACCAGAGGGTCTCTCCATGGGAGAAGAGGTACACAAAAGCAATGATTTTGTGTGTGTGTGTGTGTATGATATATATGTATATATAATTTATATATGTCATATATTTATAATATAAATTATATATACATATAAAAAAGGAATATGTATATATATATATATATACACACACACACACACACACACACACACACACATATAAAAAGGTTGCAGAGGGAGAAGCTTGCAAGGTGGTGTTGCCACAGAAAAGAGGCACTGAATAGTCACCACGCCATCTGTGCAAAGAAGTGGAGCTAGCTGGGCCCTGCAGGTGAGCAGGGGTAGTTGAGGAAGACACGCTGAGTGAGGACAAATGTTGGAAGGCAGGAGTCAGGAGGGGGTGAGCATGGTACATGGAGGGGGAAGGAAAGAGGCAGGTACCCGAGGTGAATCTAGAGGCACGGACTGAGATTGTGAGGGCACGGAGGGTGTGGATGTTAACCCTTGGCTTTGGGAGGTCAAGGGAGGGGAGGTTTTTGAAAGCCCCTCACCACAGTGAGTGGCCGTAGGGAGAGCAGAACAGAGCAGTGGCAGATGGTGTCTACTCAGGGGCTATAGAGATTGGCAGGAGATGAAGTTATGGGAGAGATGGTGGAAGCCAGAGCAGGCACTGAGCAGGGGAGCTTTCTTTTGTATGTGTTCACACCAGCCTTGAACCTGGGGGCTCAGTGGCAAAAATACAAACACAACACCTGCCCCCTGAAGCTCCTGGCCCAGAGTAGACAGGCGGCGAGAACTGCCGGCGAGAGCTTAGGGCTGAGTTCTTGTGGGGTCAGTGGTAGGGGTGACGTTTGAGTGATCGGGAACAACCAGATCCCAAGGTCACGGTTGGGCCACCAAGTCTTATCTTGAGACGAATGGACACAGTCACCAGGGCTTCAGGTGACAGAGAGCAGAGAGCAGGGGGAACTTTGTGGACCCGGGCACCCAGACTTATGACATTACATGCTGAGGCATTCCTAGATAGTTTTCACGCAGGTGTATAAGCTTAACGCATTTTTTCCTGCCAGCACTACAGGTGACAAGTGTGGAACTGCATAAGATATCATAATTACCCCTCTAATGTGTGCACACCCTGCTATACATCATATGCAGAAACAGGGATTTAAGTCATATGACATAGAATGTATTCATGTGTGCCTCCACTCCTGTTGTGGGCCTTTTTGAGAGTAGGGGATAGGATCTCACTCCAGGCTGGCTCTAACTTATGTAGCCCACCTTGGTATCAACTCACAATCCCCCTGACTCAGCCTTTGGAGTGTTGGAATTACAGGTGTGAGACATTATGCCCAGCCACTGGGTCTGGGAGGCTGCTTGTTTGTCCTGGCTGCCCAGAACCAAAATAACCACACAGAAACTGTATTAATTAAAACACCGCTGCCCCATTAGCTCTAGCTTCTTATTGGCTAACTCTTACATCTTAATATAACCCTTTTCTATTAGTCTGTGTATCACCACAAGGTCGTGGCTTACCAGCAAAGTTTCAGCATGTATATCTCTGGCAGCAGCTCCATGGCATCTCTCCGACTCTACCCTTCTTCCTCCCAGCATTCAGCTTAGTTTTCCCTGCCTACCTAAGTTCTGCCTTGCCATAGGTCCAAAGCAGTTTCTTTATCCATTAATGGTAATCACAGCACACAGAGGGGTCTTTTATGAAGCAGGAACCCCGAAGGACCATCTCACCTTTAGGCAAATTTAGCATTCATCTCTCTGCGGGTCCTGCCTGCTCAGGTAAGCAGTCCAGGCAAGAGCAGTTTCTTGCCCAAATGTCTAGCAAACTCCATAAGGAGCCTCTTTGATGCCCATCTTCCTCTTGAAGTAGCTGGTGCTGCCAGGAGCAGACATATCTCATTGTCATGAAAAGTCCTAATTTCTTAAAACATTTAAATGTCATATTCTGAAGGTCTCTGAGAGATTTGAAGAATACCTATCTGTCTGAAATACATCTCTGTACATCTAGAAAATCTAACATGACTAGAAGCTTGACTATTATAGATGATTCTCTATTAACCTAAATTTCTTTATTATACATTACATTTTTAAATTAGCTGTACAAACACTACCTTAATCAAGAGCAGAAATATAACAAAATTGACCTTACATTTTAATCAATAAACCAAGGTCCATACCAATGCAAATTATTCATATTTATATTACTGTGTCATTTACAAAGAATGTGTGTTTGGTGCAGAAGAACTTTTAACTTTTTCTAATGAGATGAGAAAAGGGAGTGGGGAGGGATAAATTAGGGTTTAAGTAAGAACTAATAGTTCCTAGGGATCCTAAAGTTTGGGAGGTTGGTGAGGGGGCATGGTGACTGAACATCATATAATACCCCCACAGTTCCTCAGCTATGGCAGACAGAGAACAGAGAAAGGAAATTGTCCTCATAGCATGGTTGGCATGTGTGTTCCTGGCTTCCATAGGCTCTGTCTGCCCTGGGGAAAGACAGGAATCACTGGGACACTGGTTCTCCAGTCTCTGGGGGGCGGGGGGATGATCAGAGTGACTGAACTATTCTTTAGACCAGAGGTTCCCAACTGCTGGGTCACAACCCCTCAAACAACCCTTTCCTGGGAATTGCCTAGGACCATCAGAAAACACAGGTATTTACACTACGATTCACAGCAGCAAAATTGCAGTTTTGAAGTCGCAACAAAAATAATTTTATGGTTGGGCTCACCATGCTGTGAGGAGCTGTAGGAAGGCTGAGAACCACTTTTAGGCTAATGAAATAGCCCAGGTGCCTGGCTATTTCTGCGGGGGGGTGGTGATGGGAGGAGCTTCACTTCATTGATACAAAGAAAAGCCAAGCAAGGGCAACAGTCATTACAATTTTTGTTGTTTACTTGGTTTGTATTTTTGTTGTTGTTGTTGTGTTTTTAATTTTGAGACACGATCTTCTAGCTCAGGCAGAGTTCAAACTCTTTTTGTAGTCAAGGCTGGCTTTGAGCCACTGAGCCACCCATCTCCACCCCCAAACACTGAGGTTCCAGGTGCACGCTGAAGCCTAGGTGCCTACAGCGCTGCCTTCCTTCCGCATAGAGCCTTACAGTGTACAGAAACCATCTCCACATCTCCTACAGTCCACCCACACCACCACCCAGAATGTGATCACGGGAAGCCCATTCCGCTTCCCACAGATGAGGATGTAAGAGGTTGAGGAGTGAGCCACGATCCTAATCACACCACAGTGGGGAGAGTCAGTTTCATCTTGCAGGTCCATGCTCCCTCCCCACTTCTGGGAGAAGCTCTTCAGTAAGGGGACAGAGCCACCCTGTGCAGTGGACACCAGCAACACCATCCACACATCCCATTCCTCATCTCATCTCGCACTGACCAGACAGCCTGTTGGTGCCACCCACCAAGGTGATGTGGGAGAGCAAGGAAGCAAGCCAGGCTGGAGTCGGGGACAGAGTGACCATCACTAGTGCTTTGCCGTGGGTCCCGTGGGGAAAGCTCACACTGAGACTAAAACTGCTAGACAGCAAAATTACTGTCACAGATTTTCCAACTTGCTTTCTCCTTGACCCTAAGACAAAAGCCCAAAGCAAAAAGTATTCTTTAAAAAAAGCTTTTAACAAAATGTGCTAAATTCGTCAGAACTCAGTATCTGCCTCCTTGACTAAAACGAGACCGAAAGTCTTCCGTAACGACTGGCTTCATCATTCAGTGTTCCTCAGAAGACTTTAGAGGGGGACACACGCCTGGAACCTCAGCCTTGGAGAGGAAGAGGCAGGGGGATCAGACGCTACATAGCAAGTGTGAGGCCAGACTGGGCTACACAGGATCCTGTCTCAAAAACAACAGCAGCAACAACAGAGAATGTGGGGGCTTCTGAGATGGCTCAGTGGGTAAAGGCACTTGCCACCAAGCCCCATGACCTTAGCCTGCCCCCCGGAACACACATGGTAGAAACAGAGAACAGTTGCTCTTAACTTCTGCATGAGTGCCACAGCATATGAGTACTTCTCCCCACAGGGTGCATGCGTGCGCGCGCGCACACACATACACACACACACACACACACACACACAAAATAAATAAATAAATAAATAAATAATAAATAAATGTAATAAAAATTAGAAAAAAACGTATTTGGAGTGGGAAGGTTCTAATATGCAGAATATGGAGTACTCTCATGACTGTGACAGGGTCAGTCAAAGACAAGATGGTGATTGTTTAACGTGAGGGTTTGGTAAATGGTTTACTTAAAATATTAATATTCCATCTACATGCTTTTGTATTTGTTTGTTTGAGACAGGGTCCCTCTTGTAGCCCAGGCTGGCCTTGAACTTGTAGCTGTTGTGTCTCAACTTCCTTGTGCGTGCTGAGACTATAGTCACGTGTGTCCACACCAGTGGTCTCCCATTCTTCACAACTACCTGTGCCCAGCACCACCATTCCCCCACCCCACGCCCCCAAGGGCACTCCTAGGAGGCATGGGTTTCCTAGTGGTCGCCCTGGTTTTAAGTTTTAATAAAACGACAGCTCACGTTCTCTTAGACAACTGCCACGCTGAGAAACCTGGCCGACTCACCCCTGACGAGGAGCAAGCTCCTGAGCCTCGGGGCCTTCCCCCAGCTCTGCACGGTGCTGGAATACTACACGGACGACAAGGATGTCTGTACCAACATTGCCAGAATATTCAGGTAGGTAGACCAAGCCAACGAAGACCCCTCACTAAAGATGCCACACGGGTTAGTCTTTGTGACCCGGGTATGAAGTCAGGTCACCAGGGAAGAAGAAACCTCAGCTGAGGAATGGTCGCCAGCAGATCGGCCTGTGGGTATGTCTGTGGCACATTTCTTGATTAACGTGGGGTGTGGCCCAGCCCGCTGTGGGAAGCACATCTGGACGGGTGGACCTGGGCTCTCTAGAAGGTTGGGTGAGCAAGCTGTGGGAGGCAAGCCCTGGACTGCATTCTCCATGGCCTCAGATTCAGTTCCTGCTTGAATGTCCCTCAGCGATGGCCTGTGGCAGGGAACAGGAGCTCAACCAGCCCTTTCCTACCCCGAGTTGGTCTGAGTCAATCAATGTGTTATCTCGGCAAAGAGAAGCCAGCTGGAGCAAACGTTAACACGCATCTTGAGTTCCCTCTAGTGTGTGTGTATGACTAGGAAGAGAAGCCAGCTGGAGCAAACGTTAACACGCATCTTGAGTTCCCTCTAGTGTGTGTGTGTGACTAGGAAGGAGCTTTGTTTCACGTTGTGCTCATCTACAGAGGGAGTGTAATTTAAAATGCCCAGTTGAGGCTGACCCCTTGTGTGAGTGTAATGTAATGTCACGCTCTGCTTGCCGCCAGCCACTCCCTTAGGAAGGCTGTAACCAGCCTCATGGGTGCATTATTTTGCTTGGATGTCTTCTTCGCCCCTTGGAACAAAGAACGATGTACCACAAAACACATCACAATTTTTGGCATACTGGAAATAACACTCAAGGGCTTTATCTCAAAAAGGAGATGGCTGATTCAGATGTGATCTGGTTTAAGTTGTAATAGTTGTTTTTGAAAGGTCTCTGGTGGGGGCCCAAGGAGGGCCCTGAGACAGACTGCTGGAGTGTGGAGTCGTTAGGATATTAATGCCGCAGGAAGGCAGACAGAGCATGATAGATGTAGTTGGATTTCTTTAACTCTTTGGGGACCTGCCACCCCAAACAAATACTTGGAGACTTATTATTACTTATGAATGCCCAGACTTAACTTGGCTTGTTTCTAACCAGCTTTTCTAAATAAATTATCCCCATTTCTCTTTAACTACGTTTTGCCTCTGGGCTTTTTACCTTTCTCTATTCTCTATATCTTTCTTTCCTTCTTACTCTGTGACTGGCTGTTCTGGCTCCTGGCCTCCTCCTCTCTTCTATAGGTTTCTCCTCCTATTTATTCTCCCTGCCCGCCAGCCCCGCCTACCCTTTCTCCTGCCTAGCCATTGGCCATTCAGCTCTCTATTAGACCAATCAGGCGTTTTAGGCAGGCAAAGTACCACAGCTTTTCAGAGTTAACCAAATGCAACATAAAAGAATGCAACATAACTTTGCATCAGCAAACAAATATTCCACAGTGTGAATGAACTGAACACATCTTAAACTAATAGTCCACAGCAGGTGGGGCCACAGAAGAGGGAACTAAGAGCCGGCATGGCAGAAGTGGTGGCTTTTGTTTGACCATTCTGAGGCCGAGGGCATTTTCACAGCATGCACCTGTAGCCTGGTGCTCTGGTTCCTGGGCGGGAGTAAGATCCTGTTTCAGTAAATAAATGAATCTGGTGTGTAACTCTGTACCCTGTAGCTCTGTGCTAGAGCGCTTGCCTAACACGCGAGAGGCCCTAGCTTCGGTTTCTAGCGCCTCAGTCAATCAACGTCCATTTTAATTAGTTTTGTCTCTAATGATAGCTTTATTATTATTATTATTATTATTATTATTGCTATTTGACTTGTTTGCAACTGTGTATACCTTACTTGCTGTATGCTAGGCAATCTTCTAAGGGCTGTGCAAGAACTAATCAAATAGGTGACTTGATTGCCATCTCCATCCAGCCTAGGAGGAAACTGAGGCACAGAGAGATGAGATGTTTCTCCTAACATCGTACAATCAGTAGGTTATAGCGCTGCAGTTCAAGTCAGGCATTTTGACTGTAGAGGTCACACTCCTCCCCTCCCCCTCCCCCCTCCTCCACTCCTCCATTGAGACAGGATTTCTCTGTCTAGCCCTGACTGTAGAACTCACTCAATAAACCAGGCTGTCCTTGAACTCAGATATCTGCCAGCCTCTGCCTCCCAAGTGCTGGAATTAAAGGGGTGCGCCACCACCGCCCCGGCTAGAATTCACACCTTTTACTTCCATATTATGTGGCCTCTTGGTTATAAAAAATGCTTTTCATGTTTAGCTTGATGTTTAGTTTTCATGTTTAGTTTGATGTTTTATGTTTTTGTTTGTTTGTTTGTTTGTCTTGCGAATAGCTTGATTGTCATTAGTTTTTTAGCTTTTGTGAAGATTTATTATATGTATCCTGTGAATGCCTACATGTATGTACTATACCACGTGTGTGCCTGGTGCCCTCAGAGATCGGAAGAGGCTGCTTCCTCTACTGGAACTGGAATTACAGGCTGAGCCACCTTGTGGGTGCTGGAAACTGAGCCTGCATCTCTGCAGTGAGTGCCCTTAACAGCTGAGCCACCTCTCCAGCGCCCAATTGTTAACCCTTCACTCTCCAAGTTGCTCTTGGTCGTGGTGTTTATCACAGCAATAGAAAGTAAAGTCGGACACTACGCTGCCCTCTCCAGCGCTCTGCCCCTTTTGGGAAGCAAACCCAGAGGCTCATGTCTGCTAGACAAGTGTTTACCACAGAGTTAGATCCTCAGCCCCCTAAGGAAGGGGCTTTAAAAAGTTCACTCTGTCCCCCAGTGTCTAGAGCAGATAGTAAGTCTCTCTGCGTTTCCTCTGGACTTTGTAAACTAAACTTTATCTTTGTAATCTAACTGACGTCTTTGGACAGTGAATCACTCCATTTCTCTGGACCATCTGAGGCATTTCTGTACTTGTTTTCATGAGCTGGCATGGTCCACATTTAGAGTTTTACCATGTGCACTTGAATGAAAGAAGATAGAATTTACTCTTCTTTTCCCCTTTGGCCTTACCCACAGCAAACTGACCTCTTACCGTGACTGCTGTGTGGCCCTGGCCAGCTATTCCAGATGCTACGCTTTGTTTCTGAGTCTGTTGAACAAATACCAGGAGAAACAGGTCAGTCGTGCGTTTCTTCCCTTGGTGTCCTCAATGCCTGTGTACTGGTGTACTTGTGGAAGCCCATGTTACGTGAGTTTATGCTTTTAACATGCTGGTTCCTGCCAGAAGCTTCCATGAGTGGTACAATAGCCCCAGGAGGCAGTGGATATGTGTGAGGCTCAAACACAGAGTAATCTAAGGCAGAAGCTGCCTCCCTGAGATATGGTTGTTAGGGGCAGTTCCTGATCTAGGGTGTGGACGGCAGGAGTTCCACTCATCTTGGGGATTTACACAGTGCCTACATGAGTTGCCCTGGTGTGGGTATGAAGGACGCTGGCTATTTCAGGATGGGCAGAAGGCCTGCCCATCAGCATTTTTACAAGAACCACGGGGTATTTAACGAGCAGGCGCAAGTTTAGGATCCTCTACATGGGAGGTAGCTTGAATAGTCTTTTAGCCTTTAAATTCACTAATTCTTTGATCCTGTTATATTTTACAATATGGAATTTCAAGATAAAACAACTGAAGATTTATTTATTTATGTGTATATATGTGTGCCTGAGTGTGTGTCTGTGTAACACATGCATGCAGGGACACTAAGAAGCCAGAAGAAGGTGTTGGGTCCCCTAGAACTGGAGTTATAGGTAGTTGTAGGACATCGGATGAGGGTCCTGGGAACTGAACCTGGGTCAGCGCAGCAGGAGCTTTAATGAATCAGGAAAGGTGTGTAATATGTTTTTTACATCCCAAACTTACATTTATCCATTTACTTATTTATTACACGCGCACACACACACACACACACACAATGTGTGGAGGTGAGAGGACACTTCTCACCTTTCTACCAGATGGGACCAGGAATTGAGATCAGATCATGTTAGATAACAAGTTCCGTGACCCAGTAAATCTTCGGGTTCCATAACCCAATGAGGATTCTTGCTGACCGTATAGTTGTTTTCAGGGATGAGTTTGGCCAGATGTGGTGGCACATCTGTGATCCCGTACTTGAGAGGCGAGGGAGGAATTTAAGTAGTTACAGGCCAAGCTGGGTTACATGTGAGACGGCCTTAACAAGACAAACCTCACAGATGACTTTTCTCGGATACGGTTTTTCTACTCGGTACAAATACTAACATTTCGACTATCTGTTAAATAGAGTCTCCTTTTATTTACCTTTGTAAATGACCAAAGAGACGTTTTAAACACAAACTCAAACATATTTATTTTCATTATAGCAAGTTCTTAAAGTCTCTTAAGTTGCAGCAGCTTCAGGCCAGTAGCTGAGGTCACACGTTAACCTGGGTGACATTCATCCAAAACTTTGTCTTTATGTCAGGCCCAAAACCCTTAAAACATACACCCTATTGCCACCAAATGGAACTGAATTTGAATTTTCCAGCCAAGTACTTCTGCGGAAAAGGACTACATTTGTCAGCTTACAATTTTTTAGCCACTTATTATTGTGCTTTTAGTGATAGAGAAATTTCTGTCATTGCTTCAACTTAAAGATAAAACCTTGCTGAGAGTCCTGGTAAGTTCTTATGCCAAAAAATGATCTGTAAATATTTATTTGTGTATGTACACATATAAGAGAGACGGGGCAGAAGTCAGTGGGACAGGAAACAGATGGCAGAGGGCAGACAGCAGAGGCAGGCAGAGCCTTGCTGGTAGCCCAGGCTGGCCTGGCCTCACTTCGGAATCCAGGCTGACCCGTCCTTGAGATTCTCCTGCCTCAGCCCCCCAAGTGCTGGAATTACAGGCATGTGCCACAATACTCTGAGCTGCACGTGAGTTTTCCTCTGAGTATCTAAGCTGCAAGCCCTTCACATGAGTGCTTTACATTTTCTACAAACTGTGTCCTTTAAAAGACTTCAAGATAAGAGAGTTTCTCATTTCCCACAATAAGTGAACTTGCTTAGTCTACTTTAAAGCTTTCACAGCCTGCTGTTCACTTGTCCACTGAGCACTCCTTTATCCCTCCCTCCCTCCCTCCCTCCCTCCCTCTCTCCCTTCCTTCCTTCCCTTTTCTTTCTTTCTTTTTTTTAAAAATTTATTTGTTTGGTTGGTTTTTTTCGAGACAAGATTTCTCTGTGTAGCCCTGGCTGTCCTGGAGCTAGCTTTGTAGACCAGGCTGGCCTCAAACTCACTGAGATCCACCTGCCTCTGCCTCCCATGTTCTGGGATTAAATGTGTACACCGCCACCACCCAGCATCAAGCATTTCTTAATTTAGATTTTATAAATGAGATTATCTTTGTAATCTGACTGTAATCTTTTTTTTTTTTTTGGTTTTTTTTTTTTTTTTGGTTTTTCGAGACAGGGTTTTCCTGTAGTTTCTAGAGCCTGTCCTGGAACTAGCTCTTGTAGACCAGGCTGGTCTTGAACTCACAGAGATCTGCCTGCCTCTGCCTCCCAAGTGCTGGGATTAAAGGCGTGCGCCACCACCGCCCGGCCTGACTGTAACCTTTTGACAATGAATTAATCCAAGGATAAACCTTGTTATCTTGGACTTTTTTCTTTTGCATTTGAGGGAGTCTGAGGGCTGTATTTTGGAGAGTGAAAAATGCACTCCCACATATGTGCCTAAGGAGGCCAAAGGTCAGGATTGGCCATCCTCCTCTCCTACTGGCCACCTTACCTTTTGAGACAGGAGAATTCACAGAAGCTAGAGCTCACTGATTGGCCAGGCTGGTTGCCAGCATGGCACCACCCAGATCTCTCCAGTGCTGGAATTACAGGCGTGTGCCGCCTCATGCAGCTGTCTGTGTGTGTGTGCTGGGATCTGAACTTAGGGAACCTGAGGTCGTTCCTGCGCAGCGAGCAGGTTATCCTCGGAGCCATCTTCTAAGCCCCAGGAGTTTCTTTTTTAAGGAAAAAGAAAAGAGAAAATACGTTTTTTTTAATAGCCTGGAAAGAACATTTTTAGGTGTTATAGTTAGAAGAGTCTTCTACACTTTGTCTTGTGATTGAATTTTGTGGTCTTTGTAACTTTACTCTACCATCGTTGTTATGGCTACTGCAGAGCTTTGGATGTGCGGCCTAGATGGCTTAGCTGGAGAAGTTCCCTTTGGGCCTTGTGTTAAGGTTTTCACGGGCTGGGGACATGATGGCTCATAAGAGAATGAGCTTGCCGCACAATCGCCAGAACTGGGGCTCCTCCAGTACCCACATAAAAGCCAGCCAGTGGCATGGTGGCCCCGCAGTTCCAGTACAGGAATCCCTGAGGTGAATCTGGTTACCTGGACTAGCCAAATTGGTGACCTCTGAGTTCAAGTGAGAGACCCTGCCTCGGTATATAAGGCGGAGAGTCATTGAGGAACATGGTGGATGTCACCCTCTAGCCTTCACATGTATGCCCACACATGCGCCTGTACATTCGCACACACTTGTGAACATGCATACACACACTCACCACCATGCCACACACACACAACTCACACATTCTCTCACAGACATCCATCCATACATACACCATGTACATATACCACAAACTCACACACACACATTCCACACACACTCATACACACCCATACCACATATTCATACATATACACCACACACATATTCTCTCACAGACACACATACGTACCACACACATTCACACCCACCATACACACCCACCACATACACTCACACAAATACCACATACACACTCATACACACACATACCACACACTCACACACATACACCACACACACATAACACACACACACATACACCACAGACACACACACATATATACACATGACCCTGAACTATATCCATGTTGTGGTTTGTGCCATGTGCAGCTGCCATATGTCCAAAGCCACACTTTTGGGGTGACTCCTACTGCAGCCCTAGCCACGGCGGATTCATATGTTCCAAGGCAGGGGCCTGAGGCTTAGAAACGTTAGGTAGGAGGAACAGAGATAAGAAAGAAACACAGAGACAGGATGTACTGGGAGGGCAACTTAGTGGATATTAAATACTGAATTTCGAGTTTTGAATTCTGAGTTTGTCCATATTTAATTTTGCATACACTTTTATACCCCAATACAAAAGGCGAGAAAAAAGTAAAAGCCTGCTTTAACATGATCCAAAGGACAACCAGAACAGGTACTTACTCCAGTACTTGGGACATCAAGCCCTTAGCTTGAACAGTTGATGTCTGGGGCAGTGAACCTACCCTAGACCAAGTATCCTGAAGGCAGCCACTCCCTATGTCAAACCTCCTATTTCAAAAGAAGGAGCAGAAGTATGCTTGAATTCTCTGACCTTCAGTCAGAGTAGAACAAATCTACCTCTATGGGCCATCCTAATGTCCAAAACAGCGAGTAACCACACCCTAGGTCAGAATATCTTGTTTTGTGCCACACCACACCTTTGGCAGCAACTTTGAAAGAGCAGAAATCAGCTCAAACTCTCGGACCTTCAGACAAGGTGGAACAGGAACTGACCAACAAAGGGAAGACACTATTGCAGAGCGAACAGTGACGTGGTGAGAGTGGGAGCCCGGGAGCGGTACCGCCTGTGCTCCGACTGACAGAGCCTGTGCCCTCACCCGGGAAGACGACAACTGCAGGCCTGTTGCCCTGTGCCTCACCCACTGGCCTTTCATGGGTTTCCCTTCACTACCCACCTTAAGCCAGAGAAATGACTTCCCAGAGTTCAGTGGAACTCCACGGTGTGCAGTGCTTCAACGCTTGTGCATTGCGCCATGGATGAACTCGTCTTACCTCAGGAAAAGCTAAAGTATTTCAAAGCTCACCAGTAAGGTGTGCGGGGAGAAAGCACGGCTTGACAATGGCCTCAGTCTTGAGCAGAGCCGTCTCACTTTGAATTGGCTGTTGACTGACTGAAGCCTAGCCATTGTGAAGTTGCACCTAACTTGTAGGTGTCTAAGATGGTAGACAGGGTCACGGCAACAATTACGGGTCCATTACCTTATAAGCTGTTTTTCTGGTGTAAAAAGTATTTCAGTTACTTTCTAAAGCCACATATAAAAGAAAGCATTTAATTTGGGCTTCCAGTTTCAGAGGGTTAGACTCCATCATGGCAGACTGGAGGTATGATGGCAGAACCAGCTAAAGACCTCACATTTTAATCCATAAGCAGGAGGTAGAGAGAGGCACAAACCTCAAAGCCCACCCCCAGTGACATACCTTCCCTAACAAGGCCATGCCTCCTACTCCTGTCTTAGTTAGGGTTTCTATTACTGCAGAGGCACCATGACTGCAGGAAAACATTTAATTGGGGCTGGCTTACAGTTTCAGAGGTTTAGTCCATTATCTTCGTGATGGGACTTGGTGACATGCAGGCAGACACAGTGCTGGAGAAGGAGCTGAGGGTTTCACATCTTCATCCAAAGGCTGTAGAAGTAACTGTGTGTCACCCTAAGCATAGTTTGAGCATGGGAGACCTCAAAACTTGTGGTTGGAGGCCACTTGTTCATTTCCAGGCCACCCAGATTCCTGAAATAATCACCGCTTGGCTAATCAATTACTAGCTAGCTCCTATATCTTTGGTTAACCCATTTCTATTATTTTATATTTTACCATGAGGCTTGTGGCCTACTGGCAAGGTTCCAGCTAACAGCTTGCATTTTTCTCCTCTGGCAGCTCCATGGCATCTCCCTGACTCCACCTATTCTCAGTATATATCTTTTCCAGCCTGACTATGTTCTGTTAAGCCATTGGCCGAAAGCTTCTTTATTCAATAACCAATAAAAGTAGCACATATACAGAAGGACTTCCCACACCAAAAGCCCACCCCCACAGTGACACACTTCCTCCCAAAAGGCCATGACCTACTCCAACAAAGCCACACCTCCTTAGAGCCCGGTCTTTCTTTGAACCACCAGCTCCCAAATAATGACACAGAGACTTCTTATTAATTATGAAAGACTGGCCTTAGCTTAGGCTTGGCCCCAACTAGCTCTTTTAATTTTTTAAATTAAACCATTTATATTAATCTACATTCTGCCACACGGCTTGTTACCTCCTCTCTACTGTATGCCTGACTCCCTCCGTGTCTCATTCGTTGGCGAGTCCCATGCCTCAGATTCTTCCCAGAGTTCCTATCTCTGCCCAGAAGTCCTGTTTATCCTCACCTGCCTAGCTATTGGCTGTTTAGCTCTTTATTAAACCAATCAAAAGATGCCTAGGCAGCCAAGGTGAAACAGCAACACATTTACACACAGTGTGGTCAAATATCCCGCAACACCTCTTAATAGTTACTTCCTGTGTGGCTATTTTCTTTCAAACTACCATTCCTTCCCAAAAAATTCTTTCAAGTGGGGACCAAATGTTTAAAATATATACATATGAGGGTTATTCTCATTCAAACCACCATAGTTTCTAGCCCCAAAATCTTATTGTAATATTCTTGCTTTGTTTTTTGTTTGTTGTTTGTAAACAGAGACTACTTATTTGTTTTCCGGCTGTCTAGACCCAAATAATCACACAGAAACTATATTAATTGCAACACTGGCCGATGGTTCAGATGTATTTCTAGTTAGTTCTTACATCTTTAATTAACCCATTTCTATTAATCTATGTATTACCATAGAGTTGTGGCCTACTGGTAAGGTCCTGGCATCTTTCTCCTTCAGCAGCTACATGGCAACTGCCGGACTACGCCTTCTTTCTCCCTGCATTCAGTTTAGTTTTCCCACCTAGTTCTTCCATAGGCCAGAGCAGCTCTCTTATTAACCAATGGTAATATTCACAACATACAGAGTAGAATTATACATCAGCTGTGGTTGTTGTGTTGACCTTGAACTTGCTGTGCTCCTGATGATCTTACTCCTCCCGAGTGCTGGAACTAGAAGTGTGCACTACCATGTTTAGCACTAATATCTTTTTAAATGCTTATAAATGCTCAGGTCTTCAATTGCTCCTAGAAACAACTTCATTATCTCATTGGCTTCCTCATTAATGAGATAAATAAGGTGTGGGGGGTAGGGCAGAGCTTGAGATAAGGTCTCATATAGCTTAGGCTGGCCTTCAACTTACTGGGCAGCCAGGATTACCTGGAACTCCTGATCATTCTGCCTCCACATTGCAGGTGTACTCCACCACACCCAGCTGAGAAATAATTTTTACTTTGTTTTTAGCTTTTGAAAATGTATCTGTGGGACTAGAGAGATGACTCAGTTGTTAAGAGTTCCTGTTCTTACAGAAAACCCAGGGTAAATTTCCAGTACCCACATGGTGGCTCACAACCATCGATAGCTCCAGTTCCAGGAGATCCCATGCTTCTTTCTGACCTCCTCAGGCACCAAGCACATAGATGGTGACATATGTGTAAGCTAAACACTGATACACATACAATGAAATAAATAAATATAAAAATGAAATTTATTTTTTCACAAGTATCCCTTATTATGTCTTTACCTGAGTATTGTAATGTAACAGTTTTGAGCTTTTTTTTTTCTGGTAAGAAAAATACCTAATTTATACTTTCCTCCAAGGCAAAATATTTTAAAAGAGCAGGGAGAGTAGTCAGGCTACAAGGAAGTAATTATGCATCTCAATTACTTCCTCAAGTCATTAACCAAAGTGCCCATAATTCTTGTACCAAGGATATCATTCATGCAGATGCCTCGCCCACTTCCAGGAGTTCCCCAGGAGACACAGGCCATGATGTGGTGTGTGTGTGTGTGTGTGTGTGTGTGTGTGTGTGTGTTATCTGTGTGCCTATGTGTGTTTGTGTCTGTGTGTGATGTCTGTGTGTCTATGTGTGTATGTCTCTCTGTGTGTGGTGTGTGTATGTATTTGTGTGTCTGTGTATGTATGTGTCTGTGTGTGTGGTGTGTGTGGTGTGTGTGTCTGTGTGTGTGGTGTGTGTATGTATTTGTGTGTCTGTGTATGTATGCATCTGTGTGTGTGGTGTTGTGTCTGTGTGTGTGGTGTGTGTGTCTGTGTGTGTCTGTGTGTGTGGTGTGTGTGGTATGTATGTGTCTGTATGTGTGTCTATGTGTATGGTGTGTGTGTGTGATGTGTGTATGTATGTGTCCGTGTGTGTGGTGTGTGTGTCTGTGTGTGTGGTGTGTGTGGTGTGTGTGGTATGTGTGTGTCTGTGTATGTATGTGTCTCTGTGTGTTTCTGCGTGTGTGTGTGTGTGAGAGAGAGAGAAAGAGAGAGAGAGAAAGAAAGAGAGAGAGAGAGAGAGAGAGAGAGAGAGAGAGAGGTTCACACCGGTGACTCTGGGTGTGGAAAGAATGAGTTTAGAGTCTGTGAGATGCTTTGGAACCTGTAAAGTATTACAAAATATTTTTTTTCTAATACTCCAGTATCTCCCTAAATATTTATGTTCTCCTCCTGGTTTGGAGGAGGACATACTAATAACCGCCCCTTCTTCTCATACATAAAAACAGCAAAACAGAAAGGGTGGGTTGAAAATTACTTCAGATCAGCACAGGCCCCAGGGAACAGCCCGGACCAAATTCCCACCCCACCCCTGATAATAAAACCAGTTTCTTGAGAGTCTAAACTTCAAAATGGAACTCAGCCCCATGGCAGCTTAAGCAGAATCACTACTGACTGTGATTATAGTGTTGTATGAGCTGTTTCTGCAAGATTAACCTGGGTTGTAGAAATATATTTGAAAGTATTGTGGTCTCTTAGTGAACAGAGATGGTAGCAAGTGCTTTGCCGTCAGAAATGGTCTGCTACACCTTAAAGTTTTGTTTCGTTCTATGTCAGGTGCCCCCACCAGACATTCCCAAGAAATTTATCTAATTAACCTTCAGAGGGTTCTAGAAACCCACATTTTATATTTCAACTATGCCTGATCTTGTTTATCTCAGAAGCTAAGCACTATTCGTTCCTCTTAATCAGTATTTGGATAGGAGACCCTTATTTCTTTACAGAGCCCCAGGTGATGCTTGGTGCTGATGGAAACTGTAGTTAGTACAAAGTAAGTTCCAGTACTGCCAGGGTTACACAGAGAAACTCTGTTCTGAAAAACCAAAATCAAAACCAATCAAACAAACAAAAAAACCAAAAACCCTGTGGTTTGGGAAAGCAGTTTTGACCTTCATTGGAACAGAACACATATATAATACATTAAAATGAACAGTCCGATAACTGAAGGAGAGCTTGCTTTCTCAGTAGATACCCAAGTACAATGTGGTACAGAAGATGAAATCGTGCATATGCCACTGTAATCACTAAGTGTGCTGAATCAAACGCTGACAGCAAATAAATACAAAAGAACTTAGTCCCTAAACCCTGCGTTCCAGTGACCATCACAAACCCCAGCCTGGGAGAGTTCTGATGACTCTGGCCTATACTGAAGGCTATTGTACTCAACTACAAGAGGCTGAACAAGGAGAATTGCAAGTTCAAGGCCTGCCTGGGCCACAGCAGAGTGCTATCAACTTAGTGAGACCCCCGTCTCAAGAAAATACTTAGAAGAGGACTGGAAATGGGCAGGGCCAAGTGGTAGAGCTCTCGTCTGCTGTGGGAAAGGCCCCAAGTGTCTGTCCCCAGCAACACAAATAAAATGTAATAAAACCTGTGGGAGACTCTTGTGTTGCGCATCCAAGTTTTATTTTTATACGGTATTTCAGTCTTGTGATGATCACATGCACTTGTAAACATTGCTTTTTAGGTTGAATCAGTTAAATCATAAAACTTAAAAGCTTCCTGAGCTCGTTGCCAGTAAGTTGAAGCAAACCACAACTTCGTATGTTCTCATGTCTTCGCTAGGGGTTAAGTAAGGGTAACCTGCCATTGCTGTGATGAAAGACCATGACCAAAAGCAACAGTTCCACATAGCAGTTCATCATCTAAAGCAGTGAGGGCAGGAACTCAAGCAGAGGCCATGGAGGCAGATTGCTGGGTTCAAGTCCAGCCTCGTCTTCAGAGAGAATTCCAGATTGCCAGGGCTACACAGAGAAACCCTGTCTAAATAACTGTCTTGAAAAAGAAAAAGAAAACAAATGTTAATTTAACCTATGAAGAATTCTAATCCAAATTCGTGAAGACATCAAGTGAAAAGGGATTCATCAGAAATTATGCGCAGTCTTCATTTCCTTCAGGATGGATCTTTGTGCTGTCCCAACAGCATGAATTTAGACAACTTATAATTTAGTATTAATTGGCCCAATATAATTAGGAATTTTCTTGCATATTGAAAAACTAATATTGAGGGTCTGGAGAGATGGCTCAGTGGTTCCGAGCACTGACTGCTCTTGCAGAGGACCTGGGTTGGATCCCAGCATTCACCTAGCGGCTTATAAGTGTCTGTTAGCTCCGGGTTCAGGGGATTTGATGCCTGCCCTCTCCTGGTCTTTACAGACACCAGGCACACACACCCATACACACACAATAAAGTAATTTAAAAATTAACGTTGAATAAAATGAAGGAAGGGACCCGCAGTGGGCCTGGGGAGTGACGCAGGGGAGAGGGGCTGTCCAGTGTGAGAACGGTGCTGCGTCAGTCCTGTCCTCAGAAGCAGCAGGGAGAACCAGGGACAGCCAAGCTCCAGGCCCTTGTCGTCCGTGTCCATTTCTTATCTGCACCCCTCATCTGACTGGACAGGACTGTATTCTCTGTGACACACACACAGTTAGCTAATCCTTGGTAGCTGCTCTGAGAACGCCCTGCGTGCCTGTCGCCTGTGCTTCCGAAGCACTCTGCACTGCTGGCTACGATGTGGCTTGTCGCCAAGAGCCATGCTAAAATGGATCAAGATAACTGTTCTAGCTGTGTGTGCTTTTAAATCTTTTTTCTTTTTCTTTTCTTACTTTTTTATTTATTTGTTTATTTACTTTTTTTGTTATTGTTTGAGACAGGGTTTCTCTGGCTGTTCTAGAACTCTTTCTACAGACCAGGTTGGCCTGCCTCTGCCTCCTGAGTGCTGAGGATTAAAAACATGGGCCACCACCTCATGGCTTAAGTCTTTTTTTTTGATACGTGATCTTTCTATGTAGCCTCGATAGCATGGAACCCACCAGGCTGGCATTGAGCAGGTAATCTTCCTACCTGTCCCTCCAGAGTGTTGGAATTACAAGTGTGTGTTATGATTTAAAAGACCATACAGTCTGAAAACCAAAACACACACCTCTAGTCCTAGCACTAGGGAAACTGAGGTAGGAGGATCATGAGTTAGATACCAGCCTGAGCTACAGAGAGAGTCCCCTGGACAACCCCTCACCACCACCAAAAAGAAGCTTCATGCTGACGAATGTCACCTGCACACACGGGGGTGGAGGGCAAGGGGGCAGGGAGCTGTGCCCGAAGCTGCTGCCAGCCACTTCCACAGCACACTGAGAGGGAAATCCTGTTTAGAACTGGGGCTCACTTCTGTTGGGAGATCTAAAATACCTCTTCCGCGTCTGCTGTTGTTCTGGTTAAAGGGAAATAAGAGAAATTATATGAGAAAGTCCCAAAAGCAAGTGTTTGCCCGATTGCTAAGTCTGAGCTCATCCTTCAGAACAGGTTCTAAGTGTACTGCAAGTTAAAGAAGAGGTAGGATTTCATGTCTTGTGTTGTTTACTCAGAGATCTGCCTTCCTCTGCCTCCGCCTCTGGAGTACTGGGATTAAAGGCCTGCGCCACCACGGCCCAGCTGGATTTCACTTGTAATTCCTATACGTCTGTGCTGTGAGAATGATTTAATAGGCGTGTGAGTGCATATGTTTTTGTAAAGCGATGCTGTAGGGGTTAAAGCTGAGAAGTGTTCAGTGGTTCCTCAGCTTAATCCCAGGCTCCACGCTTGCTTTATTCTTGGAATGGCTCTCTTGGGGAGCTTTGGAAATGCAGGTTTCTGGGCCCCACCTTGGGTAGTTCTGATTGAGGTCTGAGGAGACACAAGTTCCCATTTCTAAGGAACTCCTGCAGGGGCTTGGAGAACATGCAGCATGAATGGTTGCGGGTGGGGGGGGGTCACTCCCTACCACACATTCTTCAGTGGGTGCACAGAGACTTTTAGGTAGACCTCCAGAGGTCTGCAAAGGCTTCCTCAGATCATTCTGACATACGTGAGTGTGCCAAAGTAGGAAGCAAGTGGCGAGCCAGCCAAGTGAGCATCTCCAGAAAATGCTGAGATTGTCTTATTTGCCTTTGCATGGGCAGCTGACAGTTTCTGGTCTGTTTGCTCCCTGTGTGTGTACCGGGGGAGGGGGCATGTTAAACAAGTGCTTCAGCATGGAGCTTATCCCCAGCTAGAGACAGTTTCTTCAGGAAAACAAGATGTTATGTTATGTTATATTGTGTTATGTTAGACGACTCTTCCAATTTTCTCTGCCAGACTTTTGTCAAAACAAGTTGTCCTGGGACCAGCTGCCATCCTTGGCAGGCATGCAGTACCAATCAGAGTAGCCCACTCAGGAGGGATGAGAGGAGGGCCCTTGGGACCCTGAGAATGACCTGCCCAGGGGAGGGTACATGGAGTCAGCCACACAGCCTCCACTTGTTGACTTGTGAAGGAAACAAGACCCTGCTGTCATTAAAACAATCCAGTGTTTATGCCGATTTTCCCTTTCGGGAGAGCAAGGTATAGGCCCATCTTTGAAACAGACATGTGTGAGGGTTGTGTTTTTATTCCTGTTGATGGCACATCTTATACCCAGCCTTGGATGAAGCGGGCGCGGTCTGCAGTTGATGGTTATGGTCTACCCCTGGGGGCATCTGGTTCAACCATCTCTACAAAAGCTCTCCCCCAAGCCTTCAGCATGGACTTCCACAGGGACAAGGGAAGTACTTCAACTTAGAGATGTGTAATTAGCCTGTTCAAGCTCTGAGACACCATCAGGTCTCAGTGGGCACAAGACAGACAGACAGAAACAGAGTTGCCATCAGTCGGATTGAAAGCCACGCTTTCCAGTTAGGTAAGAATTCCTATCAAGGTCCAATTAAATGACAAATCTCCCTTAAGAAATAGGCACATATTGTCTGCTTTATGGTGTAAATTGCATTTGGTACAAACCAAATGTGCAAACAGATGGGCTTAATAAAGGGAAAAGGAGCAAGCCGTGTTGCTGAAGCAGGCCTGGTTTCCGAGGCGCCTCTGATGTCAGTGCTACTACATTTAGAAGCTCAGCAAAATACGCGTGGGTTTGATTTTTGGAAGAACATGAAGGGATTTTCCCCATTTCTTCTGTAAATATCTGCTGGGCAGGAGATCTGGTAAAACGCCTGGAATAGGACTTACATAAGGGTGACCGCCTGTGACAAAGGTCATGCACAGCTCCGAGAGGATAGCCCTCGTCTACATTAGTATTTAGTCACCTTAATCCACTATCCCTCTGGCTCTTTGTACTTTTAAATGGGGTGACTTTCTTTTTTCTTTTTTAAGCAGAACTAGCAGATGCAGGATCACCGATGGAGTTTTGCAAACTCTGTTGGCAATCACCAGACTGGTCGTTGTTTGAGCTGTTTAAAGTCAGCCTCTTGTTCCCTGTAGTTCCATTTAGACTCGTAAGAGGTCCCTCCAACCAGGGTGAGCCCTGATTTGGACAGCGTGGGCATTGTGTTGTGGGAAGAGAGGCCTGGAATGGCTGGAGATGGGGGCTGGAAGCCAAAGCCTTCCCACTTATCCAGCTCCGTTGCTACCCAGGCATTCAGCAGCGCAGAGATAGCCCACTTCCCCTACCCCCAGCCTCTTTGCAGTTGTGGAGGATTGGTTAGGAAGGTGCCTCCACCCCTTCCCCTGGTGTCTTTGTGTGGCAACTTGCTCCCCCTGGCTCTCTGCCTCCTCCCTGGCAGGAGTGTGCCCTTTGGCTGCCTTCCCGGTCTCTCTGCAGGCGCATTTCCAGCATTTCCAGTGGGGGCCTGGAGAGCATTTGGCTGGGCTTGCTCCTTGTTCAGTCTGGCCCTTGTTCTGCACCCTGACCCTGCAGGCACAGTGGGCCCGTGCTTGCTCACTCCTTCCAACTCTTGCTGCCCATCCTTGTGGGACCAGCTCTTCCCGACTCAGCAGAGAACCCAAACGCCTTCACACCTGTGGCTCGCCAAGGAGCCCAGCACAGCAAAATTCTGCTGTGGCCCTGGGAGTTTTGAGTGGCAGCCACATTCAGAGGCATAGAGTATGGGGGCTGATAGGGTGGGCGGGTGAGTGGCCAGCTCTGCCTTAACAAAGATCTCCTTAAACCCTTGGTTTTGAGGCTGTGGTGTCTCGGATTGCACTGTTGTATCCATTTGTTAATTGCTCTGGTCAGCTGGCATCCACCTCGGGTGCTGATGGGTTAGTGAGCATCTCCCCAGTGGACTACAGCTTGTCTTCCGACACCCGTAAGCTCACAGAATGGGTGGGCTTTATTTCAAGGGGGGAAGCTAGATAAACAAAGCAAACAGGAGATCCTCACTGGACTCTAAGATGCAGGAAATTTTACCCGGAGTTTAAAAACATGACCAAAACGGGGCGTTTTGATTAATTTTATGATTAAGGGTGTGATGGAAGGTCAAACTTTCAGTCCGTTTATGCCCTCCTTTAAGTTTAACCCTGTTTTTGTTTGTTTGGTTTTGTTTTCCTTTTTTTTTTTTTTTTTTTTTTTTTTTTTTTTTGCATGGTATGGTTTCTTTTGTATATGTAGCTTTGGCTGCCCTGGAATTTACTCTGTAGACCAGACTGGCTTCTAATCGACAGAGATGCCCCTGTGTCTGCCGGGATTAAAGGTGTGTACCACCACCTCCCGGCTAAAGTTAACCCATTATTGAAGATCTTTCCAAACTCTTTTCCTAGGCTGAGCCGTCTTCTAGGTAGGTGGGGTCTGCAGAGCACAGCTTGTTGGCGGTCCTTCTCCTGTGGTCAGCAGCGTGCACAGCAGCTATTTTAGGGTGCCAAGGGGAGGGTGAGAGAATCATGTGCTCACTCCTGCTGCCAGTGGGTGGGGAGCACTGTGAGGTGAAGCCCCGGTGGTCATGCAGGGCAGATGGCACATGGATGCCACTTCACGGTGAGGTAACAGGCAGTGGATGTTTTTGAGCAGAGAAATGTTCGGCTCCCTCCCCAGAGGGAGAAGTGGTTCCAAGCCTTGCCATACACAGACAGGTCTCCAGGGGCACCTTTCATAGGAGAAGAGAGATTGTGAGCTGCTGTGGTTGGTGAAGGATTCAAGATGCCTCAGGGGCCAAGTGTGGTGGTACATACCTTTAAATCCCAGTACTCAGAAGGCAGAAGCAGGCGGATCTCTGTTTGAGTTTGAGCCTGTCTTTATGGTGAGTTCCAGGACAGCCAAGGCTATGTATAGAGATCCTGTCTCGAATCCTCTCCCCGAAAAAACATGCCTCACGGCTGAGTGATTGGGAAATGAGGGCAGTCCCGAATGAGGTATTGGAGTCCTCCAACGTGCACGGGGCACTTATTCAGGCTCTGTCTTGTCCCTCACCAGTGGGGTCTCTGGAAGCCCCAGTTTCCGTACCCCGAGTAAGGGTGAAAAGGGTGACAAGCTCCTGTTGGCTTTAGGCCACGATCTCTCACATGGAAGGGAACTCCCACAGCAGCTGCTGCTCAGGCTGGAGCTGGTCACAGACCATTAGCAGTGCTCGCGTCTGTGTTCCCTCCCAGCTAAAGTCATTTATTTACAATTCGTGGGGCCCATAAAGTCTAAGCAAGTGCATGCCCTGAGCATTAGGGCATGCCATGCTGGCCTGAAGAAGACAGGCCTGGGAGGTTTGAAGAGGATCAGGCCTCTCACGGTCACTACAACCGCTTCTCTGTGCACTGGCTGGCTGTGGCTGTTGTTAATTAATTCTATTTTCAGCAACTTGGAAAGCCCGTGTGAACTGGCTATACTATCTGCCTACTCCATGGGTGAAAGCCTCGCCTGATTCACCTTCATTTTGCCGTCTCAGAACCACGCAATCACGGTCTGGGAGTGCTGTCCTCAGAGACCCTGAAAGAGCGAACGGGTGGAGAGCAGCATGTTGAGGGGATCGTTTTCTGTTGTCAAATTGGGGGCCTCTGAGCTGACCTGTCATTCTTGGTGTACTTTCTATAGGTGTTTATGGGTTTTTCCTTTGTTTGTTCATTTAGCTAAGAAAAACTTTATGTGCTTCAGGTGGGTTGGTCTGGGAAGTAGTGGGTAACTTCTGTGCAGGTCTGGTTTTGGGGGTGGGGATGCTTTACTGGGCTGGAACAAGGAGAGCCCTGGCTACTTACAGCAAGGCCACGACCTTGCAGAAACCTTTGCTCAGCTTCCAGTCTCAGGATTGAAGAGAACCCACACAAGCTGTGTGTGTGGGGGGGGGGGGGGCGGGGAGAACAGCCTTCCAGGAGACTGCTTCTGTTTTGGCCTCTTTTGTGCTCCTGGCTTCTTGGAAAACATATTTGAGAAAGGTAGGAAGAAAAGACGCCTCAGTCAAAGGACAGAAACAGCGAGGGAGTCGTTGGTGGAAGCTGGGTGCTGCAAACAGCACAATCTGTCTCCCCCCATTTGTTGATCTTGCATACCATCCTTCAGTTGGCACCGCCACTGCCAGGAACCACCCCCTCCCTGTTCCATCTGAAGGCAGGGAGAGAGGCACTGTGACAGTATTAACCCTTCCCGCCCTACGACCACTTTGAACTGTATCATCTACACCATGCCACGACCCACATGGATGATAGAATTAAAATTATTTAGACGTGGCAAGGGCCCAGGGACAGTTTTAGGAAAAGCTGTCTTTGGGCTGTCCAGGTGAATTCACAGGCTCTGGAATCAATGCTTCTGGCAGCTGAGCAGGGATGAGTGGCAGAAGTACCTGGGCCAGAGGAGCCCAGGAAGAGGGGGAAGGAAGAAGAGAAAGAAGCACACATAGAATTCTTCCCAGTGCAGCGGCTGACATTTACGGAGTAAATGGATTAGTCCTGACAATGATTTAGCAAGATGAAAAGCTGTGTGCTAAATTCCCCAGACGACATTTTAAATCACTCAAGAGGCCTTTGCTGCCTCATTGAACGGTCCCTTGTGGGGATGGGACCAACACCACAGGGGAAAACTACTGCTGCTATTGGGAAATGGGGGAGGGGGGAGGAGCTTGCTGTCTGGGATAAGATGCTGGGAACAGCTTTGTTCAGATGGCAAAGATAGTGGCCAGCGAGTGACGTGGTTCATGTGTGTCGATGAAGCCTTGTTTGCAGATGAGTTTTGTTGTTTTGTCAACTGGACACAAGCTAGGGTTATCTGGCAAGAGGTTTAAAAAAAAAACACGCTTCCATCAGATTGAGCTGTAGGCAAGCCTGTGGGGCATGTTCTTAATTGGTAATGGATGTGGGAGGGTCCAGTCCACTATAGGTGGTGCCACTCCTGGGCTGGTGATCCTAGAAAGTGTCAGAAAAGCAGCTGGGTGTGAAGCTGAGAGCAAGCCAGAAAGCAGCATCCCTCCATGGCCTCAGCTTCAGTTCCTGCCTCAGGGTCCTGCCCTGATTTCCCTCTGCCAGAGGCTATGGTGTAGGAAGCATAAGCCAAGTAAAGCCTTCCTTTCCCAAGTCGCTTTAGGTCATGGTGTTTATCAGAACAGAGAGGGACCTGCCTAGAACACTTGGGAACCCGGCCAGCACATCTGGAGGCCAGTGTGTTGATGGCTTACACCCCTGCTACGGTCAGTATTCATCGTTACAGAAAGCAGAGCCTGTGTAAAGTCAGAGAGCACATGGGAGCGTCCGCAGCAATTCTGCTCACAGCCATTGGCTTGGGAAATAGGAAGCAGAGTTTTCTATCAAGGATCTTAGTGCTTAGCAGTCCCCTCGGTCCTGCTGTTCTAGGGCACCTGGCCTGGGTGTTGGGAACGCTGTCTCCAGAGCCCAGGGCCTTTGGCATTGGGAATTGCCAAAGGATTGAAATCCTGTGCTTACTGTAGATTTAAAGCCCGCAGGCATCAGCTCCTTTGCGGAATGCAAATGACCAAGCAATGCTGACTTCACCGCAGGCTCCATGAGATTGCCCACAGAGACCTTTTAAAGATTCCCCCCGCCGTGTCCACACAGCCCTGTCCACACGGCGGACGACACAGCCAGTGTCCGTGGCATTTCAATGCCCATCTCACGTTTCTTTGTGATAATTTTTTTAAAAATTTTTTGAGACAGGGTTTCTCTGTCTAACAGTCCTAGCTGTCCTGGAACTGACTAGCTCTTGTAGACCACGTTGTCTTTGAACTCACAGAGATCTGCCTGTCTCTGCCTCCCTAGTGCTGGCATTAAAGGTGTGCACTGCTACCGCCCAGCCCTTTGTGATAATTCTGCTGCTCAGGGGCTCCCTTCTTCCCCCAACTATCTTCCTTTCTCTTTTTTTTCTCAAAAAATTTGTGTGTGTGTGTGTGTGTGTGTGTGTGTGTGTGTGTGTGTGTGTGTGTTCGAGCACGTGTGCAGGCACAGGCATGCCATGGCACACATGTGGAGGTCAGAAGCTAATTCTGGGGAGTAGCTTCTCTTCACCTACTCTGTGGGTTCCGGGGATTGAACTCGGGTCCTCAAGCCTGGCAGCCAGTGCCTGTATCCCGAGTCATCTCACCTGCCTCTCTCTCTCTCTCTCTGTCTCTCCATCCATCTCCCCCATTCTTTCTTTTCCCTCTCCCTCCTTCCCCCTTCCTTTTTTCTCCCCTCTCTCTCCATCTGTCCCTTCTTTTCTTCCTCTCTCTTTCCCTCCCCACTCCCTGCAATTTAGAGGCTGGCTTTGAACTCACAGTCCTGCGAGTGCCAGGATTCCAGGTATACACTCCTACTCTCAGGTTTCAGCATCCATTTTTTCTCCTGCACTCCTGAACGCTGCCATCCTGTCTCCGTGTGCACACCCCCCAGCCCCACCCCCGTCTAAGCGGCATTGGGAATGATTTTTTTCTTTCCAGGGATAGAGCAGAAGCAGGGACTCAGGTGACTGCTGCCTGCAGGGAGTTGAACAGTCTCGGAAAATGACTGCCCCCTCCTGGACAGGTTCCAGTTCTTGCCACAGCACTGGACTCTGCCACTTCTTCACAATGGCAAGTAGCTGTCAGCTGCACCAGCCAGAGGCAGCCCTGCTGCTACTCTGCCAACGTCAGGGACATTTCTTCAAGAACAAGCAGGAAGAAGTTGGCGTTGGCAGATTTGTCAAAAGGTGTCCTTTGCCCTGGATCTTCCCAGCTCTTCGCCACACCCGTGCTGAACCTCAGGATCCCATCTGTTAACCTTTATGCCTGGCCCTTGGCCCCGCCCCCTACCTTAAGGCTGATGTAGCTGCTAATCTGATTAGCAAAGCCAGAATTGTGGAAATCCCCCTGGCTGGTGTCCTAAGTCCTTAACTGTCTGCAAAGCCTGCAGGGCAGAGGAGGGAAACCTCCCTGCGTGGGAGGATCACTGAGTCCAGGATCTGTGCCACTTTGATAGCCATGGACCTGCACAGATCCTGCAGTACCCAGTATAAAAAGGCTTTGTGGCCGGTACCCTAAGTACCACACCCAGCCTAGTGACAGCCCTTAGCAAGGATTCCTTTATCATTTCCTTCCTTGTGACCTTATCCACTCATTCACTCTTCTTCTTCTTCTTCTTCTTCTTCTTCTTCTTCTTCTTCTTCTTCTTCTTCTTCTTCTTCTTCTTCTTCTTCTCTTCCTCCTCCTCCTCCTCCTCCTCCACCTCCTCCTCCTCCTCTTCTTCTTCGTCTTCAATTTCGTCTCCATCTCCTTCTCCTCCTTCTCCTTCTCCGTCTCCGTCTCCGTCTCTGTCTCCTCCTTCTCCTCCTCCTTCCTCTTCCTCCTTCTCCCCCCCCCATGTGGGATTCCCCTCTGTATGTTGTGAATATCATTGGTTAGTAAAGGAACTGCTTTGGCCCTGTAGCAGAGCTATAAGGGAATGGAGCTAAGGGGGGGGGGGGACTAAACTGAGTGCTGGGAGAAAGCAGGCAGAGTCAGGGAAAAGCCATGGAGCCGCGGCTGGAGACAGATGTGCTGAAACTTTGCTGGTAGGCCACAACCTCGTGGTGATTCACAGATTAATGGAGATGGGTTAGCCAATAAGAAGCAAGAGCTAATGGGCCATGGTGTGATTTAATTAATATGGCTTCTGTGTGATTATTTCAGGGCTGGGCAGCTGAGAAACGAACAAGCACTCTTCCTCTCTCTCTTTCTCTCTCTCTCTCTCTCTCTCTCTCTCTCTCTCTCTCTCTCTCTCTCTCTCTCTCTCTCTCTCTCTCTCTCTCTCACCTCATCCAGGCTATGTGGAATTCATCATGTAGCTCATTCTGGCCTTAAACACACGGAAATTCTTCAGCCTCTCATTCTAAATTTTACTGTTCTTTAAACAACAACAACAAAGCACTGATAAACGCTTGCCTATTATATACAAAGCTCTTTGTCCAGTTTCCACTACCAAATAAACGAGGTTTGGTCCTACCGACCTGCAGGCCCAGCACTCAAAGGGTGGGGGCAAAGGTCCAGGAGTTTAAGGCCATGCTTGGCTCCATAGTAAGCTCAAGGCCAGTCTGGGATACATGAGACCATATCTCAAGAAAAGCCAATAAATAAAACATATTATAGAAAAGTACATTTATACCTGTGTATAAACTAGCAAACACTTTTTTGAAAGTTTCATTTATGTAGTCGTCACTCATGCTCAGAATTAACAGTCATTGTTTGAATATGGGGTTCCTCCGCAGCACAGGCATGGGCTACATGAGGAGACCCTGTCTCAGACAGACTATCAGACTTCGCTTGCTGCAAGTGTCAACAGTGTGAAAATCAGGAAGCCCTGCTGTGACCCATTCTTCTATTAGGTGCTTGATTGTTGAGAACAGTGCTCCAGTGGGGAGAATGGGTGTTGAGGGTGGGGAGGGGATTTTGTTGGTTTTTGTTTTTGTTTTTGTTTTTGTTTTTTTCGTAAAGGATTTGGATGCTCAAGAAATCTGAGCTTCATTGATTGACATGACATACAAAGCTCACTCAGCTAATTGTTCTCAGGGAACTTCTTAAAAGACCACCCAGATTTTGAGATGAAGGCTCCCATCAGCCCCTTTCATTCCTCCAGGGCCACCAAGCACTCCTAATCTCTTCTGTCACTTTGCACCCGTCTTGGGACCCACATGCTGCAAGACTTTTGCCAAAGCCAGATGTGATCCATTTTACTATTAGTTAGGTTGTGAATAAATTAAATAAGACTGCATTCTTGCCAACAACTGTTCCAGCTCTTTTGTGCTTGTAACACTCCGTCTTTTGTTTATTGCAGGATTTAGTAATTCGCATTGTTTTTATCCTTGGCAACCTGACAGCAAAAAATAACCAGGCCCGGGAACTTTTCTCCAGAGAGCGAGGGAGCATCGAGACTCTGCTCACACTGTTCCAGAACTTCTACCAACTTGACCAGCAGTCCCCAGGGTCGGAGCTCTCGGGAGCCAGGCCGCCAGCGGAGACAGAGGATGTGCTGGTCAAGCTGACCCGCGTCCTGGCCAACATAGCCATTCACCCACGCATCGGCCCAGTGCTGGCCGCCAACCCTCGGGTGGTGGGCCTCTTGCTGACCACGCTGGGTGAGAACCATAGCCCTGGGTCAGTTCCTTGGGAGGGCTGTGGTGGGAGTTTTGGCTCACTCGAAGGAACCTTCTTAGCTGTGGAAAGGAAAAACGCTTTGGGGGATTTGGCTCGGTGGTGCTTTACTGACAGACACATACCCTGGGCTTCAACCTCCAGCACTGTTTATACTGTGTGGGGTGGCACATGCCTGTGATCCCAACACTCAGGAAGTTAAAGGCCAGCCTGGGCTACATGAGACAAAACCAAACAGACCACCACAAAACCTTTCCCCTGGAGGTGCCTTGATGCACCCCAGATTTCAAAACAGGAAGACTGGCAGTGACACAGATCTTTCCCAAAGAGCACAGCCACCGAAACACGCCCTTTAAACGGGTGAATTTGGGGCTGTTGTGATGGCTCACCAGGTGAAGGTGCCTGTGGCCAGCCCTGACAACTGGGTTCTAGCCCAGGTTCCACGTAGTGGAAGGAAGGAACCAACTTCCACCTCCTGACTTCAATACATGCACGCTGAGCTGTGGCACACAGTCAGGAGATAGATAAGTAAGTAAAACATGAAAAAGTTAAGTTTTATGGCTGATGAATCATATCACAGTTTAAAACAATTTTATCAATCCAAAGAGCAAAAACTGGCCGGAAGTTTAAACGTCCATGCTTTTCCAGGAGCGGTCCCCACGAAGAAGGTTCATTTCCTTTTCCAGTCCTTGTGTTACCTGTCATTATGTCCCCCTTCTTCACAGCCCACCTTCCTAGTTTACTCCGGCACAACAAATCGCTGTTGGTCTGTGTATACATGTGCTGTGATTGTATATCTCATGTCTAGCTGCTCACAGAGGCCAGGGGAGGGCGGCGAGCTGCCAGATCTGGGTGCTGGGATCTTAACTCTGGTCCTCTGAAAGAGCAGCAAACACTCTGGGTTGCTCGGCCACCTCTCCAGGCTCCCACAGGGGAAGTTTATTTCTCACACCTCTGGAGGTTGAGGTTCACAGTCAATGGGGCAGCTGATCCTGGCCCTGGAGAGAGCGCCTCCTCTGGATGTAGCCAGTACCTTCTCATTCACTGGGTGCTTGCCTGGTTTTTCTTTAGTGGGAGCTACCGTTGAGATGGGAAAAGCCTGTCTGTCTCTCTTTTTCTATTTTTGGGGTCAAAAAAAGAGAAGAGGGGGTCCAAAACTCTCGATACCCTTTCTAAGGGCATGTCCCAGTGACATAAATTTCTCCCATAGACTCTGCCTCTCACTTTTGGCCACCACAGTCTGGCAACAAAATGGTGAACACAAGGGCCTTGAGAAGACACATCCAAACCATACAACAATCCCTTGCCAGTTCTGAAAGCCCCAAACTGAGGGTCTCTCAAAGTTTCCCTCTCCTTCACAATGACACCCATTCTCCACCTCGTGCCTTTGGGGTGTCATACCATTAGGAGCCACCAACTACTCCATACCTGCCTCTATCCTCCTCTGCATGGTGACCATAGCATCAAGAGTTGAGTCTGGTGGTGGAGTGAGAGAGAGGGACAGAAACTCACAGAAGGTCCCCTTATGCATTAAGCTGAAAATCTGTTCATTTGTTTTCATACTCACCAAGTGTTTGGTTTTTTTTCCTCATTCTTTCTTTTCATATAGCCCAGGCTTGGCTATCTAAGGATATGTCTAAAGATGACCTTGAACTTCTGATCTTCCTGCCTCTACCACATGAATAAGTGTACACCACTGTCCCCAGTTTATGCAAGTCTAGGAATGTCACCAGGGCTCTGTGCATGTTGGGCAAGCCTTTGCCAGTGGAGCTGCATCTCCAGCCTGTGTAAATTTACTCGGAGCCCTAGTAAATACTTAAAAGTTCAAGTACTAGGTTCAAAAAAAAAATACTGGGCATGGTGGGTGTACTCGTAAGTCTGGCACCCAGGACGGGGAGGCAGGCAGGGGGGCAGTTTGGGGGTGACAGAGGAAACAGGAAGCCATCTGTTGTGTTTGGAAGACAGAGCCAATGGCAAAGGCTAGACAATGGCCTGAGGACCTCATTTGAGAGACAGGATGTAGGAACTAGAGTAAGCTACCCAGGTTGGGTCCCTAAGACCACGGCATGTGGGTTGGGTCAGGGGACATCTCAGGTCACTGCAGACCAAGGGCCCCACCTGCCTTTTCTGGACCTGGCTGTGGGAAATGGGGTAGCACGGCCTACCTTGCTGCATCTCCCGGCAGGCCATCACGTCACAGGAAGCAAAGCTTTCTCAAGCAGCGACTCTTCAGCTCCTACAGCCAGCTTGTTCCCCAGCCCCAGCCTCTGTCGCTGTGCATATGGCATCCCTGGATCTGCAGGGCCAAGCGTATCTGACTCCCCCATCCCTTGGTTTCAGAATCCAAGTCACTGGGTGACTGCGAGGAGCTGGTGATCAACACCACAGCGGCCATCAACAACCTGTCCTTCTATCAAGTGAAGAGCTCTGTCCTGCAACACAGAAAGCTGTATGTTGCTGAACGTAAGGCTCGGTTGGGCATGGCTTCACTGACACTCAGCTAAGGTCCTGATTTTAGTACCTAAAACACACCTGGAGGCGTTACTGTGCAAGCTGCCCCATGGGGCTGAGAACATTGCCCGTGGGAACAATGTGTTTCTTAGTGCTTGTTGAAATGCCCCGTGGTTGGCCGGGTGGTTGTGGCGCACGCCTTTAATCCCAGCACTCGGGAGGCAGAGACAGGTGGATCTCTGTGAGTTCAAGACCAGCCTGGTCTACAAGAGCTAGCTCCAGGACAGGCTCTAAAGCTGCAGAGAAACCCTGTCTTGAAAAAAAAAAACAGCCAAAAAAAAAAAAAAAAAGAAATGCCCCGTGGTTTGTATTGTAGCACCATGAATAAATGCTGAGTTCTATGTGTGTGCTAGGAGATTAGTTTTCTTTTACCTTTAAATGCGGTCATAATAAGAAGTAGAGAATAATGTCACCAGCGTCAGTTTAAAGTTGTGCAAGACACTCAGCTCCAGAAGCAGAGACAGGTGGATCTCGGTGAGGTTAGGGCCAGCCTGGTCCATACAGTGAGTTCCAGGACAGCCAGGGATGTGCCAAACAAAGCTTAACCACAAGCCCACATAAACAAAACTCACATACACAATATTACTCTGTTACTGTTAAGTATATTCATTTATGTAGTAATGGAGGAGAGTATATATGGTATTTGGAAGTTATTTTTAATTTCCTCATTTTCTCTCTCTGGTCACCATACCCAGTGCTCTTAAAGCTCCTGGTGAGTAACAACATGGACGGCATCCTGGAGGCTGTGCGGGTCTTCGGGAACCTCTCCCAGGACCACGACGTCTGCAATTTCCTCATGCAGAAAAACGGTGGGTTAGCGACAGTTGAGATCCTAAGCACCTGGTTCTTGTTCTTGCCATTAGTCAGCTAAGTGACTTGGAGCTTAGACGGTTCAGCGTGGGGTTTGTTTCTGTTTTGAGATGAACCATACTTTACATTCGTCCCATATGGGGGACCACTCAGGATGCCGGAATAGACCACGATTGTGTTCTCGCTCTCCAAGCCTCTTAGGTGGTAGGGTAAGGCAGTGCGTGCGTGGGTGTGTGCGTGTGTGCGCGCGCGTGGGTGTGTGAACGTATGCATGCGCATGTGTGCGTGTGTGTGTTTAATGGAATCTGCACTCATTATGTCTCCCCTGGGGAGAGACTGGAGATCTTTCTCATTCACATACTAGAATATGTTAAAATTTGATTGTGATTGCCCAAACTGAGTGTCCAACAATCGAAAGGACAGCTACAGTAAATAGAATGTATTATGGTTTGTGAATATTATTAGGTTTTTCTGCCACTCCCCCACCCCCATAATATCTCTTGGCTGATGCAGTAAGCCAGATCAAGCCGAATTGAAGAAGAATAACAACAGGTTTATTGAGCAACGCAACTCCTGGGCGAGTTCTCCAGTCCCAGAGATCGAGGCCAGGGCAGGAAAGTTTGATAGGTTGTAGGTGAGGGCTGATGACATGTCTGCCACAAGTTGAGCTTGTGCCCAAGTGTGGTAAAAAGCTGAGCACTTAGGTGGGGACTTGGGTGACTGGCAGCTTCAGGGAGGAAGCTGCAGTGGTCTCCAGGAAGGCAGCACTGGTCCTTTAGATGCCTTTCCTTTTTCAGAGACTCTCTGAGAGGTTGGGGTTTAGAAGAGGCAGGGGACAGGTCTTCCAGGACCATGCAGGGACAACCTGGAGGCTTCAACCAAACAAATATGCATGTCCATACGACAAAATGTTCTACAACAATTAAAATAAATTATAGACATTCATGGATAGGCATTGGTCAACATGGATTAACCCAAAATACATAATATGGAAGTGAAAAAGCTGGTTATAGTAAGAAATAGAAAATACTGTCACCAGTATAAATTTTAAAATACCTCCCTCACCTCCCTACCCCCAGTACTCAGGGAGCAGAGGCAGGGGGACCTCTGTGAGTTCATAGACATCCTGGTCTGTAGAGTGAGTTCCAGGCCAGCTAGGGCTGTCATTTATATGGTGATGATAGAGAATATAAATGGTGTTTGGAAATTATTGACTCCGTATTTAAGATGGGATTTACCATTTGGAGGGGAAGAAGGGTCAAATACAATGTTGGATTCATTTCATTGATTTGCTTGAATTGAAGAATGAGAATTGTATATGTTGATGGAATGTAACATGTTTTGGATGCAAGGGTCTGGTTCTTAAACTAGTTGGGTGGCAGGTGTCCAAATGTTTATACAAACCATCCATTGTTCATTGTCTCGTGTTCTTCATGTAAGAGTAATAATCTTACAAAGCTGTCCAGGGTAGGGTGCTCAACAGGTGGGCTAAGACCCCTTGGGGTTGTCAAAAGACTATCTGAAAACATAAATATTTACATTATGATTCATAACTGTATCAAAGGCACAATTATGAAGTAGCAATGAAAATAATTTTATAAGATGGGAGGTGGTGGCATATGCCTTTAATCCCAGCACTTGGGAGGCAGTCAGAGCTCTGTGAGTTCAAGGCCAGCCTGGTCTACAAGAGCTAGTTCTAGGACAGGCTCCAAAACTACAGAGGAACACTGTCTTGAAAACCCAATAATTATTATTATTTAATAATTTATTATTATTTTATGGTTGGTGTCACCATAACATAAGGAACTGGGTTAAATGGTTGCAGCATTAGGAAGGTTGAGAACCATTGATCTAGGGGCTGGAGATCTCTGTTAGTTGAGTGGTTGCTTAGTATGCACAAGGCTCTGGGTTCGATTCTGATGGCATAAACCTGGAGTGCTGGTAGAAACCTTCAACCCCAGTGCTTGGGAGGTGGAGTCAGGAAGATTAAAACTTCAAGGTGGGGGGGACAGTTTGTGGGGGTGGCGCCTGCCTTTAAATCCAGCACTCAGGAGGCAAAGGCAAGCAGACTTCTGTGAGTATGAGGCCAGCCTGGTCTACATAGCTAGTTCCAGGAGAGCCAAGGCTACACAAAGAGACCCTGTCGAGAGAGAGAGAGAGAGAGAGAGAGAGAGAGAGAGAGAGAGAGAGAGAGAGAGAGAGAGAGAGAGGGAGAAAAAAACAAAACCCCAAAGCAAAAACCTTTAAGATCACCTCAGCTATATAGCAAGTTCGGAGCCAGCCCTGGTATCTCAAGATTACTAGTGCTGTTATTGAACACCATGATCAAAAGCAACTTAGAGAGGAAAGGGTTTATTTGGTTTCCATATCCTGAATCACAATCTGTTGAGGGAAGCCAATGCAGAAGAAGCTGATGTAGAGGCCAGCTTGTTTGGCCTGCTTCAGCTTCCTTATAGTACCCAGGACCAAGGACCAGCTCAGGGGTGGACCCACCCACAAGGTGCTGGGTCCTCCTTTATCACTAATTACGAAAATGCCCTACAGGCTTGCCTACAGCTAGATCTTATGGACTCAGTTTCTCAGTTGATGCCCTGCCCCCAGGTTTGTGTTGAGATGAGCTGTAAAACTATCCAGTACAGTGGAATACTCGAGACCCTTTCTCAAACAAAGCAAACCTGCCCCACAAACAAAATGCCTAATCATGTCGGTGATAGTAAAGCTAGACATGCAAATACAGCTGCAGCACCAGCAATATGCAACCCCTTATCCCCATGCCCTGAGAGAGCTAGCATTTGCGGGTGCATTGTCAAGCCCACTATACAACCCGATCAACAGGCCCGCATGGACAGCAGGGTGTCCACCACTCAGGTGCTTCGTAAATGGAGCCTGGTGGTGGTCACACCTCATCCACTCCTGATCCCTCCAGTGGGCGTCTACTTGGGGACAGGAAAGCAGGACTCTTGGTCTCTACTTTCATCTCCTGGAGTAAGGGGGAACGATGGGCCCACCGGGCTTGCACAGTCCCTGCGCTAGCAGTCCTGGCCTGTGCAGGCTAGTTCCCAGCATCCTAAGCCTCTCTCTGTTCTGGAAGCTTCAGGACCCGGCGCTGCTGCCCCAGGCTGTGCAGTGACAACTGGAGGCCTTTGAGAGCAACCAGAAGTAGGGAGAATGTCGCCAGTGGGGACTCCCGGGAGAAGGGACTGCGCTTGGTCAGCGATAGCAGTAAATGCCAGAGGCTGTGAGAGGCAGAAACGGGCTCCAAGCGCGGCGGGCATTGCTGTGTCCACAGTGGGAGTCAGATAAAACTTAGGAATGAGTTCAGCACACCAGCCAAGGATCTGGTGCTGCAAGCCACAGCTTCCCACTTTTCCACCCCTGCTCTGTCCCTCATCCCCCCCCCCCAAACCCCACCCCATTTACAAAACAAGCCACGGCTGGGATGCAGGCTTTGACCAGTCTGTGCCTGTTCTCTGCTCTCCCAGTACACAAGTTCCTGATCACCCTGCTGGAAGCCAGGCACCAGGACATTTGCTTCTCGGCCTGTGGGGTTCTCCTAAACCTCACCGTGGATAAAGAGAAGCGGGCCATTCTGAAAGAAGGCGGAGGCATTAAAAAGTAAGTAAGGCACGGACTCCCAGCTCTCAGGATACTGGGGACGTGTTTGTCCTGGGAGGTCGGGCCCTTGGATCATTCCACTAGAGCAGTGGGGGTCCAGCGAGGGCTGAGAATCTACTGGACACTTGCCACACATCAGAGGTGCCCAGGTGGAAACTTTGTAGTCAGTTCAATTTGGAGCTATGAACTTAACGGTGATTATATGGAATCCAGAAGGCTAGCCATCATACCAACATGCAAAACTGCAAGCCAAATTCTGATCCACTGACGGTTCAGTTTGGCCTCCCTCCCTCAGGCTAGTGGATTGCTTAAGAGAGTTTGGTCCAGGCGACTGGCAGCTGGCCTGCTTGGTGTGCAAGACCTTGTGGAACTTCAGTGAAAACATCACAAGTGCATCATCGTGCTTCGGAGATGAAGACACCAACACGCTCCTTGTCCTCTTGTCATCGTTTTTAGGTAAGGGCCCTCGCTGCAGATCGGTGACCTTTACCACACAGGCGAGAAAATAGCGTTCTCCAACCTGACCTGGCGCGGTAGCGATGGGTACGCAGCCGCAGAATGTGAACTCTTGCAGATAGTCTCTGGGAGAGACGGAGAACTAGTTCCAGTCTGTACAGATGGATTCCTAACTCCTGGAACTGAAAATGTCAGTTTCTTCTGTGGCTTCCCCTTAATCGTCTTAGATTACACACGTACCAGCAGCCTTGTGCCTCTGCTGTTTACTCTGTCATAACTAAGAAAGCATGGTTAAAAGCTATTTTGAATTGGCATGTTCTCAGCTGAATATATTTTAATTAGTGATGTGGATTATGTCATGGGGAAGGGTCTGTGAAACCATGTAACATTACGGTGGGCTCCTGCACTTGAAAGGTGGTAAGCACAGACACCAAAGAGCGTTTACTACTTGAACTTTTTTTCTATTTTTAGAATTTTTCCAATCTGGTTTTGGTCTAAAAAAAAACAGTAATTGAGATCAGTTAATGAGTGAATGATTTTTACAAATTCTATTCCCTACTGAGAGGTAAGGGCCCGAGATTATCCAGTTATGGTGGGCAATGCGGAGAGAGAGGCCCAGAAGACTCAGAAGCCATGGCCTGAATTCCTCCAGATCGGGTTTGCGGTGTTATTTAAATAGTGAATCTCTTTTTTATTGCCTGCCTTCCTAGCTCCAAAATGGGAGTGTGATGAACCCTGTGCAGTCCCAGACAGTTGATTGTGAGGCTCAGACAGGCATCACACAGAAACGCAGAAGAGCCACGGTCTTCCAGGCAAATGGCTCCCAATTTCCGTCCTCGCTTTATCCTTTATAAATTTTTTAACTTAGCCTCTTGTCTCGGTCACTGGACTGTTGCCGTGAAGACACACCACCACCAAGGCACTCACATATGAAATTATTTAATTGGGTCTGGCTTACAGTTTCAGAGGCTTAGTCAGGGAGCATGGCACCAGGCAGGTGTGGTGCTGGAGAAGAAGCTGAGGGTTCTACGCGCAGATCCTCAGGCAGCAGGAAGAGAGAGAGACTGGGTCTGGAGGGACTTTTGAAACCTCAAAGTTCATCCCCATGACACACTTCCTCCCACAAGTCCACATCTCCTAATCCCTGTCAACTAGCACCACTCCCTGATCACCAAGCATTCAGCTATGTGAGCCTGTGGGGGCCATTCCTATTCAATCCGAACTCCTCTTTCAGCTCTATTGTTATTCCCTGTAGTCTAGGAGATTGAAGCCTACTCTTCAGGGTGTCTAGGAATAAGTATGCACTTACACCGAGAGTTTAGTACTGTGCCTGATGCCAGGCAAGACCCCAAGGAGGGCTGATACACTTTCTGAATGCTAAGGGTTGTGGCAGGCTATCATCGGACAGGAACGGAGGCTCGGGAATTACTTGAAAGAATCCGATCTGCTTGGCCATTAAGGAGTTTGTCATGAGGACGCATGCAGTTTTGGGTGTACCCGTGTTAAAATTCAGACTACGGAAAAGAACGAGCCTAGCTGTAAATGATTCAAGTTCTAAGTGTCCTTGTGTGTGGTTTCTCTGGTGGCAGGAAGCAGGGACGTCTGCCCAGGTTGCTTGAGTTCAGTTCCCATGGGGCCTGAGCTCAGACATCAGCTGTGGAGTTAAGACAGCTGGCCTGGCGCAGCCTCAGCAATTCTCAGTTCCAGGGCCCAGCCTGAGAATTCATGAGTCTGAGGTACGGAGCCAGAGCTGGGGACCTCTGCTCTAGCTCATGAAGACAATTCAGAGAGGGATGTGGAGGAAGGAGGAAGCCAGGAAACCAGGTAGTGCAGTGTCCCAGGGGCTGTTTGGGATCCATCAGCTCCAGAGACTGGCCCTGCTCTGGATCTGTTCTGGAGACCCAGCCCTGCCTCAATTTAGCTCCCCTGCCTCTCCTCGCGCCCTCTAATCTCATGCTTGCTCAGGTATTCTGCTGCCTCGTGTTTCCACACCCAGTGTTTGTTGCTGTTGACACGTTTCAGGGAGGAGACCTGGCTGGCTTAGGGAGCCACTCACCAGGGAGTCTGAGGCTTTGGTGTGTCTAAAAGACTGTCATTGTTGTGTAAGCTTGGGACAATCAGCTCTGAATAACAAGGGGTCAGGGGCCACACAGACTGTAAGGACAGCCAGAAAAGCTGTGGGCAGGGCAGAACCCCCGAAGGCTTTTGGTTGTCGTTGGTCTGTCACCTACTACTCCTTTCCCAAGTTTCACAGAGCTCCTCCAGCCTTCGGCGCCCACACCTGCTGTTCATCCCCTTGGAGGTTTCATGGCTTCTGAGCGCCCACAGTCACGGTCTCATCACAGGAACCCTCGGCTGCTAACATAGCAGTCAGTCATAATGCATGACCTGTGTGATTTCGCCATCCTGGTGGCTTTATACGCTTTACTTCTTTTCTCCCTGAGTCCCTGGAAGGAAATTGCATAATTACTTGCTTGGTGAAAGCTGTGGATTGGCTAGGAGGGGTGCTGGCTACCTTAAGTTAAAAGTACCGCTACACACTTTTCATTGAAGTTCGTTCCTTTCGACTGGTGTAGCGACAGGCCATCTAGTTGTCCAGGCTAACCGCAAATCTGCCATCCTCCAACCTCAGCCCACGTGTCAGCGTGTCTACTGTATTATTGTTTTTCTAACACCCTACACTCCCAGGGTGTTTTTGAGGTCGTTAGCCAAGTACTGTCACTTAGGAGAAAGTAAGTCTAGAAAGGTTACATGACTTGCCAAAGGTGATACTGCAGCAAAAGCTGTCTTCCTCTGTTGTGTGCCCAGCACACGTGACTCCAGCAATCTCCAGAGGGCCGCTGTGGTGTAAGGAGCAAACTAGTTCAGTTTGACCAGGGAGCCAGCTCACCGGTCAAACCACACAGGTTTCTACGTGTGTGTGAGCACACGTGCGTGTGTGTGTGTGTGTGTGTGTGTGTGTGTGTGTATGTGTGTGTGTGTGCTCGGAGGCCCAAAGGTCAGGTTGACAGTCACCTCACCCTCCAGTGTCCTCCGAGGATGTCCCGGTTGAATCTCACAGGACTGGGATACTGGTGGGCTGATTTGGACGGTGTTCCGGTTCTGCCCCAGCCCTCCTTAGAATCCTAAGGCCTGGGTGCTGCAGGCTGTGTGGCCTGGGCTGCAGCTTGACCTGTCTCACTACTGTGACTCTCAGAACTCAGGCAAGGCCATGCCTGCTGTGCCAGACTGTACCACATTGGCGTGTGGGACAGGGCACTTGAATTTCAGTTCTTTTAAAAGGAGCTTAAAGAGACTGGCTGTTTTAAAAACATTACATGCTGTTAAATCACAGAAGCCTGTTTCAAGATAGAAGTGTTGGTTTTGAGAATATATGTAAGAAAAGTAGAACTCTGAAAGTTACCTAAGTAAAATAAAACCCAGAAAGTGATGATCTTCAACATAACCATATAGTCTGAAATTCCTTAGTACCATGTCTTATATACGTATGTATATATACATACGTGTGTGTGTGTGTGTGTGAGAGAGAGAGAGAGAGAGAGAGACAGACAGACAGAGAGAGAGAGAGAGAGAGAGAGAGGAGAGAGAGAGGTGCAGGTCACACAGAAACCAGAAGAGGATGCTGGATCCCCTGGATCTGGAGTTAAGGTGGCTGGGAGCTGCCTGATTTGAGTGCTAGGAACTGACCTTAGGCCCTCTGCATTTTTAACCACTGGGCCATCTCTCCAGCTCCCAAAATCACTTTTTACAAACTTCTTATTGAAGTGCTTATTTTGGGGGTCCACCAATTAGAGACAATTAGTTGTGTGTGTAGTTTATTATACCACTAGGTTGGGGTTGTTGTTGTTGGTGGTGGTGGTTGGTGTGTGTGTGTGTGTGTGTGTACACAAGTGTGTGTGCACTTGAGCATGTCATGGTACCCGGATGACGATCAGAAGACAACGGTGGGGAGGACGTGAGTTCTGGGGATCACACTCAGGTTGTGTGACTCTGCCAGGCCATCCTGTACACTCACCCTGAGGTCCTTGTGTCCTGGCATCAGGTTTTATGACAAGAGTACAGTGGGGCCTAGCATTCCAGTGGGAGAATCACAACATGAGGACAATACCAAAGTGCCACCAGGCATGATGGCATTAGAGCACCGCTTCACTGTGCACGGTGGCCCTGGAGCACCGCTTCACTGCACACGGTGACCCTGGAGCACCACTTCTCTGAGCACCGTGGCCCTGGAGCACCGCTTCACTGCGCACAGTGGCACTGGAGCACTGCTTCACTGCACACAGTAGCCCTGGAGCACTGCTTCACTGCACACAGTAGCCCTGGAGCACCGCTTCACTGCACACAGTAGCCCTGGAGCACCGCTTCTCTGAGCACCGTGGCCCTGGAGCACCGCTTCACTGCACACAGTAGCCCTGGAGCACTGCTTCACTGCGCACAGTAGCCCTGGAGCACTGCTTCACTGCGCACGGTGACCCTGGAGCACCACTTCTCTGAGCACCGTGGCCCTGGAGCACCGCTTCACTGCACACAGTAGCCCTGGAGCACTGCTTCACTGCGCACAGTAGCCCTGGAGCACTGCTTCACTGCGCACAGTAGCCCTGGAGCACTGCTTCACTGCGCACGGTGACCCTGGAGCACCGCTTCTCTGAGCACTGTGACACTGGAGCACTGCTTCACTGCGCACGGTGACCCTGGAGCACCGCTTCTCTGAGCACCATGACACTGGAGCACGGCTTCATGCGCACGGTGGCCCTGGAGCACCACTTCTCTGAGCACCGTGGCCCTGGAGCACTGCTTCTCTGAACACGGCTTCACTGCGCACGGTGGCCCTGGAGCATTGATTGCTTTAAGTCATTCGATTCTTTGTAATACTTCACCGTAAGTTTTAGTATTTGGAAGTGTGCAGTGCACAGAGAGAACATAATGACTGGTTATCAAGATCAGTGCTGTTTACACCGTGGCTATGCCATCAATTGAGTCGATTAGAACCAACATGTTTAAAAACTGAAGTGGTAAAGAAGATGCCAGGATATATCATCGCACACAGAAAAGGTAGTATTTGCTTGTTATTTATATAAATAAGTATGTAGAGAGTCATGGAACAAAAAATACTGCTTCCTGAAGGCCGCAGGACATTTGATGGAGCTGCATTTAAGTGGATCAGCCTCTGCCACTCCTTGCAGCACACACTCAGAACGCTAACCCTAGTGTAATGCGCCACTTTTGAGTGCACTTTTTATTTCTGCATTTTACTTACTGGTAGCTATTTAACTATCTTTATCTCGTCTCTCCTGACTTAGAGCTAATATGGTCTGGCTACTGATGAACTGATTTCCATATAGGCTGGGCCTTAAGGCCAACAGAGTGCTAACATTAGATTAAAAACCATAACCAGACCTGGCAGTGGTGGCACATGTTACACCCAGCACTCGGGAGGCAGAGGCAGACAGATCTCTGTGAGTTCGAGGCCAGCCTGGTCTACAGAGTGAGTTCCAGGGCTACACAGAGATACCCTGTCTTGAAAAACCAAATCAACCAAACAACCAAACAACCCCTCCCTCCAACAGAGAATATGCCAAACCACCAAATTTATCCATGGCTCTAGCAGAGGCGAGTTGTAAAGGGTCCCACTGCTAGGACCTACACACCTTACGAAAGCACAGAAAACAGAATTTGCCAGCAAATGTTTAGTGCTCAGAAAGATCTAGAAAAGAGCAAACAGGAAGATGTTCTAGAAATCTGGAGTCACTCAGTCTAGCAGGCTCTTCTTGTCCAAACAGGAAGGCCTTTGGAGGCATGGAGCACAAGCAGCGCCCTCCCCGCTCGAGGCCTGGGTCATCTCACCGGTGGAGAGGGCCAGGTTTGCTTACAAGGTCTCCATGGAGGCCTGGCTGGAGTGTTTGTGTCTGTATAGAACTTATCTCAGAGCCGCATAACTCTGCCTTGTTCCCGAGGAGGGGAGGGGACAGTCCAAACGGGGATCCTACACTCCTTATCTAGTGCTGGTGCCACTGACACCCTTGGTGCAAAGTACACCCTGAACAGACAGATGTCTGCTGCAGAAAGTGTAAACAGAGCAAGCCCTGTATCAGGGCTCCAATTGCTCCTGTATCATGCTTGCACATCGTGTAAGTAGCAAGATTTGTGGTCGTCTTGGGACTCAGTGGTCACTATGTGAGTTCTCTACCTTAGGCCCGAGAGCTAGGAATGTTCCTAGAGCCAGTGCACGTTCCTGAATGTCACCTCGGGGGTGAGGTGAGGCCAGTGGGAACAGCAAAGAGGCGGTGGCTAGTGAGGACTGTGGGGTGAAGATACTTGTGTGTGCACAGAATTCAGTGTGCTCTATGTTAAACAAATGAAACTTTTATTTTTCATCTTATTTTTACAAGTGCTTTTCTGCATTTTTTGTGTTCTCTTTGGAGACTCAGATAGTCCTTAAGATTCTCCACATCCGCAAGTTTTTTCATAGGAAGTGTGGGGTGGGGAGTGCCCTTCGTATCGAATTGGCCCACTTTCCCAAGAGATTCCTATCTTTCAATCATTGGAGTAATTAACCTTTCTACAGCACATATAACGAAATCATCTATTCCTTACTTATTTTGAGAAATTGTCATTGACTTTTGGACGCAAACAGATGTGTGAAATTTCAGAAATTATTGGAAGAAAAACTCACTTCAATCTAAGAGGATTTTTTTTAAAAAAAAACAACAACAACAAATTATTGTTCTTTAAAATTAAGACTCTAAAATATACTTGTTTTGCAGGAGTATGCTAGTGCATGCTGGCTTGCAGGGCTGTGCTGGTGCATGCTGGCTTGCAGGGGTGTGCTGGTGCATGCTGGTTTGCAGGGGTGTGCTGGTGCATGCTGGTTTGCAGGGGTGGGCTGGTGCATGCTGACTTGCAGGGGCGTGCTGGTGCATGCTGGCTTGCAGGGTTGGGCTGGTGCATGCTGGCTTACAAGAATGTGCTGGTGCATGCTTGCTTGCAGGGGCATGCTGGTACATGCTAGCTTGCAGGGGTAGGCTGGTGCATACTGACTTACAGAGACATGCTGGTGCATGCTGGCTTGCAGGGGTAGTCTGGTTCATGCTGGCTTGCCGGGATGGTCTGGTGCATGCTGGCTTGCTGGAACCTGTGGGTGCTTGCTAGCAGTCCCAGCACTTAGCACTCCAGAGGCTGAATGCTGAGGTTCTGAAATTCTAAGACACTGTCCTGATTCCCAGCACTCACAATCAGTTCCAGGGGATCCAGTCCCCTCTTCTGATCGCCAGAGACACCACACATGTGCATGGTACACAGGCTTACAATCGGGGAACATCCAGAGATATTAATAATGATAATAATAAAATAATATGAAAATAACCAAAACAGACCCAAGTAAATTAAACACACACACACACACACACACACACACACTGTTCTCAACTATTTGTGAAGTTTAAAAGAGTGCCCATAGCCGGGCGGTGGTGGCGCACGCCTTTAATCCCAGCACTCGGGAGGCAGAGGCAGGCGGATCTCTGTGAGTTCGAGACCAGCCTGGTCTACAAGAGCTAGTTCCAGGATAGGCTTCAAAGCTACAGAGAAACCCTGTCTCGAAAAACCAAAAAAAAAAAAAAAAAAAAAAAAGAGTGCCCATTAAAATAGCTTTCTTTCTCAGGGTACAGTGGTATGAGCCTGTGGTCTCCTCTGCTGGGAAATTTGAAACAGGAGAATCATGTGGGTTCAGGAGTTACAGATTAGCATAAGCCTAGGCTACATAGGAGACCTTATCTCAAAAACACACAGACCAAATAAATAAATAAATAAATATATTCATGTCTTTTAGTCCCAGACCACATCGTATGTCACCGAGTCACGTCAGTCATGGTATATATTTCAGATAACCCGTAGTGAAAAGCCTGCCACACCCCCATCCCACTACCCCCCTCCCCCTCCACACCCACTCCAATGGGAACCGTTCAGTGTGATCATGCTCCACAGAATTGCTCTGATTTTGATTTTCTTTTCTAATGCAGATGAAGAATTGGCCCTGGACGGCAGCTTTGACCAGGACCTAAAAAGCTATCATCGACTCCACTGGGAAACAGAGTTCAAGCCGGTGGCACAGCAGCTCCTGAAGCGAATTCAGAGTCACCACACGGCCCTGGAGCCCCTGCCCATCCCTTCTTCCTAACATGACAGCGGCTAAAGGCAGAAGTGGGAAGTCAGGTCTCCCTCCTTCTTGGGAAGTGGTAAACGCATGACTGTTCCTCAGTACTAACACAAGTGGAGAATTAGAGAATACTGACTTTAGTGAATAGCCTTCGTATTTTGAAAGAAATAAGCATTTCTTCTTCTTTTTCTAGGAAAAATGAATATATATATTTTCTGCTTTGAGAGATGTGAGATGGAAATATACACATTTTTAAGACTTCTCTTTCTATTTGCCTTTAAATCACTTAGAAAATATCCTTAAACATCCCCATCTGACCACTTTGGAATGAACGCGCTTGCCGGTTCACTAGTGAAGGAACCCGGCAATGGAGACTTAGTTTGTGCATGGGAGGAACGGTCTACAGGAAGGCACGTGACTGCATGTGCATCTTTCTCACCTCCTGCTTCATCTAAAAATAAGTTCCTTGCCTCAGACTAGTATTTTCTTGTTCTCATAGTTAGAGAAAGACTAAGCTGGAGAGAGAAGACTGCTGGGAAGGCTGGGGATGGAGCTCAGAGACAGAGCACTTGATTGCCAGATTCCGGGCCCTGGGTTTGATCCCAGCACGGGAGTAGGGGGAAATATTGCTTTAGGTCACCTATCTTTTTAGATTTTTAGTTTAATTTTTCTTCTGTTTGTATGGATGTTTGGCCTGCATGTTATCTGTGCACCCTGTGCATGCAGTACCTTGGGAGGCCAGCAGAGGGCTTTGGATCTGAGACTGGAGTTCTAAATGGTTGTGAGCTGTCTTGTGGGTGCTGGGAATCAAACTCAGGTCCTTTGCCAAGAGCAGCCAGTGCTCTAAACCACTGAACCATCTCTCCAGATCCTTCTTTCTCTTTTATTAGATTTAATTTTTTTTTAATTTATGTTGAATGTATGTTTCTGTGTAAGCATACCCTGTGTGTGGATTCCCCTGAATTCAGAAGAGGGTGTCAGATCCCCTGGAGCTGGACCTACAGATGGTTTTTTTTTTTTTTTTGGTGGCACACGCCTTTAATCCCAGCACTCGGGAGGCAGAGGCAGGCGGATCTCTGTGAGTTCGAGACCAGCCTGGTCTACAGAGCTAGTTCCAGGACAGGCTCCAAAGCCACAGAGAAACCCTGTCTCGAAAAACCAAAAACAGGAAATGTCTTGGCAGTTTAAAGCCTTTCAATATAAAAACAACAGATTCACTTTGTATGGGTTACAATCACACCAATTACATCGATACACTGGCACTTAAGCACAAGGGTAATCTTTTGAAAACTGCAGACCTTTAAAATTAGGCCATAGTATAAAAACAGTTCATAGTCTTATATTCACCAGCAAATTCACATTAAAAATAAGTTGTTTTTTGCAGAATAAAGGCCAGGAAAACTTTACATATGTTACAAGCTTATTACATGTATTTACATGGCTCTTTTCTTCCCTAGGTATTTAATTTTCAAAATACACAACTCCCTGCTATAAGCAAGCTTTGTAGGATGCTACTGAATAAAAATGTAAAAGATTTGGTATATGATGCCTATCCAGTGCATAAGAAATGACCACTATACTATCTAATTCACCTCATTCCGATAAGAGACAGCTATTTGAAAAGATGCCTGTGGTGGTAGGGTTTGGGTGCTTCTAGAACATGTAATTGAACTGTGTGCGCCTTGTTTGCAGCCTTTATATCTTAGCTAAATGCTTACTTTCTGATTTCCTTTTTGTTTTCCTACTAGACAATAAAAAGCTGGTTACTGTTCTCCAAATCTAAGCTTGAATTTGGTTAGCAAAACTACCAAGTGGAAATAGCTACTTAAATTATGACACTATTATAATATAGTGTACATAGGACATAAATCAGATGTCTGCTTATAGTTGTGAATTAGTTTTATAAAAATTACCTAAAGTCAAACCAACTGATGGCTACATATGAACATCACAAAATTTAAAATTAGTACTTAGATTTAAACCTGTACTTTAAGTAGGGTTTTAAGTTGAAATGTCATTTCCTTATCTGAAGGGTTCAATGAAACAGGAACCCAGTGGCTTGGTGGCTTGGGGAGAACACTTGGTGATGGTGGTTCACTAAATTTGGCTCCAGCATAGTTCTGGTTAGCCTGAGACTTAAAAAGCAAGCTTGGACTTGTTAAGCTACCATTCCAATTTGGGTCATTAGAAAGACTCTTGTTCTTTCCCCCATTCTGCATGGCCTGCCATGCAGCTGCCGATGGACTGTACCCATGTCCTCTTTCTTTTTTCTTATGAACGATCTTCATCTGGGAATTCTGATCCTTGGTCTTCTGTCTGTTGTGCTGTTGTTGGCTCTTACTAACATTTCTAGATTGAGGGGCTGGAATGTTATACCTCTCTCCACCACCCATCTTGAGCTTCTTTGTCACCTTTCAGTCTGCTTCTCAGATTGCAGGATCTCCACTACTTGTCCTCTTCCTTGCTGCCAAGCCCAGGATAAGAGATGTTGCTTTCTGCTAGATCCTTTCCTTTGTCTCAATACATAAGTTTTCATGAGCCAATCTGCTGATTTCAGCCTAGGAGCTGAGGCCAACATCGAGTCTCCTCAGCACACAAGTTTGAGAGAAGTCCTAGCGACTTCGAGTTCGGGCGGTGGCGGCGACTCCCTCTCGACCTCCAAACCTCCCTCCCTTAACAGGGAGAAACGATTCGCGGATCAAACACTGCCCACGAGCGACTCACAGAGCACAGTTCGCCTTCTACCAGCCTCCTGCTTTACCGACAAAATGGAGGCCCCTGCGAGCGCCCTACAGATGGTTTTGAGCTCCTGTATGGAGGTGCCGGGAGCAAAACTCAGGTCCTCTGCAAGAGCAGCCAGTGCTCTTAACCACTGCGCCATCTCTCCAGCTCCCTCTACCTACTTCTTGAATTAGTAAAACAGATGAAAAAGAGTACTTTGCCTTTCTTTTCTTTTGCAATACACTGGCCAGATTAAATGTTCTTTTCTCGTTAGACTGTGTCTAAGAGGGATGATGTGACAGATAAGAAAGTACATGCTTAGCTGTGCGGCATTCCTGGTTGACTCTTAGCTTGCTTCTAGCTGTGGGGGCCTTAAACAGTGAACTAAATTTTTGGGCTCATACAACAGAATTATTTTAGTGTATGCCTGAGTCAGGGTTCTTAGAGGAGCAGAATCAATAGGATGAATATAAATATATGATCAAAGGAGATTTCTTATGTTTCTTATGTTGGCTTACTGGTTGGGAACTCCAACTATGGCTGTCTGCATTTTGGACACTGTGATTGGTCCAGAAGACTGAAGGCTTCCGCAGCCTCGGCGCTGAAGGCCTGGAGGGTTCCTGGAGAGCGTCTGGAGGATTCCTGGAGAGCGTCTGCTCTTCAGTCCATGCTGGAGGATTCCTGGAGAGTGTCCGTCTGGTCTTCAGTCCACGCTGGAGGATTCCTGGAGAGCATCTGCTCTTCAGTCCACGCTGGAGGATTCCTGGAGAGCGTCGGGTCTTCAGTCCATGCTGGAGACGAAGAAGCTGGATTCCCAAAGCAATGAAAGACAGCAGCAAGGGTGGCGAAACCCAAGTGCATGGACTTGACAGCCAGCGTGAAGGCAGGAAGGCAGAAGCCTGTGTTTCCCTCAGACCTCTTTGAGTCTGGGCAGCCTGGGGGAGAATGGCTGACCTCAGTGAGGGAAGGTTTACCTCCCTCAATTGAGCTTTCCAGGAAATACCCAGCAGGCAGACTTGCACAGCGGGTCTCTTAGTTGGTTCCAGATTGACTACATCATTAACACACAGTTTAGTTTTGAATAAAGCATCCAGTCAGTGGATTTTAAAGATTCTCTGTAATTATTATGAGGGGGTCTGTTTGCTCCCCTCAAGGGGGTCAAATTTGACTGAGTAAATTCTGACTTTAAAAAGACAAAGCAATGTGACCGTAATGGTTAGCCTATAAAAGTCAAATGGAGACGTGCAGTTCTGCTTGGAGAAAGAAGGTACAGAAAGTTTCTTTTTGACCCCAAATGTGACCTTGGGATTAAGGTAGGCACCCCAGACTGAAGGGGTTGCTGAAGGCTCCTTGGTATGTTTCCAGAGGAAGGGCTAGTCGTAATCCATCCAAACATGCAGTAGGTTCAGCCTGACAGATGGAATCCATGTAAGCTCCAGGGTCTAACCTCGGCAAGCACTTCTTCAAGCATTAAGGATGGAAGTCTGTTTTATCCACAGATGATGTGGGATTCCCCTCTGTATTCTGTGATATCATTGGCTAATGAAGGAACTGCTTTGGGCCTACAGCAAGCTATAGGGGAACAGAGCTAGGCGGGGAAAACTAAACTGAATGCTGGGAGAAAGAAGGATGGAGTCAGAGAGAAGCCATGTAACCCCACTGGAGACAAAACTTTAACTGGTAAACACAGCCACGTGGCGATACACAGATTAATAGAAATGGGTTGGATTAATATGTAAGAGTTAGCCAATAAGAAGCTAGAGCTAATGGGCCAAGCAGCATTTTAAATATAGTTTCTGTGTGATTATTTCAGGGCTGAGCAGCTGGGAGCAAACAAGCAACCTCCTTACAACACACAGAAAGCTACATATTCTTCCAGTAAAAATAAGCAAGTCCTTCTGCACTCAAAACAGATCCTCCCTCAGTACTTGTAACTACCAGCTCCCTGTGGAGTCCTGTTTCCCACCATCTGTTCACAAGTGTGAGTTTTTTCAGGGCAGGGGAGCAAATAAAAACATAAAATCTTCCCTTATTTTCATTTTTTATGAAGTTAATGAGTGTGGGTGTTTTGCCTGCAGGTATATATGGTTGTGAGCCACCGTGTGTGCTGGGAATCAAACCTAGGTCCTCTGAAAGAGCAGCCAGTACTTGGAGCTGGCTCTTAAGAGATGGAGAGCCATCTCCTCAGACCCCATCTTGTTTTCTTTTTGAAGTTTCCATATATGTGTATGTGTGTGTGTGTGTGTGTGTGTGTGTGTGTGTGTGTGTGTAATATGTTGAACATATTTCCCCAGCGCCCTTCCCTTCTTTCTCACCCCTCTTCTCTCCCACTAGGCTCCCTAGACCAACTCTCAACCTGTGGGCCACCACCCCTTTGGGGTCCAACAACCCTTTCATAGGTCACGTATCAGGTATTTACATTATGGTTCATGACCGTGACACGAGGAAACGTGTTAACGGGTCACGGCACTGGGAAGGTTAAAGAGCACTGCTCTAGGCAGGGTCTTTCTGCCCTCATGACACCCTCACGGCACCTTCCGGCTCACGGGCAGCATGGCAGTGCTTTGAAGCAGCACTTCAGTAATGTGAGGTACACGCACCTCATTCTGCAGCAGGTCTCCAGAAACTTATCCTGTACGCTGGAACTTTTTACCCATTAGACAGTTTCCATACCTCCTCCTGCCCCCCCTTCTGATTCCATAGTTTGGTGACATTGGATAGTCTCATATAAATGGTGTCATATAGTATTTGTCTTTTGGGGCTGGCTTATTTCATCTGGTATAGTCCTCACGGTCCATCTGCCACAGCAAGCAACAGAATTAATTCCCTTTCTCTTAAGACTCAGTCATATTCCATTGTACACACACACACACACACACACACACACACACACACCTCTGTACTTCCATGTGTAGAGATCACACATAGCCCATCCACCCACTGGGTGACAACCTCACTGCCTCTGAACCGTGGCTGTTTTGAATGATTGTTCTAAGAATTTGGGTGCACAAATGTTGCTTTGATGTCCTATTTAATTATTTTTATACTTACTGAGAAGTGATGTCTTAATTCAGACTATAATAACAAAAACACCATAGTTTGTCAGGGTTGACAGCAGAAGTATGTCTCTCATAGAGGCGGGGAAGTCTCTTGTGTTGGCCACTGCAGTTCCTCCTTTGGCTCTTCTTAGGGTCCTTTTTGTACATCATGGATTACACGTGATTTACAAACATTTTCTACCATTTTACCAGTTGCCTTTCTCTCTGGCATCTTTAGCATTTCCATATTTAAAGTCTGATGTAGTTCTGCCGGTTTTTGTTTTTTTTTTCTTCCGTTTCCTGTGGTTTGAGTGTCATAGTCCCAGAAAAATCCCTAACCAACTCCAGCATCAAGTTTCCCTGGTGTTTTCTGGAGTTTGGTGGGTTGAGGGAGCTCTTACATTTAAAACTTGGGTGATTTTTCTTTTTTTTAACATTTTTCTGTGTGTGGCCAGTGGGGGTGCCCAACACAGTGTTCATGAAGGTCAGAGGACAGCTTTGAGGAGTTGGTTCTCCCTTCCACGGCACGGGTCCTGGGGCCTGGGTAGTCAGCCCTCTTCCGCACCGAAGCCATCTCCTGGCCTTGAGTTATTTTCTGTGTGTGGTGAAAGGGGAAGGCCCAACTTCATTCCTTCCAGGTAGCTCTACTTTGCCCAACATCATTTGTTGAAGGGGCTGTCCTGCCCTCACGGGGTGGTCCTGCCCCACTTGTCAGGGTCATTTGTCTGTATGTACATTCACATGTGTTTCTGCTTCTCCACAGAGCATCTCCCTGCTCCAGTTTGTAGATGGAGACTGCTTGTTCATTCATTTCCTGGCCACCCAGACCTGAATAATCACACAGAAACTATATTAATTACAGCTCTGTTTGGCTGATGACTCAGGCTTATTCCTGGCTAACTCTTATATCTTAAATTAACCCATTTCTATTCATCTGTGTATTACCATGAGTGGTAATCTGTATTCATCTGTGGCCTACTAGTAAGGTTCCAGTGAGCATTTTTCTCCTTTGGCAGCTCCTTTGACTCCACCTACTCCCTCTATATATCTCTGTTCTGACTTCCCACCTGGCTTTACTCTGCTAATAAAAGTAACACATATACAGAAGAACATCCCACATAAAATGTTCTCTGGTTTGTCCTGGTGTTACAAGAGGGGCATGTTACCCCGCCTGATCTTACTTTATACAGAACCTCGGCTTTGTGCCCCCCCCAAGTTTGTTTGGTTTATTCGAGACCCTTTGAGATTCAAGGTGAATTTTAGATCCAGACATAGTGACACAGGCCTGCTCAGGAAGCCAGCCTGGGCTACTAGCCTTGACTAGATGAGGCCATCTCAAAATAAAGAGTAGACAGAGGGCTGGGCATACACATGAGCCCCAGATATTTGTCTCGCCCGTATGAGGCCCTAGAATTCATCTCTGTACTTAAGAAATTGAAAAGATACAATTTTAGAATATAAATAACAAATATTTTATAAATATAAATATAAATTTTAGAATACAGCTTTCTTTCCTGCAAAGAAATACCAGTGAGGCTTAATAGTACCGGCACCGAACGTGCGGATTGCTTTCTGTGGAGGAACACTATAGTGTCCTCACCCAGGGACACACTTGGCATTTACTCGTGGGTTTAATTTCTGATCTTGTTTTATAATTTCCAGTATGAAACTTTTTCACGTTGTCTACATCTGTTCAGTCTGTGATAGCAAAATGCCTTGCTCTAGACAAAGCACAGACACCGAACATTTATTTACTGCTCACAGTCCTGGAGGCTGCAGAGTATAAAATCAGGGCTTCAGTCCTGATGCAGGCCTTATTCCATCATGTATGGATGTGTATATATAATATTCACTATATATGTATAATATAGATTGCACATATATTGTGTATTGCACGCTCACGCATACCCATCCCTACTGACGTCACGCCTGTGGAGGTGAGAGGACATCTTTAAGAAGCCGGTTCTCTCCCTCTACCATCTGAGTCCTCAGGATGGAGCTCGTTTCTCATGCAGGGCACCAGGTGCCTTCTAGGGATGGAGCGCATGTCCTCATGCAGGGCACCAAGTGTCTTCTAGGGATGGAGCTCATGTCTCATGCAGGGCACCAGGTGCCTTCTAGGGATGGAGTCCACGTCCTCATGCAGGGCACCAAGTGCCTTTACCACTTTTGATTTTTTTCTTAGTTAACCTGGCTAAAGGTTTATCAATTGTGTTAATCTTTTCAAAAAACAACTCTTTTTGATTTTTTTTTTCGAGACAGGGTTTCCCTGTAGTTTCTAGAGTCTGTCCTGGAACTAGCTCTTGTAGACCAGGCTGGCCTCGAACTCAGAGATCCGCCTGCCTCTGCCTCCCGAGTGCTGGGATTAAAGGCGTGCGTCACCACCGCCTGGCCTCTTTTTGATTTTTTAAAATTGTTTTTATTAAGCTATACATTTTCTCACTCACCTCCCTGTTTCTCCCTTTCCCTTCTAACCCTCTCTCATAATCCCCACACTCCCAGTTTACTCAGGAGATCTCGTCCTTTTCCACTTCCCATGTAGGGTCCTCTGGGTTGTCTAGGTTCTCTGGGGTTGTAAATTGTAGGATGGTTTTCTTTGCTTTATGTCTAAAAGCCACTTATAAGTGAGTACATATTATATTTGTCTTTCTGGGTCTGGGTTCCTCACTCAATATGTTTTTGCCTGCAAGTTTCAAGATGTCATTTTTCCCCGCTGTGTAGTACTCCATTGTGTAAATGTACCACATTTTCCTTATCCATTCTTTGGTTGAGGGGCATTTAAGTTGTTTCCAGGTTCTGGTTATGGCAAATAATGCTGCTATGAACATAGTTGAGCACATGTCCTTGTGGTATGACTGAGAATCCTTTGGGTATATACCCAAAAGTGGTATTGCTGGGTCTTGAGGAAGGTTGTTCCCTAATTTTCTCAGAAATTGCCACACTGATAATTAAAGGGGCCGTACCAGTTTGCACTCCCACCAGCAATGCAGGAGTGTTCCCTTTATCCCACATCCTCTCCAGCATAAACTGTCATCAGTGTTTTTAATCTTGGTCATTCTTACAGGTGCAAGATGGAATCTCAGAGTTGCAAAAAACAACTCTTACTTGGATTTATTTTCTTTTTCTTTTTTTTTTTTTTTTTTGAGATAGGGTCTCTCTGTGTAGCCCTGGATGACCTGAAACTTGCTCTGTAGACCACACCTGCCTCTGCCTCCCGAGCTGAGATTAAAGACATGAGCCACCACTGCCCAGCTTACATGGATGACTTTTAATACTGTTTAATACTCATTATCATTTTCCTGGTCATTTCCTTCCTTGCTTTGAACATAGTTTTTGCTGTAGTTTCTTGAAATGAGATTGATTCTTCTCCGGTTCCCTCCTCATTTTCTTCTCTCCTTTCGCCTCACCGTCCTGCCTTGCTCTCCTCCTTCAGCGTGGCTCCTTTTAGATGTCATTGAAGCTTCCACTCTTAGAACAGATTTTACTGCATCCAGTAAGTTTAGGCAGAACATATTTCATTTTCTTTTGAAATGAGATGTTTGCAAATTTCCTTTGATTTCTTTCGGGCCCTGTGGTTCAACACTGTGTTTAATTTTTACGCATTTGTGGGTTTTCCCATTTTCCTGCTGCTGATTTCTAACTCCTTCCTCCTCTTATCCGAATACACATCATAGGATGTCTACCTTGTCAGTCTGTGGCTTAACTCGCTCAGTCCTGGGGAATGTTCCACGTGTATGTAGGAGAGAGCGGGTTCTGTTGTAGCTGGAGGGAGTGTTCTGTGTGTGCGGCAGGGCCTCCTGTGCTATTCAGGCCCTTTTGCTGCTCCTTGGCCTTTGGTCCCGTGTTCTTCTCATTAATGAAAACGGGGCATTGGTGCCATGTATGTTACTGTTCTACTGCTGTCTGTTTCTAAGGTTTTGTTAGTGTTTTCTATGTTTTAGAGCTCTGCTGGTGGTGTGTGTGTTTGTAATTAGTGAATCTTCTGTTAAATTGATCTGCTGTGGTTCTATAATGACATAATAAGTCTCATTTTCACTCTGACGACAGGTTTTGACTGACATCTATTTGCCCGATGTTAGTATAGCCTCTGTGCTCTGGCTTCCATTTGCATGGAATATTAATATGTGCACCCGTTAGATATAAAGATAGTTCCCTATAGGCAGCATATAGATACTTTAAAAAATCCATCTGGCCAGTCTGTCTGTGGATCCATTTATAGCTGTGGATGGGGCAGCACTTACTCCAGCTAGCTGTCTTGCACAGGTCTTGTAGCCCCTTGGCCCGGGTTTTCTCTCTGCTTTCCTAATGTTTCACTGTTTATTTTTGTTTTAGTGAGCATGCTTTTATCATCTGTTCACTCCCTTCTTTCTATATTCTAGATGTTTGCTTTGTGGCTACCATGGGAAACACACACTCCGTTGTTAATAATAACTCCTATCAAGTTATTTCCTGCCTGTCATTTTTGAGCCCTGTATTAGAATTACTAGTGAGTTTAAGCAGAAGTACATACTACAAGTTGCTGTATTTGTTCATCTTTACCTTCCCTGATGCACTTTGCCTTCATGTGGCCTGGAACTGAAGATACCACTGCTTTCCTGTGGCTTCTCTTCCAGCTGAAGGATTCCATTCTAGGGCCGGTGGTTTTCTCTCACTGCTTCTAGGCGTCTGTTTTGAACTCCCAATAGTTTGACTGAACAGTGGTATTCAAGTCCTCTGCTTCCTTACTAGGTCTGTGGCTTCATCCTTCCGTGTAGTTCACGGAGCTTCTTAAATTATTCTATCTATTTTATTCCTCAAATTTGGAGTGAGAAAGACGAAGTGAAGACTGTAGCTCAGCGGCAGAGCCGTTGCTCAGTGTGACCGAGGCCCTCTGCGCCGCCATTCAAGGTGACAAACCAGCATCTTTGTCTGAAGTGCTGTCCCTCTGGTTCCTGTCTCAGACTTCTCCCATGTGTGCAGGCTGCATGCTGTCCAGGTATTCTTTAAGCCCTTCACTGTTGCTATGATTTCTTCCCTCTGACCTGGTGTCACATGACTTGTTCTTTATATTCATCAAACAGTTCTCACCGGTCTGCTGTTGAATCCCTCTTGGGAATTTTCCACTTCCTTTCAGGAATTGTTCTGCTCTGTCCCTCATGCTGGCCTCAGACTTACTCAGCGTGCTCCTGCATCACCCCCAAGTAGTGGGATTACAGGCTATGCTCATAAGCTTTTCATGAACTTTGGTATTTTTCAGCTCCAGAATTTGTTGGGTTCTTTTGCGCAGTTTTTCTCTGCTAACATTTAAATAATTTTCCAGCCTATGTCTACTTTATGTTTTAGTTCCTGATAAGGGATTTACTTACCTGACACAGACTGTATTTCTTTCTTTTTCAGACAGGGTCTCACGATGTAGCTCTGGTTGACCTGGAACTCATTCTATTGACCAGACAGACCTTGCAGAGATCTGCCTTCCTCTGCCTCGCTGTGCTGGGATAAAAGGCTTGCCCCAACATGCCCAGCCTGAAAAACACTTTCTTAGGGTCTTGAAGATATTTCATTGATTAACACATGGTTCTCTATTCCTCTGTATGCCTTGTAGGTTTTTGTTGAGATTGAGGCCACTGTTACTCCACTGATGAAGAATAAAGCCAGCACCACAGTTTAGTATCAGATGTGAAGCAGATTTTTAAAAGTACCGGCCAGGTGGATGGGCTCTGGCCAGGTCCATCTCTGGGTTTCCAGAAAATGGCCCCGAATCAGGGTTTACAGTGGTTTAAGTATTTCCATCAGGTCTAATGAGAGACAAGCACACATCCCAACTTACCTCCAACCTACATTCAATCAGGAGCACGTGTACATCCTGACATATTTCCTGCCTGTGAACCTCCCACCCACATGTGATCAAGCACATCCAGTGCAGATGGGTCAAAGGAACTTGTTTAAGGGAGTGAAAAACACACGGCTTATCTCCCATAAACAATAGCCTCCAGCATTTCGGGAACTATCTGTCTCTGGGCAGGGGCTTCCAGATCACAGACATTTTTTCCAGATCACAAACATTTTTTTTTTGTTTGATGGATCTCTTAGGCCTAGTAATTAAAACTTAAAATGTAACTTTGGCTCTCATTTTACCTCTCTCACACTGTTTATAGACTGGCTTTGTACAGAAAAATCTCCATTAGTCAACTTGGCTGGAGGCTCTGGACTTTGTCAAGACCCTAGAATGTGTGTGTGTGTGGCTTTTGTCCCAGTCTGTGTGGTTCTTAGAACTGCTTGCATTTCCCTCCGAGCCATGCAGCTTTTCTGCTCCTTCTCAGCACTCTCTGGCTGCCCCCAGTACCTGCCCTCAGAACTGCATCTCTGAGCTATTCTAGTGAACTGGCTCGCAACCTATTTTCAGAAGCATCTAAACCAGTGGTTCTCATCCAGAGTGTCATTGACCCCTTTGGGAGGGGGTGTCACATATCCTGCCTATCAGATAGTTATGATTCATAACAGCAAAATTACAGTTCTGAAGTAGCAATGAAATAATTTTATGGTCGGGAGTCACCGCACCATGAGGAACTGGATTAAAGGGTCACAGCATTAGGAATGTTGAGAACCGCTGCTCTCAACAACTCCAACAAGCCCCACTACTGCTGAGCCAAGTGAGACAAAAAGGCAGTCTCAGCAGTCAGACCTGGGCAGAGGCTGGGCTTTTTCTGTCCCGAGCAGCAGGCTCTGGGAGATTTTCCTTCATTCTCGCTGTGCTGGGAAAGGGCTCTGCTGGGTCGGCTGTCGTTAACTTCGTCTCCTGCCTGGGGTAGTACTGCATGCCTGCTGTCACAGGGCACAAGGTGCAGAGGGGGTCACCTGGTCATCATGAAGGCACGGAGCTCCCCAGGAGGCCACCCTGCTGCCCCTGCTGCTCTCAGACCCCAACTGTGGCCTTGTTCCACACACAACACAATCATGCGGATAGATTTGATGAAATAGTATCTTGATGGAACTGTACCTCCCCAACATTTTATTTATTGACATTGTTAAACTTGTTCTTGGGTTTCTAAAGTATCATATGTTATATTTGAAGTTAAGCCTCAGCATGACAAGCACGGAGGCTAGGGTCCATCCATATTTATAGTTTGCTATGCCTGGTCTAATAAAGTTCCTCCTGGGTGCCTGCCTACCATGTCTGAGCCCTGAGTTCAATAGTCAAGTACTGGGAAAACAAATCCTCTAATTTTACCAAAAAAATCAGATTTTAAAATTTGAACCCTAGAACCTCATTCAAGACTCTTAAAAAAAAGAGTCCTCTGGTGAAGAGGCTTTGACAGCCTGTAGAATGAGCTTCTTTACCTAGTTATTTTGAAAACTTAAAAGAAAAATACACAGAAAACTTAGAAATTCTGTGTGTTTAGAGAAGCCCTGAGTTCCCAGGAAGCACTGAAATATCAGTTTTACTAACTACTCTTTTATGACTTTGACTCACTAAATGTTCCATTTCTGTCTGATTTCCACATGATGATAAGCTTCATGGGCTCAGTTCATGCTTTAGTGTTCTGAGAGCACTCTCCTGCTCAGATCTGCTACTGTGAGCACTTTCTACTGCGAGCCCTCTCTACTGAGAGCACTCTCCTGATCAGATTTGTTACTGTGAGCACTCTCCTGCTCAGATCTGCGATGGTGAGCACTCTCTACTGTGAGCACTTTCTACTGAGTACCTCTCTATTGAGAGCACTCTCCTGATCATATCTGCTACTGTGAGCACTCTCTACTGTGAGCACGCTCCTGGTCAGATCTGCTACTGTGAGCACTCTCTACTTTGAACACTTTCTACTTTGAGCAGTCTACTGTGAGCACTCTCTACTGTGAGCACTCTCTACTGTGAGCACTCTCTACTGAGAACACTCTCTACTAAGAGCACTCTCCTGGTCAGATTTGTTACTGTGAGAACTCTCTACTGAGAGCACTCTCTACTAAGAGCACTCTCTACTGTGAGCACTCTCTACTGTGAGCACTCTCTACCGAGAGCACTCTGTACTGTGAGCACTCTCCTGGTCAGATCTGCTACTACAAACCTTTTGTTTTCCAGACAACTAGCAAATAAAGACAAGAGGCAAGAGCAGTAGGGGGAGCAGAACGGGAACTGTCCAGCAGTCACCAGGTTCACTTGCACTGCAGGGAACAAACGGCAGCTGGCAGAGGGCAGAGGCACATGCAGATACATGAGAGGACCATGTGGGTAATGCTAACTGGAAAGATTTACATTCCTTTTTCTTGTGGAGACAGCAGCTAAGTTGTCCTCCTACATAGCTGAGGATGACTTTGAACTCTTGGTTTGCCTGGCTCCACTCTGAAGTGCTGGGATCACAGCAATCCGTCGGCATGCCACCCCTGAAGTTAATGAAGCAGACCTATTTGGATTTCTAGGCTTCTCACAAGGGTGTGTATCTACTATTGTTTGAGAGTGTCCTCCAGAGGTTCTAGAGTTGGGCTGTGGGACCCAGGAGAAGAGTTTGCTTTGGTTAACGGGAATGGGACTCAATCAATGGATGCTTTCTTTTCATATAGGAATGGGTTCACGATCTGGAGAGCTCGTTCTCATTTCTCTTCTGCTTCTCTATCATGAGCTGAAATAGCACGTGGCTCGAATCAGAGGTGGCTGTTCAGTCTTCCCCGCACTCAGAATCATAGGCCCAAACGAACTTTTTATGTGTTTAGATACAGTGCCGAGAGATGGGCTACAATAACATCCTTCAAGGCAAGTGCCAAGCTGTCTCACTGCCCCTCCTGCTCTGCTGTAGACATCTGTAGGCTTCAAAATGGTTTTGCCATTTAGTATCGGTCACTCATCTGATTCCAGTTTAAGTGAGAGTCTCTTTCGTTCAGAACTGAAAATCCGATTCTGTTACTAATTGTGAAGCTAAAGTAGGACTTTATGAAATTAAGACAGCAAATTGCGGAAAATTATTCTTTATTGAAAAATATCAATAATACTGACAGACTTCAAAAGCAATTCACGGTTCCAGAATACAAAGTACTTAATACATTTTTTTTCAATGTTTGTATCTCAAAGTTAGCATTTTGTAAATCAAGATACAAATTTGATAGCCTCACTAAAACGTTTTCCAGCTTTATTCTGTAAGGAGCTGCACAACCTTCAAAGTCAGGGTCACGAGGTCAACTGGAGCACGCGGGGCAGGATGCTCCGGGGACTGTGCAGACGTCTGCAGCAGTATTTTCCCCACGTTCCCTGCACAAGACAGCTGCCCTCCAGTGTCAGAAAATCGTGGGAAACAGCATAACAAAAGACAGCCCATTCTCCTTTTAATCCACACACTTTCATCAGGAGATTGCTCTTTGGAGGAAATCTTTTAAGAATGCCACTGTAGCTATACTGAAGGAAACAGACTGTTGCCATCAACACGGTCTTTGCTGAGCCGTGAGTAATAATTCTATGCTTTTTAGATGTGAGAGAAAAAGAACGTGTACAAGTTTAGTTGAAAACCACACAAGGGATGCACGCAGGCTCGGGGAGTAGCAGTGCTTGCCTTAATCACTAGTAGCTCAGCTGGAGCAGCCACGCCTTTGTCCCCAGCCACAGCAGCACCGAGAGCTGCGTGATTCCTTATGTATGAACTTAGTACCCGAGGCCCAGTCTTTACACACTCCAATTCTTGTTCTCCTAGTACATGAGAGCGGCAGGATTTGGAGAATTACTAGTCGCTGTGCTGAAACAGGCATCCAGCACCCTGGACTGTGAGAAAGAAAGCGAGCGCCGTGACCAGCAGCCTTCCCTCACAGCGCTAACACCGACGCTGCCAAGCACTCACTGCACATAAGCAGTGGCATCCCACAGTAAAACAGCAGACACTAAAGGAATCATGGCACAACGGATTTCTGAATTCTTTTTATCTACCATTGGTCCTGGGGCTTGGATCCGTCCCCTTGGAGACTACACTTGCTCTTCATTCCAGAATCATCTTTAGGGAGGAGAGGCTTCAGGTCATGTAGCGGGTAATGGCTCTCAGAGCATACAGGAGCTCTGCTTGCATCCTAGCTTCTATAAGAAGCAGATTAACGTGAACCTGCATAGAAAAGACAACATCATGTGAGAACAGATTATAAACACCACGGTTTTTCAGCACATTCAATTTTACAATGTCCCAAATAAGTACAGTTATTTGTCCCTTGCTATGATGAATAATTGATTTCAGGATTCTCCGTGGAAACCCAAACCCCCAATGTTCTAGTCCCTTGTACTAAATAGCATATTATACACATGATCAATGCACAGCCTCCCATTACTACAATGTAAATGCCAAATAAATGGTTGGTACACTGTCTGGGGAATTTTGACAAACTACAGGCACATATTTGGCACAAATACAATTGTAGTGACTTCTGTGATCCTCAGTTGACTCAACGTAAGGATGCAGAAACATGACTGAAGGGCCAAGTGTATACTTTATGTGCTACCAAGTAACTTAAGTCTTTATTAGCACAATATCAGACTCCTTTCGGGATAAATGTCATATTATTCTATTTACATTTGTACATTTGACTGCATGTCTTCTGGATATTTGTTATAGTTCAGAAAATCTAGGGGCTGCTTTGTCAGACTTTTAGAATTTTTCTGACAAACCATTAACTTCTAAAAACATGCTTCAAAGAGAATCTGTTTCTGCCTATGCCCACGTTTTAAAAGCTTCTGCCCAATGGTCTTAGGTGGAGATGGCTACGCCAGTTTTCTGAGGACAGACCAGCCTTCTTGTCTATCCTTGTACGTCTCATGATATAGACCTCTCCCAATGGGTTCCTGAGACAGACGTTCTGGAATGATGTACTTCAGGCTCTAGAGATGATGCAGGGGGTTGGAGAGCCACTCGACTATGTGAAGGAGTGTAATAACCACGGCGAATTACAGGGTAAACCAGCCACCGCGAGCACAAACCTTCTCAGAGTGCTTGAACTGCCTCCAGAAGCTATCGTACATTCTTTTGGTAACCTTTTCAGGAGTGCAGACAACAGTTTTGATATAAACTTTAAAGCTACGATCCAACAACTGGTTAATTTCTCCATAGTCATAGTCGTCGTACCTGTTACGAGACGTAAGAATGGACTACTGTCAGTGCGCAGTGGTCTCTTTTCTACGTGCAACACGCACCGATGTAAACACATAACGCGCTCCTCACTGTATGGGCAGTTAGTCCCAGAAACGAGATGGCCTTATGATGTTTAAATGGGGTGGGATGGAAAAGCGTATAGCAAGAAGTCAGGAAGAACAGAGGTTTCTGGTGCCCAAGCAGGGTACTCCCATAGCTGACAGTACCAACGCGACAGCACTGGGCACCTAGCAGCCACGTATTCACAATCACCAACACACAACCACATTGAAACCAATGCTGAAAAGAGCATAGAAGAAATTAAGAACGTGTGTGTGTGGTGTGTGGTGTGTGGTGTGTGTTTCAAGGCAGGGTTTCTCTGAACTTTTGGAGCCTATCTTGGAACTAGCCCTTATAGACCAGGCTCGCCTCAAACTCATAGAGATCGGCCTGCCTCTGCCTCCTGAGTGCTGGGATTAAAGGCATGTGCCACCACTGCCCAGCTCAAGAATTTATATTTAATTACTGGTACTATTACACACCTAAGATGGTAACTTACTTGTGTAAATCTCTGGGACAAATGAGGAAAAAATCAGGGGTGAGTGGGGGAGAGGGCTGGCTGGGCTCTCAGAATCTCATGGTGTCACTTCAGGAGAGGCTGAGATGCCTGCGCACAGCAATGTTTATTCCAACCACTGAATCCTGTGTTTCAGGACATACAGGCATGCAAGGTACCTACTGTGTTTTCAGTGTAAAAAGGGGAACGTTCTTGGCAAAGCTGATCCTAAAACTGCCCAAGGAAGCTGAAGTCAATAGCCTGGGGACTGATCAGTAGGAATTGGTTTAAAACTGGCTATGCGTATTTTAAAAGCTTGAGCAGTGTGAATTAAAGAGAGCTTGCAGGTCTCTGATAAAGCCATACTAGAGAAAGCAGATTTATCGGCTGAGACAACCAGAAAGCCACGCAGTACAGAATATGTGTATGAGAAGGTAGTACATGTTATATTTTCTACACAACACAGCAGGCTGGAGAGCCAACAGGTCCCAGAGAGTCCCAAGCAGTGCAGGAGTGGGTACTCTTCAGAGGAGCTGAATTCCGGGAAATATGAAGGCCAGGGACAGAAGAGGATGATACAGATGTTCAGTGACCAGCTCTGCCTCCTGTCTATGTGCGGGACCAGTTTGCTCACTCTCCCTTCTTGAAGTCAGTTGTCACTATCTCACAGAACCCAAGCTGTGGCTCTGTGGTGCCCGGGAACTATAAAATTAGTTATGTGTGTGCAAGCATCCCAATACTTCGTGTAAAGGAAATGTCTTTATAAGCATAAGGAAGCAGACTGACCGTATTCCAAACATGCAGTGAATATAGTTCCAGATAGCCCGTCTGAGCATTGAGGTATCGACATCTTTGTGCATTGCCATTGTATTGTAAGTAAGATTGTAAGCAATGTGAAATTTCTCATCAATTAACTGTCCCACATCTGGATAAAGACGATTCACCAGGGAGTAACCATGGTCTTCCCAGCAGTAGTCCTAAACATGGGGACGACAGAAATTATGAATACTCAGAACATGGCAGAACAGCTTTGTGTCCACAGCGCATGAAGTCACTAGCGCTGGCTCCGCCCGCTGACCTTGAACTCAGTTTCCTCGGTGCTGCAGTTCACTCTCAATATCCTACTGCGATGAGAAAAGGCCTATGAACCCTAACGTGGCCTGGCTTACGAACCGAGGGAGCCGAGCACAGACTGCAGCTCTCTGCAGCATTCCACCCGTCTCCAGGGGCATCACAGGTCAAAGCCCCTTCCCCATGTTCCATCACTGCAACAGTCAAATGTTCCTGGGATTTTGTGGATTTTCAAGCCAGCTATCGTTAGCTAATGCCTATTACCTGAATGCTTGGAGAGATGAAGCGCAGGAAGGACCAAAAGTTAGAGACCATCCTGGACTATATAATAAGACTACGCCACAAAACAAAATGAAAACAAAAGTCTAGCTCAGTCTACCCACCACTCACCCCGCCTCATCCTCTCTCCCACCTGATTTTCACCCCAGTAACCAAGTCTTCTAATTCCTTCCCTATATGAAGCCTCTCTGATGCCTCTCTACTGCAGAGAACTCTTAAGCCCCAACTTGCTTGCCCCTAGAACATCTCTTTGACATTGGCCATAACTCAGTCAGTGCCCATCAACCTACTGTAAGCTGAGTCAGCACTCAGGCATCCTCGCAGGGTGAAACCTCTTCCCACTCACAGTAGCCGGCAGCTTTGTCTACAGCGCTCAGTGTTTGGTCCCCTCACACCCTTCCCTGGGCACCTCGGCTGAGACTAAAGCATTTCCAGCTCTCTTCTGCAGCTGATGCGGGCCCAGCCCCTGTGCCACCTGAGCAGCCTGGGAACACCTCCAGCACTGAGCTACGGTCTCAGCTGCCCTTCGGTTCCCAGCTCACACCTCTCGCATTCTCATCTCTCTCCAGAAAACTCAGTACACAATAATCCTTTCAATTCTGGATGTATCCTATTTTATTACAGTTCAACTCCTCCTTCTGCCTAAATTTTGTTCTTTTAAGCAGTATATTATAATTTGGGTGGGGACAAAAAAAAGCAAGGACGTCTCAAAAGTTCAACTAGCTTCATAACTCTAATAAAAAGAGGAGTTGTTACTTAACGCTGGGCTGTAAGGGATAACTGGGCAAGCTGAGAGTAGTAGTTCACCTGTTTAATACTGACATATAAACGCAAGACATAGACTATGGCATGATTCTGCTGATAAGCTGGAAGCTGTAGAAGCCTGAGTGCAGAGGAGATAATGTGAAGAGTTGCTGACCACTAGTTCTTAGTGCTGCTGAGCCGTGTGTGCGACCTGCTGAGCACTGAGCCCACTTCTCAAGCGCGGGCAGCGTTTTCACATCACAGCGAGAGGTTTCTAGACATTATGTTACACAAGTACAGTTTTACCTGGACACGAAACGTTGGAACATGCATCCCGTGCCTAGAGAAGTCCTTATAGCCATAACTAGTGTCCTCAAAGTGCCGAGACACATCTCTTCCTGGTGTAGCTTCGTCATCATCTGAAATGAAAAGGAAAGAAAATCATTTCAAAGCTTTTGAAAACAAGATGCTAATTCATTTTACCCATCATAAATAAATGTGAGATGAACTATTTTTGACACTAAATAACAAATATGAACCAAAACACTCTCTCTTATCATCTCATGTAGCCCAGACTGGCTGCAACCCTGCCGTGTAGCTCAGGATGACCCTGAACAACTTTATCTTCTTGCCTCCCTCTCCTGAGTGCTGAGATTAGAGGCGTGTGCCACATGGAACCCAGGGCTTTGGGTATGCCAAACTGTCTACCAACTACACCGCCACCCCATGATAAAGTCTTAATACAAACTTAATACAAAAGTAACTTGCTTACTAAAAAACAGAATGTAGTAAAAATGAGATTTTCTGTGATAAAATAAGCATTCATAGAATTCTGCATGGCTTTCGTTTTCTCTTTGACTCGTCTGTCTTTCTCCTCTAATTTATACATTTTAAGTTCTCAAAAGTATGCATTCTAAGTTAAGAATACCCCATTTGGATAATATGTAAGATAACTAAATCATCTCTGGGCTGGGGAGAGGGCTCAGTGGGTAAAGACACTTGCCGCCAAGCCCAACAACCTGAGTTTTATCTATGGGACCCACATGGTGGAAGGCGATAACTCCTGACAGTTGTCCCGACTTCCGCATGCTTCCTGTGGCATGCACGCACCCCGCCAACCCCTTCCCAATAATACAATTAAAACCGAAGGCAAAAGGGGACAGTGTTAGTGTATGACAGGACTTAGGCTCAAAAGGGGAGGATGTTAGTATATGACAGGACCTAGGCTCCACTCTATGCTCAAAAGCGGAGCGTGTCAGTGAATGACAGGACTCAGGCTCCACTCTTACTCTAGTGCCATCTGCACTTCCTACCCTTTCTCAGTTGCCTTCCTTAAGAAAGTGTTTGTGAGTGGGAAAATCCATGCAGTAGCCTTCCTGAAAGGACACATTTGGATCCTCTTTTAAATAAAAAAGTTGGGCTTGAGCCAGGTGGTGGTGGGGCACACCTTTAATCCCAGCACTCAGAGGCAGAGGCAGGAGGAGCTCTGTGAGTTCAAGGCCAGCCTGGTCTATAGAGTGAGTTCCAGGACAGCCAGGATCATCACACTGAGAAACCCTGTCTTGAAAAACCAAAACCCAAACCAAACCAAACCAAACAAAACAAAAGCTGGGCTTGTAAGAGAAACTCTACTGACCACATTGAGGTTGTTATTACCTGAAGAGAAGACGAACATGCTCTCTCTCTTCTCTATTTCAAACCGCGACGCCATCTCCTCCTGGCTGGCTTCCTCCTCATCGCGACATTCCTGTAACTGCTTCATCTTCTCCATGAGGGCTTCCACCTCAAAGAAGGAGTCGCTCACCTGAGAACAGCACTGTTTATGTTACAGATGGCAGGCACAGAGTGAAATTTAGGAGTTTCATTAGGACTGTCTCATAAAAATCTTTATCGTGGCCGGGCGGTGGTGGCACACGCCTTTAATCCCAGCACTCGGGAGGCAGAAGCAGGCGGATCTCTGTGAGTTCGAGGCCAGCCTGGTCTACAAGAGCTAGTTCCAGGCCAGACTCTAAAAAAAAGCTGCAGAGAAACCCTGTCTCGAAAAACCAAAAAAAAAAAAAAAAAAAAAAAAAAAAAACCTTTATCTTGCCAGCATATAGTAAAAATAAATTTTCTTATAATTTAAATGTACATTAGTAAATGCAATTGGTTTAGCCTATGGGTTATAGAGATCTTTAAATTTTAAGATTTGAGAGAAAAATATTTCAACAAATTATAATGTTTTTCAACCTTAAAAAGTAATAATGTAATCGTTACTTACACTGTTTTAAAGATTAAAATTTAACACTGTTAATTCAAAGAAAAAATTGACAATTGAATATTTAAAAATTAGCTTCCACACACAGGTAAATAAGACACACAGAGAACACACTGTCAACATGTCTATCATTTTCAAAATAGTAATTGTTCTATTTATACAGTTTACCAATTAAAAATGAGACCTGTCCTCACATGGCTGGAGCTGGCCAGCTGACCTCTGTGGGTGGGGCTAGCAGCTGTCACTTGCTGGCTGACTACAGCAGCTTCTCATCTACAGAGCCGGGTGCTGGCACAGGACAGCCGAGGAGAGAAGTGATTTACTCCTACAACCTGACTGCATCTTTACCCAAAATCCTGGATCAAATCTATGAAAGACGCATTTCATGAAAGAAGTCTTAAAATCTCATGTAAATGTGCAAATAAAAAATGTTTCTCCTCCAGGATTTCCACTTATTTTGCTGAGAACATTCCTTCTATTTGCTTGCTTGAGACACAGGGTCTCATGCAGACCAGGCTGGCCTAAACTAGGCAGTGATGCTGAGAGTGACTTTGAGCTTTGGATCACCTCCTGGAGGCTGAGATTACAGCTGGCCATTTTTGCATGCTGTGCCAGCACTCTAGCAGCTGAGCGATATCCCCAACGCCCACGAATGTGGTAAGACTTCCTCATTGATCCTTCAGACGTCAGCTTACAGACTTGGAGCATTCTTTACCCCATCTCAGTCATTCTTACCCAGCACTCTGCGATTCCTTTAGTGCATCAAACACAACTTGTGATATTTACAATCCAGAGCCTGCCTCCTCCAGACTGGAAAAGTGGATACTGTCTGGTGTGACTGGTGTAAACTATACACCTTCTGCCTGCTCACTGTCCGGTGTGATCAGTGTAAACTATACACCTTCTATCCGCTCACTGTCGGGTGTGATCGGTGTAAACTATACACATTCTAAAAGATTCAAATTAAAATTTTAGCATAGGGAGCTAATCAATTAGAAAAATAAAACCCCCCACTTCTTACTGTTATTAATAGAAAACAACCAAGGAAATCCAGAAACTTTACATTATCCTGGTACTGAGACCAGAGAAAGGCAAGAATCCAACTGTTAGTATCCTAGCAGCTCATACACTCTCTCACCCACACTTAGAACTCTGAGCTTTGGTAAATAACTGGGGGCCACACACATACAGTCCATTGTTTAGCCAGAATCGTGCCATGGAAAGTGATGTTTCTTCATATATTAATTCACTGCCTCTAATGCAGATCTTAGTATCATGCTAGACATTGAAGCAGGCATTTTTATTCTTCGGGGAAATTTAAGACCTCATCACCAAACTTCAATTTTACGGGAACCATAAAGGGAAGAGGCTCAGAGAGGCACGACACCTTGCCCAGCATCAAACACATGCACCATCTGCCGGCTCCTGTGCTAATGGTGTACAGGTGACCACAATGCTAGTTCTGCGACTTTTCTTTTCAAGCACAAAGAGAAGCCTTTTCATTATTAACAATATGAGGAACTCTGATCCACAGTATGCAGGAATAAACTTACTTATAAAAAGAAATCAATTTGTAGGCCACTGAAACAAGTTGCAGTGTTTACACTAAAAGCCTAGTGACCAGAATTTGATCCCTGAAACCCATTAAAGGGGAAAGAAGAGAACCACCTCCACAAATCTCTCTCTCTCTCCTCTCTCTCTCTCTCTCTCTCTCTCTCTCTCTCTCTCTCTCACACACACACACACACACACACACACACACACACACACACACACTTTTTTTTCGAGACAGGGTTTCCCTGTAGTTTCTAGAGCCTGTCCTGGAACTAGCTCTTGTAGACCAGGCTGGCCTCGAACTCAGAGATCCGCCTGCCTCTGCCTCCCCAGTGCTGGGATTAAAACACACACACTTTTTAATGAAAAAAACTGGAGCTGGAGAAATAGCTCAGCAGTTAAGAGCAGTTAAGGTCCTGAGTTCAATTCCCAGCAACCACACACCACAGAGTGGCCCACAACCATCTATAGTGGGCTCTGATACCTGATTCTGACATCATACAGTTGTACATACATTCACATACAAATATTCACATATATAAAACAAATGAATCTTTAGAAAATCAAATTGTTCTGACTTGTTTTAAAGGAATAACAAAACAGAAGATAGAAAGGTAGAAAGGAAAAATGTCTTAGTTACTGTTGTAGTGCTGTGAAGAGACCCCAGGACCAGGATAGTTTATAGAAGAGACTGTTTAACTGGGAACTTGCATACAGCTTTTGACTTAGTGCACTGTAATCATGGCAAGGAGCATGGCAGCTGGCAGGTAAGCTTAGAACTCACATCCCGACTCATAAACAGTAGGCAGAAAGAGCTGCTGGGAATGCCATGGGCTTCTGACACCTCAAAGTCAACACCCAATGACATAGCTCCTAATCCTTCCCAAACAGTTCCACCAATTAGGGACCAAGCATTTAAATCTATGAGCCTATGGGGGCCATTCTCATTTAAAACACCACAGCATTTTAATAAATTTACATTCAGCTGGTATCATTAGATTCTATCTACAAAATTAAACACAAAAGTAAAAAAAATTAAAGGGAAAATTGGAGATCAAAGTTGACTTAACTTCCTAAAAAGCCTAACAGTTAGGAAGCCAGTCTTTTCTTTTGCCAGAGAGACAATGAAGAGGAGAAGGAGGAGGAAGAGGAGGAAAAAGAAGAGGAGGAACAGGAAAAGGAAGAAGAGGAGGGGGAAGAGGAAGAAGAATAACACCATGGCCACCAGGAAATCTCCTCTGTTGACAGGGATTTCTGTCCCTCCTGGTCCTGCAGCAGTTCAGTCCCAAAGAAACACACACAGCTCTACATTAATTATAAACTGGTTGGCCTAGTAACTCAGGCTTTTCTTATTAACTCTTACAACTTATATTAGCCCATAATTCTTGTCTGTGTTACCCATGTGGCTTGGTACCTTTTATTAGCAAGGCAGTCACATCCTGCTTCCTCTGCATCTGGGTGACAACTGCAGACTGAATCTTTCCTCTTCCCAGAATTCTCCTGTTCTCATTGCCCCACCTCTACTTCCTGCCTGGCTATTGGTCAATCAGCATTTTATTAAACAAGTACAAGAACCAAATCTTTACAGGGTAAAACCATTGTCCCACAGCATTCTTCTTTCAGGGTCACACTATTTTAAGCCTTCCCTTCTTAGCTGGTCTATTGACTAATGGACCTGAAATGATGACTGTGACCTCCTAGAAAAGCTCATAGTGTTGTATATCCCTTAATGTTGTGGAATATTAAGATGTGTTACATTTGTTTATGCTGGGGAATGTTTGTTGAATGATGCGACCATGTGTTGCATTCTTTTATGTTGCATTTGTTTAACTGTGAAGCTGTGTTACTGTGCCGGTCTAAAACACCCAATGGTCTAATAAAGAGCTGAATGGCCAATAGTGAGGCAGGAGAAAGGATAGGCAGGGCTGGTAGGCAGAGAGAATAAATAGGAGAAATCTGGGAGGAAGAGAAGGAGAAATACAGAACAAGGAGAGGAGGACATCAGAGGCCAGTCACCCAGCTATACAGCAAGCCGTAGAGAGATAAGTAAAGAAGGTATACAGAAATAGAGAAAGATAAAAGCTCAGAGGCAAAAGGTAGACAATTTTAGGTTCGAAACTCTGGCTAGAAACAAGTCAAGTTAAGGCCAGGCATTTATAAGAAATAGTAAGCCTCCTTGTGTATATATTTATTTTGGAGCTAGGTGGCAACCCCCCAAAAGCCAAAAGAACAACAACATTTCGGCATTCCAACGTGGGGCTAGAGTAAAAGAAAATCCAGCAGCACCTTAGTGCAATGGTCCTCCACCTTCCTAATGCTGTGGCCCTTGATACAGCTCCTCGCGTCGTGCTGACCCCAACCATACAATTATTTCATCGCTCCTTCATAACTGTAATTTTGCTACTGTTCTGAACTGCTAAATAAATATCTGATATGCAGGACAATCTTAGGCAACCCCTGTAAAAGGATCATTTGATCCCCCTCAAAAAGGGTCGCAGCCTACAGGCTAAGAACCACGGCCTTAGCATCTAGACTAGTGATGGACATTGGTGGTAGAATAAATTCATCCTTAAAACACAGATGTAGCTGGGTGGTGGTGTCACACGCCTTTAATCCCAGCACTTGGAGGCAGAGGCAGGTGGATCTATGTGAGTCTGAGGCCAGCCTGGTCTACAGCGCAAATTCCAGCAGAATAGCCAGGGCTACACAGAGAAACCCTGTCTTGAAATAAACAAACAAACAAAATCTAACATCTCTGTGGACCTAAGAGGACAGGTTTTTTAATAAGCCAGATAGGAGAAAAAATAACAACTATAGCAACTCGTCCTATTACAGTCTCATAACAACAGACACTTACCGAAACATTTCCTGCTGAGCTGACGTGCGTGTCATCCACGCTGTGATTGCCATTTGTAATGTCACAGATGCAGTAGTTACTAACAGAAGGAGGTCTGAAGGTATGGCCGCCGTCACAGTGAATTTCTGGGCTGATTCCACAGCCAAACGTGAAGGAGGCAAGAGAATGATAGTGTGTGAGCAGAACCACAGCATGGACCAGCTCTGCCAGAGACCAGCTGTGCTCCTCCGCTTTCAAAAGCCCCTGGCAGATGAGAATGGAGGTTTAATCGGAGATGTGTGATAAACACAGTTCATTTTTAGTATTTAACAACGGACTGAAACAGAACTAGACACCATACAAAGCCAGGTTAAGATTACAATTTAAAATATATAAAACCTATAATTGGTTAAAATTATATTAAAAATTTATTTAGAAATATGAGCTTAATGTCTATTAGCACACTGTCACTTTGACTCTATGACATAATTTATTTTAAAATGCAATAGGATTTTATTTTGCTCATACTTGGTTGCTGTATTTAAGATGGTGGACAAGAATAAATCACATGTTATCAGTGAAAATGTATTGTTTGTGTTTAAGTGGACACCACTGTTGGAAACATCTGGTTTTCCTATTTAATCAGGTCTCTTTAAGGAACTTTTAAAGACAATGGCTTGAGCAATTTCATTCTAAAGATTCTTAAGTCCTTGATTCTGTTATGCATAAACCCTACAATTCTTCAAATTCAATTCTATGTCCCAGGTGCTTGAATCACCTAATTTAGAATCTTGTGTGCCTTTCCTTGCAATCTAACAGGTCCCATACTAATCAGACTCAAACACTGCACCTTCCTGACAATTTCTCCTACTATGTAGCAGTGTCTAAAATGTTCTGTAACATAGATAGACAAGACTGAAACCATATTTTAGATGTTTCTATAATGTGGTACACATTTACAGAGACTAGCTTAAGATATCATCCACAAATAAGGATGAACGAGATGCTACTTCACACCTATAAGAACGGATGAACTTTAAAACAATGACGTGTTCCTGGAGAAAATGCAGGGCAGCAGGAACAAATCACTGGGGCAGCCTTTGAAAGACAGCGTCTGTGTTCTCCAAAGCACACTGGTTTACTGTGCAACCCAGGAGGCATATTCCCACTTATTTACCCAAGTAAGCTGAGAACTTTTGTCTACCAAAATGTCTTCTTATGAATATAGCAATTTTATTCATAACTTCTCAAAACTGGTACTTATCAGGAGGCCCCTTAAGTAGATGGACGGGAGTGGCATTCAGCAATAAAAATAAATGATCTATGAAGTCATTTAAGAAAGATAAGCTCCAGATAAGTAGCTTACATCTGTGCTTGCAGCACTGCAGGAAGGTGAGGCAGGAGGATCAAAAATTCAAGGCCAGCTTGGGCTACACAGCAAGTTCCAGGCCAGCCTGGACTGCATATCAAGACCCTCTCCAAAAACAAAAAATACTCATGTAAAAAGAGAGAACCTCATGTGCATATTGCTAAATGAGGTCAGTCTGCAGGGTTCTGCTGTATGGTTCCAACTCTATGATATTCGGGAAATGGTACACTGTAGACATAAGTAGAGGTGAGCAGTCGTGGGGCTCAGGAGGAAGCTCAGCAGTGACTACGTACTATCTCACATTGTCGGTAACAGCAACCTGCTGTCCTGCCCTTACGAAGAGCAGATCCTAGTGAGAACTATGGACTTTAGATAACAGCAGTGCACCAACACCGGCTCATCACTCACAAGTAAGTGTACCACACAAAGTCCAGAGGAACACAGCACAAAAATGTGTGTCCGGATACTCTATCTGACTTTCCTTTCCTTTTCTCTCTTTCCTCCTGTCCCTTCCCTTTCTTTTTTTGAGGCTCAGTCTCAGGTATCCAAGGCCAGCCTCAACCTGGCTGTGAAGCTGACAGTGACCTTGATCCTTGATCCTCCCTCCTTCTTTTCCTATCTCCCCAGAGCTGGAATGACAGGCCTGCACAGCAAGCTCAGTCTGCACAGTGCTAGGGAATGAAGCCAGGTCTTTGTGCATGCTAGACAAGCAATCCACCACCCGAGCTGCATCCTGACCTTCTATCCAATCTTCGTATCAACCCAGAGCTGCTCTGAAGAGCAGTATCACTTTAACAAACTGTGACATTGCAGATGGCTTATTTCACGGCATACGTACCTCAATGTGTTCTTTGGTAATAAGCCAAGGCCTGTGGGCTAATACTTTGTTAAGTTCCCCTAAATTCTGTAGCTTTTGAGGTGCATTCTCTAAGCCATTGAGCCACTTGGGGTCCCCGCCAACATGAAGGAAGTCATTGACATGCAGATTCACTAGGTAGGAGCACTGGTGCCTGGCTGCAGCCTTCACAGAAAACAGAAAGACCTAATTATGTGAAATTATCAACTACTACAAATCTGTTTTCCTTACGACATACAAATAGGTTTTTCATTATTCTGTTTTAAGTTTTCCAGACTACAGAAATACAGAGTTTATTTGACATTTAAAAAATTCAAATATACTACAGAAAACATTGCTGTGGGATGATGATCTTTCTATATGCTGTGAACACGCATTCCTCTCACTGGTTAATAATAAAAAACTGACTAATAGCCAGGCAGATAAGGTTAGGCAGAATCATGAAACTGAGAGCTCAGATGAGAAGGGGCAGAGTCAAGGGAGAGGCCAGCCAGCCACTGGAGAAACAAAGTATCAGAGAACAGGGAAGCCCTGAGAGACGTGGCAAAACATAGATAATAGAAATGGGTTAATTTAATAGTAAGAGCTAGTTAGTAATCAGTCTGAGCGATTTGGTCAAACAGTTTTAATTAATATAAACATCTGAGTGATTCCTTAAAAGCAGCTGTGGGACAGGGCAGGACAGAGAAACCTCCTTTAACATATGGTGCTCCAATATGGCGTACACGCATCCACATAACGCCTGAAAAAGCTTTTTAAAAAGGATTTTAGACACACAAAAACAGAGTCAGATGCAACTTCTCGGTAGTCGCACTTTTTCTGGTAAGCTCTGTTTGCTGGTGGCAAGCAGATGCATGGCTTCTTTTAGAGATGGCTTCCTGCCTCAATACTGCAGCATGGAAGGCTCCTGGGAGGCCCTGCTATGGAGCACTCGACTGGTGTTTGTGGGCCGGCAGGCTGTGTACCACTCGGAGGCAGCATGGACCCCACAGTTTCCCACAGTTGGGATGGTAGGTGCAACTCTCACTGTTACCTCTACCATGTGGGGAAGTCGAGCAGGGTGGAGCCAGCTGCCAAAGCCATCACTTTGGTTCTAGCCATGCCGTGTAGCAGTTCAATGACTTTAGTGGTCAGATAAGGACTACAGATACACAGTAAAGGCAGATTCAGACAAAAAGAAACCTCTAAATGGATCACAGTGCATTTTTAAAAAAAATCTATGTAGGCTTGGGAGAGAGAAAAAAAGGATAGAGACAGTCATAGATCAAAAGAATAATATAAAGAATATAAAAGGAATAGAGTAATAAAAAATTTAAATTTAAAGGTAGAAAATACACAGAGAGTCTAGATTATGTATATTATTGTGTTTTCTTTGGATTTTTTGACTGTTAATGAGCTAACTGCTGAGAGATATTTTAAAGGTAACTTGACTTGGAAATTTGGGTCTAAGGATGTGTTGCTTTAGAAAAGAGGGTCTACTTTTGTTTCCACAGAGAATGAGAAGCTGTGGATTTCTTCTGGGTTAATATGGTATGATTGAGGAAGGCACCTGAAAGGTCTCTGATGGGAACGATAGCCCAGGTGATCCAACATCCACAACAGCTTCAAGGCCAATGGCTGAGATGGACAAACCACATAGAATAACCCCATCAGGACTTGACCATAATTCTAAATTTTTTCAGGGTCCCTCAAAGATCATCACACCCAACAATTAGCAGGAAGTAGTCTACAGAACTACACTCGAGTTCCCAAAATATTGTTTATAAATGTTTGTTTTCATTTAAGTGGGGTTGGTTATAAATTGTTATTGGTCATAGTCAATCTCTTTCTAAAAGAAGAAAGGGGGATATGATACAGAAATAGAATAAAAGGATAGATTATTGAATTTAATCCAAAAATCAACTGTTAGCCTCAAAATATTTTACATTGGTATGGATTTTAGCTTCTTGATATAAATCTAAGGTTAATTTTGTTATAATATATGTATATTTCCACTCTTGTTTAAGGTATTGTATTTATATATCTCAATTAAAAACGTAATGTATAACTAAGAAATACAGATTTATAAAAATACAGTTAGTCATCTATAAAAGTCAAACCTAAGGTCATGTTAGTAAGATTTTCTAGATATACAGAGATATATTTCAGAGAAACATGATCTTTAAACACTTCAAAGACCTACAGAATATGATATTTAACATGTTTTAATAACTTAGAATTCTTTTGACTTAGACAGGTCTCTTCCTGGCAGCACTGATCCCAAGAGGAAGATGGGCACTTAAGACACTCCAAATGGACTTTGGGTTTTTTTTTTTTTTTTTTTGCAAAGCTAGCCTATTGGTCAAGAAACTACCCTTGCCTTGACTGCTGACAGTAAGTATGATGTTCAGTCTGGACAAGCAGGACACAAAGAAAAGTAGCTGCCAAACTTTGCCAAGACAGGGTAGGACAGTCCTTCAAATTTTCCTGCTTCTGAAAAGGGAATGTGAGATATTCTAAACCTATTAGACAAAGTTGGATGCCTCAATGTTGCAGAGAAACTTTGGGTGACTGTCCAGGCAGTCAGCTGTTTCTGTCATTTCTTATATTTTTGGAAGTCACCTGTTTGTACTTCCTGCTTACTCAGATAATATTACTTCTTTCTCAGATCTTTGGTGGTGTTGAAGACTACATAGTTATAAATATAGTTTTTCTTAGTTATGATAAAAAGATAAATTAGATATAAAACTTTAGACTCACTAAGGTAAGATAATAGAATAAATATTTTCTGTAAATTTGTCAAATACAAATAGACTAGCTATTGTAACTGCAATTCTTACTCGATAATCATTTTATTGCCTGTAATCTTAAAGTCTGTATTGTTAAATTTTGTTGTCCATTTTGTTAAAGTTACTACCTTCCTTTTAGATTAGACAGAAGGGGGAAATGCTTTGGGATGATCTTTCTATATACTGTGAACATGTATTCCTCTCACTGGTTAAGAAAAGCTGTTTGACTAATAGCAAGGCAGGATAAGATTAGAAGGAACAATCAAACTGAGAACTCAGATGAGGAGGTGCAGAGTCAAGGGAAATACCAGCCAACCACTGAAGGAAGATGATGTATTAGAGCACAGGTCATGAGACACATGCCAAAACATAGATGAATAGAAATGGGTTCATTTAAAAGCAAGAGCTAGTTAGTAAGAAGCCTGAGCTATTGGGCCAAACAGTTTGTAATTAATATTAAGACCATGAGTGATTATTCAAGAGCAGCTGTGGGATGGGGTAGGACAAAGAAACCTCCACTTACCACCAGTTATGTCAACATAAATCATAACTACACTATGATCCTAGCATTTGGGAGGCTCAGGAACTCATGGTCATTCTCAACTACATGGCAAGTGTGAGGCCGGTCTAGGCCACACAAGACTTTTGCTGGGGAGAGTGGGGAAGGGAGAATGGGGAAGGGAGAGTGGGGAAGGGAGAGTGGGAGGAAGGGGAGGAGGTATCACTTACATCTTATGTTATGTTGTACTTTAACTTCTAAGAAAGAATGGTTCTGGACCAGTAAGATGGCTCTGTGGGTAAAGACACCTGCCACTAAGCCTGAAAAACCTGAGTTTAATCACATGGTGGAAGAAGAGAACTGACTCCTTCAAGTTGTCTTATACACACACACACACACACACACACACACACACACACACAAAAAAAAAAAAAAAAAGAAAAAATTTTAAAGGAAATTTTAAAGTACTGTATAAAACTACATGTAGTATATTTTGTTATACTTGAAAGCATACTTATTTAAAACCAGAAAAAATAGAAGCTATCTGGTAAGAATACAATTACAAGTCAGAATATAAGTATTTATCCTTGTATCGAAAGCATTAACTCTCAAAGAAATTAAGAAAAACAGGCAGAAAGAATTTTTCATTATATGTTTACAAACCATTATTCCAATGTAGTGCCGATAATGGAGGGGTAATGGTCCATCCATTTGCAGAAGATAGTGTTGAGTTTTTAAGAAACTTTCTAAATATTGTGGGTGGAAAACCATCACTAACGTAATGTTATCCAAACGACCCAAAGCAGCAAAAGAATCTGCAAATAAAGCATGCATCTGTGCGTCTTCACTCCCTACTTGTAGAATCTGTGTAAACAAGAGAAAACTGTGGTTACATAAACTAGAAACTGGTGTTAAAGAAAGTATGAATGGGCTGCATTGTTCCATTTAGAAGTAGATTAAATTTTACTTAAGAGGGGTAACAAATTTAAACTTGTAGCAACACAGAAGAATAGCCCCATTATATGGTGGGAATAAACAACAAAGCCTGAACTGAACTTTGGTTTAAGGGTATCCAGATAGGCTGCTTGCAGACTTGACCAGAATCCAGATCCGGAAGCAGATTTACATCGCTAAATGTCCAGAGCTTGCAAGCAGACACTAAAACATGTTTTACAACACTATTTTCATTTCATAAAAAGAGAACCACAATTTAGCAAATAGTTCTTATGACAATAAAGCACAGATGCGTCTACTTACACAGAATTAAAGGTTCAGTCTAGCATTAATTAGTACCGACCTGTTGAGATGGACAGACTGGGCACCTCTGTTTCCAAGCATTCTTAAGCAAGGTCTAAATATAAGCTGGCGGAGGACGAGTCAAAGACAAGTCGCAGTTTTACTTGATTAAATACGGGTGCTTAAACGTATCATGAAATACTAGAAATCAATATGACTACAACAGCTTTCTAATCCCATAAACTCAGTGCCAAAGCATGACTAACTCTGAATAATTGTGTAAAACATGTTGTTGACCAGCAAACATTAGGATGCCAAGATGTGGGTCACGAAAATGTTTCCTTAAAAGCAGGCAGTTCACTGTGTACTTTCAAAACAGCATACCTCCTTCTCTGGGATGAACCTGCTTGGTCCATGTCCTACTGGCCGAGGAATTCTGATTCCAAGTTCCTAGAAAAGAAAATTACACCATCTCAGGCCTCCAGCAGTGAACAACACAAACTCAGGCTAAAGGAGCAAGAAGGAAAAACAGCCAATTCAAAACAGACAGGCTTGCTATAGACATTTTTCTCATGGCTATATATACACGCCAGCTATTTGCATCCCACAGTTAACACCTTATAATATGACTCTGACTAAAAACAATAAAACCCGTTCCACTAAAACCAGAGTTTTGCATAAAGCACTTGGCAGAGAGTCTAGAACAGAAAGTTCAGCACACAGCAGCCAACCCTGTGGGCTGTCAGTGATACAAAACAAGCCCAGTGTGTTTGTACATCCAAAACTAAACAGAAGCATCTCTCCCTGTACACCTTGTCAGGAAATAAAAGCAAAACAACCTTCATATAGACATCTTAAACAGGAAGAAACACAATTGTCACTAGATTGATACTACACCTGGAAGTAAGCACAGAAGCTATGACAAGAAAGAACTAGGTAGCTAAATTCACAGAGGAGAAAGGACTACGGTGAGCTCTCCTTTCTCCAGGGTTGGGTGAAGCTACTTCAGGAAAACTAACTTTGTTTATTTACCTTGTTTATTTCTGCCTTTTGACAAGATCTAGAACTCTTTCTCTTACACTGACAGAGCGGTATATTAACAGGGACAGACAGCCCATGGTTAGGTCAATGTTCTTAGATACAATATCAAAACAACCATAGTAATAGAACTCGAGGGCAGTCAACCCAGTATCACTCTAAACAGACAGGGTAAATATAATGATGATTAATTCTTATATATAAAATTATATGACACACAAAAACTGTTTTTCATTTAGAAGAAAATGGAGATTGGGGCCAAGCAAAAATCCTGAGTTCCATCTTTGAACCCACATAGCAGATGGATAGGTTCATTGTTGCATTAACACACACATATGTGTATGCACCCACATTAAAAAAAATTTCTACTATCTCTACTACTTCTATAATTTCATTCCATAAATCAGATACTGGCTATTCCTGTTATGTGTGTATGCACTGTGTATATGTATGAATGCCTGCATGTGTGAATATGGGCAATATGCAGCACATGTGGAGGGCAGAAGACAGCCTTGGGTGTTGGTCCTCACTTTCTCCCTTGTTTGAGACAGGGTATCTGGTGATTTTCCACTGTATGTGCCAGGCTAGCTGGCCCCTGGCTTCTGGGGGGATTTCTGCTTCTCCCTTCTGCCTTCTTGTATGTATGCCGGCATTACAGATGTTCACACTCACTGTGCATCCAGCTTTTACATGCTTTCCCAAATTTGAACTTAGGTCCTCACACTTGTGGGATGAATGCTTTCACCCACTGAGCATCTCTCCAACCCAACTGTGTTGCTTTTAAGAAGAACTGGGAGGGAACAGAGAGAATTCAAGAAATTTGGGATGCGCAAATGAAAAACTTTTGAATATAATGGATTTTAAAAGTTCAGGCAAAGCTAGGAATGTAGCGTAGTCGGTAGTGCTTGGCTCATGTAAACCTGTAATTCTAGCACCTGGGCAGTGAAGGCAGAAGGATGAAAAGTTCAAAGTCATCCTCAGTTACATAGCAAGTTCTGGTCCTTCCCCCTTCCTAAAACAGCACACAGGATAAGAGGATCTTTATCAGGAAAATCCAAAATAGACTACTTGCCAACTGAATCCATGATGTATCAATTGTATTGTATATATTACATCCAATTTTCCTGGACATTGATAGCTTCTTACTGTGGCTAGTCCACGCTCACACTGAAGATACTATGTAACATTATACTCATTTGAAGTGACACTTCACTAGTCTGGTCATATGTATGTCTCAGTTTTAACAATGTATAAGTTCAGGAAGAGAATTTGTTCTTCTTGAAACAAATGTAGCTGTTTATATAAAACAATGATCCCAGTAGCATAACTTCTAACCTGACCAAACTGGATATATGTTAAACAAAATTCAACTGGGGGGTGGGGGAGTGGCGGTGGGGGGAGTACAAAGCTGAGGCCGACATTTATTCTTTCCCTTTTCCTTCATTTTACAAGTTATCTAGACAATATGTATTTAGAGTTTCAAGCTTTTATTACTTATTTTGAAACTCAGACACACACTATATAGTACATAGGACTTCAGGGTAGCAAAGGATGCCATTCCAAATAGATTATTTGACAAATGATCTTGGGACAATTGGTAGTCACTCAGAAAAAAGGAAGTCAGAGCCCTAATCATATTTTAATCCACAATAAATCAGAGTTAAATATGAAAAAAACAAACAAAAAAAATAGTTCTAGCAAATGCTTGTGTAGTGAAAAAGACACAAAAATGCTATAAAACCCAGAAGTCAAAATTAAAGACCGATAAATCTGGTAACAAATCAGACTTCCGCGATGGGAGGACACAAAGTCTAAAATGAACAGAAAACTTAAAGGATACTCGCAAAGAGTCATAAACAACTCAAAGAAAAGGAAATAAGAATGACTGAAACCATGCTCGTCTCTTCCCCAAACCCTACCACATTAACTACAGAGATACCACTTTTAATTCTTTTTTTTTTTTTTTTTTTGGTTTTTCGAGACAGGGTTTCTCTGCAGCTTTAGAGCCTGTCCTGGAGCTAGCTCTTGTAGACCAGGCTGGTTTCGAACTCACAGAGATCCTCCTGCCTCTGCCTCCCGAGTGCTGGGATTAAAGGCGTGCGCCACCACCACCTGGCCCACTTTTAATTCTTAAAAAAAGAAAAAAAAAGAAAAAAGAGAAAGAAAGAAATTTTAAGATGGAAAAGTCTGAGGCATGGTGGCATGTCTTCACTCCCAGCACTTGGGAGGCACAGGCAGGTGGATCTCTCTGAGTTCTAGGCTAGCCTCGGCTATTTAGTGATAGACAAGGACAGCCAGGTCTATAGGGAGACCCTGATTTAAAAACAACAACAAAAAAGGTGCAAGTTCTAAAGTAGGGCGGTCTGCAAGGTAGATGAAAACTAAAAAGTCACATACTCTTTGTGTCAATAATTCTATCTACAGACCTACTCACATTTGTGTATTCACATGTTAGGGGAAATCATTGCAATACTGCTTCTAATAAATAACCTAAGTGCTAATCAAGAGGAAAACTGAAAGGTGTAACAGAGCAACAGAGCTGCGGTCCTGCAGAAGAATGAAGGAGAACATGTATGTGTGTGTGCATGCGTGTGTATGTGTGTGTGTTACTGCTTGAAACATGTGGGTAGTATTTCTTTAGATGACACCAAATTGACACTCATATGACCTTCAAAACAAACAGGTTTAATTATATCGTTCTGGTCTTGTTTCTATACTACATAAAGAAATTATATACCAAATTATTGTAAAGTAATAATTTTTTAATTTCTATAAGGTATCCATGAATGCGTCATAAAATAGAATTTTCAGGGCATGGTGACACATGCTTTTAATCCCTGCTCTCCATGAGTTTGAGGCTAGCCTGGTTGACATAGTGAGTTTCGGGCCAGTCAGACCAGGGATACATAAGACCCCATCTTTAAAAAAAAAAGAAAGCAAAAATTTTTATAGATACAGCAAGAGTCTTTTCCAATAGTCCTAAATAATTCTTCTGTTGATAAAATGAACCCCATTCTTAGTCACTTTTAGTGGTCATGTTGATACCACTTTTTTCTTTTCCCCTAAATCTTCAATGACCAAGGAAATGTCCTTGATTCTGCTAAAAATGTTTTCTGCAAGGGTTAAAAACTACTTAAAAATATATTAAGAAAAAGAAGATAAAAGGAAATAATCACACAGAAAGGGGGCGGGCAAGCATTCCTTGGGATGGTTTAGATGCCCACTGCACAGTAATGTTAGTGTTAGGATTACATCAACTTCTTGATAGATATCTACAGAGCTGCAGAGAGAATAAGAAGCTAAGACAGACTGTAAAGGGGTCTCTGACAATCCCTTCACTGTGGATACAGGTCTAGTTCCAGCTAAAAGAACTTCATTCAGCTCAGAGGTGAAGTAGCAGATGATCCCCAGAGCCTGAGAGCCTGCAGCTGGGCAGCTCATGAAGCAGTAAGAGAATTGACAGAGAAAAGAGATGGAAGGGTCAAAGGTGGGAGAGCAGAGAGGGAGACACACTTCCCGATCCACTCTTCCTTGACAGAGAGGCGAAGCAAGACTGACACAATGAGAAACATGGTTACTTCTATTCTAGGATCAAATACATTTACTCTTCTCATAGGAGGCTAGGCTTAACAGTTGCTAGACTCTTAGCTAACAGACTAGGTATGTAACAGAGATACAAGGCCATGACATCAACATTGCTACTTATGTTTATGCCCATCAGAAAATAAGAGGCTAATCATCCACAGTGTTACTGATGAGCTCTGAGATTGTATCCCAATTAATCTCAGACCAGGTACAGACAAGAAGTGGACTGGCTTCATCCAGCCTCCCAGGGCACACAAATTAACCTCTGAGAAAAGTGAACTGGTGAGTTTCCTTACACCGTCTTCCAGGACCTGTGCTCACTGAAACTCGTACAAAGACTCCCCCTCTTGGGAAATCACTACAGCAGAGCACACACTGGGATGGTGGCTCCGTGGGAAAGGGCTTGATCCCAATGTGGACGGCCCTACATTTGATCCCCAGCCTGACCAAGATTCTCTATGCATGGTCTCCTGAGAGAAAAGTACAGAGCAGTTACGAAGGTTTGGCCGAAACAAGGACTTCAGTTTGGTAAGGCTGTAATCCCATGAGGGCATTTAAACTCTTGAGTGGACCGGTCTAGTGTGCAAAAGAGGGCTGGGGAGGAGGAGGATACAGCAACAACAGTGCCATCCCACACAACTGCCTTGTGTTATATGATAGAAGAGTCTGCAAAGCTCTTGAGGGCATGTGCGCGTGCACTCGCACACACATCGGGAAATCTCTGCCAATCAAACTGCTTTTGAGTTTTCTGCTCATTCCTTAACTGACATAAACAGACAAAAAACAATCTTGAGCTAACAATGTTAATAAAAAACCAAGAGCAGCAATTACAGTTCATAAAGTGTTACAAACCAAGTACTGTTTTAAGTACTATTATCACAAACAAGGAACATGCACTTTATGATATTAAAATCTAGAAAATGTAAGTCCATGTCTTTAATGCTAAGCCAAACTGAATGCATTTTTCTAACTTCCTAGGTAGATGACTCCAATTATTTTTCCTTTTATAGTTGTGAGAACTTAATTAGACTCGGCTCAAATCTTACAATCTAGATCCTAGGGGGCAGAACTGCCAAGAACAGATGGTCAGGCTGAAAAGCAGCCGCAGATGTTAATCAGGTAGAAACCTCACAGGCTGTCTGTGAAGGTGTGGCTGGAAAAACTAGCCTGAGAACCAAGAACCTCTCGACAACGCTAATGACCATCTTTGAAAGATTGACCACAGCCCCCACCATCACAGTCTGACCTGTTTCCTCTATCGATGTATGACAGCAGAGTTGATTTCAGAATATGAACTCCCAGTGGCCACCGGCAGTGCCACAGAAACAGTATGTGCTGTGCCACCCTATGAACAGTCCTTGTAGGGAAAGCGCCGTTCCAGTCATGTGCTTCGCGCTGGTGGACGCGTATGTACAGACCTACATCAGTCTCCTTAAGAATGAATGGCTACAAATGCAAAACCAAAGCATTTCTTCAATCTACTGCCTTGAAAAATTAGGTATAAGTAAGGAAATTATTTTAAGCATTTTTGTCTACTTGATACATGAAAAAAATTCCATCTAGATATTTTAGCATATATGACTTATCACAACACTTATGTCAAGCTTGTTTTTCTTAAAAATTTACACAAGTAGAAATGGTATTTCGACAAGGCAAAGAAAGCAAAAAGTTTGATAAAAAGTTAAAGCCTTAATCCCATGCTCCCTCTTCTGGGAGAATCCTTGTCTACATAGCATAATGTGGACTGTCTACCACCATTCGAAGAACTCCCGTAGAAACGAGAAGAGTGGAAGAGTGTTCACATTTAGATTTCTTGAGCTATAGCAAAATGTACCGTACTTCTTCAGATTGTCATTAACACTGCTACGCTATTAAAAGCACAGGAAGTTAGGTGCCTCTTTGTGTGTGTGTGTTCCATGAACCATGGTTTAGAAAATGAAAAACTTCCTGACTTCAAAGTCTTACATTTGGGCTGGGGATGTGGCTCAGTGGTACTGAATTTGCCTAGCATGTACAGGGTCCTGGGCTGGGACAGTGAGGAGGGAGGAAGGGGAATGGGGAAGAGGAGAAAGAGGAGGAGGAAGCTTGCTATTGGAGAGGGGTGTGCCAGTGTGTTTTTGGGGGAAGGGATAAGTTCTCCGTTTCTCTCCCATGTTAAGTGCAGTCAAGTGAAATAGAGCTAGCTCTGCAAACCTTCCTCGTTTGTTGAGCGCAACCCCACAGGCACTGCTAGAATCAACACACAAGCTGCTTCACATCTTTGAACAGTCCGAGCCAGAGCTGAAGATCTGGCCCACAAACGCTGTCAGAAATAAAGAGCTATCCATGCATGACCACTGGGGCTCCTTCCTACTCAGAGTGAGAGCAGACACTGGTGTGATGGTCTGCACACACAAACTGTAAATGCTAACTCAACACTTGCACGCTGTGGCCTGTTTTTAGGAAAGCTCTCAGAGCAATCTTTTACCGGTTACTTATTTGTTGATGCCGAGGGTAGAACCCAGAGTCTTCTGCATGCTAAGCAGCAGTCCACTGCTGGGCTTTAGAAAAATTGAAAGGTTGTTCTGGTATTTGTAAACGAGCAGCAAGCAAAGTATCCAGGAATGTAAACATCTAGAAAACGACACTTGGTGCTCTATACCTTTCAAGGGGCCATTTAAGTTTTTATGACTCTATGCAGTGTGCCGATTAAGAGAATATTAAACATTTAGACCTGTACCATTTTAATGTGCAAAATAACAAGGAGATTATTCACGGTTAGATTTCTTGAGCTAAGACAACCCAACATTCTGATTTCAATTCCAATTTCAGTATTTCTCTCTTCTCCCTTTAGAGGCAAAGCCTTTGAATGTTCAAATTTTGGGGAAGGTTATATTAGCAATTTCCAAACATCAACCTATGTGCACCATTTACAAAAATACCCACAAAACACCTCCGATGGTCCTGCAGGCCGAATCAGGGAAAGCAGGGACGGTTTAACAGGGGCAAACGCTGCGAAGAGCGGCACAAGGCTTGAGTGGCGATTTTATTCCAGGTAGTATCATTTAACCGACTCAAATGTGTTTCCAAATTCACGTCGGCGAGGGAAGGGTGACTGAACGATCTGTTTTGACCAGGCGCCAGAGGGGAAAATCCACAGGCTGTCTGACCCGAGACTTCAGCTCTGCTGCTCCCACCTATGCGCGCCAGCCCAGCAGACGTTATTCTGTCCCGAGGCCACCGCTTAGGCGACCGGGTGGCCCGCCGAGCACGCCAGTCCCTTCGCCCAGGCCGCGCAGCCCCCGAGGGGGCGTTCGCGAAGCTGAGGGTGCGAGCATCGGCGGTGCTCGGCCCGCCCGCCCCCTGCCCTCGCCCGACGGGTACCTCGTCCTGGCCGCGGCCCCCGCCGCACTGGTGGCAGCCCAGCAGCTCCGAGACGGCCAGCGAGGCTGCGTACGCCTCGTTCGCTGCGGCGGCCAAACGCATTGTCGCCGGGACGGCTGCGGCCGCGATCGCTGCAGTGCTTCACTCAGCGCACGGCGGGGGCGGGGCAGGCGGCATTGACAAACAAGCCGCGAGGCCCCGCCCCGCGCCCGTCACTCCACCGCCGGGGCGGGCGCTCCAGCCAATGCCAACCCGCGGAGATTTGCAGCCCCGCCCCTTGGCGCCCGGGGTGGGGAGCTTGCAGACCCGGCCAGCAAAAACAAGCTGGAAGGCCAAGCGCCCAGCGAGGAGCTAGGTCTCAGTGTGAGAACCAGCCCGCTGGGTGGATCCCTGGCTGGAAGAAGCATCTTCTGTCCCAGGACTCAGGGAAAGGCGACCTGCCCTCCGCTTTTCCGGGCATGGGCCGGCCATTTACCTACAGGCAGTCAGCAGTGTTCCCTAGACCAGCCCTGGCAACACCAGAGAGAATCTAGTTTTCCTTAATTTGTACAAACTACTGAAATTATCCTTTTCTTCGGAGGCCCGAACCACGCAAAATGGCTGCAGAACGCAGAAGCAGGAGATCGTGGCCTATATACAATGTAAAAATTATTTTTGGCAAGCGATGTAGAAACTATAAATATCATTTTCCTTGGCAGCAGGTTTTCCAATTGTCTTAACTATAGTCCATGGCATTATAATTTCCAATATTCCTTTACAAGTACCCTGTGTTACAAAGAAAAAAAAATCTTCTCTCTGAAATCGAATGAGGAACTTGGAAAAACAGAGTTTTAGGACATAAAGCTGCCAATCCCATTTCCTTCCTTTGGTAGCTTTATTCATTTCTTAAGCACAAAAACCTGCTAAATTAGATCTCTTTTTCTATGCTTGTGTTTTCAAAAGCTTACATGTTCAGGTTAAGAAAAGAAGAAAGAGGTTGGAACACATCCATAGAAGGAAATAAATGGAGCTTACATCACTAACCACTGACAGACACAGCGAGGATGAAAGTAAGTTTCGGTGTTAGCAGTTGAGGTTACAGTTGCCAGAGAAGACTAAGTTGCCCTTTCAGCTCTTGATGGTTCTTATTTAGGAAGTCAAAAGGTTAAAAATGTTACTCTTTATTTTTCTCCTCCAGGCCAGATCGATGTTACAATTTCTTATTAAGCACCCCAAATCTTTTCCTTTTTAACTAAGAGAAGCAAGCTGCTTTGAGTTAGAGTTAACAAAAGAAAGGCGACCGAGAGGTCTAAGCGCTCTTCCACCCAAGAGCCACAAAAATAAATGATACAATCAAATCTCCACTCAGCCATAAACAAGCAATACAAATCCATTAAGTCACTCAATTTGAAGCAGCTGCTACTCTCTCAAATAAACCGGCAGTAAATGAGTGACGTTGAGAAATAAGTGTACTTACTTGTGGGGTTGAGATTTGTAAAAGCTAGTTTAAAAATGAGCAAAGTCCATGAAAACTGACGCCTCTGGAACCGTGGAGCTGTGACTTTATTCTCTGAAGTTATATGTTTAGTTTATTTAGCAGGGCATACCATGGCTCTTATATTAAAATGGCTCTCCGTTGCAAAAATAGTGAGTGCTCACTTTTCTATTCAAAGACACAAAGGAAAAGCATGAATCCAGCTGATTCCAATATGGTTTAAAATAACTAAATGTCAAAATAAATCTTTGTATTGCATATATATCGTCTAATATTTAGAACTTGGTATTTATTGAAGAAATAGTTCAAATATACTGAACTAAATAGAAGCTACAAATAGAACTTTTCCCAGAAAGTTCCAATTATTTCATGCTGTCTTATAGGAAAAGAAAAATAAATTTAACTTACATTCTAATTCAGTAGTTTACTGAGAACCGTCAAACTATTAAATGCCCAAGATTCCTTTATGGTCTCTATAAAGACTGACCTAAATAGTTCCAAAGAGTTCTGTTCACTTGCATAGACAGTACTGTGGATTAGTCACTTTACTGTCTATTAAAAACTCTAAAAAGCACTGCCCTAAATAAATCTACAGTGACCATGAGTTCCAACAAATGTATTAATTGTCCTGCAACACTAAGTGGCTTTCACTTCTGGGAATGTTTTTGCTCCAAATAATTTAATAGAAAGCTCATGTTTACTTAAGAATTTCATTTCTTGAGTGGCCAGATGTCATACTGAGGATGTCCAGTGTTGGACACAATGAGCATGTCATAGACACCGACTGCAGAGACGAGCATCCTGAGCAGGCCTGGAAAGGGCTGTAATTTCCATATTTGCTGAGAGCGCTCAGCATAGACCAGGAGCTATCCTAAAAAGTCTGCTATTTGAACATTTCGTTTCTTTTAGGAAGAATCCTGGCATCTGATCAAAGAAGTAATAGAAATTTCCTGTCTTCTAAAAATGTTTTGGGCCAAATCACGAGCTGTGTCAAAGTGAGATTCATTTTCTCTGCGTGTATCCTTAGCAGGATGCCCGAAACCTTCATCTCTTCCAATACACTAATACAAAGCGCAGCCATACCAAATGGTCCTGGCATCGAACTATGACTAGTCAGAGTCCAGGCATGGAGTGGTCAAAATAAGCGTTCTGAAGGGAAAAACACCTAAGATAGAGCTGGGAGGATATATATGTATGTATGTATAATAAAAAACACCAATGCATATAAATAAATAAAGAAGAGTGGGTGTGGCATCTGTCAAATTTATGTAGCCCCCAAACTCCCTAGCCATCATTTAAAACACTCCACTTAGCACAAGTGCTGGTCTATAAGATTGCTGCTCTTGCTAATTTTGTCAACAAAGATCCTCTCCAACTTGTATCTTCCTGCTGCTCCAGAGCGCTGGTCTGCTAGGCACGTTTTCCTTTTCAACCTTATGGTTTAGGTATGTTAACACCCCTTCTGCACTGAAATCAGTTTTGAGTATTCTTACGTGCTCCGCGCTTCCTCACTGTTGAGCTTTCACAGTTACATGACTTTAAGGCAGCAAAACCGCTGACCAATCTCTGCTTTCCCTCTTACCTAAGGCTTCTCCTTTTATAGATGTCAAATGCTTCAAATCCCTGCACAAAGTATTTAAAAATGTGGGCCATACTGGTAAATAAGTAGTATTTTAAAAAGCCTTTGTGGTTTTAAATTAAAAAGTCATTTTAACCTCACCCCATTTCAGTGTGTTAAAATATATGTTTGGGTTTCCAGGCTGATGATAAAAAAAGACAAGAAACGTACCAGCTCCTATGTATCAGACAATAAGGATGTACACACATAAAGCAGCTTCTATCACCCTTGTTACAGAATATTATTTTAAGGGGTGTTCCTTTTGTTTATGCTGCATTTGTTTAACTCAGTGAAGCTGTGTTACTGTGCCTGCCTAAAATACATGATGGCCTAATAAAGAGCTGAATGGCTAATAGCGAGGCAGGAGAGAGGAATAGGCAGGGCTGGCAGTCAGGGAGACTATGAGGAGAAATCTGGGAGAAGAAGGCTCTAGGATTAAGAGAGGAAGGAGGACTTCAGGGGCCAGCCATCCAGCTACACAGCCAGACACAGGAAAGAAAAGGTATACGGGAATAGAGAAAGATAAAAGCCGTGAAGCCAAAGATAGAAGGGATAATTTAAGAAAAGCTGGCAAGAAACAAGCCAAGTTAAGGCCAGGTATTCACAACTAAGACTAAGCCTCCGTGTGTGATTTATTTGGGAACTGGGTGGTGGGCCTCCCAAAAAGCCAAAAGAGCAGAAACAAACAACAACACACCCTATTGTCTGAAGTTGTGAAATAGAAACCCAGTGAACAGTGAATGACTTGTCCCAGGTCACAAGTAGTAAAAGGCAACCTGGAATTAGGGTCCATTTCTTTCTGATTAGAAAACAACCTCCCCATTCAACAGCAGTCATTTTATGAAGTCCCCCCCCCCTTTACCCTCGTGCCAGGGTTTCTCTGTGTGACCACCTTGGTGTCCTGGAACTAGCTCTGTAGACAGGCTGGCCTCAACCCAGAGATCTGCCTGCCTCTGCCTCCCAAGTGCTAGAATTAAAGGTGTGAGCCAGGATGGCCCAGCTTGAAGCTGTGTCTTTTAAGGAATACAAAGGTAACATTCAGCTGTTGCAGTAGCTTAAGTTCTTGGTGCTAGGACAAGAAAAGAAAGCAGGAAGAAAGACATTTGCTCTCCCTTGCTTTTCCTTGAGTTGAGATCAGGAAGGTGAGGGAGGCAGGGGTGATCTGGTTCTCTGTCTTAGGGTCTCCCTCCCATCTCTATCCCTGTCATTCTTACTGTTTCTCCGCCAGACCTCTCTGACCTCATGGTCTCCAAATCTGCACCATTGACCACTGTGCCCACCAGACCTTCTAAATGCTCCGCAGAGTATCTGCATCCTCTTCCAATAAGAGAAAGGTCTTAGAAACTAATCAAGCTTCTTAAAGTGGTTCACAATATTCACTGAGTGACGGACACATATCTAAGTTGTCTCAAAAGAATGCCCAGCCGTTAAGATCAGAATGTATCTCCGGTGCCTCAGTGCCCAGCCAACAGGATGTGAGTTCTAAAGAGGTGTTTCCATTAAAAACCATAGCTCAGCTGAGACCTGAACAGAGAGTTCAACACTGTTCTGTTAAAGATTTGGAGACGTGGGGGCTTCCACGTGTCCTCAGAGGCAGGGAAGCTCAGCTTGTTCCAGGTTTAGCTCTGTTTTTCAGCCTCTTCCCTTCTCCTTGGGAAGCCACAGGTACTCCCAGGGTGTTCGGACTTCTGGGCACACTTCCTTCCTTGCACTAGCAAGACAAGGTTCTGGCAGCGGCATGCGTGGTCACCTGTTAAGTCAGCAGGAAAGTGCAAGTCAGACCCTGCCTGCGCACATACCATTGTCTGACGAGATGCGTGGAACATTTTGTAACCAAGCCTGGCTTTAAATATCCTCGGGGCCATCTAGGGTGCAGCTAAGTTAGGGAAGAAGCTCTGTTGAGATAGGAAGTTAAATAGCATGCGTTCAGAAACACAGCTTTCAGCATATCACTGCTTCTCAGCATCGCTGAGCTGAAAAGGAATGGATTTGATTTGAAATATTATGAGGGTCAGGAAGAGGGTGAGTGTGTGTGGTGATTGACAGCTGCTCTTTAATGACTCCATGTAGGAGGAGCTGCTTGTTGATTCCCAGCCGCTCAGCCCTGAAATAACCACACAGAAACTGTATTAATTAAATCACTGCTTGGCCCATTAGCTCTAGTTTCTTACTGGCTAACTTTTACATCTTAATTTAACCTACGTCTAATAATCTGTGTATCGCCACGAGGCTGGGGCTTACAGGATAAAGTTCCTGCATCTGTCTCTGGCAGGGCTACATGGCTTCTCTCTGATTCCGCCTTCTTTCTCCCAGCCTTCCCTGCCTAGCTCTGCTCCCCTATAGCTCAGCTATAAGCACAAAGCAGTTCCTTTAGTAACCAATGATATTCACAGCACACAGAGGGGAATCCCATATCAACTCCAGGAGCTACCAAAGGCTTTAAAGGGCGTGCTGTGCTGATAGCCGAAACAAGTCAAAGATAGCTAAAAACACTAAACACGAGATACTGCAAGTAGAGACTAGTCCTCATACCATGAATATATACATATTGTGTCATTTTAATTTTAATAGTTTTTAGGGGCTAGACTTCATTTATACCTAAATTTAAAAACTTTTCAAAAGAGATTAAAACCAAATCTATTGATGTTGTCACAGAGGATTTAGTTGGTTTTGGACACAGGAGGCAAGCCTTCTACCACTGAGCCACATTCCAGCCCTCACACCTCAATCTTGAACTCATCCTGAGCCCACAGACCTGATGGAACTCAACTCTCAAGTTCCATTTCTTTTATAGAGTAAATTCTTGGCTAAAGAATAGTACTTGGGCTAAATGCATATTAATGATCACTAGTTCAATCATGAAGTATACATCTTTATTCAGGCTACAGATAATTTTGATTAAAAAACAAAATAATAAGGATAAAAATGTAAAAATCAAGTTATCTTTTGTTAGCTCACTATTCAGGGCCTCTCCCACTCCATCCCGTGCCTGGTGATAAGTGGGGAACAGCGCCCTCTACCGGTGCTTTGTGTGTATAAATCAAAGGATTCCCACTCTACCTTAGCCCACTAATCTTTGAGACTTCCCTTTATTTACCTCCTTCTGAGGTCTATGGCTTTCCAAGAAAGTACTGAGTTGTAGATTCTTGGCGTGGGCACAAGACATGTGGTGACCACTTGCATGTCCTTAAGTCTTAAAAACAAGTTGCCGCTCACCGAACTTTGCTGTGTATTCTGCCCTCCAAAAACTCCCTCAGCTGCCTGGGACTATTTCCTCTTTACCCAAAGAATGGGGACAAATTCAGGACACACGAGTTCTACAGATGGGTGCATTTACTTCTGCTTGTTACAGCCCACTTTCTTTTTCTTTTCTTTTCCCCCCATTTATTTATTTATTCGTTTTTCGAGGCAGGGTATCTCTGTGTAGCTTTGGTGCCTGTCCTGGAACTCGCTCTGTAGACCAGGCTGGCCTCAAACTCACAGAGATCCACCTGCCTCTCCCTCCCAAATGCCGAGATTAAAGGCGTGCGCCATCACACCACCTGACCACAGCCCACTTTCCTAAAATATCCTCCTAGAAGAAAGAAATAATGCTGTTTTTTATTATGTTTTTCACCTGAACTCGAATTTGAACAGAATTCAGGAGCACTTCCTTTGTAGTAATAGATCCTATTTATTTCTCCTTATTTTTGTGAATCGAAAGTACTAAATAAAACTGTATTTAGATGATTACTTTCTTCTTTAATTTTAAAAATGTATTTTGATATAGGATTATATACAGATGCCAATGTTATTTATTTTAACAATTTGTAGAAATCTTGACATTACATAATCAGCCAGTTATGCATTAACTGCAAATATTTACTGGATGCAAACTATATGGATTTAATCTCTTAAACATCCAGGGTCAGAATGCAGAACTCTCACACACAGAGAGCAGGTAGCTTGGGCTCTGCAGGGTATTGAGTGGGTAGTCATCTTGTCTGTTAATCTGTTCTGGGACAAAAGAGGAAGAGAGGAAACAAGGGAGAAGCGGGAAGAAACCTAGTACCCTGTAAGTCCCTCTAGTAGCTAGCTGTAGTCCTCCCCAGCTCAAAATGAAGAGCAAATGAACTTCATAATCTATACATTTTTATTTTAGCTTTGAGATTCTGCTCTTTCCACTCAATTCCTGATTTTATCAAGGGTTCTATGTTTTGGACGGAACATGATGATTAAACACAACTAATTATCTGTGTAAATCAGCTTTCTCCGTCTCATGAATTTAAGAAAATGCAGGAATACTGCAACTACGATCTGTAACTTATTTTCAAACTACTTAAAATATAAATTATTCTCATTGTTCTCACTGACTTGGTAGTTAACTTATCTTTATTCCAACATACAGAAATCAATTGTTTATAAAATGTTACAATTTTAGATGTTATTTATGAAATAATTTTGGTAGCATTGCCTGATTAAAGAGTATAAATTTAAAATGCACCTGAATTCTGCCGTTTCCTGACTGTGACACATCTCACCGTCTGTTCCCTAGAACTCAGGGTGGGTTTGGAGGACCCAAGCCCAGTCTGTAGCTCTTCAGGTTACGCACATAAGGCTTGGGTCGGGTCTTCAGGCTCAGGGACTGCTCTGTGGACTTCTGCTGCTTCTGACACATTGCTGGGGAAATCTAGTTCACATCAATGTCAACAGAGGCTAAAAGAGACAAGGCTCTGACCTCAGCTGTGCTGAACGGCTTGTTATGCTAGAAACAATCTCACCTTCCAATAGAGCTTGCATATGGCCTGACCTGAAGACTGTCAATCTTCCTAGTCCTTCTCAAGAAGACACGAATAAAGTCAACCCCACCTTTCAGTAACAAAGTACCAGAATGTTTATTTATACCCTTTATCCTAAATCACAAAAAAACTAACCTAATAACTATTTATGTATTTCTTTAGGTTTTTTTGAGACAGGGTTTCCTCTAACAATTACTTTATACTTCATGGTATATTTCAACTGGAAAACAAAACAAAATGAAACAAAAACCTTCTGAATTCTTATTAATGAAGATATTACTGACATCTGGATAGCCTTTAGTTTTTCTAATAGGTGGGTTTTTTTTTTTAAATGTATTTCCTCTCTGTCTTAGACCTTGTTTTATGTCAGCAAATCCAAACACATTTAAGCAATTTAAATAATAGTATTTTAATTAGTGCATCACAAACACACAATTAGAAGTTAAAAATGTTAAAGATACTGTCTGCTAACTTTATGAACTGAATAGGTTGAAAAACAATTCTAAACTTCAAAAGATGGGGGGGTCAGGGAAAAGAGCGAGGCAGTCAAAGCCACAGGATGCAGTTCAAATAGGTCACCTTCAACTTTGTAACTTTCTCTAAGAACAAAAACACAAGCTTAGCAACACCGTGCAGCCAATCACAAAGCAGACAAACAAGAAGGGCTCCAGGGCTCCGGAGACCAAGGAGAGCCAACCTTCAATTTTTTCTTTTGAATTATACAGTGTCAGATGTCAGAGCGGAACGCAACTTAGAAAACAGGATATACTGTCCCAGGTTAGAAGTAATTGATAAAAACTTCTTTAATTCTTGATAAAACACATTAATCTTATACTAATAATTTACTTTATTATAGCATATATTATATATACATTAAAATTGCCATTAAGTTAGTGCATTTTAAGTAAAAATATAGGATCTGTGGGAAATTTTCTTTCTTGGTATAGATTGAAAATTAGAGTAAGAAGCTCTAGAATCTATAAGAAATGATTCTTTCCTTTTAAATTCCCCCAATAACTTCCCAAATTCATAGGGGGAACTTAACTAATGGAAGACAACTAGTCTACATCCAAAAATATAAGACATGAGTAAAAACAACCAGATACAAACACAACCTTCAAAAGAAACTGAACCACAGCACGGTTCTGCCTCTGCCATTCCTCCTCTTCATTCTATCAGAAATAGCCTCTTTGGAGAGGTTTCCTGGGGGGTCTGAATCGGCTTCAAAGCGTTGGGATGTCATTGTTGTATATAGTTCAAACCTCAGCATTTTCTTACACTGACAGGCTAATTTACAATACTGACAGAAACACAAACAACAGTTAACAGTTCTTCCACTTTGCTTTGTCTTGCCAAATTTAGAAAACATTCTACAGCAATTTCTAGTATTTTCTATGAAAATCTTCCGGGGCTACATTTAATTTCCTCCTTAAAGTTTTGTATTTTTTGTGTACATGTATGTGCATGTGTGTGCATGACATGTGTTGTGGGCACACAGGTCATGGTGTGGGTGTAGGGATTAGAGACCAATTTTGTGGGTTCAGTTCTCCTCATCTGCTACCTGTACCTGGATGGGAGGGAGCGTGGGAATCAAACTCAGGTCACCAGGCTTGCAGTGCAAATGACTTCATCGCTGAGCCACTTCACTGGCCCTCGATGTCTCCTGTGCTCGAGACACGGCTGGTTGTAGACCAGTTACCTGGCTTATAGGAAACCGTGCGCATCACTGCCCACTCCACCCCCACCCCTGCCAGTTGCTAGTTTTAGTTTCTTAAATTGTAATATTTAGGAATTGTTGTGATCTTCCATTATTTCCCAGATTTGTCAGACATGTTAAAACACAGGTTTGTTAATGTGCAGGAAGAGTACAAAAAAAAAAAAAAAAGACAGAAAGAAAGAAGAAAAAGTCTTCCATTTCCTTCGAAACCACATTCTACACACCCCCAAAGGGTGGGGAAGCATGGACATTTGGAAGCACTAGCTTCAGCTTATTTACAAGCTGACATATCTTTACGTCATTCTCTCCTCAGCTGTCATAGAACACCAGGCCACCTTAAGATAAGAAAGACGGTAACAGCACTGTATCACGGGGGAAAGGGACGACTATGTGGAACTCTGGTTTTCTTTGGCTTCCTACCTCTTAAGAATTCATTTCACTGAAACATTACTAAAAGCTTCAGCAATGTAGCTCCGATCTTCACATATTCAACCACTGTTAGGTAAGTATCTTTTATGGGCAGGTCATTCATTCCAGTTTCTATTCTTTGAGAATAAGATAAATAGTTTTTACCTTTCTTTCTTTTCTTCTTTGTCTCTTTAGGTCCAGTGGTTCACGGGGATGGAGCCCCAGGCCTGTGGGGATGTCAGGCAAGAGCTCCTCCTGAGCTCCATTCCCAGTCTTTGGGTTCTGCAGCTAGGCTCTCACTGGGTCATTTGGCCCCACACTGGCCTCCCCCCACCTTAGGCTCAGCTCCTCAAGTGTTAGGATTGCAGGCGTGAGGCACCAGGTGTGCCATCTGCCTCTCTTCCTTCCTCCTAACTTCCTGTAGTGATCCACCTACATGAAATACATTTGCTCCTTACGGGGGCACCTGGGCTGAGGACCACTTTACGGTATAAAGGCAAAGAGGTACAAAAGAGTTGAGAGAACACAATTTCATGTTCATGTTGGGAAGCCGACTGCCATTATAGCAGTTAGATAGGTTAGGACCGGCTTACACTGCACTACGACTCGAATATGTGGTAACATTTGACTTCAGAGGTAAACAGATACGCTATCTCACGATTTCAGATTTGATAATATCAAGGGAACAGCTAAAACATGTGGTCAGTAGGGACCAGGCGCTCGTCGGCCCCTTGCATCTGCTTTAACTCAGTTAACGATGGCAGGAGCTTTGGCAGATGCTGCCTTCATGTAGAAACTGAGAGCCAGAGGCTGAGAAGGTTACTAAGTACTTTGGCCAAAGCCACACAGCCAGTGTGGAGACTGCATGAAGGGAAGAGAAAACACGGCCTCCCAGGCATGCTCTTGCCTTTCTTCTCACTGTTGCCGCTCCAGTGAGCGTGTGTCCTTCACGAGAGACGTGGAGGGACAATACACTCTTCGTCACCATCCTTTCCAAGTTCTCTGTGGTGCTCTCCCTGCAGTCTCTGACAGATGGTGTCTGTGTGGCTCAATTACATTTTTATTCACGCATTTGCATGCACGTGTGTGCACACAGGCGCATGCAGAGATTAGAAGACAACCTGCAGGATCCAGTTCTCTCCCTCTGCACCCACGGGGCCTGAGGCTGGAACTCAGGTTGGTGACAGTGCCTGATGGAGGACTCTCATTGGTTAATAAAGAAACTGCCTTGGCTTTTTGATAGGGCAGGATTTAGATAGGTGGAGTAGACAGAACAGGATGCTGGGAGTGAGGCAGACGTCTCTGGGCAGTCACCATGACTCTCCTCTCCGAGATGGATGCAGGCTAGAAACTTCCCGGTAAGCCACCCCTCGTGGTGCTACACACATTACTAAATATGGGTTAAAGCAAAATGTGAGGATTAGCTAATAAGAGGCTGAAACTAATGGGCCAGGCAGTGTTTAAATGAATACAGTTTGTGTGTTGTTATTTCATGTGTAAAGCTAGCCGTGTGGGATCTGGGCAGGATGAAAAACAGGCCTGCTCGCCTCATCACTACAAGTGCCATTACCCGCTGAGCCATCTCACCAGCCCCAGGTACAGTTTTAAGGCATAGGTACAGAGAATTAGTAACTCTCCTCTGGTCTGTACTGAGAGTACATTCTGTTTCAGATAGAAGGGTTTTGGGGATCACGTCTGCGGTCATATGTTTATCTTACTTTGAACCAGTTGCCACATGTATGTAGGAAGCTAAGATACATTCCCTCTGTGTTACAGGTGCTGCACACAAAACCCTGGGGAGGAACCAATGGGGCTCATTCATACAAGAAAAATTAAATGAGTACAACTACTTTTAGAGTACATAAAATGTAACATGACATATCAAAGAAAAATAGAGATAAAGGTTTAAATGAATAAATGTTTTCTAAAATTGAGCCATACATTTTCCCCACTTCCCTTCCTTCCTCCTCTCTCCCCTTCTACCCTCCCCTTGCTTCCATGCTCCCAGTTTACTCAGGATATTGTGTCCTTTTCTCCTTCCTAAGTGGACCCATGTATATGTCTCTCTTAGGGTCCTCTTTGTTGCCTAGGCTACAAATTATTAAAGTTTTACAGATTAAAACATGAGAAGATTCTACAGTTTTCCTAGGGTCTAAGCATGGCATTGCCTATTCAAAACAATGAGATAATTCACAGTGAGCTAGAGAATTAAATCTAGTGAGCATGAATGTGCATACGTAGACGCACACTCACATATACACACCACTTGATATGGTTCCCTACACTTTTGAAGATGGGAATGTGAGAAAATTATATGTTCATTATAGGTATTGACTATTATTGTACCCTAATTTATTTTTAAAAAAATCTCGGATAGAATCTAGTAAATAAGTTTAAAATGACACAAAATAAATGCTAGAGAAGTTATATTTCAATATATATATATATATATATATATATATATACACACACACACACACACACACACACACACACACACTCAGACCCCCCTCCCCAAAAAAAAAAAACCCAAAACCAACCATTGGTCTGGCTGGGCGGTGGTGGTATATGCCTTTAATTCCAGCACTCAAGAGGCAGAGGCAGGCAGATCTCTGAGTTTCAGGCCAGCCCTACAGAGTGAGTTCCAGGCTAGCCTGGGATACATAGAGAAACCCTCTCTCAAAAAACCAAACAAACAAGCAAACAAACCCTCCACCTCTTTGGTCTGCCTCCCCGGGAGACTACTCACTTTTACTTGATAGAAAACTTGAACAAGGGGCTAGGGAGGTGGCTCGTGGGTAACATACTTCCCATGAAAACACAAGGGCCAGACCTTGGACCACATAAATGCCAAGTGGGTGTGGTGGCCTGTCTGTAATTCCCGCACTTAAGAGGCAGATCCCTGGCATCTGGCTCGCTAGACCAGTCCAACTGGCAAGCACTGGGTTCATCAGAGAGCCTGCCTAAATATATAAGATGGAGAGCAATGGGGGAAGACACCAGTCAGCCTCCAGCCTCTATGCACACCTATATGCACGTGTGCCCATACACATGTGGCTATGTGCACACACACAAGCATGCACGCACACACATACATATCAAAGAGAAAAAGAAAGAAAGAAAGAAAGAAAAACACTACAAGCTTGCTTATCCAGTTTCTCAGCACACTGTAATTTAGAAGGGAATACACCGTCTCCTCTGATGGAAGAACAAAAAAGGACAGTCAATTAGTGACAACGGAAGAGTCAGAAGAAAATTACTCCCTAAGTGTCCCTGAAAATACTATCTCACAGATGAGGTTAAAAAACAGGTCTATATAACAATAGTGACTGGCTCATGCCATGACGAGGCATCTAAAAATATTATGTAAGAAATATGATATTAGAAGACTGAACTGGAAATTAACAAAATCCAGACTGGAGAGACAGCATAGTGGTTGAGAGCATGCACAGCTCTTCCGGAGGACCCCACATGTGGCTTATAGCTACAGTTCCTGTTCCAGGGGGATCTCATGCCGTCTTCTGGCTTCCATGAGTACTGCATGCACATGGTGCACAGAAAAACATGCAGGGAAACCATCCACACACATAAAAAATATATGGGACAGACTGGGGGTTGAGCTTTGGGCCTCACGGTGCAGAGCAAGCACTACACGATAGGCTCGGTCCTCATACTTTAACCCCTCTCTATTGTATTTGGTTATCGGTGGGGAAATGTTATCACTCGACTTTTCATCACTGTGATGAAATACCTGATAGGCTACACATGAAGAAAAGGTTTATCTAGCTTAGAGTTTTAGAGATTCCAAGTCCAAAATGGCACAGCACATGCTGGACAGAGGCAGCCTCTTGGCTTCATAGCATCTTCACATCATGGCTAAAGCACAGACAGGAAGCCAGCCGATCACATCTCAAACCAGAATGTACACAGATTTGGATGGAGCCAGGCTTGCTCTTTTCGTAACAATTCTCCCGGAAGAGTAACCTTATCTTGTTCCCATGCACACCCCCAGTCGTCTGAGATCCTTGCACAGAATATCACCTCTGAAGGGTTTTGCACTTCTTCCCAATACTGTCATCATTCTTAGGACCAAGCATTCACTCGAACTCCTGAGAGACACACAAAGCCAATACACAGCACGGAAGAATAAAGAACCTTTAACATTTTATTTATTGATTTATCTATCTACTTATCTATTTTGGGATGTGTACGCATGTGTTTGTGGGTATGGAGGACTGGAGTTGACACTAGTCTTTTTTTGTAATGATCCACTGTGTTTGTTGAGGAAGCATCCCTTTCCAATTCGGCTAGTCTGGCTACACAGGTAGCCTGGATTCTATCACTGCCACTGGGATTACAAAGTACAGCCAGCCAGGTGGTGGTGCACACTTTTAATCCCAGCACTCAGGAGGCAGAGGCAGGCAGATTTCTGTGAGTTCGAGGCCAGCCTGGTCTACAAGAGCTAGTTCCAGGACAGGCACCAAAGCTACAGAGAAACCTTGTCTTGAAAAAAACCAAAACCAAACCAAACCAACAACAACAACAAAGAAACCCCAAAGTACAGCCAAGCTTGCCAGATTTTCACAACGAATCTTTTAAAAGGCTTCAAAACAGGTGGTTATTTCTATATATATAAGACAGCTCATAAACTGAAAAATGAAAATCAAAACTAAAAAACCAAAACAAACAATACTGCAATCACACAATGGTTTCTATAGTAACCCAAGAAGAGACACACTTCAGTTGAGTTTAAACATTGTGTACAGTTGTCTCTGTGAGTTCGAGGCCAGCTTGATTTATATAGCGAATTCTAGAGCATTCAGAGCTGCAAACTGAGACCTGTCTCAAAACCAGAACCAAACAAAATGAAAGTGTAAATTTCAAGTCCATTTAAAATGAAGTAAATGCACTAACTCTCAATGCATATTTGGAGTCTAAATCACTGATAATTGTCTAAAATTCTTAGCCACTAAAATGCCTACTGTGCAGCAGAGCCTTGGTACATGAGGATGTGAGCAGCCTCTGTGAACAATGAGTTATCTGGAACGTTAATCTGCATAGTGGAAGCAGTGACTGTGGGGGCAGAGGAAGAAGAATGCTCTCAACGTTGGAAAGAATTTCAGAGGCCTGTGACAGCTACCCATTATGTCCCATCTTAGAAAGGCTTCTAGCCAAGGGGGACTAAGGACACAACTGGCAGCAGGGGAAACCAGTTTAGCACAGTAACTGGTCTCTAGACTTAATACATTTAACTCACGCCAATTATGCCACTCATAATCCTTGGGCTTTTGTTACTTTAAATCTTTTGCTAAAGTGTGAGTTATTGCTTAATGTGATGTTAATTTTCAAAATGTGACACCCCCCCCCCCCCATGCACTACATTTCGAATCCAGCAGGGCCTTCTATTGTTTTCCTTTCTGAGGAAGAAGAATGTACAAGTTATATGCTATATAAACTTGCACCTGTGCTAGTCTGTTTTCTATTGCTGTGATAGAAGTAACTTGGGTAGGAAAGAGTTAATTTGACATACATTTCCATGTCACAATCATCATCAAGTAAGATCAGGGCAGAAGCTCAAGAGAGAACCTTGGAGGCAGAAACTGAAGCGGAAACCATAGAGGGATAATTTGTACTGGCTTTGCTCTCCAGAGACGTGGTCGGATACTTTCTTATACTTCCCATTACTGCTGGCCCAGGGGTGGCACCACCCACGATGAGCTGGGTCTTCCCACGTCAGTCATTAACCAATAAAATGCTCCACGGACTTGTCTTCAGGCCGATTGGATAGAGACATTCTCAGTTGAGCTTCTCTCTTAACTGAGGACCTGAGTTTGTGTCAAGTAGACGAAAAACTAAGCAGCAGGACATCCAGCTAAGCTGTGCTCTGGTGAGCCTCCCCGCCCTTTCGGTGTGGTTTCTGGATGTCCTCAAGCCTGACAGATAATGCACCTATGGTCTCCCTATTAGGGAAATCAAGGGCTGGAGATGCAGCTCACCCGTGCAAGGCTTGTCTAAGGTGCCCACCCTCACCTGCAACAAGTGATAAGTAGTGATAAGTGAAAATACAACAGGCTTTTGAACATGGCCACACCCTTTCCTAATACTCAGTCTCAGATCTATGTGCTCATTACCTCAAATTTTCTAGTCTCCAGTACCGCAATAACGTAAGATAAGACTTCTAGCTCTGAACCCTCGGCCTGACAAGAAAGTTATTGTTAAGACCTTGTCTCCCAAGAATCTGGCGTAAGGAGAGATATGACAAGAATAAGAAGAATGGATTCTGGGGAAAATATCAGACAAATTTCGTAGGCTTATCAATGCCCACAAAGCATGACCAATGCTTCATGCCCAGAGCACTTGCATTATAGTGCACATCACTGACAGTACACACTTGTCTATGCATGCAGAGTATACCGGGAAGGGTGAGAAGTGCTCCAGGATACCAGTAGCCCAGGCCTCTGAACTGTTTCATGTCTCAAAGTGTTCTACTCCAACTGCTCAGAATGTTTTCACCTGAAATCTGGGAATAGGTGAGACAGAGGAAGAATAAAACTATTCAAGACCTGACTTTCTGAGGAAACAGACCACAAAGGAAATATGATGGCTGAGTCCTCAGGATGTTAAGGATTTGGAGGAAACATAACAATTCACATTAACGAGCAGGGTTCTACATAGAAACTGTGGAACAAAAAGCAAATGTATACAGTTTGATGAAGCGCAAATTAATTTCATAGGGTGCCTCTCACAATGTTATTTTCATATTACCCATGAAGGAACACGTCACACAAGCGATCACAGCAGATGTAAAACTCATATGCAGCTTTGTTCTGATTTCAGGTCTGGTGTTTTACCTTTTCAGTACCAAGTTTAGAATGGAGCTCAGAGCCCGTTCCTAGGGAGTGGAGTGCTCAATCCAGGTGATGACTAAGCACAGGAGGAGTTGGAGGAAGATACTTGGAAGTGTGTATGAGAAGGATAAAAGACAGGGCTCAGAGAGGACAGAAGATACTGGGTGAACTGAAGATGCAGGAAGGAGCCTTGGGTCATATGAAATCAAGATCAGTTGTAGGGGCTTAGAAAACCAGCCAAAGAAATTAGATCTGGCAGGCAGCAATGACGAAGCTCTGATTGTCCGCAGTGAGCTCACAGTGAAGGGGATTGTGCACATCTAAGGAAGAGAAGTGAATCTTACTGCTCTTTCTCCTCTCCGGCTTCCCCTCCATCCCACCAAACTTCAGCCCACCCATGGGCTGAAACTTTCCTAGATTTGTGTACAGCCTCTTCCCACTTCTCTTCAAATCCCATTCACTGCTCAACTTCAGTCTTAGTTAGAAGGCAGTCTTGGGGACATTGGTCCTCCTTTCGTGAGTTAGTTAGATCCTTCTCAAGTTCTCCCACTGCAGTACTTAACTCTGAACACTGCAATTGTAGACTGAGTTCCTTGAAACAGGCTGGGAAATAGGCCATTCCCCTAACATTGAATCTCTTAGCATGCGGTGCATTTATAATCAGAACATAGATGTAGTGGCTAACTATTCCTACGGTTATATGGGCTGGTGAGAAGACATAACATATGCAATAAGTTAAAATAAAGAGGTAAGTAGACTGGAGGATTGCCTCAGTCTCCATGAAGGGCCTACACACATAAACTCATTCAGATACACACATAAACTCATTCAGATACACACATACCCATTAATAAAAAGTGAACAAAAAAAAAATAAAAAGTGAACAATTCTTTAAAAATTGCTTGCCAGTCAGAAGAAAATTTATTTCACCAAAACGTTTTGCTTCTTTTTATTTTAAAACTAAAACAAGTACAGATGAACATGGCTTTCTTCAAGGCAGTTTTGCAGAGATGTTTATAAATGAGGTGATTTTCATTGTAGCTACTCACTTGCAGATAAAATACTTATGCCATGCCCTTTCTGCCATGGCATCACTGTGCAGGCATCTTCCAAGCTTAAGGCAGAGAGTATCAGAACTTGAGGAGAAATCTGGGCTCCAACCTCAGTACACTGTTTTACCTCATTGTGCTTTTCATCTGTAAAACTGAGGTGGTGGACTTCATAAGGAGGTTCTATGCCAAGAGGTGCTGATTGCAAGAGGCTGTGATGAGTATTTTAACAAGTTGAGCCACCAGTATAATACCTGCTGGGGAGCCCCATATGACAAAGCCATAGGGTTATTGACTGTAAATAACTGTAAAACCAGTTATTGACTGATTGTTCCTGTCCATAACCTTTTCAAATGCCATTCTTTACTTCCCTAATAAGAACATCTGTGTGGGGGGGGTCTTCCTACAGCCATTTGGTAGTGTGTTTTACACTTACTGGGCACACATATAGCTATGGGTGGTCAGGAAGATGATTTCTCGTTAATGTGTATAATTTTGATATATAGAAAATATACTAGCATATGCTTCCAAGCTAGAGTTTTTGACCCCCGAGGACTGTAAGACACTCAAGAGCCTGCTTTGTTCCTTTTAGTCAGACTAACACAGGAAAATAACAATTACTCCTCAGTCTAAGACAAAGTACACACTTAGCTCATTTTTACCTCAGAGCAAGTTCAAACTAGACCAAAGGTTTTTGTAAATGAATCATAAATTTAAAACTTTACAGTTACATGCAAGGTCAGAGCCACAGGTGGCTAATAAAGGTTATTAACACAAAGAAAGCCTAAAAATCATGCCAATTCTTCATTTGCCAAGTCTAGCTGATAAAAGAACTATGTCTCATAGCTTATCTCACCGGGCACTGTGCCCCAACCTTCTGGTCATGGTCTTACTCCAGAAACCCTGAAACTTTGTGTGGCCGTGGTAAAGGGCTCTGACCATTATCACTTACCCAAAGGAATGTGCTTTTGACCAATGAGATGTAACTCTTATAATTTTTTTATTACTGCTTCAAGCCTCCTATAAAAACATATTTAAACCAGTAAAGAGAGAAGTAGTAAGAATTAACAGAGAATTAGAATGGATAGAACATGACTCAACATGTGTGTGAGTTCATACCATACCCCTCAGATAAGAGACCTTGTGCTATGCTGTGGCTTCTAACTTGGACCCTGGGAGGTAGTTTTGTGAGCTGAACTCGCAAGCTACTAAAAGTTCTAAGAACACAGTGTGATGGGCAGCTAAAGACAAGCAAGTTGCTGTATGATAGAGCCAGTACTCTGGTATCTTCATACTATTGTGGTGCCACGTGCATGGGAGAAAGAATAATTTACAATAAGTTAAAGATGTGCATTTATTTAATATGGCCTCTCATATTCTATCTGTGCTTCCATACAACAATAAAATGACATGCGGATGGGCTTTACTGTTGATCATTTGTGAAAAAGCAGAAGCAAAGTAGAATGGCTCAGAGTATTAGCATTAGAACTCAACAACCCAATCTCTCCTTGCCTGAAATGTCTCTACCTTCACAATGGGGGATGACAATACAGTGAGAGCCACAGGGTTACAGTAGTGGTCAGTAAATATTTCTGTGGGAGTACAAGTCTGTAGCCCCAGTGTGGGAGAGTGAGACAGGATCCCGGGGGGGGTCAGGACTCAGCTAGTCTAGCACACTACAAACTCCATGCTCAGTTGAGAGACCTTGTCTCAAAACAGAGGGTAAGCAGCAGAGGAGTGGTATCTGATGTCTAACTCTGGCTTTCAGAAGGACACCAAGAGTAAGTGCATTGCATGCACATGTATGTGTATACACATAGCTAAGACGCACACCCAGTGAAAGAGGAGGGGGCGGGGAAACTCTTGTATTGTGTTTTATGCCACTGGCAGTCTAATAACCCAGTATCCTAAGTATTATAGACAAAGCTTCAAGTTCACTGTTTGGGGCAGAGCTGGCAGTGCTGGGGATTAAACCGCAAAGCTTATATACATTCTAGGAAGCATTTTACCATTGAGCTGCACACCCTAGCTCCACTTACTTTCTGAACAAGTTTCCCCCTTTCCCCCACCCAATCTGAACATTCTTAGTTGTGGTGGCCTACCCAGGCCTTCCTTTAAGTGCAGACTGGATTTTGTTCTGTTAACTTGTTCTGTTAACTTGTTCATACATACATCTGTAGCCCAGAATTTTCTTATAGGATAAAAACGAGGGGCTGTACATAAAAGAATGGAGGAAAGCTGACATACAGAATGGTAGGAAGAGTCTTAGCGCTCAGTATGGAGGGACCCCTGGAGACAAAGGCAGAGATGTGACTCCAGAGCAAAGGGATACACACGGACTCTATGGGACTTCCCTGGGCTTCTTCCCCCTTACACTCATCATGGCAGGGAGCACGGCGGCATGCAGGCACACGTGGTGCTGGAACTGTCAGTCCTTACATTTTGACTCACAGGCAACAGGAAGTTGACTGACTGTCACACTGTGGGAAGCTTGAGCAAAAGAGACCTCAAAGCCCACCCCCACAGTGACACATGCTTCCTCTAACAAGGCCACACCTCTTAACGTTGCCATCCCTTTGGGGGCCATTTTCTTTCAAACCACCAGACCACCTCACACATGAGCATTAGCAGGGCTAGCTTACTCCTAAGCAGCAAGTCCTTCAGCCCAACAACGGCCATTGTCACTGTCAGACCTTCCTGACATTGCTAAAGTCGAGGCCTTCAGAAGCTCCCCAATTGCCCACGATTCCTTCCCAATTCCAGGCCCCACACAAGATTTCTACCCACCCCTACTGGAGATTCTGCAGAATGGGAAGAAAAAGGAACTTGGTGGAATTACAGGGGTGAGGAAAGAGGGTGAGCCGTGAGGAAGCGGATATGATCAAAATGCACTGTACAACGTATACGAGTCTCAAAGAAAATGCAAAAGCCTACTTCAGAAGCTTAGCTGGCTTTCTGTCTGTAGAAGCACTGCCAGACTGCTGACCGTGATTGCTGTACAAGCCTGAGGTCCTGAGTTCAAATCCTTGACACCCACAGAGGACATCCAGGTGCAGATTCCACCCGGCGTGGGGGTTGGAGGAGACAGGAGAATCTCTGGGCTTGCTGGCTACTAGCCTCACTCCAGGACAATGAGTGAGCCCTTCTTGAGGGAGTGGGGTAAAAGTGCCAGGGCAGGACACCTGAGGTCCTCCTCTGGCCTCTCTGCGTGTACGCCCCAGCATATGCCACACTCTCATACCTGCACCTACACAGACAGAAAGGAAAGAAACTGCTAAAACAGAAGCTAAATGTCAGGTTTTTGCTACCAGCTCTGCAGTTTGGCAACTTCATGCAGCTGAAATGGCTTTCTGTTGCTGTAGGTTGGCTTTACATTTTGCCAAAGTGAAAAGATCGGTTCAGAGGGAGAAGGAGCATCCGCACTCTAACTTCAGACTGTAATCTGTGTGAGATGTGAAAGGTCTAAGCATCTTCATCATCTATGATGAAGATGGCTCTGCATCAGACATATGGCTCCACAGAAAATGGGTCAACCCCTACGATGCAGGGGTTTGGCTTTGTGTTACCTGAGGTTTGGGGAAAAGTGAATATATTAAATTCCACAGAACTGGTGTGGCTGTGACAGGCGTTGTTAGCACTATGACATCATGCATTCCCCCTTAAGTTGTGGTTGTAAGTCTTCACAAGACACCCCTGGGCACTTTCGAGTGACTCCCTGAGGTTGACTACCAGAGTTGGGGGATGGGGGTGGGGCGGGGTGGGGGTGAGGGGGAGGTGCTAGCACAGGCTGAGTGGTGCTTGCCATTGTTCCAAGTTGAACTATTATTACTCTCTGTTCACTTACAGTTCTCTAACTTAATGAAAATGCTCTTAAGATAATTATTATGAAATAAGCCAACCACAAATCCAGAAAAGAGGCACAGCGCCCATCCCTGTTAACAAAGGACTTGGAGATGCTGGGGTTTTCTTGAGGTTTTCTTCAGCCTTGGTTCAGCACCTGAGTCAAGAAACTTACTGACTTTTCTTTGCCTTTTTTCCCACAGACCCCTACCTATAACATCACCCACAATGTAATTCCACTTGTATTCCTCATACAATACAAGAACTGCAGGAAACATTCTGTCTTAGCCAGGGTTCTACTGCCGTGAAGAGACATCACAACTGAGACAACTCACATACAAGAAAGCATTTAACTGGAGGCCTGCTTAGACTTTCAGAGGTGTGGTCCATTGTCATCATGGCAGGAGCATGGTTGCATGCAGGCAGACATGGCGCTGGAGGAGCTGAGAGTTCTCCATCCTGATCCACAGGCAGAGTGACAGACTCTGGCCCTGGTGTGGGCTTTTGAAATCTCAAAGTGCACACCCAGTGGCACACTTCCTCCAACATGACCGCACCTCCTAATCCTTCAAGTAGTGCCACTCCCTGGCGAGCAAGCGTCGGATCTATGAGCCTCTGGGGGCCAATCTCACATTCTAAGCCATAATCACAAATCACAATCTTTCTCTCCCCGATGAGCTGTGAGCCCAGAAAAACCGTTCCCTTCATTCATGAGCCACGCAGTTGAAGACTGGCACACAATATTACTTTACTTTTTCTTATTTAAAAGTACCTTTCCAATCAAAATTTTAGATCAAATATTGTTCAGCCAGGTTCTAAGTCCCCCCCACCCCCTCAGCACCTGCTCCCACCCCTTCCTTTTCCTCCCCTACTCCCCCCCCCATGCCTTTCAAATTGGATTTATGGCACACACAGCAAGGCATGCATAGAAATGTCATTAGGCCCTAAAACCATAACCCCCCACAATTAGCATCTCCGCAGTCACAGTCCAGGCGACCTCAACTCACAGCTGTCTTTGAAGTACTCCATGACATTAAAAATCCCATTTGCATTAAACAATTCAATTACATTCTACATCCAGTTAATAGCTGATGTAATTATAGAATTTTGGAGCTTAAATGATCATTAAATAAACTGACGGAAACGAGGGGTTTAGAGTATCTAAGTACAGATATTCTCATTCTATAGATGACAATATTGAGAAACAGGTTAAATGCATAAATGTAACATCGATTGTTGGGGAATTATTTTAAGGTTTGTTACTTTTGTTTATGCTATGGGCCATTTGCTAAGTGATGTAAAGGTCTGTTTCTTTTGTTTATGCTGCATTTGTTTAAGCCTGTGAAGCTGTGATTCTTTGCCTGTCTAAAGCACCTGATGATTTAATAAAGCACTGAACGGCCAATAGCGAGTCAGGAGAAAGAATAAGCGGGTTCGGCAGGCAGAGAGGATAAACAGAAGGAGAACTCTGGAAGAGGAGACGCAGCAAGACAGAACAAGGGGAGGAGGATGTCAGGGGCCAGCCAGCTGCAAAGCAGGAGTGAAAGTGGAGAAGGAGAAAGCCCAGAGGCGAAAGGTAGACGGGATAATTTAAGAAAAGCTGGCAAGAAACAAGCCAAGCTGAGGCCAGGCTTTTATAAGAAAGAATAAGACTCTGTGGGTGATTTGTTTGGGAGCTGGGTGGTGGAGCCCTCAAAAAGCCAAAAGAGCAAAATATCTCACAACAGTCGATATATTTACTATATCGTTGGGGTTTCTTGTTTTTTGTTTTTTGTTTTCTTTTTTCTTTTTTTGGTTTTTCGAGACAGGGTTTCTCTGCAGCTTTTTTAGAGCCTGTCCTGGAACTAGCTCTTGTAGACCAGGCTGGCCTCGAACTCACAGAGATCCGCCTGCCTCTGCCTCCCGAGTGCTGGGATTAAAGGCGTGCGCCACCACCGCCCGGCTTGTTTTTTGTTTTTAACGGATTTTGATAACCATGTACAAAATCAGAGCTAACATCAGAACTGGCTAGAGTTAAATAACCGCTTTTTAAAAATATGGTTTCTGAATTGCTATTATTTAAAAACAATTGAAATACACACACACACACACACACACACACACACACACACACATTCATCAACCAAATCTCCACTCAGGAATTAAGGGTAAAATTGTGTATGTAATTATTTTTCCTTTACATATTCAGTTGAGGCTCAAGAAAGCCTATAGCTATCTCCTATTAACAAAACCAAATGTTGTCAGGTGGTGGTGGCACACACCTTTAATCCCAGCACTAGGGAGGCAGAGGCAGGAGGACCTCTGTGAGTTCGAGGCCAGCCTGGTCTACAAGAGCTAGTTCCAGGACAGGCACCAAAGCTATACAGAGAAACCCTGTCTTGAAAAAAACAAACAAAAAAATCTTGTAAAGGGAAATTCAGTGTTGTGGTCTGGGTGTGTGGCTTAGCTTCCAAAGGGTGACTGCTGGGAGCCTGGTCCCCAGTGTGGCAGCTGGAACTTCTATGAGGCAGGACCTAATAGAAGTGGTTAGGTCATGGGGCTCCACCGCCACAAGTGGACTAAACCTTTTGTGGGAGTGAACTGGGTCTCCTGTAACTGTTCGTTAACAAGGGAGAGAGTTATTAGGATGGGGCTCGTTTCTCCTGTTCTTTCCATCCACGCCTTGGCAGTGTCTGCAACTGCTGGTCTCCACCCACTTCTCCTCAGCCAGGACACTGCCTCCGTCCTGCTTAGATTCTCCAGTCACCAGAATGGCGAGCTAAAAATATTTGTTTAGTGATGTTGGAAAGTGTTAGAGATATACACCTGACCTTAAATAAACCTCTCCATTTTAGTAATCCAATCTCAGGCATGTTGTTTCAGCAATGCAAAATAGATTAAAACAGTCAATGAGCTATGTGTAAGGTGAATGCGAAAGACCAACATTTATACACAGTTAATCTTGAGAACTGGGTCACAAACCACGGTTTAGAAAGTTCAGGCCAATGCTTGGTAGACAGAAGACCTGGCTTTCTGTTAGTCATTGGCTTTGCTCAGAAACAAAGAGCTAGGTGTGGCCACACCTTTAATCCCAACACCCAGGAGGCAGAGGCAGGCCAGCCTGGTTTACGCAGTGAGTTCCAGAACAGCCAAGGCTACACATCTCAAAAACAACCAAAACCAAAACCAAACCAAAGCCACAACAAGAAAGCACATTTGAGATGTTTACTCCATGCGAAAAGGAGGAACTCAGTCCAAGAGGAATAAAGCAGAACTGATTCTCATTTCATATTCACCAAGGGCAGACACTTCCTTGACTGGGACACAGGGTGGAATTGTATCAAAAGTATCTTAAGCACCACATTAGAAAATCTTGATAAGCAAGAGCAAATGTTTGCCTATGTCGGAATCCTGAGTAGTGTGTCTATTGTAGAAGTCAGCTCCCACGAGCAGGGTCAGAGCAGAAAGCCAGCAGGCTCAATACTGCAGAGCAATGAGGGATTTCCACAGAGGGCGGAGAGAGTGTAACCCAGATAAAAGCTGCTGCTTATTTGCAGTGTGTAGGGATGGCACAGGCTGCAGAATGTCATGAAGTCACAGTAGCTCATGACTAGGTACATGTCCAAACATGCCAAGAGCTGATGACTCCCTTTAAGTTTTGCAGAAAGTCATATTGATGTCCAAGTGCCACCACTATATTTAGTATTTGCCATTTGAAATTTAGCTTAATTTAAAGCAACTGAAGAGAAGAAACTGGAGGCTCACAGAGCTGCCTTGTGATTCTTCTTGGTGAGCGAGGCCAGGAAGTATTGAGCTTTGCTCTAACAAGCAGAGCGACTGCAGGTCAAGGGGTCACAGTCCTATAACTAGCGTTAAAAAATCCTAACTCATCCAATGATATAAAGATGACTTACATTTGCAGATTTGAACCTTGTAGACCCCAAACCAAATATTTCCATGAACGAACAAAGTTTCAATTAGGCGTTTTTGTTGTTGATGATGATGTTGATTTTTTTTTGCCCAATCCATTCACTTTTTACAAAAACCTTGTTGATTTTTCTTTCACCTTACCTAGAGTTTTGTTCGTGCAGAAGATGAGCTAGTTCAGGGAATTAGTGTGTCCTCCAATCTGAAGAGGCAGCAGGTTTGAAAGCACAGTTGAGGGTTACACCAGAGCCACACACTCAGGGCTGTGGCTGGGATCTCATGTGCGTGTGAAAGGGAAGACATGCCAGGGCCTGGACTGAGTTCACCTCAGGGGAAAGCAGCTAAGTAGAAACACATGGCCTATTGACACAAGCATTCTCTCGACAGCAAGGAAACTCCAGTTCAGGGATTAGAGATACTGGGACTGCTGGCCTTCGAGTGGAAGCACTAATGAAAACTACTCCCTATCTTTCACTGAAGAATTTAGCTGCTATGTTTCAACAATTTTTTTAAGTTAATGAATAGACGTATGAGAGCGAGGGTGGGAGGAAGAGCAGGGTAGAGACGGGACGAGAAGCTGATTGTAACATTTGGGCTTTTGATTTCGCTGGCAGCTTAGTTATTAAGTATGGGGAAACTGTCATGAATTTATCACTTTAGCTTCCCACTGTTAGTTTTTAGGCAAACACCCAAAGACTCTTCAGCGACTCTAGTGAATCGCAGTAGGGGTCTGCTGCAGTGGCCACAGTAGAGCAGGGGTCTCTGGAGTTGCCTCCTCAACTGTAAGGCCTTGAAAGCAAACACGCCGTTAGCCATCTCGGTGGCAAATACATTTCAAACAGCTCATTCTCGATCCGCAGAGCAGGTATAGTTCTTTGCTATCTCTTTTCCCCAAGAGCTCAGCTAGCCTGCCAAACCCTCTTAAACAGAGACTGGCAGTGTGAACCAGTAAGCCAGGGAAGGGTTCCGAAGCAACGAAGGGCAGAAGTTTCCAGAACAATGATAAATTCCCGAGGGTGTGGGAATGGCAGGTTTCATCTTCAACATGTGAATGATTCCAAATGTTTTACTAAGTGTGCAGAATCTAAGAATATAGAGATTAGTTCAGAATTGATTACTTAAATCAGAATCCTGGAATTAAACCATATCATAATTCCTTAAATATTAAACTTCTTTAAAATGATCCTGATAGCACTGAGAAATGACCTTTCAAATAGCAGTAAGAAAAACGTCAGATATAATTAATGAATATAGTTGATAATTTTCCAAGCATATAATGTCCTTATACTCAAAAGCCCACGCAAGCTTTTTGGAATACAGTTAACTCTATGAATTTAGAATATAGATGAGTATTTAAGTAACAGTGAAAATGGGAGGACCGGATACCTAAGATGTGTTTTATTAAACATACATACATAGCAAATGAGGAGCCAGGAAGATCATACAGCTGCAAGCATTTGACGTGTCTGTATTTTCCTGCCACAAAGAGCTGAAATAATACAGAAATTGAAATTAATATCCATTGGAGGCTGGATGTGGTGGCGCACACCTTTAATCCCAGTACTTGGGAGGCAGAGGCAGGTGGATCTCTGTGAGTTCGAGGCCAGCTTGGTCTACAGAGAGAATTCCAGGACAGCCAGAGCTGCACAGTGAGACCATGTCTCAAAAAGCAAAAGCAAAAACAAAAACAAAAAAGATCCATTTGCAATTTTTTTATAACAATGTTGTAGAGAAGTCATTCTAGAAAAGAAATACAAAAGCTTGCTTTCTCTATCCGAAGGACCAGAGGGGAATAGTCTAGCAAAACAGAGCATTTTTAGACACTAGTCACTCTCCTGAGGTCAAATGCCATCCCTTCCACCACAAAAACAAAACAACTGTGGCCCTACCCACACCCACACCAGCAAAGGCCAAGAGGGGAATGTAAACCTCCATCACTGCTAAGAAGTAACAAGAGCTCCCGACCTCGGCCGGGTGCTAGCACTTTCATTCCGTAGGGCTACGGCAGTCCTCACTCCCCACCATCCCAGTGGAGAAAACCACACCGGAAGCCTGGCCTTCCACGAGCACCCAGAAGACACATCCCTCCTACTCCCTGCCTGGGTAGTGGCGACGAAAAGGCCTAGGCAGCGTCAGGACTTCTGACAGTGCCAGAGGTGATGAGGCCACCTCTACCCTGTGACAGTGTGGGGACAGAACAAAAGCACTCAGGTGTCTTCTGGACAAGGAGGGATCACTGGGGGCCCAGCTGAGAGACTTGCACCCTTGTACAGAGTAACCAAGAGTTCCCCCAACACATAAAGGCCAACCAGAAACCAGAACTTCTGCCTTTTCTGGCCAAAACAAGGTTAATAGCTTCTTCTCCTGCTAGAGAGGAGTCAGAATAACAGCAGACTATAACAAAATACTTAGATCCAGAGTTTCCCATATGAACATCCCACAGGTACAGCGTCAGTGGAATTACTATATGAATTTTGAATGCGGATGTATTTGGATATTAGAATACTGCATAAGATATATTCTATGAGCCAGCGGACACGCAGTGAAGATGCTGTCTGCTGCATGAGAGATAGTCTATGTGCCAGCGGACACACAGTGAAGATGCTGGAAGTATTTTAAAGCAGTCATCGGGCAGATACACTGGGAAGTATGTTCAAAGACTGGGAAGAAATGGGAACTAAAGTCTCAGCGGAGACCCGAAGCTGAATGCCCATGCTCAACTGCAGACAGAGGGGTCAGTGCACTGGGAGATGAAACAGCAGAGCTTTCTGAGCAACAGCAAAGCAACAACCAGTGAGCAGCACCTCAGGTCCCCACAAAATCTAGCATTCTTGTCATCAGAGCCCCAGAAGGAGAAAGATGTCAGGGCCAAGAGCACCTGAAATGATGGCTGGATGCGTCCCGATACAGTAAAGGCAGTCACAAACTTAAACCTAGGGTGAACTCGAAACTGTTAGAATGAATCCAACACTCAGATATATCAGTCACTTTTGAAAAATCAGAAAAAAGAAATCGTGAAAACGGTGAAGGAAATGACACCTGATCACCCACTCACTGGTGAGGCACAAGCTCATAAGCCCAAAGGTCGGAGGAAGTTGTTTAGCTTTTGAAGTGTTGAAGAAAACAATCTGATTAACCCATGATTCCATATCCTGTGAAAACATTCTTCAAGGATGATAAAAAAATGCTCTCAGGTTAAGGAGGAACAAAAACGAAACAAATTCTTGCCAGCAGATCAACTTGGAAAGAAGGGCGGAATGACATCCTTAAACAAAAGGAATACTGGAGTGAGCCCTGGATGTCGGGAACGAGAAAAGAACACGCCAAGCAAAGGCGCTTTTCAACCAACAAGACTTCCTCCCCTTCTGTGTTTCCCAAATCACGTTTGAGAACTTGACAAGAACGAATTAGTGCCACTGCCTGTAAGCCACTAACAGAACACAGAGGAAATATTTCAAATGACCCCGAGGGAGGGCAGAGGACGGGATGGAGGTCAGGTGCCCAGCCCCGAACAACATTAAACGTACCAAAATCATTGAATTATGCCCTATGAGTACAAAACCAAACTCAAAACAAGTAACAGGCAACAGGAAAATGGAACCTGAGTTCATCTGGCAACACATATTGCACTGACAGATATTATGGTGGGTAAACTAGAAAGTACTGAGAGAAATTGTAAAAATACAACAAACTGGACAAAAATGAAGACACATCTGGGTGGCACAGGGAAAGCAGAAGGAAACTTACAGCTACGTGCACATGCCAGAGAAAAGAAAATGTAAAAACAAAACCAAAAACAAACAAACTTCTACTCTGCCAGTCTCAAGAAAAAGCAATGCAAACCAAGAAGCAAGATGAAGGGGAAAAATAATAATAATGAGCAATGAGAATCAGAAACAGAAACAAGAGAAAACCAGTAAAATCAAGTGTTAGATCTTCAAAAGAAAACAGTGTGTGTGTGTGTGTGTGTGAGAGAGAGAGAGAGAGAGAGAGAGAGAGAGAGACAGAGACAGAGACAGAGACAGAGACAGAGGCAGAGAAAGATTGAGGGAGAGAACGTCTGCAAATAAGACAAGCTGGGTCAATTCCCACCCAAACCCAGGTAACAGCGCCCCCTGCAGACCATGCCTTTAACACAAGGGCCTTTAAAAATGTCTAAAATGCAGTATCTGTTTGTGGTTCCATGTCAGGTCAAGAGAAGCCATCTGCCATGAGCAGGTAGCAGGCACAGCCAGCTCCTCCCATCTGGGGTCATCCCGAACAGGCAGGGAATTAGGCAGGGAAACTGTGGGGAAGGCTGTCCTCAAATCCAATAGGTCTCTTGGGAGGATCTTAGAGGGCCTTGAGGCCGGGTCAGAAATGGGATATATACAATTCCCAGCTGGGTCCCAAGGTCCTTGCTGCTGGTACCTAACAGCTGACGGGGAGCGGGGAAGGGGTGGGTGAAGGGCCTGATCCTTGCACCCACTGCGCTCCTCCTGAGGCCGCTGTGACTTCTGCAGCAGGCAGCGGCTCTGACGTGGGGTGGTCATCTTCCTTTCCGATGCCTCCACGTCGCCTCTATAGATGCGGGTAACTGTAGCAGTTGGTCTGCACCTCTGCTGCTGTGATAAAGCAACTCGGACCAAATCCAGCATGGGGAGGAGAGGGTTTACTTGGCTAACATTTCCCCATCACACCCCATCACTGAGGGAAGTCAGGGAAGGAACCTGGAGGCAGGCACTCAGCAGAGGCCTCGAGGAGCTGGCTTCCTGGCTAGTTCTCAGGCTCTCGCTCAGCTACTTTCCATAAACTTCCCAGGACCACTCGGCTAGGGGCACCACTGCCCACAGTGGGCTGGGTCCTCCCACATCAACCCTTAAACAAGAAAATGCCCAGAGCCATGCTCAGACCCCAATCTGATGGAGACAGCTCCTAAATTGAGGTTCCCTGTTCTCAGGTGACTCTAGTTAGTGTCAAGGTCACAAAAACCAACTAGCTCAAGGTCAAAGACTATTAAGAAAATTGAATTTGGGATTAAAAAAAAATCTTTCATAAGAACTCTTCAAGTCTAGATGGGTTCACTGTAATTTTATTAAAGAGGAATGAATACCAATCTTATGTAATCTTAATATTTCCCAATTCATTTTCTAAAGTTAAGCCATCAAAGGTGGGGAAGGGCAGGAAAACATCCCTAATGAACATGGTAGGTGTGGACAGAATTCAGGACTGACTGACTGAGCCAGCTGCCCTGGCCTGGGAGGTTAAACTGATTAGCAACCCAGTTCAACATCTTACAGGAAAAGCCCGTGTATTAAAAGGACGTGAGTCTAACAGGAAGGTGTCAGCCAGTCTGAATTAGATCTGAACCTGTCCCCTGAACAGGATTTCGGAAGCTGAGTCAATGTTATCAGATGAGTGAGAATCCAGACCAGAGCTCTCGGTTCAGTTTGTTCAGCCTGGGACAAGGGCTAGTAGAATCAGAACCCAAAGACATAGCTTGTTTATCCCTCCTTCCGGCGACTGTGGCCTCAAAATGCAAGAGGTTACGAATTCCTCCAAGGAGATCTCTTCCTCTGCTGGTCTGAGGTGCTTTCAGATGAGTGTGAGCCCAGCCAGAGAAGAGACAAGGCCCAGGGTATACAGAAGTCCCCAAAGGTTTTGTTCACTCCCGAGTTGTAAGATCTACCGTCACGTGACAGCACTTCTTTCACTAGTGACCTAACAAGAGCAGGTCTGGGTTCGGCTGAGCACGCAGTGTTTGCACAGGATGAGCCAGAGATTCAGAAACAACTTCCTCCTTGGTGAGAGCAGAGAGTGGTATCCCATGGTTCCTCTGGGCTCAGGAATAGGCCCGTGGAAGTTTGACTGCTGCTACTCCAGCATGTCTGCCAAAACAATGCAAAACCCAGCAGCAATGGAGAAAATGTCCACTTTGGGTCTGGTGAGCGGCAACCCAAAGATTCTGGCTCCCTTCCCCAAGTGGAAGAGAAGCTCGAGGGCACAGCTGAAGGCTGTGACCACATGTTTGTGTGGCCAGATCACTTCAGGTAGCACCTTGAAGTGAGCGCTCCTTCATCGGCCCCGCAGAAGTTGTGCTGCAGAGGCAGCCGGTGCACACGAGGACGCACGACCACGACGGGGAGAAACCCCTTATGCGCCAGAGTTTGTGTGTGGTAAGCAGTTCACCACAGCTGGGAACCTGAAAAACCACTGTCACATCCACACGGGCGGGCGAGAAGCCTTTTCTCTGTGAGGCCCAGGGATGTGGCCATGCCTTTGTTAAGCAGTCAAGCCCCGAAAACATCTGGTAGTTTACTCAGGAGAGAAACCTCACCCGTGCCAAGTCTGTGGGAAGACCTCTCAGAATGGGGGCAGGACTGTGTACTCGAAAGGATCGCTTGTAGCTGGGGATAACACTGCTGAGTGAGGAAGGAGAGTAGTTTGCCTGAAGACGCTTCAGTACTCAGTGAATCTGGTGGCTGTGACTCCCCACCCACCCCCTTCCACTTGGCGGAGAGTCCTTGAGTCTACCAAACGCCACTTCCATCCTGGCAGTTGATGATGAGGTGCTGCGTGAAAGAGCCCACGGCTCCTGTCTAGGTGCCATGCGGTCGGGGAGGCAGGCCTACAAAGTCTGCCTTAACTGGGATAAATTCACAGAAGTCACTAAACCAGGGAGGTTTAACTGAAAGAGGGGAGTGTGCTGGCTCCAGAAGAGCAGTTCTGCCCTACCCAGTAGTGCATGACGGGAAGACTCACATCGTGCCATAACTAAAATGACCTCTACTTGCCTCTGTTCATCGTCCCTAGCAGTGAAGAGTCTGAGGGATTCTCTTCAGCCTCCATGTGACCCGGACAGTGAGGCAGTGACTGTGGACTGGACAGAGTAGCGGCCTCTCTTTTCGCTGCAGAGATGTGGGGCAGACTTCTCAAAAAGCAAGTGTAAGCACAAGTTGGTGAAGTTTTCACTGTGGGTGGTTTTTTTTTTTTTTTTTTTTTTTTTTTTTTTTTTTTTTAAGAGTATTTGTACTTGACCCAGCTCTTTCCATATGGTTGAACAATGTCCTGTTTCCATCCTCAACCACAGAACCTCACCAGGAAGTTGAGTTTTCATGATGCCTTGTTGCTTTGAAGAAGGGAGTGATACCAATTATGTTGTGGCATTCACTCTTTATCGACCAGAGTAAAAGACCCAGCCACTGGGTTGTAAAACATAAATTACTTGAATCTCCCCTCAGCCCGGGCTGAGGTACTATCTTATCCTGTACACCTCCACTTGGTTATTTTGTTGTTGTTGTTGTTGTTTGTTTATGAGCCAAAAAATCATGTTATGAGGGCTTTTTTTAATTTGGCTTTTTTCTAAGTTAAAAAAAAATCACATGATCTAGAGTTTCAGTTTTTCCTTTAAAATAAACAAAAGAACCCAGGCCAAAAAAAAATATGGATGCAGAGGTCTTATAAGAATTCAGCAAGAAAACAAATATTATAGCCAATGACTTAGTAGTGACTTATATAAGCTTGGTGCAATGTCTAAAAAATTCATCAATGTAATCTACCTCACTAACAGAATAAAGAAGAAAAAGCACATGGTGTTAATAATTCTATCATCTCTGGACTGATACAGAAAAGGTACATGAGCAAATTTAGCATGGACTAGTTATTTTGAAAAACTTTTAAAAAACAGGAATGTAAGAAACAGAAGGAAGAGCTTCACAAACCAACAGCTGGTGTTCTACTTACTGCAGAAAGAAAGTCACATCATAGTAATCAAACGCCAAGCATAAGCAGAAAATAAAACTACATGTTGGGGGATTGGCTCAGTGGTAAACCATTTGCCTAGCATGTATGAGGCTGTGGGTTCAATCCCCAGGACTGACAAAAAGAAACAGAACACTGCGTGTCTGTCTGATGTTGGTCTGAAACCTAGGTAACAACTTTAAAGTGGAGAATTATAAACAGGCACAGAGATGCTCACAGGTAAGCCCTGAAGAGACAGAAGCAGGGGGATCTACCTCAAGGCCATCCTTAGTGGCAGGGTAAGTTCTAGGCTGTCTATCCTAAGCAACATGAGACTCTCATCTCAATTTTTTGTTTGTTTTCTTTGTTTTGTTTTTTTTTTTTTTTAAGACAGGGTTTCTCTGTACAGCCCTGTCTGTCCTGGAACTCACTCTGTAGACCAGGCTGGCCTTAAACTAGAGAGATCCACCTGCCTCTGCCTCCTGAGTGCTGGAATTCAAAATGTGTGGCACCATGACACACATTTTAAAAAAGTTAAAACAAAATTAAGAACTATAAATAGGAATTATTATAAAATGGGAAAGGCAGTGAGTTCAGGGAGATTGGATAATTAAAACTCTGTATATAGAGTAGATACATTCACCGATCTGGTGCCCAGCCCAGCAGGCTATCAATCGTCTGATTTAGCCATTTTCCCACGTTTGAACAGTGGATTCTGGGACACTCTATGCACCCAGTCTAGCTGTATAGACACTCGTTGAAATGCGTAGACTTTGAGTCTGGTACTTTTTGTGTGCGATGTTTTGATTTATTTGCAATTATTTGTTGTTGTTTTTGTTTGTTTGAGACAGGGTTTCTTTGTCTAACAGTCCAGCCTGTCCTGGAACTCACTCTGTAGACCAGGCAGGCCTCAAACTCACAGAGATCCAACTGCCTCTGTTTCCTGAGTGCTGGGATTCAAGGTGTGCACCACCACTGTCTGGCTAAGGTACGTTTTTTTTTTTTTTTAAATGAAGTTTATAAAATAAAAAAATGGACAAAAAAGTTGTAGGACTACAGACGTTGGGAATCACAGTTACTGTTTTTCTCTTTTTCTGTAATTAAAATATAAAATAAAATTATAAGTCATCATCTTGCTTGTTTTGTCTCCAAGTGTGTGGAACACTCCGGGAGCTGGAAAGTCAGGCAGCCACAAGATAGACAGACAACGAGAAGCAGTGTAGGTGGGGAAGGAAGGAAGGAAGGAAGGAAGGAAGGAAGGAAGGAAGGAAGGAAGCAAGCCCTGAGACAAAATGCAGATGAAGAGAGACAGGATAATTTAAGTTATAAGAGCTGCCAAGAAATGAAAGCTACAATAAGGTCAAGCACTTATAACTAATAAGAAGTCTCCATTTTATGATTTGGGATCAGAGGATCCAATTCCTTCTGATCTCCTCAGGTACTGGACACATGTGGTGTATAGGCATATATGCAGGATAAACATCACTAATACATATAATATAAAAATAAATATTTTTTTCCTGGTTTTTCAAGACAGGGTTTCTCCATGTAGCCTTGGCTGTCCTGGGACTCACTGTATAGATCAGGCTGGCCTCAAACTCGAAGATCCACCTGCCTCTGCCTTCCTAGAGCTGGAATTAAAGTCACAAGCCACTTTGCCAGGCTAATAAAAATATCTTTAAAAGAAAAAAGAAAGTCTATTACTTGAATGGAGTGAACCTCAGACAGTCTGATCAGTGCGGCGTGGATCCCAAAGATTCAGAATGTTCCCACTCCATATCTGAGTGCAGTTTTAATGATAAGAATTATACCAAGGAAAATTAACTTCATCCACAAAATATTTCATGAAGCAACTGAGTTCTATGATGAATGGGCTATGTAACAGTTACACTATGTATAATAGCTTCAATTCTTAGCTTCCTCAAATTCGTATAGAATTTAGTTTTCCGTAAGTAACTATTTGATTCATTCATTGCTTTTTTATATTAAAATTTATCATCTATATCAAGTTTGAGCACCTTTAGGGCGCTTTCATTATGAGTTGCTTTGTAGCTATTTATAACATTTCACTAACTATGACAAGAAAATTCTGTTTTTATTAGTAGTAGCTAAATTTATGTTGTACAATTTAACAATAGTCAACTTTAATTTGATATTATCCTTTCTCTCAATTTTTTTGGGGGGGTTTGTTTGTTTGATTTTGTTTTTCGGGACAGGCTCTGTTGCTTTGGTGCCTGTCCTAGAACTAGCTCCTGTAGACCTAGAGATCTGCCTTCCTCTGCCTGCTGAGTGCTGGGATTAAAGGCGCGTGCGCCGCGGCCACCTGGCTAACAGTTCTAGTTTTAATAACATTATTGGCAAACTGTCTGTGTTTTTCTTTTCTTCTTTTTTGGGGGATGGGGATACAGCAAGGTTGATCACAGATAGTTCTCAGTGACCGTTTCCTGAATTCTCTGCTGATTATTTAGACCAATGATAAACAAAACTTTCCTTAAACACTTCCTACCAAGAGGTTACTTAGTGGAAGAAGTGCCATGGAGCATGTGTGCAGGTCAGTCCAGTAGCTGACCTGGAGTGAGCTCTCTCCTCCTGCCTTCAGGTGGTTCGAACCCAGGTCGCCAGGCTTACATAGCAAGCTCCTTTCTTTACATGCTAAGCCATTTTGCTGGCTAGAGCTTTTACTTTACTAAGAATGTTAACTTGCTTCACATGTAGTACATCCTCCACCTGTAGTTTGTGTTGCATTTTTGCGACTTGAACTTTACTGCGTCCAAATTCAGCTTTCTGGTAAAGGTTTCTTCTCTGGCATCATCCTGACTCTCAGGCCACACTGACAGCTAAATCTGTGAATGTGTGCTACGTTCAACCTGTTTCTCCAAGAACAGACTGCTCTTCTAGTACATGAAACAAGGCCTGGGTTCCGACCAGACCCATGTCTGAGGCAGGACTCCAGCTCATGCTGGGTTCTGAACCTCAGTTCTACCCGCTGAGAGTTCTGAAGGACTCTCTCCTCGTTTCTGTGCTGGAGAAAACGTCCTCCTACCGACTTTAGGCACAGAGCAGTGAGGGGAATTCTGGTCTTTAACTCCGACATTTCATTATTTGCAGCCTCTGATCTCCCTCATTTGTGCTAGAAATTCCTGGAGGGGGACCTCAGATTTAAGGCCACCTCAAACTATTTAGCAAAATCTTAAACAGATACTCATAGATAATAAATACAGTGAATTTTGAAAAGTAATAACCTTTTTTTTTTTTACTTAAGGATAGCAAGATCGTTATGGCACCTAAATTAAGACTTCTTGAGAAGGAAGACCCCTGTCCCTTTACCACACAGGCTGTGGCTCCTCCCACTGACATTTGCAGTGGGACACATTCCCCTCGGAAATACCCAACCATTCACAAGACCCAATTATAGTTTCCAAAGAAAGTGGCCTTTATTCAAAACTCTTGCTTCTCCTCAGAAGTCCACATTTCTCTTATCTTCGGGAGCATAGATATTTATTGTTTGACCCAGACTGTCTTGCAGGCACTCCTTGTATTTAAACAGTGCTAGGATTAGCTCCTTCACACAGCTACTGTTTATAAATTCTTTGAACAGAATGCTTTCTTCTTAACATATGATTCCCTTTGACTCACATTTTTAAAAACTCATTCACTTGCGTGTCCTCTGTGCCCCACTCTATCCCTGACCAACGCATACAATCCAGCGATAGATTTGAGGCTCTGGGCCCATATGGACTTCTTTGGATAATCTGCTTTATCACATGGGTCCTAGGGAAATGCTTCAGCCAAGAGTAGGCAGGGCTGAACTGTGAGAACAGCCATGAGTTTAGCCCAGCAAAAGCTCTGCTAAGAGCCCAGCATCCCCGCTTCTTGCTCTCCAGACCCAAAAAACTGCTCGCACATCACAGAAGGAACGTTTGGTCTAGCACAGAAGTAGGGGTGACTGAAACTCAGTGGCCTGGCTTTGTTCCTTCTCAAGTGTACAACTGTTCAGTGGTAGTGGCTACACAGCGCCAGAAGAGGAAGAAAAATGACAGGAAATCCTGATCCACGTTTGTCCAAAATCATCAAACAAGATGGGCAACTCGTAGTCACTCTGTGATAGCTTTTAGGCTGTCAGCAATTCTTGGCAAGTACAAAAACCGAAAATAACGTCAGCCAAACTCTGTTAGGCTGTGCGCGCATGGTCCAGTCTCTTGCCCTTAAGTGTCAGGGCAGGTACCTGAGAAAGGCAACTTAGCTGGAGTATAGCCTCCTGCTCTGTGAAATAACACACACCAAGATTTCAGGGACACAGAAGAAAGATCAAACTTCAGTTTCCCAATATTCTTTTTTTCTCCAGATGGACCCCGCTGTACACACAAAATTTATAGACAATAACTTAACATTTTAGGCAACCTGAGGAACCATTTCCTACACATTAACTTTTTTTAAAAAAAATTTAAACTTTGAGGCAAAAGAAACAATGTAGAATTTTGAAGCCAGCTGAATAACTCCTAGATCCCAATCAGACTTCCTAACACAGTCAAGCAGGCAAAAAAAAAAAAAATGTTTCATAGAAATAATGATATATGCCAGTCCAATAATAATCACTAGTTTTGCTTTTAATGTTTATCCAACGACATCTGTTGGGAATGAATGCAATATGGGCTGCTAAGTCTGGAACAGTTCTTTGATTCTAAAAAGCGATCCCTTCTAAAATGGCCACACTCAATGAAAAAGGAAACGGGAAACACGGCTACAGTCTCAATTCTAGTCTTTACCACACAGAAATCCATAGACCGCTTCTTTTACCTTAAAATGCTGTCATAGTCACGCATTGTGTGTGTGTATGCGGAATGAAGATAAATTCAGTTCTGATATTTTATGTGTGTGGGGGTGTGGGTGTGCGTGCGCACTAGCCAGAGGACAACCACAGGTATTATCCTCAGGATCTCCTTCCAGCTTGTGACCAAGCCTTCACGTGAGCCTTGTGAAGGGACACCAGACTACATCTGATCTGGCATTAACTAAAACCCAAGCAGCCGGGCACACCTGTCAGGGACTTTTCTTAATTAAGTCATTTGAAACCGGAAGACCCACTTTTAATGTGGATTTTTTTTTTTTTTTGATGTGGGAAAGATCCAGCTTTAATCCAGATCTTTTGAGGAAGGAAGGTCCACCTTTAGTCTGGGCAGCCTTATAAAGAACATGGGAAAAGGAGGCTTTTGCTCTTTGCCTGCCTGCTCTCACCTTTGCCGGCAACTCCACTCCTTCACTGGCATCGGAGCCTACTTCTTGGGATCCCAGTGTCCAGCCTTGTGGACCGAACAGCTACGGATTCCCGGACTTTCCATTGGTAGACGACAGTCATTGTTGGACTAGCTGAACTACGGCTGTGAGCTAATCCTCTTTATATATATTCTCTATATTATATATATTCTATCAGTTATTATCAGAATTATATATATTCTATCAGTTCTGTTCCTCTAGAGCCCTAATACAGCCTGGAGCTTACCAATCTGGCTAAGTGTTTGGACAGTGAGCTAGGGATCCTCCTGTCTCTGGGTGTGCCACCAAAGCCCAGCTTTTTAATGGGGACTAACTGACTCTTGTGCTTGTGAACCGACTGACTGATCTCCCCAGTCCTGGTTCTAGTCTCCCCTCTGCTGCCCCTACAGGCCATTCCAGTGACATATTAGTATAAAATTCACAATTGTCATGAGACTTTCCTGCCATTTGAGTATTTCTTCCATTCACAGGAAGGCAGGTCCAGACCCTAACAATGAAGCTGAGCTCCGCGCTCAGAGGAACGGCACTATGATAAACTCAGCGACTGCCCCTTTGTGACTGCATCGTATTCTGACCCACTTTGGTGTCCCAGTCGCTCGCTTAGTTCTCTATCTGAAAGCATCAAAGTGAGGCCCCAGCCAGTGATAATCTGTGATTCCTGAATAGGGATTTCTCCGACAAGTATTATAGAGATGCTGTAATTAGTTAGCAAGCGATCCCTTATGCGTGCAATCCTCACCTATAATTCTACCCATTAGACATCTGTTTATCAAATGTTTCCACTTCTGACAACATGGCCTTCCTGATCTACTTATCAAGCTTTTTTTTTTGCTTTTTTTTGAGAGATAGAGAGAGAGAGAGAGAGAGAGAGAGAGAGAGAGAGAGAGAAAGAGAGAGAGACTATTGATTGTTTTTTAAATTGACTTATTTAGTACCAAGGGGTTTATAAAGGTCCTAGAAAAATGTTACAGAAATAGACAGCAATGACAATGGGCTAATGTTTTAGAGGAAAGAAATCCCTCAAAGGTACAAACAATTCTGTTCCTCATTTACCTTTATGGGTCAGAAAGAGCAGGTCGTCAATGGCTACATAGAATACATAGAATAATCTCATTTAAATTATGCTTGGGTGACATTAGCACTGCTGTCTCAGGCAGCTACAAGTGAGCCTCAGATTTCTTCCTAGAAGGTTTCCAAATGGCCCCCAGGGGAGAAGATCAAGTCAGAGGTTATCAGGCATGGGCTGGAGAAACTTGGGATAGTCACTGAGATGAGGACAATTAACAGAGAGCGGCGGGGACAGGAGTCCATCCTCACTGAAGACTTGCCGCTGTGTCCCTGAGGTGGGCCAGGCTTAATCGTCAGTGCTCACAGTCTCGCCCGCCCAAGACTGAGGCTGGGGCCAAGCGTTTTACTGTACACGGATGTGGGTCCTCGCGCTTTGAAGCCTTCAGGGATGACTTCTAGCATGCGTCTCACGTTGCTGTCTTCTGTCTTCACACTTGATCCGGAAACTCCTGCCAGGAAATGCTGCTATTTGCATACAAAGATATTTAAAGTTGAAACATGGGGGGGGGGGGTTAAAGCAACATGCGTATGCGCGTGTGCATGCTAACACATGTGGAGAACACAGGGAGCTTTCGGGAGGCAGTTCCAGCCTGGCATCGTGCGTTCAGGGACTGAACACAGGCTATCAGGATTGCATGGCAACTGCTTCCTGTTGACCCATCCCTGGCATCCAGAAAGTGCCTGCTACAAGTTTGCTTGGGCTTGAGACTTCTCAAAAACTAGCCACACTTTTCTTATTCGTGTATATTCATGGTACAAAATAACGGTTTCAATAGATTTCCATGCATGTACATAATATATTCTGGTTACACTCACTCCACAGTTAGACTTTCGAAGAGGGGGCAGCTGATAAAAACCTACAATCCGTTTCATTCTTCCATCTGTTTATGCATGCCAGTTCTGAATAAGCAGAAGAAATAAAATCGTGTCATTTATAATTCCGCATCCAAAGAATGAGCTCACATTTATAGCTTATACTGTAGTCTAGGTACAGTGTCGCCCCAACAGGGCTCGTGTGGAGGCTTGGCCAGCAGCCCGGGGCACTTCAGACTGTGTCTGGTTGCAAGGGTTCTGATCTCATCAATGACCTCATCAAACCATCTCCACTGATGGACAGGTGTGGAAACTGTGAAAAGCAGCAATCTCGTTGGAGGAAGTCGGTTCCTGAGCACGCCTATCGTTCCTGTCCGCCCCTCCCCCCTCCCACCCCCCCCAATCCCCCGTTACCCACAAGGCTTCAGACCAAAAAAACACAGATCAGGAAATGGATCTGAATCACACAAGTTTTTCAGGCGTTTGTGAACGGTGACTGTAATATTCTTAATGCTTTAAAATACTGACCATTTATTATCATGAGAGAAAGCCATAAAAATACAATTTACTTCATAAACTATCACTTCTAATTATAACCTGAAGCTTACACACTGAAGTGTTTATTTACAAAGACCCCTCTTTGGCGTGTCTGCACAGAAGCTTTCATTTCTAAGGAGAGACAAGAGCCTCCGCACTGAGCATGAGGTCACCCCTGACTCTTGGGACAGGCAGGCTGGGTTCATCAAAGAATCGCTACTGTGAGCAGTGAGCGGGAAGATGACAGTCTGCTGTCCTCCTTAGGACATCTGTATCGGTTTGAGAAATGTAAGGCGTGAACGTGTGGCATCTGACAGCGCTTAAAGCGCAATAAAGATGAAGCGAAGGAACCAATTCATCTTCCACTTTCAAAAGCAAGACGTGTGACACGAACTGGAGAAAAGTCCCTGGGGACGCCACCACGGTGGGAAGTCCTGAGCCCTCCCAGCAGCCGGCAGATACAAACACACACTAATCCAATCTTCACGGAGATTCCCCCTGCCTCCGCCACCCAGTGCTGGGATTAAGGGTGTATGCCACTACCCACCCAGCTCAAAAGTTTTATTTTATTTTATTTTAGTTAGTTAATTAGTTTTTTTGAGCCAAGGTTTCTCTTTAGCTTTGAAGCCTGTCCTGGAACTAGCTCTTGTAGACCAGGCTGGCCTCGAACTCACAGAGATCCGCCTTCCTCTTCCTTCCGAGTGCTGGGATTAAAGGAGTGCGCCACCACTCACCGGCTCAAAAGTTTTATTTTTATTTTATATGTATGAGCATTTTACCTAAATGCATGTAGGTGCACCACGCACACAAAGTGCCTGTGGTGGTCAGAAAAGGGCACTGGAGGGGCTGGAGAGATGGCTCAGTGGTTAAGAGCATTGCCTGCTCTTCCAAAGGTCCTGAGTTCAATTCCCAGCAACCACATGGTGGCTCACAACCATCTGTAATGAGGCCTGGTGCCCTCTTCTGGCCTGCAGGCATACACACAGACAAAACATTGTATACATAATAAATAAATAAATAAATAAATATTAAAAAAAGAGGGCACTGGACCCCTGAGAACTGGAGTTATGGATGAATGCAGTCCATCATATAGGTGTTAGGGACTGAGCCCGAATCCTCCGCAGGAGCAGCCAGCACAGCTGAGCCATCTCTCCAGACCGTGAGTACTAATTCTTAAAGATGTGAAGCAGGACAGTGTTGCCGTAGTGAAAGGAAGCACTAAACTTAAAAGTCTAAGAAGGTCTACCCAGAGGAGAACTGACTGACTTGGGTCAAATGCCAATGAAGACTTTTAGCACAGCAAACAGAAACCACACTTGAAATAGAGACACTAGACAGAATACAAAAGACACTTTTGGGTGTGGGAAAAAACCTTCAAAGCCATTGTCTTCTTGGGTCTGGTCATTCTGACACAATAGTAGAAAAAAAAGCAACTATATCCCTTTGACATGCTTATTTTTTAACTTTTTTTAGTCTGAATATTTTGTCTACATAGAATGTACATAGAGGCCATAAGAGGGCACTTGATCACCTGGGACTGCAGCTACAAAGGGCTATGTGCCACCATGTGGGTGCTGTGAACCAAACCTTAGTCCCTTGCAAGAACAGGAAGTGCTCTCTCTAAACTGCTGAGCCATGACACCAGTTCCAGACTTATTTTTAGAATCTACGTATTTGACAGCCTTTATTCTAATGCCATTTTAATCTGGTTGCTTTTCTGGTGGATGCCAGATTATATAAATCCCAGACTTGCAGTTCAGTTTCTTATATAACAAGACAGTTTGAGCTTCAGTCTGTCCTCACCCGTTTACTCCCAGGATGGGGAGTCCGCCTAAACGCAGGAGCCCTGCTCCCAGGACTTATGCATGGTCTGTCCTCCCCATGGTTCATCCCAGGGACCACGAACACACATCTAGACCATGGTGGAGGACATAGGGTAGACGCAGGGGGTACACAGAGCTCTGATAAAAAGGCAAGGCATGCACGTTTCATGGTGTAAGACCGAGGGTGGGAACACAGCATAGGCAGGGCATGCGTGTTTCATGGTGTAAAACCGTGGGTGGGAACACAGCATAGGCAGGGCATGCATGTTTCATGGTGTAAGACCGCGGGTGGGAACACAGCATAGGCAGGGCATGCGTGTTTCATGGTGTAAGACCGAGGGTGGGAACACAGCATAGGCAGGGCATGCGTGTTTCATGGTGTAAGACCGAGGGTGGGAACACAGCATAGGCAGGGCATGCGTGTTTCATGGTGTAAGACTGCAGGTGGGAACACAGCATAGGCAGGGCATGCGTGTTTCATGGTGTAAGACCGAGGGTGGGAACACAGCATAGGCAGGGCATGCGTGTTTCATGGTGTAAGACCGCGGGTGGGAACACAGCATAGGCAGGGCATGCGTGTTTCATGGTGTAAGACCGAGGGTGGGAACACAGCATAGGCAGGGCATGCGTGTTTCATGGTGTAAGACCGCGGGTGGGAACACAGCATAGGCAGGGCATGCGTGTTTCATGGTGTAAGACCGAGGGTGGGAACACAGCATAGGCAGGGCATGCGTGTTTCATGGTGTAAGACCGAGGGTGGGAACACAGCATAGGCAGACCACCATATTACAGGAGTCTGCGCAGTCTTCTTCCTGTTCCAGCCAGAAGCTTCTTTTGTTAAAGACCACACGGGGGGCATTGCGTCAAGTCACAAATCTGAAAACATCACTCTGACCTAAAATGTTGCATTAGCTCTCTATTACTTGTGTATGGCTTTGTTTTCTTGTTTTTGTTTTTTCCACTAGCGTTTTCTTGCAGTGACAGTCTTGGTATCTACAGCCTATGCTGGCCTTGAACTACGGCTCCTCCTGCCTCAGTGTCCTGACTACTGTGATTAGAGGCTTGCACCACCCCTAGTAATGCCAGAATTTCTAAATGGTCAACACGGTGCTTCTCAAACTGTAAACATGAATTACAGTCACCTGGTGGTTAACTTTGGTTTAAAGAGGACATTGCATAAGCTGGGACTCAGTATTTCCAATGCCCTCCCAGCCAATACAATATCGCTGCTCCACAGGTTTAGATGGAGACAAGAGGACATATAAAAGACAGTCTTCCTTCAGAAGCTGACATCACCACCTGCTTAGGAAAGGAGCCTTCCCTCCGGTCTAGTCACTCATTTAAAGAGCAGCAGCTTCCACTGTCCTGGCAGATAGGTGGGAGGGTGGGAACAAACTGTCAGGGAGTAATAATTGCTAACATGTATCCATTCATTCAATAAATATTTATGGGACATCTGTTTGTATATACTACTGTTGACCAAGATTCATTCATTCATCTGTTTGCATATACTAGTGTTGACCAAGATGGTCCAGCAGTGAATAAAAAGGTCTTAATCTTCATGGAACAATTTAGTGATCAATTTAGTAATCCCAAGTAACTTAAAAATAATGATTTACAAAGACCTCAACATAAAGCCAGCCAAACTGAACCTTACAGAAGAGAAAGTGGGAAGTACACTTGAACGCATTGGCACAGGGAATCACTTTCTAAATATAACCCCAGCAGCACAGACACTGAGAGAAACAATTAATAAATGGGACCTCCTGAAACCGAAAAGCTTCTGTAACGGAAAAGATACGGTCAACAAGACAAAACGACAGCCTACAGAATGGGAAAAGATCTTCATTAACCCCACATCAGATGGAGGTCTGATCTCCAAAATATACAAAAACTCAAGAAATTGGACACCAAAAGAACACATAATCCAATAAAAAACATGGAGTACAGACCTAAACAGAGAGCTCTCAACAGAGGAATCTAAAATGGCTGAAAGACACTTAAGGCAATGTTCAACATCCTTAGTCATCAGAGAAATGCAAATCAAAACAACTCTGAGATTCCATCTTACACCTGTAAGAATGGCCAAGATCAAAAACACTGATGACAACTTATGCTGGAGAGGTTGTGGGGAAAGGGGAACACTTCTGCATTGCTGGTAGGAATGCAAGCTGGTACAACCCCTTCGGATGTCAGTGTGGTGATTTTTTAGAAAATTAGGAAACAACCTTCCTCAAGACCCAGTAATACCACTTTTGGATATATATTCAAAGGGTGCTCAATCGTGCCACAAGGACATGTGCTCAACTATGTTCAGAGCAGCTTTGTTTGTCATAGCCAGAACCTGGAAACAACCTAAATGCCCCTCGACCAAAGAATGGATAAGAAAAATGTACATTTACACAACGGAGTACTACACAGCAGAAAAAAATAATGACATCTTGAATTTTGCAGGCAAATGTATGGAGCTAGAAAACATTATTTTGATTGAGGTAACCCAGACACAGAAAGACAATTATCACATGTACTCACTCATAGGTGGTTTTTAAACATAAAGCAAAGAAAGCCAGCCTACAAATCACAATCCCAGAGAACTTAGACAACAATGCGGACAGTAAGAAAGACTTACATAGATCTAATCTACATGGGAAGTAGAAAGTAGAAAAAGACAAGATCTCCTGAATAAATTGGGAGCATGGGGACCTTGGGGGAGGATTGAAGAGGGGAGGGGAGAGGAAGGGAGGGGAGCAGAGAAAAATGTAGAGCTCAATAAATATCAGTAAAAAAAAAAAGAAAAAAATTAATGATTTAAAGGCGGTGGTAGCACACGCCTTTAATCCCAGCACTTGGGAGGCAGAGGCAGGTTATTATGGTTGAATCTGAGGCTAGTCTGGTCTACAAAGCAAGTTCCAGGGCACTCAGACTGTTACACAGAGAAACCCTATCTCAAAAAAGCAAAAATAAATAAAATAACAACAACAACAACAATTTAAAGGAGTGTGTAGCTAGGAAGAGAAGCACAGTAAGGAACTGAAAGGTAAAAAGTAGCCGTGTGTCCAGAGGATTAGGGTTCGATTCCCAGCACCCACATGGCAGCTCGCAACTGTCTGTAACTCCAGTTAAAGGGAATCCAACAGCCTCACAAAGACGTACATGCAGGCAAACACTAAGGTATATAAAATAAATAATTTTTCTTTTTTTTTTTTAAAAAAAGAGGTGCAGCTAAAGCAAAGGTAACAATAGATGAGGTCTTTGGTTTGTTTGCGTTGCAATCGTGCCTTGAGGGCAGCTCAGGATCGCCTTGAACTTGCTGCCATTCTCCCACTTCTGCCTTTGGAGAATTCAGTACCATTCCTGGCTTTAGATTTTAAGTCTGCTTGCTTCCTTTCCCTTTTTAAAAACCATATAAAAAGCAAAAGGAGGCACAGTGCTAAATGCCTTACGGAGGTCAAGATGCTGTAGCCTTTGTTTGCCTGGTGATAAAACCGAAGCTGGGGTTGGGAGAAGGGGAGAGGTTGACGGAGGCCATACAATCACAGACTGGCCACCAGGAAATAATGTGTGAGGAGATGAATATTTAAGTTGACTTAAAGATAATACAATGCATATAAGAAGCACCATGTAATGTTTATATACATATATATCTATGCATATATGTTTTGTGTATGCTAAAAGACAATTTTTTAATTAAAAAAATCCCCAAATAAAACATCAACAAACTGAAACTCAGAATGTTAAGCAGATTGTCTCAGCAGAGAGCAGGAGAGAACAGGATGCGTGCTCAGCCGTCCGACAGGAGCAGCTCTGGAACAGGACGAGTTTGTCTGTCTCAGCTTTGCTGTGCTCAGCTGGGCTGTGCCTCCATATTCTGCAGTCGAGTCTGGAACTTTCCACCTGGAGCCCACATGAACAGGAGCGCCTGCTGCTCAGCGTAGGCCCCCTAAGCGCAGTTCCAGCCACGCGGGAAGAGGACCATTCTAAGAGGAGTGAGCTAATGTTCAATCACAAAAGCTTACTTTTCCTGGTTTCAAACTCTCAACTTTTAGGTCTTAAAGGTTTTCTCTAAAACTGTAAGGAAAAATAAGTGTCACAAGCATGTGGTTGCTCAAGTTGTAGCAATGGTTTCTTGCTGTTCTGAGGCAAGATGTCAGGTAGCCCAGGTTGGCACTGAATCCCCCTCACAGTCAAGGATGACCCTGAACTTCTTTCACCCTGCACCCACCTCCCAGGTGCTGGAATGTTGGGTACACACCAACCAACTTAACTGAGGTTCTCAATTATTTTTGTGGGAGGTAATCTTTGAAAATTTGATAAACTTGGGCTTTCCCCCAAATGTACGTGTAAGCACACAGTTTTCTGTGCAGCTGACGGACACACAAACTCTGAGAAAGCTCAATCTTCCATTCCTGGGACTAATCTCTGCCCTCAAACCCACTCCCTGCTGAGCAAGAGGGGCTCTCCTTTACTGAGCAGGTGTTACTTGACTAGTCCTAATTAGTAGTGCATCGAAACCATAATTCTGGGAGCTGGAGAGATGGCCCAGAGGTTAGGATGACACACACACTGTTCTGGCAGAGAATGTGAGATTATCCCCAGTTCTCATGTCAGGACGCCTCCAGTGCAGGGGCTCTAAAATCAGATAGACAGACAGACAGACAGACAGACACACACACACACACACACACACACACACACACACACACACACACTGCTCTGGAAGAGAATGTGAGTTTATCCCCAGTTCTCATGTCAGGATGCCTCCAGTGCAGGGGCTCTAACATTGCTGGCTTCCACAAACACTGCACTCATGTGCGCATGGACAGACAGACATCAGACAGACAGACATCAGACAGACAGAATCACACATACACAAATTACAAAACAAACAAAACACATAGTTACACAAACCGAAGAGACAGCTCAGCACAGCAATTAAGAGCTCTTGTTCCTTCTCCAGAAGACACAGGTTTGGTTCCCAGACCCTATAATGGGCTTAACTCCAGGCATGTGAGGGTCCAACACCCTCTCCAGGCCTCCCTGGGCATCTGTATTCATATGACATGTATATACATGTGTGTGTGTGCACACAGATACACACAAAAAAACTGTAAAAAGGGATATTCAATTCCTTGTTTTAAAAATATAGCGTTGAAAGTGACAGAAAAATCTCTGAATACCAAATTTGTAGCTTTTTAGTCTAACTCTGCCACCCACAGAAGCTGGATGACAGGGGCAAGCCAGACCTCCTACCTCTCCTGCTCAGCTTCCTGGTATTAAGCAGCTGGATAAAAGCACCGAGTACATGTACATACATGTGTGTGCATGCAGACACACACACACACACACACACACACTTCACCTAGTGCATGGCACAGGTCAGAGAGCAGCACCTGGGGTGCTGTGAACCAGAGTGAGACCAGTGACGGCGACTAGATCAGTGTCTTCATTCCTCTGGTTCACAGACACCCTGCAGCCTGGACCTGGAGGAAGACACTGACTCCCACCAGCGCGTGGTTATTTTCTGAACTGATGAGGAAATGAAGCCAGTTAAGCTTGGATAGTTAATCTTGGACTTGTTCCCTTTCTCCCTTCAGACTCCTTCTACAATAAAAGAAAACATAAATGTTCTTCTCTTGAGGCCTACAGCATTAAAAAGAAAGTTGATTTCAGCCGTTTCAGTTGAGTAAGAGCGCCATCTAGTGCTCATAAAAGCCAACCAGCTGAGAAGTCAGTAAATATCCTGGGTGAAGGGGAGGGGGCATAGGCAAATGCAAAATCTATTAGTAAAAACCTGTCTTCATTAACAGCCAGAGTCTCCAAAAGAAAGGTATCTATAAAGAAAGTCAAACATTTTCAGCTGTTTTAGACATTATTACACACACACACACACACACACACACACACACACACCATACTAGCAGAAACCTACGTCCTGCAAGTCATTCTGTGAATATAAACTGGCGCACAGCAGTCCCCCTGTATCCATGGCTTCTATTTCCGTGGTTTTATAATAGTTAGCCGTGGCCAGCCATAGTCAGAAATAAACAATGCTTAAGTTTTAAATTATATGCTATTTTGAGGTGCACTGTAGAATCTCACACCATCCTGCCAGGGTTGTGACTCATCCCCACTTCCAGAGTATCCATGCCATATTCACAGCCCACAGGGTGTTCACGCAGTCACCACCTCAGTAGTGTAGGGCCGTGTTTAAGGTGCACACACAGCAGTCCCACAGTGACATCACACCCGGGGCACTGAGCTCACTGAACTCATCAGGGGCGCATTGGTAGCACCTGAAATCGCAAAAAGGGAGAGTTCAAGAAGACATCAGGAGAGAGCAGAACAACATGCACAGCGCTTTATTACCGCAAATAGTTGTTCTGCTTCATTTCTGCAAACTTCACTGTGCAGGAAAACAGTTTGTTTTGTATGGCCGGAGGAAAACGTTTCAGGCAACCCAGGGGACCTTGGAGTATATCCAGAGGATAAAGGAAGGCTACTGCAGTGAGATCATTGTCTTTCTAATGACATGTGCTTAATCTTAGAAGAAATAGACGCACCCATCACACGGCTTTTGGAAAATGTGGAAATGCATAAACTCCTACAAGGAAACCAGCCCCAGTCAGCATTTCTATGGGTGTGGATATCCACCGACCTGCTTACCTAAAGACTTTTCGCAGATTTTTGTTTTGTTTTGTTTTTCGAGACAAGGTTTCTCTGTGTAGCTATGGAGCCTGTCTTGGAACTCGCTCTGGAGACTGGGCTGGCCTCGAACTCAAGAGATCCACTTACCTCTGCCTACCGAGTGCTGGGATTAAAGGTGTGCACCACCACAGCCTGGCCTCTTCTCACATTTAAAATAAATGAGCTAGACATGGTGAGGCACAGCTAGATAATCCTAGTTTCTAACCCTTCTCACTATGTTGAAGCAGGAAGATCACAAGTTCAAGACCAACCTGGGCAACTTTGCAAGACTTGCCTTAGATTAAAATTTAAAAATTGGGAGTTGGGCACAATGGTACATGCTTGCAATCCCAGCACTTGGGAAGTAGAAGCAGGCGAATCGGAGTTCAAAGTCATTTTCACCTATGTAGGGAGTTTAAGGCAAGCCTGGGGTACATGAGACCGTGCCTCAAAGAAAAATTAACAACAACAACAACAAAACCCAACCCATTAGGGTTGTAGCTTGGCAGTACAGTACTTGCTCAGTATCTGTAAGAGTCTGGGGTTCAGTCTCTAGGATGGTTCATACTTATAATTCCAGCACTTGGGAAGAAGCTGAAGCAGCAGGGTTGTCAGAAATTCAAGTTTAAGATCTGCCTGGGCTACCTAATGAGTTCTAGGCCAGCCCATGTTCTAAGGTTGTCTCAAAAATACCAATTAAAAACTTATAAACAATAAATAAATCTGGAAATAGTTTATTTTTGGAAACATTGGGCTGATAAAACTAAAACCAAAAGAAAATGATAGCTCTTAGTAAAATTAGGAGCATCTTCTGTGACTGAAGGAAGGCCCTTACTCCAACAAATAAGCAGGGCAATGAACACACACTCACATAGAAATGCTAACCGGATGTTTTTCTTGGCAGTAGTTTATGCTTTTCTATATTTTAGTGGGATAAAATTCTCCAAAATTTCTATCAATTATATAATTATTTTGAGTGGTTCTGAAACAGCTAAAATCCATGAGGATTAGGCTTAAAGAATAAAGAAATTACCTTACCTCCAGGCTTTCAGATACTACTAAGTTGGTAGTAATATACACCAGCTTCAATTTAAGAAGCAGGAATAGAAATTTGTGTTGGCAAAATATTTAATTCCATTCAATTTTCATTTGAGGACTTATTTTTGTTTCTTTTCGAGACAGGGTTTCTCTGTAGCTTTGGAGCCTGTCCTGGACAGAGATCTGCCTGCCTCTGCCTCCCAAGTGCTGGGATTAAAGGCGTGCGCCACCCTGCCCAGCTGAGGACTTGTCTTTAATTCATTTCCACTATACATGAGGTTTGGTGTGTATCTCATTAGATAATTGCCCAAGGGAGAGAGACATCTGTCTGCCATTTTCCACCCTTCGGACAAGGGCAAAGACTGGCGCGTCTCCTGGGGCCGCACAGGCATGAAGGAAAGGGGAATGTATACGGGGGAGGCAAGGAGGAAGATGAAGATGGATGCCTGAGGCAGGTAGGCCTCTCTTTCTGAGGCTTGACGGGCCTCAACCAAGGAGGGGACAGGGCCTGGAGGGGGGCGACCCCTGGTAAAGATCGGGAGAGGGCTTGGAGAGGGGCGACCCCTGGTGAAGATCGGGAGAGGGCTTGGAGAGGGGCGACCCCTGGTAAAGATGGCATGAAGCTTCTTCATCTGGAAACTACGCAAGTGTGGGAGGAGTCAGAGCAAGCTCTTACTATCCCTTTGTTATCGGTATGTTTTTCATTCATTGGATTCCTTGCATGGACTCTCAATTGCAGCTTTCTTCACAGCACGCAGGGAGGTCCCTTCTTCCCAGGCCCGAGGTCCAGAAGAGGTTGATTCAGGAGGCTGCCTGCAAAATGACTCCCACTGACCTCATCTCCTGGAATTCACTCCCTGGGTAATTTTCCCTTCAATATTCTCCTGATCTTGAGTATGGGCTGGACCTCAGCAACTGCTGGGGTAAAAAGATCACGGCTAAAGTGCTGCTTTGTCTTCTTTCAGACTGTGCTGTGGAAACTGTAACCTGTGTTCTGCTGACCGGCGCTGCCTCTTCTCGTGCATTTCCTGACAACACAGATGATGAAAAACTGTAACTTGTGTTCTGCTGACCGGCGCTGCCTCTTCTCGTGCATTTCCTGATAACACAGATGGAGAGGCCTACATGGCAGTCCCTGCTCAGGACGAAATGGGGACCCCGCTCTATCGGCTCGCCAGAGCCTCCAGCCTCCATAGAGTTTGCTAGGCTAAATGTCTTAGCTGCAGCACCGTGAAAGACCCTCAAGGAGAAGTCCAGCTACGCCATGCCACAGAAACTTCAAGATAATAAATGTGTGGAGTTTTCTGAAGCAATGGATTGAATTCAGTTGGTAAAGCTTCAAACTCACCAGAGGGACTGCAGCTGGAGAGGGGGAGGAGGGCTTCCCCAGCTGCAGCCACCTCCACAGCTATTACCTAAGCACGGGTTCCACTTCTGCCCTTGAACAGGTGACACTTGTTTTTCGAGTTTACAGACACGGTCCTGTCCACATCACCAGCACGGTCTGTCTCCTACTCAGGGGCTGTTGCATCTTCTTCAGCATCTGCAGTAACAGGGCACCTGAGCAAGCCTCCTTCTCCATCTCTAGGGACCAGACCAGCGTAGAGTTCAAGGATATGTGTGGCTTCCAGCACAGCCCCCTGAACACATATTATTAATTTTATTGCTTCTGCGCTGTTTCTATTCATTACTTGCCAGCTGGCATGTTAGCACACCAGGAGTTTAACACTGGACAGACATCAGCCCTGACTGAGGCTGTAAGATCAATCCTTACTTAGGCAGGATTCAAGGTCTTACTTAGTTCAGTTACTTTTCAAGGAGCTTCAACGACATAAATATATGAATTTAAATGCTAAAAGTGTCAATTTTAGAACTATCGATTGCTATAAGTTTTACAAGTGCATTTAGCTACCTTGATCTGTAATTCTCGATCGGAAAGCCAGGCAGTGAGAAGCATGGTGCAGACTGAACTCTTAGCATTAGGGAGGCAGGCATGGAACGATCACGAATTTGAAGTCCGTCTAGCCTACCCAGCGAGAGCCTGTCTCAGGACAACCCAAACAACAAAAGCGGCCAGGCTGGGCAGTGCAGCACTGGGACACTGTCCTCGGGAGGCAGGCAGAGTCACGAAGGCCAGGAGTTGAAGACTGCCCACAGCACACAGCAAGTCCAAGGCCAGACTGAGCTACCTCAGGCCCTGCCTTAAAAATCAAAACAAACAAACAAAAAACCATCCTTTGACAGAAACCCCAGCTACCAGTTCACACATGCCTGACAGATGGAGCAAGGTTGATGGGGGGGGCACAAAAAGGAAACAAAGATGAGGGCAAAACTCACTCTGCAGGCAAAATCAACAGAGCCTGCGCCCCCGCCAGCCAGGCTCCCGCCAGCCAGTCATCACACGCCTGGTTTGGGCACGCTGGGGTTAGAAGCAGCACATGCTTGTGTAAATAGATAAGCTGAGCAGAAAAGTTAATTATTACATTAAGATTTATTTGCTCTATTAAGCTGTCTTTATTCTCTCAACCAACTCTCATCATTTCTTGCTCTGAATTACCATAATACTCTGTATGTCATGTAATTTTTCCACATTGACTTTAAATTGCTATTTTAAATGCTAAAGTAATATATGTTTGTTACAAGAGTAGGAACTAAAAATGCTGCCTCAGCATTACCACGATGAAGGAAGCCAGTGTGCACGGTAGAGGGGAAGCCCTCCTTCCCCCTGGCACCCTCCAGCAGATCATGTACAAACACAGGGAAAGGGCTGTAACAGGCCATGCACGGGGTGGCTCACTCAGCTCACCAGCTGCTTCTGTTCTCGGGACCGCTCTTTCTTGCTTAATACGGTGTCTGTATACACACGTAAAGGCCTGACTGGTTCTCCATCTCCTCCTGGCACCTGCTGGGATGTCCACCTAACCTGTGCTGGGTTTTCTCCTAAACTCTAATAAAAGTGTCCTTGAATTTCCTTTGGAGTCAATTTCTGAATTCTTTTATTAACGGGAGTAGGGGGCCCAAAGGGAGCCTCAGTTTCCTCTGTAACGTGCTCATGCTAAAAAGTGGGGGAAAGGAAGGAAAAGCAGGCATGATAGGAAAGTCGGTCGGCGGTCAAAAGAGCAGGGAGCGTGCCCCCCTCACCCCCAGCCCTAGTGTTCACCATCTGGGATCTCCTTGCTGAGTCTGTTTTGTTTATTTATAAAAATGTCAAACTTACCACACAGAATCGTAATTATAAAATTAAAGAGATTACAGGGACATAGTCTCCAACTAATGTGCATAGATAGTTGCGTAAATTATTCCAGAACATGGACGGATGAAACCTCCAAACATTCAAAGGTGTAACAAGAACTGAGTTTGCGGCTGGCTATGGTGGTGTTTCTATAAGCTCAGTGCTAAAGAAGGGCAGGAGAGAGGACTGTGATAAATTTAAGGCCAGCCTTGTTCTAGAAAATGAATTCCAGGCCCACTTCACACACACACACACACACACACGAAGAAGAAGAAGGAGTAGGAGGAGGAGGAGGAAGGAAGGAAGGAAGGAAGGAGAGAGAGAGAGAGAGAGAGAGAGAGAGAGAGAGAGAGAGAGAGAGAGAGAGAGAGAGAGAGAGAAAGAAAAAGAAAAAGAAAAGCAGAAAGGGATTTTACAGATCCCTGTGCCCTCCGCGCCTGGACAGTGTCACCTGATGTGGACCCTCCTCTCAGGACACTGGAGTCCAAGGAAGGCAGCTGCATGCATGTACCACTCCACAATGAAGAGCTTCTCAATCTATATTCCTGACAAAATCAGAAACTGATTCCAGTCTGACAGTGAGGGATGCAGGCACATATGTATACTTGTACTGGGAGATGTTTATCAAACTATGTAGCTCACTAAAATGCTACATATTCTATACATAAAATAACATGAAGCAAGCTGGAGAGATGGCTCAGAGGTTACTGGCTGCTCTGCCAAAGGACCTGAGCAATTCCCAGCACCCACATGGTGGCTCACAACCATCTGTAATGAGATCTGGTGCCCTCTTCTGGCCTGCAGGCAATCATGCAGTCAGAACACTATACACATAATAAATAAATCTTTTTTAAAAATGTAATGAAGCTAGTACATCCTAAGCATTCAGTAAAAGTAATGACTATAATTACAAATTATTCAAATCATCAGTAGCTGCCCTCCCACCCTAGCCAAAAAAAGTCCAAGAACTATGCTTATATTTTTGGCTCCTGAAGATTTCCTAATTATCCTCCTGTGAGTATATGTGTGTGTGTGCGTGTGTGTACATCGAGTGTGTGTGCATATATACATATGTATGTATGTATGTATGTATGTATGTATGTATGTATGTATGTGGATAGGGATGCAATTCAGTGGTAGAACCCTTGCATTTATGAGGCCATGGGCTGATCCCTAGCAACACACACAGACATACATAGCTCAAGTCCACAGCCCTCTGGAAATCCAGTTCCCGGTGATTAGGTGTCCTCTTCTGATTTTCTGAGGTACCAGGCATGCATGTGGTATACATACATTCATACTGGCAAACACTCACACACATGAATCAACTTTAAATAAAACAACAACCTATGTTTGTACTCATGTGAACTATAGATAAAACACTTTATCAGCAGTGACACTGCTGATAACATACTGTCATACGATTTTAACTCTTAGTCACAATCTTGATTTATTCTTAAGCTGTTTTCCTTGAAACCACCAAAAACTCTTAAGAGTGTTTGGCTATCTTCTACTAAAACAAAACAACAACAAAACCCTCTTTTGTGACAGACCAGTGTCAGCCACAGCGGATGACTTATTTTAAAAGGCATACTCATTTCATGGCTAGATGGAGGGGGGATGTCGTAGGGTTCAGAAAAATCCAACGACCCTATTAATAGTTACTCTATTAAAAGAAAAGGAAATAACCACAGCTCAGTTCATTCCAACCAGTAAATACAAATATTCAGTTTGAAGACAAAGAGCAATGGCAGCAATATGGTTCAGGAGGCAAGGGGACTTGTGCCAAGTCTACCAACCTGAATTTGACCTCTAGGACCTACATGATGTAGACAACTGGTTCATACAAGTTGTCTTCTGACTTCTACACATGTGCCATGGCATGTAAGTACATATATACACACGTAAAATAAACAAATGTAATTTTAAAAATTTAAAAAAGAAAATGGAAGCATATTACTTAGACATTTGAATATTTGGATAGTACTACTCCTTAATTTCCAAACTCAAAGGAGCCTTCAAAGATATCGCAGGCTAGAATTAGCTACTGTTAGTCTTCTTTGTTTTTATTTTTACTTTAGACAGTCTTACTATGCAGTCCTGTCTGGTCTGAACTCATTATGTAAATCAGGCTAGCCTTCAATTTATAGTCATCCTCCTGCCTTAGCTTCTCAAACTCTGGGACTATAAGCATACGCCACCACATCCAGTTTAGGTACCTCTTTATCTGAATAACTACTACTAAGGGAATAATAAAGTTTATTTAGTAATAACTTATTTATTAGTAAATGGTCACATAAACTCTAGTTTGGGTCAAACTTTGTCTAGAATGTGATTTATTTATTTTTAATAACTATGGATGTTTTGCCTGTATGTTTGCCTGGTACCCATGGAGGTCAGAATGGAGACTCTGATTCCCCTGGAATTGGAGCTACAGGAGGTTGTGAGCCACCATATGAGTGCTGGGAACTGAACCTGGATCCTCTGGAAGAACAGTCAATGCTCTTAACTACTGAGCCATCTTCTAACCCCTGAAAATTATTTTTTTATGTTAAACTGATAAATGAAACCAAATGGCTAGCCTGACACTGGCAGCACAGGACTTGAGACAGCTGTGGACGATGCATGTAAGTCTCTTCAGTACAGGGTGGTGAGCCATGGTGTTCTCTCTGTTCCCATGCGCATCCTTACATACGCTTTATATCATCTTTAGGTGGCATATAAGGCTAATACAATGTGAACGGTAGCTGGACTGTATTGTTTAGGAAATGACAAGAGTGTACATGTTCAGTACAGATACGATCCCCCCTCGCCAAAATTTTGCTTTTTGTTTTTAAAACAGGATCTAATGAGCTGGCTTCAACTCGCCATTGGCTGAGGATGACTGTGAACTTCTGGTTCTCCTTCCTCTGCCTTCCAAGGCTGGGAGGACAGGCATGTCCCACCATGCTGTGCTGGGATCAAACCCAAGGCTCTGTGCATGTGCAAACACTCTACCGACTGAGCCACATACTGTTGACCCTTTAGGTAGTTAAACAAGCTGATATGGAACTAATGGGCATGGGGGGGGGAGTATATTTAGAAACAAAATAAATATGATTATTTGTTGATAGTTGCCATTAATGAAGTATAGTATAGTACTTAAGAGATTTCACTTATTTTTGACATGGTCATTTGCCAATACCATTACTCCGTCATGGTTTAATGAATTATTAGCACATACACTATAAATATCAAAATGCTGTCCTAATAAGTGGTATGGGAAAGTTAAAAAATTAGCAATTATGAGTTTGAAACTATTTTGTGCTTATTGATACAATTATAGTAGGATTCATAACTTTAAAATATCAGTAAAATATTTAAAATATTTTAACTCTGTTTTGTAATACATATGCAATTTTTTAAAGCCTCAATAATTATATTAGGTTGTGTATAATGATGCTGGTGTATAATATCAGCACTCAGAGGCAGAGAAAGAGGCAGAAGCAGGAGGATCAAGAATTTAGGGTCATTCTCAGTAACACAGGGAATTTGGGATGGGGATTACATGAGAATGTTTGTGGAAAAAAAAAGAATTCTCAAATGTTAGTTCAGATACCCAATCAGGTAAGTTCTTAAAGTCACTGTATAATTTATTGAGCTTAGTACAGTGAAATGTAACAGTTTAAGCAGGTAAATACTGAAGATAGAAATCATAAAAAGATACTTTTCCTATACTGCTCAAACACAATCCTTAATGGTTTTAATGACAACTTTTCCTTAATTACTAGAACAGAGGATCCAAAAGAGTATGCTTGGGAGACCAGCAAAGGAGAAACCGTTTCTCGAGGAGCTCAGTGGGGTCACACAATCTGGGCTTGATTTCTCAGAAGACAACTGAGGCCCCTTGTGTGGTAAACAACTTGCTGTCTGTAATGCAATCCCATATTTTGGTAGATTTCAAACACTCACAATCCACAGAGAACTACTCAACACTCCTACACTGTTTGTTTAAGCCCACAATAGCACAGCCTTTCGGCTACAAAGCTTGAAGTCAGCTTCAAACCAGTACTTTTCCACTGGAGGTGCTTGTGGGGCTGGAAGGGGACTTTCAGCCCTCTGGAACATTAGGGTCTAAAATAAGATCACTGCAAGGAGTTACTACAACACGCGCACTGCCAGCACTACCATGGCAACAATGAACTACCTAGGAGAATGCTCTTTTAACATTCAAAGCTAATCTTCAGTCGATTACTCATGGAAATATACCACACTTCTTTTAGGCAGTGCATTAAAGGAAATCACCTGACCGAGACTCTTTCAGTGCGAACTAAGCCTTCTGTCTGTCATATTTCCAGCTTCACAGACTCCAGGCAATCAGCGGAAATTTATAACGACAATGTAATGAAAGTTATATACCACAGTAAAACACGAAGACTCGCCAGGATTTAAATGCAATTTCAAGATGGGTCAGGGATTAAGTAAAAATTTGATTATACTTTTAAGGCAAAATAATATAGTAATATATACTGACTGCTACTATTTTATTAAATCTTTATCCAGATCATGTTGTATAATGGTGAAGAGTCTTATGGCTTACTCTGAAACCTAGCTCCTCCTTAACTAGCTACGATGTCTTGGCCAAGTTATTTAATCTGTCTGGACATTCTGAATGTATAAAATGATGAAAATACTCAGAACCATATGATGTTGTGAAGATTGACTCAGGACTCGTTAACTAGGTGAAAAAGAACTAAAAACCAGGCCTGGCATTCAGGACCCCCCCTTCCCTCTCTACTCAAAAAAATCCCATACTGTAGAAAATTATTTAAAGTATCTTGGTTTCAACTCCATGCACATTTGAGGTGACTGGGAGGGAACCAACTGTCACCTCTGCCTGCATTCCCATTCTGCTGATCTGTAAGAATAACAGGGAGGCCAGGCGTGGGAGCTCAGAAAAGCCACACCCTAAGAGAAGGTGGGTACAAACCTCTCCAACCCCCTTACCTCTTTTGAAGGATCGTTTTGGTAATGGCACCTTCGTTTAGATGCTTTGTTCTAAACTAAGTCAGTCTTTCTGGGCCAGGGCAATTGTATGGCGGGAGGCAAAGAGCTGTCTGGGGGATTCCCACTGGAGTGTGCGGGGTGGGGCACCATGGGGAGGGCTGGGTCCTCAGCGGACTGAGGGTGCCCAGCATCCAGTATCTGTAGCAGATACCCGTTTCTCAGTACTAGGCAGGAGCTTTCACCTGCTTACTCATTAGCCGGCATGCAAACCGTCAGCTGCTTTCCTATACTGTGTGTCCCTGAAGACATAGCTCAAAGCAAAATGTTTATAACTGAAATAACAGATAGCATGATCTGAGAGAAATCCCATTTCCAGGGAATTAAAACAGTATTTGTAAAATCCTTAATTTCAGTTTCTAGAAATGATACTTCCTCTAGGCAGAGAACCTGCAAAGTGGGTCAAAACAAAACAAAACAAAAACCAAGAACAAAAAAGGCCTTTCAGTTTCCTAGGGACTTAGGGGCACTAAGTGCATATAGTGTCGGAGGGATAACTCCCCAAGGCTTTCCCAAAAAGGGGGGTCAAAACAGATTCCTAACAGCTAACTCTCCTTTCAGCGCTGCACAGGCCTCAGCACTGTGAGCAGAGAGTTAAGAAACTTAGACCCAGGACTTTGGTCAAGGTGTGGCTAATTCTACAGCCTATGGCCTTGACAGCGATCCTCTACTGTCGTCCCCAGACCTTGAGGCCTAGGCTTTGACTACACACTTCTCAATGAGCACTTGATCACCTGGATGATTACTGCTAGTGCCATGGTGACCTCTCAGAATGACACTGGAAAACAGGGAGGCACGATGCTACTCCAGGGATCTGCTATCAGTTCTGGGCAAAGTCTACCACTTAACCTGGACCAGAAGCAATCCATGACAGCAGAACATTAGCCTTAGGCAGGTAATGCATGAACATGGAACTTAATGTTCAAAAGGCCGAGGAGTGCTGACACATGGATACCCTGGGGATCCATGGAAACCAATTACATAAGAACAGAGTCCGCCCATTCCGAAAGCCCTGCTGCGGACTTTGACCAAGTTAACCATCCTCACCCCTAATCAGAGCTTCCATTCTCATTCAATTCTCAGCACCACCGTAGAAGTCATGGGCATCGGCATCCTCATCCTCAAGAGTTTATTCCTAACTCCTCTCTTCTAGAACCCACCAATAGCCAGCAGTTCAGCAGGGAGGGGAACGGTCCCGCAATCTTTCCCATAGCTGTGACTGGTTGTTGACGGGCAGGCTTCATGCAAGCTCAGTGCCCGTAACCCCAGGTTTGTTGATGATTTCAATGGCATACCCAGAAGATGGCACCTCCCAACAATCAGGATGCCTGACTGACCTAGACAGTCTGCATATATATTGTTTAGCTATATATTGTATAGTTTAGTCTTCTTGTGGGATGCCTAACAGTGGGACCAGGGGCTGTTTCTGACTCTGCTGCCAGCTATTTCTCGTACTGGGTTGCCTTGCCCAGCCTTAATACATAGGGAGGTGCTTAGTCTTACTGCAACTTGATATGGCCATGCTTTGTTGATATCCATAGGAGGGCTTCCTGAACAGAAACGAGGAGGGGTGGTGGATAGGGGGACTGGCATCAAGAGTGAAAAGGAAGGACTGGGAGGAGAGGAGAGAGAAGAAACTGAGGCAGGATGTAAAATAAATAAATAAATTTAAACAAAGAAAGAAGAAGATGGTGCCTCACCAGGGCTCGCCTTATCTTCTAGTTTATATCTTGCTCCGCTTTTCCCACAATGCTCTGGGAGCTTTGCAGGGTTTATAAATGTCTTGATTGGAGCTGTGCACTCAACATCACTTCACTTATCCTCAGCACCTTGGGTCTCCTGAGCTCCTGCACTCGCCCCAGCTGACTCCGCTCCCACCCTGCTTCTGCAGCGACCACAGTGTGATGCAGGATTCCATAGATCTTGGTGCCTTTGCCTTTAATTTTTCTAATCATGCCATCAGGTAAATAACAAAACCTCAATTCTTAGATGAAGAAGCTGAGGCTACAGTGGCTAACTTATAAGTACATGGGTGTTATTTTTTAAAAAAAATAGTGTGACCTTTAAACCATTCTAAAATAATAGTTTAACCTTCAAGACTCAAAGTCAAACAATGGATATTTAGGATGATACCTAGAAATTAAAATAACCAAGGAATAAGAAAAAAAACAAGGTTGTATTTTTATTTCGTTTGTCTGAAGTAGAGGCCATTATTTTTAAGCAAAACCTATGTCTTTTCTTTCCTACATCAAAAAATGCTTCAGCAGGCATAGTGGCATATACATCTTGTCCCAGCATCCTCTCTGTGAGGATCTACGGGAGTTTGGGAGTTTTAAGTCTAAAATCTACACTGTGAAACCTGTCTCAAACAAACAAGCAAATCAAAACTCAAAAACCTCTAAACATAGTGTTTGGTATATGTTAGGTATACAAAAATTTTGAATGAATAAGATAAAGTATTTCCCAGGTTCAGTGGTAAAATTTACACTGTCTCAATAAAATTTCAATTATTTTTTTCATACTTAGAATCTCTGTCCTTAACCAAACAAAAGATATATGTTAAATTTTACAATGTATCTGTTGATCTTATTAAATAAAAAAGCAAGTACTTTTAACTTGATGTGTAATCACTACCAAAACCCTGAGAACCAATGGCTCTGAGAAATTTTATTCTGTGACAACTTGTCTCCCTATCTTTTAAATCATCTCTGAGTTCTGACAGCTTCTCTTAAATATGCCCTTCAGTACTACTGAAAACATCTCTACTACTATTTTGGAAGGCTTGGTCTTTATCACATGATCGGAAGAATTTTTCACTGTGTTTAGGCTATGAATAGCATTTGAAAAATTACTCAGTTATAATTATAGACAGTGAACACCTGCCAATGTGCTGGAAAATGAAATCATGCAAAATTAAAAGACAAGTGTGCAATGCCTGTCAAATGCCAAACTATCAGCATAGTAAATGTGTGCTTTTTGCAAGCTAAGACCCTAATAAGACTATTGAATTTACACATAGAATTAAAAAATATCCTAGCCACATGGTTAATTATTTTAAAAGGATAAATATTTATCAGCTTGTCAGTTTAAACAGTTAAGTGAACATACTAAATAGAATTTAAATTTACTATTGAGTATATATTTAAAGTTGAGTTGGGTACTATAAGTCATAAAATTTACATCAGAAATTTTTGTTTCCCAACCTAATGACACTCAGTAAGTCACACAGACACCAACACACCCACACACACAGACATGACAGTAATGGGCTGGATGGGACAGGAAGCAGGTTAGCAGGAGTGGGAGAACAAGAGATGGTAAGGAGTGAGCATGACTGAAACATATTATGTCCATGCACGAAAATGTCATCAAATCCATTATTATGTATAATTAACATACGATAATTAAAAAACAAAGTCAGGCGGCTGGATGGCTCAGTAGGTAAAGCCATCTTGCCCCTCAATATGACAAGTTGTACGTTCTCCAGAACCCACAAGAAGGAATCGATTTGTGCATGTTGTCCTGTGACCTTCACATTCAAGCATGGCACCTCCCCCACAGCAGAGAAATAGAGAAATAAATGTGAAATAAAAGTTTAAAACATTACAAAATAAATAACTTTGTTTCCCTTTCGCATGGTTCCAAAGCTTACAAAGGGAATGAGAGCGAGAGGCAGCTGCATGTCTAGAACCTTCAAGGCCCTGGGCTGGATTCCTGGAGAAAGCTGGCTAAGAGCTTGTCATAAAGAAATGTTAATAATTTACAATTCTAGAAAGACCTTCTGTAGCTTAACTTAAAACCAAGTTAAAATTTACGGGGCTGGTTAAGAGCTCTTGCAGAGGACCCGTGTTCTGTTTCCAGCACCCACATGGTGGTTGACCCACAACTCCAGTTCCAGAGGATCTGGCATCCTCTCTGACCTCCCTGGGCACCTGCCACACACGTAGTACATATAGATACATGCAGGCAAAACATTTATACACATAAAATAAGATAAATAAAACTAACAAATAAAACATGGTTTAAAAGAAGGTAAAATGTAAATAGAAGGTAAAACTAAAGTATCTAAAGTAATCTTTCCAAGGTATTTCCATATTTCTTGGTAATGTATCAAGTTTTTAAAGTAAATAGCCATGAAAAAATTATAATTAGAGGATGAAAAATTCTTCATTTCACCAAATTTGTCGCTTCTATAAACTCAAATGTGAAAGAATAACACAAAGTAAGTGATACAGACAAATTCAACAACAAAAATAGTCAACCGGAAGAGTCCAGGAAATGATCCATAGTCATTCTACAGAAATTCCTAAATATTTCCAGTGAAAAAAAGTATTTTTAAAAAACAAAGCATGTAAGACAGAACCCATGCAGGCAAGTGTATGTTCACTGGCGGTGGCTAGGCCGGATACAGTAACCAACAGGAGGTAAGAAAGACAAGCATGAAATACGTATTTATATTTCAAGTCTCCTGCTGCCCTTAGAAGATAGTCCCCAAATAATCTGAAAAGTCCTTCCAATCTGATGTAAAGATTCCACTTAACTGCAGTACTCAGTAATTTCTTCAAGGTCACTTAAAGTCCTTCTCACTTTCATGTAATCAATAAGACCTAGAAAGTCTGGGTCAAATAAATCCCATTTTCCATTGACCCCTATCCATTCAGCACAGTGTGTGTGTGTGTGTGTGTGTGTGTGTGTGTGTGTGTGTGTGTGTGTGTGAAGGGAGGGGACCCCTGATAAAGAACAGATAAAATTGGTGGTAAAGGTCTCTGGCTGAGGGTGTTCTCCCCACAGCACTTTCACCTTGTATGCATTTGAAACGTCTTTCCCTCCCCCAATGTGTTCTCAGACCTTTCACAGATTCTAAGACCCCCTCCCCCATGTCTATAGTTCCTTCCAATCCTGCTAATTTCTACAACATAAATACTGCCTGTTTTTAAATATAAAAATTCTTTTTAATTATACATAACACTAAATAGTGCCTATCTTGTCAAAATTTTAGGCAATTGACAATTCTTTATTACGTTCCAGATTCTACAAGAGGAAAGGTTTTGAGAAATCTTTAGTCATGTCAGTTATTAATTTATAATCTATTCAAGTAGTAAAAGCATTTTGCAAACTTCTTATGGCTTATCAAAAGGAAAATAAATGTATGCTAAAATCCAGAGTATGGCATGCTTGTTTCATAATTCTTTGCATCATAAGCCATCTGTACATACCAGCATACTAGGTCAAAAGTTTGGTGATGAGAAAAAAATTCTAATTAAGCTACACTACTGTTTCAAGGAACATTCCAAGATGTCATGAATAACCTATGGCCTTAAATTGAAATTTAACACTCAACTGTTTAACACCCCATCTGCACACAAAACAGCAATCTTAGATGAGACTCCACTTTTGCTGTGCTACCAATGAATAACAGAAAGCACCATGGAGCACTAACTCAAATTAGTATTCAATTCCCCCACGAGACTGATACCAGAATGTGAACAATGAGGTGGGCAGAGAGAGGGAAGTGGAGGTGACATGATGCCAGCTTCTATGTGACATGTTAAGGCAACAGTCTGTCATAATGAATTTTAGGCAGGAAAGCAATTCAGCCGGATTTGCAGGGCAGATCTATGTATGGCTCTGTGGCTATGTAGGTGAATAGAAAGGTGAAGTTTCAGTCTGGAGAAGTGAAAGGCTTGCAGTGGGGCAGCAGAGACACAAACCAGGGATGAGCAACTTCCTTGAGGATGCCTCAGAAACAGCTTAACTTCACTCAGACTGTATTAAAAAAAAAAAAAAAAAACAACAACTAAGTTTCTCCTAAATGGACCCTGCCAGTCTTCTGTCTCAGGAAGGATCACATGATTCATTCACTAAGTAATGCAAATCACAAATTTTGCTTTTATTTTCATTTCCTAAATTTAAATACCACATCCTGTGGGTTCTAACTCATTGTTATATTCAAACTCATTTGCTTTGCCCTCTTCTCCCATATTCCAGTTCACTATTGCTTTCGCCAGAGATCAGCCCTGTAACTGATATGGCACACCTGCTCCTGAGCCTGGAAATGATTCCCCATCTTGCTTCTGGAATGATCCTTGTAGCGTTATCAACCATGTTACCACCTTCTTCAAAGCCTCAGTGGCTCCCTATCATTCTGGGATAACGTCTACACTCCTTAATATTGCCTACAATTCCTCTGTGGGCTAGATCCTGCCGGGGAACAATAAACATCTCTACCATCAGTGTCCTTCTGAGCTAGGCTCTGGGCCATGCTTTGCAGACATTATTTCATCTTCTTCTAAGAACTCCTAGCATCCCCCCCCCCCACACACATACTTTGCAGATAAGGAACCGGAGTGGATGGCAGTGTGGACCAGATTCACAGTTGCACAATCAACTACTGAAGCCAGGTCTGCACAACTTCAGGGTGTGTGCTCTCCAATGCCACACGGCCTCATGATGTGAACACAACCATCCTGAATCACACTTGCTTTTGCCTTGAGGCCTTCATACAAACTATCATCTAGGTCTGGATCCCTACAGTAATCTCACTGTATGGGTAATTATTCATAAGGAAAGTGCAATGGAGTATGTCTATAATACTAGTAGCTGGCAGACTGAGGCAGGAAACCCTGTCTCAAAATGAATGAATGAATGAATGACATACTAAATCTCTCCTTGAGGGGTTTGCCTCAAGAAACTCTTCCCTTACTATATTAAATTAAATGTTAATTTACTTTATGACCTGTCTCCCTTCAGCAGAATATGCAAATTGTTACCACTAGTCTCTCTAGCTCTTGCTACGGCATTCACTATTTGTTGCTCAAATGCATGCATGGATGAATGCTCCATAAAATGGAAATCTCATCTATGCAAACTGATGTGAGACAGAAAGAAGGCAAATACATTTGTTTATCCATTGGATGTTTATTTAGTAGCTTCCAGGTCCCAGCCAATGCTCTTGAGAACTTAGAGCCCTTCCAGGGAAGACTTGCATATCAATATGAGATTACAGAACAATATAAGTCAAGTACCTCTTATAATAATGGCAGCAATAAAGTAGAATAGATGTAGAACAGAGAAAGAAAGGTAAGTCTATAGGAAGCCACTACAGTACAGAACATGGAATCCTTTTGCAGAATAAATTAGGCTCAAAACTATTTTACATGGTCTATATACTGCACTTGTGGAAGGGGAGAGGCATGTTCACTGGCTAGGATGGCACTTTCTATGCCATTTCACTCCCACAGTGCTGTGTTCTTATCTGATATTATAGTCAGGGCACTGGTCCAAGCTTATGGCAGGACCTTAGTAAGGAAGCATCTGGACCCAGCTCTGACTCTAGTGCGCCCGCTTCTTCGGCAGATCTTTGACACAGTACTCCCCACAGCCAGAGTGCTCCGTTATCTAGTTTCCCACGCAAATATAAATAAGCAGCAAGATGAAAGGCCAAAAGACACCAAAGTGAGGTAGAGTAACAAGAAAAAGGGCAAAAACCCCTAAAGACTGGGAAAAAACTTAAAAACTTATGTGTCATATAGTTCCATACAGTCCACGACAGTATTTGATGTGCACAGTTATGACTCCATTATTAAAACATATTATAGGATCGATAGGGACGTATAAGAGAAGCAACTTCTTATGCCTTAGGGATGAAATGTACATACATGGAAAATTAATTCCTTGCTGGTAAAATGAATTATAATAATTGATTCCAAAGTGCTTGTAAGGAATCGTTCAAGATCTTAGCTTTTGAAGATCAGCATTTTATCGATGATTGATTTTCTTTTGTTTTATTTGAATTCAAGCCATGACAGAAAACTGCCATATCATAATCCACAATCATTTAATCACAATCACTTCATATCTATAAACATTTCTCCTACTCCTTCAAATTCTAACCACCTCCTAATAGAGCAGGATAAAGTGAGAGTAGAAGAAAATGGCAGGAGATTATGATATTTTAACCTGGCTGCACTTACAACTTGAGTGTGAGAAGACAAAAGAAACAATTTGGGGGGACACAGAAAATAACTGAACAGCACTGTATTTCTAGCAAATACCTTACCTGGGTTCAACTTTTCTTTTTTCTTTTTCAGGCAGGGACTTGCCATGTAGCCATGTACTGAACTCATATGCCATGTGGCCAGGCTGGTCTTGAACTTCTGGCAGCATTATTTCGGCCTCAACCTGAGCATACTGAGCTGTATTGAGCCTAGGCTACTACACACCTGACTTCGGGTCCAACTTTGCAACCCGACCGTGTTGACTTCCTTATGACTTAGGCTGGCTTTTATTATTATTTTCTAGGTCTGCTTTAGGATGCATTTAGGAAATGAAATTTTCTAAATAACCTGCCTTTGTTGTGAAGAGCCAGAGAAAATTAGTCTGCCATCTGCCAGTTACCTTGAATAAATATGATACATTTAATATCAATTTCTCACTTTAGAGGCTTTCAGTGAGAAACTTTCCACACAGGACACTAAAACAATGTTAAAAGTACACCGGTGACACTTGGCAACAAACAAAAAGAAATACAAAGACTTGACTTATAATTAACTATACCTTTCATATATATTATTTCCACCAGCAAGGCCGTTTCTGCCTAAAACACCACAGAAACAACCCTCATTTATCTCTTTTTGAAAACCGTTTTCAGTTTACACTGCTCAATTTGGGCCCAACATTCAATGTTTTACGGAACCCTCCGATGCCTAGAGAAGAGCTCACACAATAACCGTTGCCCGTTGGAAGCAAGAGCGACGGGAATAGCTGCGAGTTCAATGTCACCGTCTAGTTATTCTAATAACGCTCTTACCTCGACGCTCCTCAGAATGAACCCACTTCTCTCTCTCACGTCTTTAAAGGGACACCTCTTAGAAAGCATAAGCAGATGAGCAAGGAGCTTATTCATCCCATCCAGAGAAACAGCATTTGAAAGCCCGTCCGGAGGTCGATAAAGCGTCTCTTTCACTGAACGAAGGTATTCGGTTTTTCTCAAAACGACCTGCCTAATGTTTTCCAGCGCTGTCTCCCTAGCAGTCGGATCTCTACTGCATAGTCCATCCCACCTCACTTCATTCTCGCCTTCAGCCATGACAATCGGGAGCTTTCCTTTCGCAGCCTTCAGATGCCTCTCAGCATTCCCTCAAAGCAGTTTGTCTTGCTTTAAACCGAGAAACGAAGAGAAGAAAGTCAGAGAAATCCAGTCGTCAGGAAAACAAGCGTCTGGGTGGCATTGGGAACCGCACGTGCCTCTTAAGTTGATGCTTTCAAATGGATCCGCAAGGCAGATCGCCCTTGCACCCTCTCCTACACGAAGGGGCAGTCTTCTGGACAGAGATTGAAAAAAACAAAGTTGGAAAGTTGCAATCTTACAGAGCCAATTAGCTGGACAGGGAGTCACGGGGAAGTGTTCCCTCTGTCGCAGGGTCAGCGGATATCCTCACGTTGTGGAGCTGTCAAATCCGTGCTTGGCCCCACAAGGCTGGTAACAGTAGAAGGCTCTCCAGCCATTCGGGGGTTTTTGTCTGTGCAGCGGCCGCTTCTCCAGCGCGTTCCCACCCCGCCCCTCCTCCGACACCAGTCTCCGCCCCCCTCGGCTCCTCCTAGCGCCTCGGCCGGGCAGCGGGCGGGCGCCGGCGGGGTTGGCGACGGACCCTCACCCCTAGCTGCTGGGGCCCGAGGCTCCGCCGCTCCGGGGAGCGCAGCATTCACCGGTCACCCGTGTCAGCGGCGAAGGAGGGCGGCGTCCCCGACCCTGCCGGCTCCCGTGCCCCGGGATATACCGCTGCTTCTCCTACCCCTCTGTCCTCGCCCACCGCCGCCACGCCGGAGGACACCCCACGACCCAGCCGTCCTCGGGCACCGGGCCGCGCTGCCGAAGCACAGGGCCCGAGGCACAGAGCCCGCCCCTTCGCCCAGCCCCGTCGGTGGGGCTCGGCCCAGAGGGCGGGAGCAGGGAGGGGGAGACGGGGTCCTCACCCCCAGCCCCTCCCCTGTCCCCGCCCGGGACCGCCGGGAGCCGCTCCTGCCCCCTGTCTGCCTCTCCGCCCAGGCACACGCGACCCGCGAAAGCAGCCATTGGGAAGAGCCCCGCCCTCGGGCAGAGCACCTCCGGACCCCGAGTCCACCGCGCGCCGCCAACCCATGCCGGCTGCTGCGCGTGCGCGAGCCCCGGCGGGGCGCATGCGCCTTCCACGGCGATTTCCGTTCCCGACGTTTGGTGGCGCTGGCCTTGAAAAAAGGGAAGGAAAAGTAAAGAGTACAAATATCCGGAGATGTTTCTCGCACAAGAAAACCACAACAAATAAAGGGCTTGATGGTATCCCTAATATGATGGGATATAGTTGAAGATTAATCTAAAAAATTGTGACCGCCAGACCCCAGAGTCAGTGGGCAGGGCGTCTTTGCGTTGGCTTTTGGGAAATGTAGTTGTAATGCTACCGACGCCGGCTGCTTGCGACAGAAACTACAACCCCCAGATGCCACCGCAACACTTCAGGTCGCTGTCGGCGAACCAACGGTTCAGGAGGCCAGGGTTAACTGGGAACGTCCATCTGGTAAGCTTGGTAGGCTTGGCTGTGACCTGTTCATTGAAAATGTTTTTCCTTCCTCCATTTCCTCTGAAATTCTGGAGCCGCAGCCATCTGGGATTGTTGCCTTTCAGTCCAGGCCCTTTCCTCAGTGGCTTGCGGGGAGAGAGGTGCAGGTGCTCCACCATCCCCATTTTGGTGGATGACTTGAGGCAAGGATTTGGCGATCACTGAAAGATCGAGGAGCCCCCTAAAGCCCGACAAGCTGGGAATGCTCCACGCTGCTTTTCCGCTGGCTTCTTTCATGTGAAACAGTGCTGGATGGATCAGGGATCCCTATGCAGGGCAATTTCAGCTTTGCTCTTACAGGGATCCGTTTGGGGCTGTATTTCCTCTGTCACATAGAATCCAAAGAAGAGCTTTGAAAGCAAGCCCGTCTTATGTGCGACTGAAAGAACTCGTAGTGTTTTTAGGTTTGAAGTCTAATGAGCTTTGAAAGGTTCTGTATAAAAAAAAAAAAAAAAAACCTCCCAAATTCTTTTATTTCTCTAAAGGTGTTTTGAAGTCATTATACTTGAGAAAACTCAGGATTGGAAGGTTTTTAATAACCCGGTAATCGGATTAGATTTTAATTGTTTGCAGAGTAAATTTAGTCATAAAATATTAACCAGGGACTAGGGAGCCGGCTCAGCAGTTTAGAACACTCGTTCTTACAGAGGACCTGGGTTCAATTCTCAGCTCCCACGTGGCAGCTCACAACCATCCATAACTCTAGTTCCCGAGGATCTTCTGACCTCAGTAGACACCAGTCATACACGAGGTGCATAGGCCTGCATACACCAACGGTACAGTCATACATAAACTAAATCAACAAACAGAACAAAAAGAAAAAAAAAACACCTCATCGGGCCTTGAGTATGTGCGACAGTGACAAAGATTACGCCCTCATCTTATTAGAAAACTAATGTGTAAATGTACAGTTGTGACGCTGTTTAATATTGTGGTGGCGAGAGGAACATTTAGCCAGGCCTTGGAAGTCGTCACCCCAAGGGAGACAAAGACCAAAAGAACAGCACTGAGGCTTCAGCCGGCTAGAATCTGCCGAGCGCCTTCTGTGCAATAGGACATCACTGAGCACAGTGTTCCCCCGCTGTCTAAGAAGAGACGGGAAAGAAGTGATGTGGAACACATAACGCGCGTGAAATGATAGCAACCAATTGGCAAGGAATGAAGAGTGCTTGGTTGGGGGAGGTGGGGGGGTGAGGTTACTTTTTCTGTCTGAGGAGGATTTCTTCTGGAGCATACAGGCTGGTTGCCTGCCACCTCGGAACAGTTGTTAGATGAGCTTGCAGGGTGGGATCCCCCATATTCAAAGGCCTGCAGCATTGAGACGGTAGAGGGACCTTTTAGGCTCAAGATTTGAGGGGATCCTAAAGGGCTTTGTTATGGCTTTAGGGGGGATGTAGACAGTGGATAGGAAGAGTCTGCACTGGGGTGGGGTGGGGTGTGTATGTGAGTTTCCTGTGTCTTTTTCTGGTTGGACCTAATTTTCTAAATCACCTTCATATCAGCTCATTTAAAAACCTTTTGTTCTTCTCCAGAACATCACAATTGACCTTCTGGGGCCAATTTTTCTTTTTCAGGGTGGTATTTGTTTGTTTGTTTTGTTTTCTGTTGTTTTTTTTTTGTTTGTTTGTTTGTTTTTCAAGACAGGGATTCTCTGAGTATCAGCCCCAACTGTCTTGGAACTAGCTCTTGTAGACCAGGCTGGCCTCGGACTCATGAGATCCGCCTACCTCTGCCTCCCAAGTGCTGGGATTAAAGGTGTGCGCCACCACTGCCCAGCTCTGTTTGTGTTTTGCTTTGTTTTGTTTGCAGGTTTTTCCAGTTACTTTTCTGCAAGTTAATTTATATGCTTTGAAATAGTTGATGAAGCAACAGATCCTATTTGTAGTAAAAATAAAGGAGGGAATTCCTGAAGTCACTAGCTGTTGTAGGCTCTAAAGATCACCCAGTAGTTAACATTGTTTAGGAGGGGCTTACTTCAGTCTAAGCGTTAAGGATAGACAGAAGGGGTGGGCAGAGGGGATGTGGAAGGAGTGGTTCAGAGGAACCTGTGTTACAGAACAAATTGAAAATAAGACCATTGAGACTGTACCATGTGGTGTACATCTGCTATCTTTTACTGGGGAGGTGAAGGCAGGAGTTTAAAGGCAGCCTGGGTGGCATGCTGAGATCTTGTTTCACAGGAAACAAAACAGTGGAACAAAAGGAAGGAATTGCCACTTGTTATCATGGAAAAGTGTGCACATTTGTATTTGGGAGAGGGCAGAGTCAATAGATTGGCCACTTGCCTTGGGATATGGAAGAGAAATGAGGAAGACCCAGCTGTTTAGATACAGTTTGAGGTTTTTTGTAGTGTTTGATAATGGTTTGAAGAAGGACGTGTAAAAGAAATCCCGCACTAGTTCAGAATTGAATATAATAGAGGGTTATTTATTTAGGAGTAGACTCACAGATCACAATGCTCTGCTCGAACAGGGAACAGCAACCAAATGCAGCAGCCAGAAGAGAGAGAGCGAGCAGACCCACACTTGACATCAGCATATATAGTATATGAGGCCCCGCCCAAGTGGGAGGGTAACTTAAAGGCTACTGGCTGCAGGAATTCCTCCAGCAATGGATGTTGATTTCTACAAAGGAAGCACACTCCTTGAAGTTTACCATATCTGAAGTCACCAGCAGGTGTGATCGGAAGGCACAGCCAGCCTAGAGGGAAGCCATCGACATGCTGCGAAGCAAAATGAAGAGAGAGTCGGAGTGATTAGGTCCAGTGACATGAGGACTAATTGACCGCTACGTTCATCACTGTGGAGATTATTAAATGCGGGTTATAGGAAGCCATTGCTTTGCACAGCTGTTGTGCTGCCCCACCCACTACCCCCAGATCAAACAAAAAGAAAAATAAAATCAAAATGGCCACACGTGCCACAATGTGCCATAATGTTCCACATATCCAAACCGAAACTAAGTAGTTACCTGGCCTGAGAAGTCAGGAGGATGAGAGAGAATGGAATTTCCCAAATTAGCTCTTCCCTCTGCTTCCAGCCCTACATGCTTAGTGTTTCCAAATAATAACATGAACTAATCTGATGTTACAGTTACTTCCTTTTGCTTTGTCTCTCTACCCCAACCTTTGGCAGAAAGTAACTTTGAAATGACTGGTCTGCTTTCACTGTTTCTGCTCAGTGGTCAGCCTCTCTAGCTATAAAGTCACCTTCTCTGCAGCCCACTGAAACACTCGGCTTAGTTTATGGAATGAAGTGTTGCTCCATTCCAGAGTTGAAAATAAAGATAACTTAAGGTTTTTCCATTGTAGCTTCGTTGTTTTAGGAGGTCATTGGCCATGTTGAAAAGAGCCATGAAATTTCCATTGTTGTTTTCTTTGTTCAGATGGCCCCATCGTGTCTTTGACTCATCTTTCTTTGAAGATCTTAGCTCAACTATTTCTTGTTCAAAAACATGTCCCTAACTAGGGAAACAAACAATAAGTTTACTTTTATTGCAGCACGTATCTTATTGGCTGATGTGTTGCAAATTCAGTATTCAGTTATATTTTCCATAATTTGATTGGCACCTGGCCCCGGAAAAGGCTGAGCACCTGAGAGCAGCCACAGGGTCTGGTTTGCCAAGCCTGCCTAAAGCTCAGTAGGTTGTTGGGTTCCCAGCACAGACTCAACAAATGCTTGCTGTTTGTTATGTGCGCTGACCCTTGTTGGCTATCCCAGCACTCTGGAAGCTGATACAGGAGGATCAGGAGTTCAAGACCAGATTGAGTACTTAGCAAGACCTTGTTTGGGAGAAGGGCAAGTTGTGAGTAAGCATTGCACCAGTGGACAAAGACACTTTATCCTGGTACTTTCCAAAGTACTACATATTGTTCATGAAAAAAGCGAGGTGGCTGATGGATGAAAGTCAGTATAATGAAAGCATTTTAGAAAACTGTATATTCTATGAGCTATTTATTGAGACATTTGCAGAGCAAATAATTCTTAAACCGTGATTCAGTGGAACCAATGTCATAAAACTACCAAGACCAAGTGCATCCACAGATGGCAGCTACAGATCACTTCCTCGTCCTTTCTTCTCTTTCCTAGCGACCTCTTTCGGGTGTAGTTCACAGTGGAACTCACCCTCCTCGTGCACTTCATCCTCTCACAGCTTCTTGCACATTTCCATCCTTTTCTTTTGTGTCATCATCGCTCACTACCATAGTTTGCCGAGTCCTGCAGCATTGTGAGTCCTGCAGCATTGTGAGTCCTGCAGCATTGTGAGTCCTGCAGCATTGTGATACCGTTTTAAATAGCATCCAGCCGCTGGCCTGACGCCGCAACAGCTGGCCTACCCAGTGTTTTAACCTCGGGAAACAGTTTAGGGTGATTGTAATCAGAATAACAAGCTCCAAAGTCTCTGGGAGATGCTCTAAAACACAGTAAAAACTAGCACAAGTGTCAGTGGTGAGCAGTGGTCCCTTTAATAAGAGCAAAGGCTCTGTGATGGCCATTCTTAGTTGTTAACTTGACTGCATCTGGAATTAACTGAAAACCAGCAACTGGGCACACCTGTGAGGGATTTTTAGTTAAGTGGATTGTTTGAGGCCAAAGACACCCTAAATCTGGGCCACACCTTCCCTTAGCAGCCTATATAAAGACGGGGAAGAAAGAGGCTTCTGCATTTCGCCCGCTTGCCCTCATTCTCACTGGCAAGTTCACCTGTCCTGCTGCTGAGGCCTTCCTTCTCTGGCATCAGAGCCTGCTTCTTTGGGATTCCAGTGATGCATACTGAAGAGCAGCTGAGACAGCCGTCCTCGTGGACTGAACCACTGTTGGATTCTTAGACTTCCCATTGAGAGATGGCCGTTGTTGGACTAGCTGGACCACGGCTTGTGAGCCACTCTGATATATATGGAAGTTTCCATGTGATTCTATACCCACCCAGTTCTCTCTTTTTTTTTTTTTTTTGGTTTTTCGAGACAGGGTTTCTCTGTGGCTTTGGAGCCTGTCCTGGAACTAGCTCTTGTAGACCAGGCTGGTCTCGAACTCACAGAGATCCGCCTGCCTCTCCCTCCCGAGTGCTGGGATTAAAGGCGTGCGCCACCACCGCCCGGCTCCCAGTTCCCTTTTTAAAAGAAACCCTTACTAAAAGGAGGAAGCTGGGGCACAGAAGTAAAGGGACTGACATGAGGTTAGACTATAGGGAGACACATGGGAGCTGGGTTCAGAAATTCATCATTCCTCCGAGAAAGCAGTTCTGAAAAGGGCAAAGCTAGCCTGGTGTTGTGGTACACATCTGTAATCTCAGCACTTGGGAACTGGAGTGGGGGTTTCAGGTCATTTGCACCCCCAGGCAAAACTTGATAATTTAGTAACATACTTGGAAATACCTGTGAAGTAAATGGCATATTGGTTTTCCTGCTAGGTTTTTTTCCTTCCTATAGGAAATTTACACGAGAAACTATCATGTTGCCTTGGAACTTAGACTCAATAAGAGAAATGAGGTATAGAATGTGGTCGCTTAATACTGTTAAGTATTAAGTTCGAGGCCAGTTTGGGCTACAAGAGACCCTGTCCCAAAGGAGAGTAAAACCTATTGCTAACAAATGTGGTGCTCACCCTGATGAAATAGTTTTGTTAATTTTTAAAAATATGGCCCTGCATGCCTTTTCCAACTGGAAAGTAGGGTAGAAGTTTAGCTCAGTGGTAGCTTAGCATGTGCGCATGCCCTGAGTTCAGCCTCCAAACACTACAAAAAGAAAAACAAAGCAGGAAGGATGGTTAGGAGCAGCTCATATTGCACTCACTTTTAGTCCCTCCTAAGCGCGAGGCTTAGGCTAAAGGACTGCTTGAAGCTTGAATTTCTAGAGCAACCTCTCAGAGCAGGCACAGGACACTGTGTGTGAAAAGATGTGGCCACTGGAACAGAATTGTGCACTAGTCAGGAAAAACTCAGGTTCAAGATGCCTCAAACGGGAATGTTCATTATGAAATTCATTGATGAAATTGAATTAAATCAGTGAAATTCATTGCTAAAAACAGCAATAACAAAAAACAGGGCTCCTAACTCTTATGGGCTTAGAAACACAGTCTTTGTTAATATACAGGAATTGTAAGGTGCACACACACACACACGCACACACACACACGTACATGCATTAATACGGGACTGGTAAATTTATAAGGACGATAATTTATTAACATAGATTGAAATGCATGCCAAGTAAATGGCATATTGATTTTCCTGCTAGGTTGTTTTTCCTTCCTGGAGGAAATTTACACAAGAAACTATCACGTTGCATTGGAACTTAGACTCAACAAGAGAAATGAGGTATAGAATGTGGTCACTTGATACTCTTAAGCTCTGAGAAGCCTCCATGGTAGTACTTTTGCTGCTTCTCCTGGCCTTTTGAGTTCCTTCTTCTCGGCTTCCATTCTTTAGTGGAAGGAGCCCTTTGTTCATACACATCCTTATTGCAGTCTAGTTCTGGCCTCTGTCTGTGAGCAGGTTTTGCATACACACACACACACACACACACACACACACACTGGTTCACTATGTAGTTGGCTCTTGAATGACAAGTTCTTAATGTGTGTTTGCTTGAGTCAGGGCTGATGCATAGCTTAGGTTGGCCTTGTCTGAGATCCTCCAGCCTCATCCTGAAAGCACCATAAGGTCTGGCAGAACAACATACTTTGGATTGTTACTGGCATTTCTGTGTGTCTCTGTGTATGCGCTCGGCGTGTGTATTTGTGTTTATGTACATATGTGTGTTTGTGTAAGTATATCTGGGTGTGGATGGATGTACCAGACTTTGAACCCATGGCCTTGTGCATGCTGCTGTTCAGCTCTAGCCCAGAGCATGGTTTGGTTTTGATTTTTCTTTTTCTTTTTTTCTTTTTTTCTTTTTGTGGTACTGGGGCTTAAACCCAGGGCCTCACCGTTCTCTGTAAGCCCTCTACTACCGAGTACTAGATCTCCACCCCTCATGCTTTCCTCATTGGGAGACGCGTGTTTAGTTGTTCGGGTTGGCTGTGACCTGGCTCGGTAGAGGTCAGCCTGTGCTCTGCCAGGCTGACTGTGGTGAGGCTGTGGCACTGTGGGCTCCATAGCCAGCTCCGGCTGCGGTCTGAGCTGGGCTGGGAATAGCTACTGGCACTGTTTGGGGAAGCCAAGCCCATCCAGCACACGTGCGATCCCAGCTACTTGGGCAGCAGGAGGGTCTCTTGAACCCAAGAGTGGGAGGCCCTGCCATCAGTATTCTTTATGACACAAACTATTTGCATAGGAACAGTCAGTCTTTCTAGTAAATCTATTTCACGGTGAAAAGTGACCTCTCGATAGAACAGGAGACACACAAGTAGGAGAGGGAGGGATAAAATATGTTTACAATACATTGCATGCATATATAAAATTGTCCAAAATCTAAACTTTAAGAAGTGGTCCCTTGTGTTTCTAGCCCACTTTCTCCATTGTGTGCTACAGTACACTGCACAGCTGACAAAATAAGTGTCGCCTGTGTATGCCATTAAGCTTCTCGCCAGCAGCTAGCAGTGTGTCCGGGGGTGACAGAATTACATGATATGGGGTTCCGTGCCCTTCACCCCTGTGTTGCTTCAGAATGAACTGGATAGTGATAAAGTTTCAACAAGTTTAGAGAAATTAGCTAGCTTTTATCTGTGATTCACGAGGCAGGTAAAATACTGCAGTCCTGAGCATGGCAGGGGTGTGGCAGGGCTGGATCTTTTATAAAGTGGGTGGAGTGTCAGCAAGGAAACAAAAGCAGGCTTGCTCGGTGTCACATTAACTCAGGTGTCACCGCATAGCATATCATAGCATGTCATAGCAGATGGGACCTCCTTATGCTGGGCAAACTGGCCGTCGTGGAAACTCAGTGATTCTTCTCTTAGATCAGAGCTCGTTTCTCTGACAGTGCATGGTGACTGAGAGTAAACGTGTTGTCCATTGCTCAGTCAGACAGAAGTTCTCAGCTCATGGCCGGCCCGTACAGTGACCCTGGCTTTGTCCTTGCAGGACACTCGCAGCTGCTGCTCAGCGGCTCTATTTTTATACTCCTGCCCACAGGAAAAGGGAGTCTGTTGCTCCACATCCTTGGCAGGGCAGGTATCTTAAGTTAGCCAATCCCCGCCAGCTCTGGGGCGTTCGTTTGCTGTGCTGGTCTCCACCTGCGTGTCTTCTCTGGCGGGTGTCTTAAGACCCTTGCTTACGTTTCGCTGGGCTGTGTGTTATTTAGAGTTCTTGTGTAGTGGGAGCCTGTCCTTGCAAACATTTTTCTCTGTCTGGCTATCTTTTATGTTCTTAAGGCTGCCTTTGTAAAAGGGTTTTAAATCTTAATCAAATCCAGCTTGAAAATGTTATGTTTCATACATTGTGCTTTTAGTGTTGTATCTAGAACGTATCGTCATATCTAGGTCAACTAGATGTTCTGTTACCTTCTACAGGTTTTAAAATTTAGTGTTTTACATAAATGTCTATGATTCACCTTGAGCTGAATTTTTGATAAAATAAAATTTTTGTGCTTAGATATATTTATTAAAGTTTCTACTGGGTCTGAAATTATTATTTAGATCACCAAACAATAAAACTAAAAACAAAAGCAAAGTAAAAACCCAGTTTACCAACCCCTCACGGCTGTATTGCGTGCCATTCTTAGCAGAGGCTCGAGATCAGCGTCAAGTGTATCTGGAACGCTGGGGACAGGACTCATAGTTCCTGTCAGGGCACCCGTCTGTCATCTGCTGCTCACTGGCAGGTGGCTGTGTGCTGTCAGTCAGGGTTAGTGAGGCACTTTGTTCAGTGAGAGCTACAATTTTCCGGCCTTCTTGTTCCAGGCTGCTGTGTTTTCTGTTTCCCTGCTTTGTCCTGGAAGTTTGAAACCATCTTCTACCCGTAGCCTCCCCATGCTGCCTAAGAACAATGTTTTGCCTCAAAGTGTTTCCTTGGTCTTTCCTCTTTTGACTTACTGAAAACTGTCTTGTCAATGTCAGCCAAGCTGTGTGTTCGTGTGTGTGTGTGTGTGTGTGTGCCTGTTCATGTGTTATAGAAATGAATCATAAAGCTTTACTCTTAAGAGTTTGAAATTTTAGATTTTAAGGTTTTATCAAAGCTTCTTTTAATTCTTTAGCAGTATTGATTTCAAAGATTTCAGAATCATTGAAAATGTTCCTTTCAGAGTAGCATCATAGGCACTAGCCTCAACCCTGTCCTCTCTCTTCATGTGCTTGCCATCCATAGGGATAAACTAATAAACCACATTCACAACCATATGTTTCTCAGTGTGTGTGTGTGTGTGTGTGTGTGTGTGTGTTTGGTGTTTCCAAATTAGTGTCTTTGAATGTATATCTAAATTTCCTGTTCCTGGCATATGTTAATAGATAGAATTTTTGAAAACAAAAATTGTTAAACCTGTCTTCACTTTGCCTTTCTGGAAAGATGTGTTTACCAACTATAGCATATACACAGAATTTATGACAGATTTTTTACAAATCTGTCTTACTACTGACTCTATTCTTATTTTTTATTGCTTTTATTACCTACATGTTTACCCTCATCTATAGAGGTAAGATTGAATTTTATATGAATAAAAGCCATGAAATACTGGGCATGGTGTTACTTGCCTGTAATCTCAGCCCTCAAGAAGCTGAAGCAGAAGATCTGGATCGGAACCAAGGCTGTATTATGTTGGCACAATTAGTCTCGTACGTGAATACACACATAAATATCCAAACAAAACTTTAAAAATACCAGTAATAGTATGAACTGTCTACCATCTGCAGTGAACAGTGTCAGTTGTTGGCTCCCTTGGTTTGTGTCCTTTTTCCCAATGAAAAGGGAGCATCGCATGCATTGTCCGAGTGTCCTTGGCATTGTGAATGTTGTCTAATGGTTTCACACAGAGGATAGCTTAGGATAGCCATTGTTTTCTAACTTGCTTTTCTCTCTGCTCAGCAAGGGCTCCAGAGTTTGTCTATGTTGTTATTGTGACTCTATTGGTTTTTAATTTTAGAAACTGTATAACGTTTCACTATATGAATAGAACAATTTATTTTCCAAGTTCTGGTCAATATGTATGTATTTAATTGCAAGCGGAACTACAGTGGCTGTCATTATACAGATCTCTTGTGAGGGTCTACCCTTGCTGTAGAGTCCATGCATAGACACTGAAAACTGCGTTTGTGGGATCAGATGGTATTCATAGCATCCCTATCACAGTTTCAAATTGTGCTCCAAAATCATATACTACTTGACAAACACACAAGTTCTTTCAGACTTCATAAAATTGACCTCCTCCTGAGTTTATCTACCAGTTCCTGGGGAAATGGAATTGCCCATCTCCCTGTGTCTTCCCGGAGCTCAGCCTTAGCAATCTTCTTTCTAAGACTTCCTGCCAATCTAATTTGTGAGCAATGCTCGTCTAAATGTTACTGCATTAATGGCTGCATTTGTTATTTTTAGTTCAGTTAATATAGTAAAAATATATAAAACAAAATATACTCAAGTTGGCAGGCAGTGGTGGCGCAGGCCTTTATCCCAACACTCGGGAGGCAGAGGCAGGCAGATCTCTGTGAGTTCGAGGCCAGCCTGGTCTATAAGAGCTAGTTCCAGGACAGTCTTTAAAACTACAGCAAAACCCTGTCTCGATAAATAAATAAATAAATAAATAGCAAATGCACTAAGCATAATGGCAAACACCTTTAACTCCTGTACTCAGGAGCCAGAGGGATCTCTGTGAATTTGAGTTCCAGGTCAGCTAAGGCTACATAGTAAGACCCTGTCTCAAAATAAATGAACAAATAAGTAAATAAATAAAACTTATTGAACAACTACTAAGAAGTCCAGTAAATGGTTAATGAGTAAAATGTAGTTCTTGCTTTTAAAGAACTGTAGAATAAATTGTACATCCATTGCTAAAAATATTTTATTAATAGCATTAATAATTAAGTGAGATAAATTCTAATTAATATATGCAATAAAATACTGGCAAATTAATGACAATTGACTTCATAAAAGTTATAAATCAGTAACTTCAATAACTATCTGTTGGTAATTTCATTCATTGTTACAAGAAATAGAGGGACATTATTGGATGGGGAGAGGGAAGAAAATATTTGTGATTTTGTGTGTGTGTGTGTGTATGTGTGTGTGTGTGTGTGTGTTTTCTTTAGTGGGGAGAACAGAATTTACTCCAGGCCATCATTTTAAAAATATTTTATGTTTTGTCTCTGTTGTGATCTCTGCAGTAGGTCTGTTTGTAGGAAAATAATTCTAGTAGTTATGTTTGTTTTCTTTGGAAAGTTACAAATTGTACCTTACCATAAATATTCCTGTTTGCATACTCCTAGAGTGGGAAAATGTTGAACTTAAGCGGGCATGCATGTGCCATGAGCAGCTATAATAGTTGACCCACCTACTGCAACTTGGGGAATATAGACTTACCAAATTTTGCCTTAAATGTATTATTTTAAGAAAATAAATTAGTATAAAATATAACATTTTGAGAAAAAACTTTGGTGATTAATTTTTTAGATTTACACATTTATTTTAGATGAATGGATGTTTTGCCTGAACGTTTGTATGTACATGTACCACATGTGTTCCTGGTGTCCTCAGAGGCCAGAAGAGGGCATTGGATCCCCTGAAACTAGAATGGATGGTTATCAGCCACAAATCCTCTTTAATGTTTCATATACTGTTTATTAGTTCACTGAGAGTTTCATGAAATGTGTTTTGATGATATTACCACTCCCAGCTCTTTCCAGATCTCACTGCTCCCTACTCACTCAACTTTGTGTCTTCCTTTTCTTTCTTTCCTTCCTTCCTTTCTCTCTCTCTCTCCTTCCTTCCTTCCTTCCTTCCTTCCTTCCTTCCTTTCCTTCCTTCCCTCCTTCCCTCCTTCCTTCTTTTCTTTCTTTGCTTACTTTCTTATTTTTGAGGCAGGGTTTCCTCTATATAGCCCTGGCTATTCTGGAACTCACTATGTAGACCAGGCTACCCTCAGACTCACAGAGATCCGGTTGCCTCTGCCTCACTGTGCTGAAAGTTAAGGTGTGCACTACCAGGCCTAGCTCTGTTTATTTTTTCAAGCTGTCAAGACTAATTTGTGCTGCCCATATATTCTTGGATGTGTGATCTTCTACTGGTGTGTGTTCTACCTACCAGGAGCTTTTAGAGAAAGCTGTTTCTCCCTCCCCTAGACGTTTACAGTTCCCAGCAGCTCCATGCTTAGTGTGGACTTGTATGCTGATTCCAGTCTCCATGTTGAGTTTGCTTATGTCTTGGGCTTACACAAGCCTTGTACATGCTGTTGCAGCTGTGAATTTACATGTGTAGCTGTCCAGCTGTGCTCAAAATACACTACTTCCGCCGGGCGGCGGTGGCGCACGCCTTTAATCCCAGCACTCGGGAGGCAGAGGCAGGCGGATCTCTGTGAGTTCGAGACCAGCCTGGTCTACAAGAGCTAGTTCCAGGACAGGCTCCAAAGCTACAGAGAAACCCTGTCTCGAAAAACCAAAAAAAAAACCAAAAAAAAAAAAAAAAACCAAAAAGACACTACTTCCTTGTAGTTATCCACTGCCTCTGGTTCTTACTCTTGCTGCCCCCCCTCCACAGTGATTCTGGAGCCTTGAGAGAAGGGGGTGCAGATCTGGGTTCCATTTAGAGCTGAACATTTGGCAGACTCTTGTTCTCAGCACCTTGGCCAGTTATGGATGTCGGTCTTAAACACTGTCTACTGCGAATAGAAGCTCCTCAGGTGAGGATTGAGAGATGCAGTATAGATATGACAATAAGTCATTGAGAGTTGCTTTAATACTTATGCTTTTAGCAAAAGAATAGTAGTAGGGTTTTCCCTAGGGCCTACGGCCTGTCTAGCCAAAGACTCTTGGATCATGGTGCAAAGTATGGGTTTCATCCTGTGGAGCTTAAATCCAATCAGAAAGTGGTTGGCTAGCCTACTGATGTTCATGCAGTGCCCATGTCTTCCCAGGCCAGTCACTGTTGTAGTTCTCAGGGTTCACGGCTGGGTCCGACTGATGATTACTTTTCTCTTCTAGTAGTGTATGTAGCACCTTCCTGCACTTGGAAAGCTAGCTGGAAGCAGCAATCTTGGGTCATAGGACATGTAAGACTCAAGCTGGTATTAACCTAGAAGTTTCATTCCTACTTATTTTTTTTAAAATATTTTCCTTTATTTTTATTTGATGTGCATGGGTTTTTAACTTGTTTCTCTATCTGTGTACCACAAGAATGCAGTGTTCATAGAAGCTACAGATTTCCTGAAACTGAAGTTACAGATGGTTGTGAACCACTATGTGGGCACTGGGAATCGAATATTGGTCTTTGTGAAGGGTCTTCATTCCCTATTGGCCTCTTGGCCACTAGGCCAAGAGGGGAGAGAGGCAGATGGGGCAACAGAAAGCTTTGGACGCCCATGAACGCAAGTGGAGATAGCCCTCCAGGAGACAGATTTCAGTGAATCAGCTGAATTTTGTTCCATAGTATAAGGAATATATAGGATTGGGGAGCCTGGGAGCAAACCTAATTTGCATTAAGTGGCATGCTCCTAACACAAGACTTAGTATATGGCAGTAGAGTCCTATAGCACAGGCCTTCTCAGCAGGGATCCGTGCCGAGGGTCAAGCTAAAGATGAGCCAGGCATCTGGTGAGTGGTAGCTTTTAGATAAGGTCAGCAGTCCAGGCCAAGGGACATTCTCCAGACAAGGGCAGGTAGACAGCAGGAAGCTTTGCTGGAGGGAGGGAGCTCCTGGCCTAGCTATTGAGATAAACTGCTAGGCCCTGGGGAGGCTGTAACCTCTGACCAGACAGGGATGTCTTCCACAGTCTTCAAGAACAGCCAATGCTCTTAACTGCTGAGCGCTGCCCCAGCCCCTCATTTCTACTTTAATGTTTTTATAGATTCTATTTCTACTCAGTTGTAGTTTCCAAAAGCATTTGAGAAGATATAACTTAGAGAAATTTTTCTAAAATAGAGTATTTTTGTGAGAGAACTAGTCATAGGACATAGCAACAATTAAGACCTTTGGTTAAGTCTTAAAGGCTCTAATAATGCTTTACTTTGAAACAGTTTTAGGCATTAAAATTGTCACATACCTAACATTATTGGTTAAATATATCTTAATGAGAAAATAACTTGCATAAATATTTATATGCTCTTTAAAAATTATACTTTAATCAAATAATGTACATGTAACCATTTATTATGTTACATTAAATAAAAAACAACTTACAAGAACATGTATTTCAATCTCAACTTTGGTTTAAATGGTAAGACTGAGCTAATATAAAAATCTTAGTTTTTGTTTGTTTTTGTTTCTTAAGACAGGGTCTCTCTACATAGACCTGGCTGTCCTGGAACTTACTATGTAGACCAGAATAATACAAAATTGGTAAATTTTATGCTGATTTTTATTTTCTAGTGTAATCTCCAAGTTCTGTAGAATGAGCATTTATTATTTTTTAAAGGAAGAGTATGTGAATATAATTAATTGTCAAATCCCTTTCTGGGCATACTCTAGTGTCTGAGCTAGCACAGTGAAGTCTCACAGGCTAATGTATAATTTAATTTTGAGAAACTGTAGCAGTATTCATATACAGAAAATATTGTCTATAATTGAACATACCATGGTGCATGCCTCTTCTTAGCTTTGCGGTTTTACAACCTTTCTTTGTATTTTATTAACTGTGATTTGTAACTGGATAGCAAGTTCCCATCTGGGGTGGCAGGGCAGAGTGTTGCTTTGCTTTGCTCTGTTTTGAGATGGGCCAGGTAGCTTCAGGCTGATCTTGAACTCACTGTGTCTCCCCACTTGGCCTTATTTTCTCACCTCAGGTCTTCAAGTACTGAAATGGAAGTTTGTACTACTATGCCCAGGAGAAACTTCACTGAAGGATAAAAGTCGGTCATAGTAAATAAAAGAGGCCTTGACCTATTGGCCCTGGCTAGTCTGGACTGGACCAGCAAATTTGGCTAACTCCTGTGATAAAAGCAGCTTTGCAGATCCCACCTTCCTTTTTGTGGAATACCGAATTGCCTGGTAATAGTTTATACCAAGTTCAGGGGCCCAGGTTGACGGGCATTGCATTGGTTTCTGCCATCAACACTGTGACCTCTTTCTCTTCCTTTTCTAACTCCTAGTGGTTTGGCATGTGTTAGGCATTTTAGGGACTGAAAACTGAAAATAACACACTGGTTTTTTTTTTTTTTTTTTTTTTGGCAGGGGAGCCCTGCTGTCCTGGACACTCTGTAGCCCAGGCTGGACTTGAGCCCAAAGATCCCTTTGTCTCTGTCTTCCGAGTGCTGGGATTAAAGGCATTTGCCACCACTACGCAGCAAAAGACACTTTTATAGGAAGTGAATTATGTTGACATGAAATAGTCCCTGTGTGGAATGAGAGACTCCTGGGAGCAGTGATGGCCTGTAATGTGTAGCTTCCTCTGAACAGGGCTTCATTTTTCTTCCTTTCTAGCTTGTCTGTCCTGAAACTCATTCTGTAGACCAGGCTGGCCTTGAACCCATGGAAATCTGCCTGTCTCTGCCTTCAAGTGCTGGGATTAAAAGTATGCACCTTGATGCCCAATTCATAAGGCTTTGATTGTTTGTTCTTGAGACACTGTCTTCACTCTGTTGTTAAGGCTGAGCTCGAATCCTGAACTCAAGTGATAGACTTCACCTCAGTCTCTCAAGAAATAGGGATTCCAGACACCTGGTAGTTTTCGTTGTTGTTTGTTTTAGAGATGGGGTCTCCCGTTATCTCGTGCCGGCTAGAACTCACCTGTGTGGGAATGCTGGCCTCATTCTTGCGATTCTTCTGCTTCCATCTCCCGGGCACTGGGGTTACAGATGTGCATGCACCGCCACACCCAGCTCACAGGGTCTTTTCTAGTAGGCTGTGAGATGTTGCTGTTAGGTAGACAATAGCAGGCCCTCCGCATTTCAGCATTTGGCCTGGCCAGGTAAGTAAAGGGGGTGCACTGGAAATGAGTGTGGAATTGGAATAATATCTTTTGTGGGTAGATTTTAAATAAATTTTACTGTGATCAAGTTAAGCTTCCATCTCAACTGGACAAAAAAAAAATGGGCTTTGTCCTTTGCCCTCTGTGCTAAGCAACAACATATTCCATTCCTCAGACATCAGCAGCTGTGCCAACAACTCTGCTTGAAAAATAGTGCAGGCTTAATGATGTCTATCAGACGACCCTATCAGTACCTCTCTCCACCAACAGACGATGTCAGCCCTCCAGAACACTTGTTATCTCAGACAGACGAGCCAAACGCCAGGGCAGTTCAGGCTCAGAGGGCTTCCTCCAAGAACTGAAGGGAAAAACGTGGCCCTGTCAGTACCAAGGGGACTGGTATCCTGACAACCGTGCTGAGTTATTCAGACATTGTCTAGCTGCAGTGGGAATAACATGGACAACTTCCACTTACCTTAAATTGAAGTGCGCTTCTGTATGCCTGTCAGTCACTCTGCCCCTGAGCTACATCCCCAGCTAGTGAGGTGACTCTTCACAGGATTATCTTAATACCTCATTGCTTTTCATCTGCTCCAGTTGTGAACATTCCATTACGACCCCTCCCCTCGAGGCTTACAGTGTGATGAAGAGGACTTATGAATGGGCTTCCTCCCTGTCTGTTTTGTTATTGACAGGGTCTTGTATAACTCGGGCTGGCCTTGAAATAGCCAAGCAGCCAAGGATAATGACCTTGAACTTCTGATCGTCCCCTCTTCTCTCTGCCTTGAGAGTGCTGGATTACAGGCATGTGTTCAGAGGCCCAGTGTTTCAGGAAGAGGGAGCAGTGTGGGCAGGAGGGACATGAGAGGACCAGCAGTCACCAAGGCCTGCGAGCCCCTGACAAGCAGCTTCATCTTTGTTCTGGAGGCACTAAGCAGTTCCTGAAGAATTTGAAATGACGCCGAGTTTTGATCTTCTTATGCTCTAGAGAGACAGAGAGACAATGAGATACTTAAACTAAGACAGGATTAGTAACAAGAGAATCCCTCCAGGGGCTCTGAGATAGTATACCTAGTTGGTGATGAAGGATGGTTGATTTGAGCAACATGGCAGGTGCTGAAATCCTTGGTACTTGAGGGTTGAAGTCCAGGGAGGTAATGCTGCTTTATGAGATTAAGAATATAGGAAGGGGCAGGGCAGAGTCTTGGCTCACAGGTTAAGAGTACTTGCTGCCCTTCCAGAGGACGGGAGTTCAATTCCCAGCTGTAGTAGAAGGAACAGGCCACGTTCCGCCGCTCGGCTAGTTTAACCTCCGAAATAACCACACAGAAATTGTATTAATTAAATTACTGCCTGGCCCATTAGCTCTAGCCCCTTATTGGCTAACTCTCACATCTTGATTAACTATTTCTATTAAATCTGTGTATCACCACATGATTGTGGCTTACCAGCAAGATTCTAGCCTACGTCCATCTCAGGCCGGAGATTCATGGTGTCTGCCTGTCTGTCTTTTTCCCCAGCATCCAGTTCTGTCTACTCCACCTACCTAGTCTGCCCTATCAAAAGGCCAAGGCAGCCTCCTTATTCAACCAATAAAAGCAACACACCACCAGCTCCTACACGGAAGCTCATAACCATCATAACTCCTGTCCAAGGAGACCCGAAGCCCTCTTCTGACTTCCATGGGTAACAGGCAGCATGTGGTGCACAAACATACATCCAGGCAAAACACTCATACACATACAAAAATTTTTAAGTGAAAAAATATAGGAGGAAAAGCAGTTTCTAGAAGGAAGGTTACATGTACACTCTGGACATAAGTTTTAGGTACCTGTAGGATGTTTAGGTAGATGTTAATGCATTGTTAAAATTGAAAAAATTAAAGTAGTTCTTATTTTTTTTAATTTTTAAAAAGTGGTGTCTGTGCAGAAACAATGAACAAAAAAACCAAATAAATCAGAACATACCCCAGAGTGATACTGTCACTCAAGAACAGGTGGCCTAGGAACTGGAGACTTAACTCGGTGCTGTGGCATGTGCCAAAAAGCCTGGGTTTGATTCTCATGCTGAAAGGAGAAGGAAATGGGGAGCTGGGGAAGGCATTAGGTGTAAAGCTTGGGTTTGTGTGTAGCCATGAAAATGATGACAGGTAAGTGTGGGAATTGAGCATTCTGTTTCATGAAAAGTTGTCTCCTGTGCCGCTTAAAAATCACCCACTGGAGACATAGCATAGGTCTGATCTGATATTAAAAAGAATGGTCCTAGCCGGGCGTGGTGATTCACACCAACAATCCCAGCACTCGGGAGGCAGGGGCGGGTGGCCGACCTGGTTTACATAGCAAATTCCAAGGAGCCAGGGTACAGAGTTAGACCTGTCTCAAAACAAAAAGGGGTGGAGGGGGAGTGGATAACTTAAGTTTTGAGAGTTCAATGGGATTTTCCTATTTTGTAGTCTCTCGGTATCATTAGGTACGTCTGTGATTTTTACTTATACAGTATTGGGCATAAGCAGTTTTGGGTAATGTAGGTTGAGTAAGAATTCTGTGTGTGTGTGTGTGTGTGTGCGCGCGCGCCAACAGTTGATGTCAGGCATTTTCCTCCATCTGCTCCACCTCGCTAGCTCAGTGACTGTCTAGATGGACTGACTGATGAGCTCTGAGGACCTGAGTCTCTGCTCCCCACCGTGCAGGCATTGTTTGCACATATACAATCATACTCTAGGATTATGTCTGCCATCACATTCAACTTTTGGGTGCTGGGGATCCAAACTCAAGTCCTTATGTTGCACTTACCAAATGAGCCACCTACCCAACCTAGGCTGAGTCTTCTTTATCTGAAGTACTTGGGAACACACATTTGATGCTTTAGATTTTGGAATGTGTGTACTGACTTTACCAGTTGAATATCCCTGATAAAAAACCATTTTGAGCATAAATATGATACTCAAAGCTTTCAGATTTGGGATATATAGATCACAGATATTCACTGCCCATTATAATAACTACAATGTTTTGGAACATTTGTTTTAAAAATACCAAGCTCACCAGGCAGTGATGGTGCACACCTCTAAATCCCAGGACTCAGGAGGCAGAGACAGGTGGATCTCTGTGAGTTTGAGGCCAGTCTGCTCTACTCAGCTACATTGTGTTAATTCACTACATGTAGAACTTTCAAATAAGTAGGTAATTTTTTGATTCCTACTTTATAGATAGAGGGGACATCTGAGAAACTTTGTTAGGATACCACATGATTCATCTACAAGAAGGCCTGCTCCTAAAACCATTATGCTACCTGTCTACAAAAAAATACAGGTTATCTGTTATTCTATAAGAATAGAACCATGAAAATGTAGAACTCAGTTCTGAGGAAACACCCAGGAAAGGATGGTAAAGGCCTCTGTCATGGCTGCTCCTACCACTCTATAACTACATAATACTTGATGTCTTTTAGGAGTAAGAGAAGGGGAGTGACGAAGCTAAGATTATATAGCAAGTAACTATCAGAAACAGGAAAGAACCCTGGTTCCGTTCATCATGTTCCTTAATGAAGCCATGGAGATTCAGCTCTATTCGGAGATGCCTAAGAAAAGAATTAGTGTATAAGCGGATCCCACAGTAGTGATCACTCTAAGACACTGTGGGCTTTGAGATGGCTTAGTGGACACGAATGCTTGCTGTACAAGCACTCACTTGCTTCACGAGCACCATGTAAATTGGATGAGCTGTGTGTATACTTTAACCCTGCAATATTACAGTCAGAAATAGGAGGGTCACGGGGCTTGCTGGCCATTAGCATATGTCCAGATTCTATGAGTGTCCCTGTCTCAAGGGAATAAGGTGGAATAATAGAGCAGGACACCTGACATCTTTATCTGGCTTCTGGTCGCCACATATGTGTACGTATACCTATAGGCACACATACCTGCACATACCACATTCTACACACACACGCACACCCTATAATGGTAAGGACTGAATCAGTGACCTCTAAAAGATCTACATGCTTCTAGAATCTGAAGAACCTTTCCCTGCATTACCTGCTGGTTGACAGGAAAGTCACCAAAAGAAAAGTGCTTTGATCTATAAATAATTGTCTTTTTATGCTTTAAGAATTGTTGGTTGCTGTTGTCTTTAGAACTGAGAAGGCTGCAGGCATAGTTCACAGATAGCAGTCCAGAAATGCCTTTTAATTTGTACCCTTTGTGTAAGATCTTTATCACCTAGAGACATCTTCTTTTCAACAAATTTCTAGGAGCTCTCTATGTTATGAACCATTTTTATACATAAAAATATTTTATTAGTTCTTTGAGAGTTGTGGGACTTTTGAGCAAACTGTGTAAAGATGTATCGCTGTCTTGCGGTGCTGCCTAAGGCACCTGATTGTCTAATAAAGAGCTGAATGGCCAATAGCCAGGCAAGAGAAAATAGGTGGGACTTCCAGGAAGAGAGAGAGGAACTCAAGGTTAGAATCTAGGCCTGCAGGATTCTCCCCCAAGACACTGAGGAAGTCAGTGGTGGAGAGGTGAAAAGCCACATGGCAGAACATAGATAGAAACAGGTTAATTTAAGAGCTAAACTAAAGACCACACTTTCATAATAAGTCTCTGTATCATTATTTGGAGGCTGGTGGTCCAAAGAAAGTCTTACAAGAAAGACCTGCTACACAATTCTAGAGATATAATTCCCTCTTCTGGTCCCCGTGGACACCAGGCATACTTGTGATATACAGACATACATGTAGGCAACTTCCCATATACATAAAATAAAGATAATAATAAAACTTAGTTTTAAAAGTAGAATTTCCTCAGATCCACATAGAAGCAGTGCTGTAACCTGACTAGGAGAAGCAGTGGCAGTGAAGAGCCCGTGCTCCTGTGTGTCTATGGGAAAGAAAACTTTAGCTGAAGATAAGGCTGTGGGAAATGCTACTTAACTTTCTATGCCTTAGAAAATTCTCTGTATTAGCCGCACATGACTTTAATCCCAGCACTGTGGACGCAGAGGCAGGCGGATCTCTGAATTCGAGGCCAGCCTGGTCCACACAGAGAAACCCTGTCTCAAAACAACAGCAACTTCAAATCCCTGTACGTACATGTCTATGTACAGGATGTGTTCCTGTTTTCTCCTAGGTAGGCTACAGCTTTCCTGAGTGAGGTGGTGCTCTGGGCAGAAGTCAGTCCCAGAGATAGGAACTGCTACACACGGGGTGGCGATGTGAGAGTCGAGGGCCTCTGTCTGACGCAGCCAGGGGACAGCCTGGTTGTGTCTACTGGGTTTATTTGGAAGGTCACACATCTGACCTCAGAAGTTCCCTATAGCCATCAGTTCTCGGCTGTGCTTGTTTTCACTGATGGACTCTTAGTCCTCTGGTAATAACTATCGGGTGATGTGCTTGTTATACAGTGGAATTTGTGGTTTTACAAGCTTCCAGAACAAATGTGGTATGTAATTTGTTCAGTGTTTCTACACTCACTGGAAAAAGTGGCGAATCTGTTTGAACTAGAACTGTACTAAAATAAAATGTGTCATTGAGAAGGAAGGGGTTAGTTTTGTTTTGTTTTTATTTAAGAGCCAGGATACTCTGAATATAATGAGACTATTAAGTTGGTGGCTTTGAGTTCAAGGAAGAATACAGTTTGTCATAGTGGGACTGTAAATCATGACCCTTGGCAAGAACAAAGCTGACTCTTCATCCTGTTGTGTCTGGACCATTACCAGGGCCTGTGCAGGATTTGCCATCTGTCCTGAAATCCCAGAGAGTGCTAGTGTGAGCCATTTAATTTTGCTCTGGTTTTGCTGTTTTGTTTGTTATTTTTAATAGAAGGGACTTTTTATAAGAATGGCTAATGTGGGGCTGGGGTGATGGCTCAGCAGCCAAGATGCTCTTCCAGGGGTCTGGGTTCAGTTCCCAGCATCGGCATCCTTTAACTCCTGTAACTTTAGTGTCAAGGGACCCGATACCTCTTCCTGGCCTCTTCAGCACACACACACACACACACACACAGAGAGAGAGGGAGAGGGAGAGGGAGAGAGGAGAGAGGGATATAGATATAAATATAGATATAGATATATACACACACAGCTAGAAAGTAAAATACTTTTTAAAATGGCTAAATGTGATGAGAAGGAAAAAGAATTTTTGTGCTTTAAAAAGTCTGTTTTGTACCTAATAAACAAATCAAAATTTTTGTAAAAAATGAGAGCCCCAAAATATGCCCCACACTCGAGAAATATGATTCTGAGCATTCAGACTAGCTTGTACTTTGGTGTTTTGGCAGTTCTAAGAATTTCTAAGTGGGGAGACAGTTTATAATTGGCTCAGATTAAAGACAAATCACTTCAGAAAGGGCCTGTAATTGCCTCTCCCAGTTACTCATGGCACCGACTTGATACCTTCTTTGGGGGAGATACTAGAGGTCAAACCAAGGACCCCCACATGCTAAGAATGTACTCTATGACTGAGTTACACCCTTACCCTTTGGGACTGTTTTAAATTAAATTCCTGTCTAAAAGATTTTGAAATTTATTTTGTGGTTTTGTTTTTGGCCTTGCTGACAGTATGAACTCAAGTTGCAGAGCTGTGTTAGAATCTTAACTCTTTCCTTTTTAATATCATATGTGTGTTTATGTATGCATGTGTATATGTATTCGTATATGCGTGTGTGTGTGTGTATGTGTGTGTGTGTGTGTGTGTGTGTGTGTGAGAGAGAGAGAGAGAGAGAGAGGCCACATGCCACAGCTTGTTTGTGGAGGTCAGAGGACTTCTGGCTGTCACACCTTGCCTTTTACCTTGAGACAGGGTCTCTTTGTGAGCTACCTATGCCAGACTAGGTGGCCTGCCACTTGCGGGGACCCCCCTGTCTCTGCCCCTGTCCTACTGGAGTGCTGGCATCACAGGCACTAAGCAGCCAGCCTTTTGTGGGTTCTGCCTACTCAGACTAGGGTTCTCCTGCTTGCGTATCAAGCAGTTACTGCTGACTCATCTCCCCAGCCCCAGAGCATCAGTGTTATATAAAAATCTACCATCTGGTCTCCGGTTAGATCTGTCCCACCGTCTCAATGGGTAAACGCACTCCTCACGGTCCTGACTTCCTTGCTCATGATCTCCCTCCTTTTGCTCCTCATCAGGACCTTGGGAGCTCAATCCAGTGCTTCTATGTGGGGCTCTGTCATTTTCTCCATCCAATGCCAGGTGAAGGTTCTATGGTGATATGCAAGATATTCATGAGTATGGCAATAGGATCTGGACATTTCTGGCACCCTCTCCTCAGCTGCCCAAGGAACTAGCTGGGGGCGTCTTCCTGGACACCTGGGAACCCCTCTAGAGTCAAGTCTCTGCCAATCCTAGAATGGCTCCCTTAATTAAGATATATAATTCCTTGTTCCCATATCCACCCTTCCTATATCCCAACCATCCTATTCCCCCAAGCTCTTCCCATCCTCCACTTCACACTTTTCCCTCCCCATCCCCCCATCCCACCCCACCCCCAAGTTCCCATTTTTTTTTTTTTTTTTGGTTTTTCGAGACAGGGTTTCTCTGTAGCTTTGGAGCCTGTCCTGGAACTAGCTCTTGTAGACCAGGCTGGTCTTGAACTCACAGAGATCCGCCTGCCTCTGCCTCCCGAGTGCTGGGATTAAAGGCGTGCGCCACTGCCGCCCGGCTCAAGTTCCCATTTTTTGTCCGGCAATCTTGTCTACTTCTAATATCCAGGAGGATAACTATATGTTTTTCTTTGGATTTACCTTCTTATATATCTTCTCTAGGATTTTTTTTACGAATTATAGGCTCGATGTCCTTTATTTATGGCTAGAAACCAATTATGAATGAGTACATCCCATGTTCATCTTTTTGGGTCTGGGTTACCTCACTCAGGATGGTGTTTTCTATTTCCATCCATTTGCATGCAAAATTCAAGATGTCATTGTTTTTTACTGCTGAGTAGTATTCTAGCATGTATATATTCCACACTTTCTTCAACCATTCTTCCACTGAAGGGTATCTAGGTTGTTTCCAGGTTCTAGCTATTACAAATAATGCTGCTATAAACATAGTTGAACAAATGCTTTTGTAATATGATTGAGCATCTCTTGGGTAAATTCCCAACAGTGGGATTGCTGGGTCCTGGGGTAGGTTGATCCCAAATTTCCTGAGAAAACTCCATACTGCATTCCAAAGCGGTTGCACAAGTTTGCATTCCCACCAGCAATGGATGAGTGTACCCCTTACTCCACATCCTCTCCAGCAAAGGCTATCATTGGTGTTTTTGATTTTAGCCAATCTGACAGGTGTAAGATGGTATCTCAATGTTGTTTTAAGTTGGAATGGGACTGATGGAACAGGGGACCAAACCAGACTCTCTGAATGTGGCTGACGGTGGAGGAGGACTGAGAAACCAAGGACAACGGCGATGAGCATGAACTCTACAGCATGGACGGGCTCACTGTGAGCCTTGTCAGTTTGGTTGCTCACCTTCCTGGACTTAGGGGGAGCTGGGAGGACCTTGGACTTAACATAGTGAAGGGAACCCTGATGGCTCTTTGGCTTGGAGAGGGGCGGAGTGGGGGTATAGGTGGAAGGGAGGGGAGGGAAGGGGGAGGAGGAGGTGAGGAGATGGAAATTTTTAATAAAAAAAATGAGAAAAAAAATCTACCATCTGCTTTTCAACCTTCCTTTGTATTATTTATTTTTTAGTTTTGAAAAATGTTTGTTTATTACTATTGTGTGTGTGACGGGGGTTACTTATATGCCACACTTATGCATGTGCAGGTCAGAGGGCAGCTTTGTAGTGTTGGCTCTCTCCTTCCACCTTTGTGGATTCTGGGGAGCAAACTCAGGTCCTTTGGTGGGAGCTTTCACCCAATGTGCCATCTCACCCACCCTGTGCCAACTTCTGGTGGGTTTCTTTTTCCTTTATTCTTCTTCGCATCTTTAGTCTTTATGCTCTTCCAGCTTGTGCGTGTGTGTGTGTGTGTGTGTGTGTGTGTGTGTGTGTGTGTGTGTGTTTGGAATAATTGTTTCTTGTGGTACACAAAAGAACAGCACATTTTATAATAGAACAGAGGCTATATTTTGTCCATCAGACTCTTGCTGAGACCCTTATCATCTCTTTCAGCAATTGTTCCTGCTCAATTCAGACACCTCCAATAAACCCCAGGTCGTGTGAGGCATTTCTTTGTTGATTCCTCTTTGGTGATCTTCAACTTTATTTTGCATAAGACTCAATTGAGGAGTTAATTAAAAATAGATATTTTTGTTTCTATGGACCTGGTCAGGCCTAGAAGGCATCCTTTATCAAGTAACTTAGAGATGTCTGGGCTCTAAATGAACACTCATTTATACATCAATGACTTTCAAATGTTTATTCTACTTCAAACTATTCTTAAGTGTTGAACCCCCTAAACAGCCAACATACATCGACAAAGATGTTGACATAGTGTTTGTCAACATAGACCAACACTCTTTAAAAAAGATATATATTTTTTATTGTATGTGTTTAGGTATTTTGCTGGCATGTATGTCAGTGTGTCATGTGTGTGCCCGGTGCCTTTGGAGGTCACAAGAGGGTGTCAGCTGCTAGAGCTGTGGGTGGTTACCGGCCAAGTCAGGTGGGTGCTGACATGAATCCGGATCCCCTGCAAAGGCAGCCAGCCCTCTGCCACAGAGCAGCTCCTCTGCCCTAGGCCTCCTGCACTCACAGCTCTGCTCTCTAGGAGCTGCCTGACCTTGGGCGTAACCTTCTCAGTTGCTGCACACCTGTTAGAAATGGGCTCAGGATCACAGAGAAAGAGACCATTCCAGGTGAGTGTCTGGACAGAGAAAGAGACCATTCCAGCTGAGTGTCTAGACAGAGAAAGAGACCATTCCAGCTGAGTGTCTAGACAGAAAAAGAGACCATTCCAGCTGAGTGTCTGGACAGGCAGACTTGACTTCTGATCGAGAGGGTGTGCTCTGGAAGAGCCAGCACAGACTGAGGCAGGAATTACATTTGGTTTTTACTGGGGCGGTGGCTATACTTTTCCCATTGATTGGGGTTCAAACTCACAGTCTTATTCTGCTCTCTAGTCTGAAAAGAACCGGAGCACAGAAAATGAAGGATGGGAAAGGGGTCACTGCCCCAAGGAGAAAGGGGTCACTGTTCCTGGCTATCACATTCCTAGAAAGGAGAAATAGGGGGTGGGGATTAAAATATCTGCATCAGCGGGAGATAAAGATTTTATTCCCTTTCTTGAATGTAAGTTTCATAGTCTTTGATAGAAAAGATTCATATTTGATATTGCTTTTTTATTTAGTAATTTTTATTTCTTGATGCTCTTTATACATTTTTTTTCTTTTAGTGATTTTATAGATTTTGTCCAGGCAGTGGTGGCATGCACCTCCAATCCCAGTACTCAGGAGGCAGAGACAGGCAGATCTCTGTGTCTAGTATTAGTTCTGACTTAAGCAGGCCAATTTGACTGGGTATACCGTTGACTCGTCTCCGTGCTCCCCACTCTTTTTATTTTGACTGTTAGTTTATCTCATCAGTGAGACTAGCAGCCCTCATGCTGTGTGAACAGAGAATATTCTTCACAGATATTAAAGGATCACTTGTTCTCAGTTTGATCCCTTCGGGTACCATTTTCCTGCTCTACCCCCCCCCCCGCATTGGATGAATGCTTTTTGATCTTCCTTAAATGGTTTTCTTCCTTCATTTGCCTCTTTGCATTTTCATTGTTTAGTGTTCTGCGCACAATGCTTTTTGTCTCCAAAATCTACAACTCTTAACTTTAAAAAGTTTGCTGTAATGAATGTGAGTGCAGCCAGTACTGGTTCTTCAGTGGCCAGTGGGGACCTCAGTCCTGGGGTGGATGGCTGCAGAGATGCTGAAAATTTGCTCTTTACCCTCTTCTTGGGGATCTGATTGCTCACTGAATGAAAACCTCTGGTGCAGTCACTGGATCTGCATGTGGGTCAGTTTCTGTACAGTTGCTCCACCTGATACCCTAGTGTCTCTTGTCTTAGAGATACTCTGATTTCCTTTTTAAAAGAAAAGAGGTAGGAGGAGAAAAAAAACAAAAGAAAAGAAACTTGCCATCTTCCCAGTTGAGGGGGAGGCACCTGGATGAAGGCTGCTGAGGAGATGGGGTTGGGAGTGAGTGGGGCTGGCAGGCAATTACTTCTGAGTCTCACTGCTTCCCTAGCCTCCAGTCTTCTGCTGCCTAAAGAGGTGTGGCTGCTTCCCAGGCCTTTGGGCTTCTGAGGCCTGAAGTTAAGTAGTTCCGGGAGTCTGTCTTTTCATTGCCGTTTATTTGCCTGCTTGCTCTTCTCCAGAGAATGGTAGTTACTCTCCTGATTTCTTGGCATGCTTTTATTTTTCTTTGAAAATTGTTTTAATCTTGTTTTAGTGGGTTACAAGAGACAAAAGTCAGTGGCTGTGTTGAGTCTGCTGTAGATTTTTCTCTACCTGTGAGGCATACGCAAGGCCCTGGCTCTAACAAAGAAAATGAAAAATAAGATAGAAATTCCAAGATGTATTATGATGCATACCTGCAGTCCCTGTTCTCTGTAGGCCGAGGAGGGAGGCTCATAAGTTCATGACCAGAGTGGTCTATGAGCAAGACTGTCTTAGGGTTTCTGTTGCTGTGAAGAGACACCATGACAACAGCAACTCTTATAAAGGAAAACATTTGATTGGGGGGCTTATAGTTCAGAGGTTCAGTCCATTATTATCATGAGAGGACATGGCAGTGCACAGGCAGACATGCTGGAGAAGGAGCTGAGAGTCCTTCCTACATTTTGATCTGTAGGCAGTAGGAAGTGAATTGAACTAGGCATAGCTTGATTACAGGAAACCTCAACAAAGCCTGCCCCCACAGTGACACACTTCCTCCAACATGACCACGCCTACTCCAGCAAGGCCACACCTCCTAATAGTGCCACTCCCTATAAGTTTATGAGGGCCAATTACATTCAAACTACCACAATAGCCGTTTTTCATTCTGTTATTGCTCAGTTTGATCTAGTTGAAATTATGATGTTTGTACAAATAAGTTTGTGGTGTATAACTGTGTTGCATCATTTTTATGTAATGAATCTGTCCCTCAGATGGAAATAGTGACACTATATTGTGTCTCTTTTGTTTTCCACAGACCATGGATTCTGAATTATCGCCCAGTCTAATTGGGAGCTATCTTAACCCTCCAGAAAGAATGTATCCCCCATCGTTCATCAAGAATGAAACATCTCAGATTGGCCACCCTGTGAATTCAGAAGTCACTCCTCCTAAAATGATTAATAGTCCAAATAACCAAGGTAATATTAATATGAAGCTTTACAGAAAATTTGTAACGGCATGGAACAGAGCCTACTGCTGTTACAGAGAAGAGAATATGATTATGCACTGATTATTCACAGACCGATTAACCAAGAGTCTACTGCTGTTCTTTGAGCTTACGTAGGTCACTTGTCATTTCTTAAAATATTGCTTCTTCTGTCATAAGCTAAAGATTAATATAACAAGCTAATAAGTATTGCACATTTATCATAAAAATATCTTAAAAACCAGAAAACTACTCTTAATAAACTGTCAGAGCCTGGGTGGTAGCACACACCTCAGCATTCAAGATATAGAGGCCAAACTGGTCTTCACAGCAAGTTTAAGGCCAGCCAGGGCTAAACAGAGAAATCCTGCCTCAAACAAACAAAAAAGAGTAAAAATATTTTAGCTGTTACAGGTAGATTGTTAAAGGAAAATTTTTATTTAGGTGATCGTTTTTTTTCTTTAGGGTCTTACACCATAGCCCAGCATGGCCTCAGACACACTGCTTTCTCCCTGCCAGAGCCTCGGGAATGCTGGCCTCACAAGTGTGTGCCACGGTACAGGCACGGTCACTTTTTCATGTGGCATGAAAGAGCCTACCTACCCTCTGGGTTTCCGTACTTCTGGTTTTGCATGTATTTCACACTCCCATGTCATCGCTGTGTCCTGTGATGTTATACTCTTTGGAACTAGCAGAACTGTGGAGGGTTTTTTGGTTTTGTTTTTTGTTTGGTTTGGTTTTTTGAGACGGGGTTTCTCTGTGTAGCCCTGACTGTCATGGAACTCACCAGACTGCCCTTGAACTCTGAGCTTCTTCTGCCTCTGCCTCCTGAGTGCTGGGATTAGAGGCTTGCACCACCAACACCCAGCTGGAGGTTTTCTAGGACGGAATACATACCAGACTTAAAATGATTTTCAATTTTTTATCTTGCTCAATTTTGATGTTAAGTCTTCATAGTTTCAGAAAAATGAAGTTTTCACGTATTTATGAATCAGTCCGTTTTCTATTAAATTTCTTGTCGATTTGTAAATAAAATAAACATCAAAGGGGCTAGCAATAGAGAGAGGCTCAGTAAGGCTACATTCTTAATGAGAGGAAGCATCAGCAGCATGGTGGCCACCTGGGAAACAATTATAGAAGGCTCTGCCCTGCTTATACCTGAAGAAGCATTCAACAGAGCCACAGCCCTCAAGTACACCAGTTGAGGAAAAGGGACACCCCTGAAACATAGTCAACCTGTTCTGATTGGAGTAAGAAATGGGTAAACAACAAGGTAAGAACACACTCAGCAACATAAAGAGCAATACAGCAGCACCAGAAACTAGTGCTTCTACAACAGCAATACCTGAGCATTCTAACACAGATAAAACAGAAGAAAACAACCTTAAAAATAACTTTATGAAGCTGCTTAAGATCCTTAAAGAGGAAATGAAAAATTCCCTTAAAGAAGTAGAGGAAAACACAAACAAAAAATGGAAGAAATCAACAAATACCTTAAAGAAAACTAAGAAAAAGTAATCAGACAGATGAAAGAAACAGTTCAAAACTTGAAAACTTAAATAGAGGCAAAAAAGAAAACACAAAGAGAGAGAAATCTGGAAATGGAAAATCTGGGTAAATGATCAGGAACTATGGAAGCAAACGTAAACAACAGAATGCAAGAGATGGAAGAGAGAATCTCAAGCATTGAAGATATGACAGAGCAAATAGATACATTGGTCAAAGAAGTTGTTAAATCCAACAAATTCTTAACACAGAATATTCAGGAAATCTGGAACACCAAGAAAAGACCTAAGCTAAGAATACTAGGAATTGAAGAAGTCCAGCTCACAGGCCGAAAATATATTCAACAAAATCATAAAAGAATACTTTCCCAACCTAAAGAAGGACATGCCTATAAAAATACAAAAAGCTTACAGAACACTAAACAGACTGGACCAAAAAAAAAAATGTTCCCTTGCTGTATAATAATCAAAACACTAAACATACAGAATAAAGAAAGACTATTAAGAACTGCAAAGGAAAAGCCACAGAGAAACCCTGTCTCGAAAAACAAAACAAAACAAAACAAAACAAAAAAAAAACTGCAAAGGAAAAAGGCCAAGTAACATATTAAGGCAGACCTATCAGAATTACACCCGACTTTTCAAGTGAAAGCCAGAAGGTCCTGGTCAGGCATTATGCAGACACTAAGAGACCACAGATACAAACCCAGCAAAGCTCTCAATCACCATAGCCGGACAAAACAAGACATTTAGTAACAACCAGATTTAACCAATACCTAGCCACAAACTCAGCCCTACACAAAGTACTCGAAGGAAAACTCCAACCCAAGGAAGTTAGCTACATCCACAAAAATACAGATAATAGATGATCACACAGCAGCATATCCCAAAGAAGGAAAACACACACACAATACCAACAACAACAACAAAAGAAAAAATAACAGGAACTAGCCCTCACTGGTCCTTAATATCCCTTAATATCAATGGATTCAATTAACCTATAAAAAGACACAGGCTAACAGATTGCGTACAAAAACATAATCCATCCTTCTGTGCGGCGAACCCCTCCTGGCCAGAAGGGAAGAACGACCACCAAGTCGAGGATTCTTCTCAAATCACGCTTTATTGGAGCCTCTTGGTTGAAGGGAGAGCAGGAAGCAAAGGGCCCAGAGCACTAAACGGCAGCCGCTTATATAGGGAGAGTGGACACGGGTCGTGCCTGGATTGGCTATTCGCTTGTCTTTCTTGTCCGCCACGGGATTGGCCAAGATTACTGCGCACTACTGCGCATGCGAGAGGTTCCGTCTACAGCCTTGCCTAATATGGAGTTGTTTACTCGGTGGTGCAGGGGCTCGTTGCCATCTTGTAATGGCGGCCAGCAAATCAGCTCCCTGCACTTCTGCTGCATACAAGAACACACCTCAACTACAAAGAAAGATATTACCTCAGAATAAAATCTTGGGAAAAGATTTTCCAATCAAATGAGCCTAAGAAACAAGCTTGTGTAGCTATCCTATTATCCAACAAAATTGACTTCTAACTAAAATTAGTCAAAAAGATGAAGAAGGTCATTTCACATTTGTCACAGGAAAAATTCATCAAGATGAAGTCTCAATTCTGAACATCTATGTCCCAAATACAAGGGCACCCTCATTTATAAAAGAAACATTACTAAAGCTTAAATCACACATTAATAGTGGGAGACATCAGCACCCGTCTCTTATCACTGGACAGGTCTACCAGACAGAAGCTTAGCAGAAAGTTATTAGCTCCTTCATAAAGGAACTAACAGATTTTAGACTCAATGGACTTAACAGACATCTATAGAACATTCCACCCAAACACAAAAGAATATACCTTCTTCTAAGAACCTCATAGAACCTTCTCTAAAATTGACCACATACTCGGTAACAAAGCAAACAACCACAGATACAAAAAAATTGAAATACCCCATGTCATATTGGATCATAATGGCCTTAAGTTAGAATTCAACTACAACACTAATTGTAGAAAACTCACAAACCCATGAAAACTGAACAATGCTCAAATGAATCACCACTGGATCAAGGAAGAAATAAAAAAAGAAATTAAAGACTTCCTAAAATTCAATGGAAATGACCACACAACATACACAAACTTATGGGACATAATGAAGCAAGTGCATAGCACTAAATACCTACATAAAGAAGCTGAAAAATCTCCCAGTAGTGAATAAAAGAACATCTGGAAGCCCTAGAACAAAAAGGAACACTCACCCAGGAGGAGTATACAACAGGAAATAATCAAATTGAGAGCTGAAATAAACAAAATAAAAACAAAGAAAGCAATGCAAAGAATCAATGAGACAAAGAGTTGGTTCTTCAAGAAAATCAACAAAATAGACAAACCTTTACCCAAACTAACCAAAAGGCAGAGAGAGAATATCAAAATTAACAAAATAAGAAATGAAAAGGGGGACATAACAATAAACACGGAGGAAATTCAGAGAATCATTAGGCCATACTTCAAAAACCTGTATTCCACAAAATTGGAACACTCGAAGAACAATTTTCTGGATGAGTACCACATACCAAAATTAAATCAAAACCAAATAAGCAAATTAAATAGACCTATAACCACTAAGGAAATAAAAGTAGTCATCAATAGCCAAAAAAAGCCCAGGAAAGACGCTTTCAGCAAAGAATTCTACCAGAACTTCAAAGAAGAGTTAATACTGATATCCCTCAAATTGTTCACACAATAGAAACAGAAGAAACATTGCCAAACTCTTTTTACAAGATTACAGTTACCCTGATACCTAAATCACACAAAGACACAATTAAGAAAGGGAATTACAGATAAATTGCCCTCATGAACATTAATGCAAAAATACTCAGTAAAATATTAGCAAACCGAATCAAAGAACACATCAGAAAAAGCATCCATCATAACCAAGTAGGCTTCATCCCAGAGATGCAGGGATTCAACATACAAAAATCCACCAATGTAATCTACCATATAAACAAACTGAAAACAAAAGAAAGCACATGATCATCTTATTAGATGCTGAAAAGCCTTCAACAAAATTCAACACCCCTTCATGATAAAGGTCTTAGAGAGAGCGGGGATACAAGGAACATACCTAAGCATAATAAAAACAATATACATTAAGCCAACAGCCAGCACCAAACTAAATGGAGAGAAACTCAAAGACATCCCACCAAAATTAGGAACAAGACAAGGCTGTCCACTCTTTGCGTATCCGTTCAATATAGTACTTGAAGTTCTAGCTTGAGTAGTAAGACAACAAAAGGAGATCAAGGGAATACAAATTGGAAAAGAAGTCAAATCTTCACTATTTGCTGATAATATGATAGATAGTATATATAAATGACCCCCAAAATTCTACCAGGGAACTCCTATAACTGATAAACACTTTCAGTAATGTAGCAGATACAAATTAACTCAAGAAAAAACCCACTAGTCCTCCTATATACAGATGATAAATGGGCTAAGAAAGAAATCAGAAAACCATCACCCTTTACAATAGCCACAAATAACATAAAATATCTTGGGCTAACTCTAACTAAACAAGTGGAAGACCTGCACGGCAAGAACTTTAAATCTTTGAAAAAAGAAATTAAAGAAGACATCAGAAAATGTAAAGACCTCTTATGCTTTTGGATAGGTAGGATTAACATAGTAAAAATGGCAATCTTAACAAAAGCAGTCTATAGATTCAATGCAATACCCATCAAAGTCCCAGCAAAATTCTTCACAGACCTCGAAAGAACAATATTCAACTTCATATGAAAAAAAAATCCAGGATAGCCAAAACAATCTGTACAATAAAGGAACTTCTGGAGGCATTACCAACCGTGACTTCAAACTCTACTATAGAGCTACAGTAATGGTGACAGCTTGGTATTGGCATAAAAACAGACAGGTAAACCAATGGATAGACCCGGATATCAATCCATAGATCTATGAATACCTAATTTTTGACAAAGAAGCTAAAATTATAAAATAAAAAAATAAAGCATCTTCAACAAATGGCACTGGCATAATAACTGGATGTTGACATGTAGAAAAATGAAAATTTGTCCATATCTATCACCATTCAAGTCCAAAAACTCAGGTCCAAATGGATCAAAGACCTCAACATAAAACCAACCACACTGAACCACTTAGAAGAGAAAGTGGGAAGTACCCTTGGATGCATTGGCACAGGAGACCACTTCCTAAATATAACCCTCGTAGTACTGATACTGAGAGCAACAATTAATAAATGGGACCTCCTGAAACTGAGAAGCTTCTGTAAGGCAAAGAACACCATCAACAAGACAGAATGGCAGCCTACAGAATGGAAAAAGATCTTCACCAACCCCACATCTGACAGAGAACTGATCTCTAAAATACACATAGAATTTAAGAAACTAGGTACTAGAATACCAAAAAAGTCCAATTAAAAACTGGGGTACAGATCTAAACAGAGAACTCTCAACAGAGGAATCTCAAATGGCTGAAAGACACTTACGGAAATGCTCAACTTCCTTAGCAATTCAAGAAAGGCAAATCAAAACAACTCTGAGATACTGTCATACCTGTCAGAATGGCCAACGTCAAAAAACACTGATGACAGCTTATGCGGGAGAGGATGTGGAGTAAGGGGAGCGCTCCTCCACAGCTGGTGGGAGTGCAAACTGGTACAACCACTTTGGAAATCAGTATGGCAAATACTCAGAAAAGTAGGAATCAACCTACATCAAGACCCAGCAATACTACATTTGGGCATATGCCCAAAGGATGCTCAATCATACCACAAGGACATGTACTCAACTGTGTTCATAGTAGCATTGTTTGTCATGGCCAGAACCTGGAAACAACCTAGATGCCCCTCAACCAAAGAATGGATAAGGAAATTGTGGTACATTAATACAATTGAGTACTATTCAGCAATAAAAAAAAATAATGACATCTTCAAATTTGCAAGCAAATGGATATAATTAGAAAAAAACATACTGATTGAGGTGACCAAGACCCAGAAAGACAAATATAATATGTACTCACTCATAAGCAGATATTAGACATACAGCAAAGGATAACCAACCTACAGTCCACAACTCCAGAGAACCTAGACAACAAAGAGGACCTAAGAGGGACATACTTAGGAAGGAGAAAAAGACAAGATCTCCTGAGTAAATTGAGAGCATGAGGGGCAGGGGAAGAGTGGAAAGGAAGTAGGAGAAAATTTATAGCTCAATTTATAGCTCAATTGTAGTAGCAGGAGCGGGCTGCATCCTGCCACCCGGCCAGCTTACTCCCGAAATAACCACATAGAAATTGTATTAATTAAATTACCGCCTGGCCCCTTAGCTCTAGCCTCTTATTGGTTAACTCTCACATCTTGATCACCCCATTTCTATTAAATCTGTGTATCACCTCATGACTGTGGCTTACCTGCAAGACTCTAACCTACGTCCGTCTCAGGCCGGAGATTCATGGCATCTGCCACACTGCCTTCTTCCTCCCAGAATTCTGTTCTGTCTTCCCTGCCTACCTGAGATCCGCCCTATCAACTAGACCAAGGCAGTTTCTTTAATAACCAATGAAAGCAACACAAATACAGAAGGACCTCCTACACCACTCAATAAAAACAATTTTCAAAAAGAATGCATTCCCAGCAAGCACATGGTAGGAGAGGTTTGACTGTGTGTGCCATGGCACATGTGTACCCACACACATGTGCACACATATGATTAAAAAAGGGGGTAATGGTCATACATGCCTTTAATCCCAACATTCCGGATGCAGATTCAGACAGGTCTCAGAGTTCAAGGGCAGCCTGGTCTACAGAGTGAGTTCCAGGACAGCCAGGCCACACAGAAAAAGGTAAATAAATAAATTATAAAAGATAGAATAGAAATTCAGATTTGGAATTTTTATAACTTAGATAATCAGAATGCTAGTGAGTGGCATTGTATCACATTCAAGCATCAGTCAGAATTCACATATTCGAGGTTATCCTTGTAAATCCCTTTGGAAGCCATTATATTTAAGTAACTATCAAATATGACAATTACAACTTTTTAAACATAAACTTAAAAGAACCTTAAAATTGAATTAGAAAATATTTGTGACTCCAGAAATATTTTATGCTTTATAAATTACAAGATCTGTCTATTAATCTTCAAAAAAAATCTGTTTTAATAGTCGCTGTCTTCAGTAGGGTTTCTATTGGTGTGGTCAAGCAGCCTGGTGAGGAAAGTGTTCCTTCCGCTCACAACTCTCAGGTCACACTCCATCCGTCCCTGAGGGAAGGCTCACCCTGGGGGCATGCTGCTTACCTGCCTGCTCCTCAGGCCAGCCCAGGGACAGCACTGCCCACGGCGAGCTGGGCCCTCCCACATCAATGATTAATCAAGACAGCACACCACAGGCTTTCCCACAGGCTAGTCTGGTGCAGGCATCTTCTCAATTGAGGGTCTTCTCCCCAGACGATGCTCGTGTCAAGCTGACATCCAAATCAGTGCACCAGCTGCTGGTGCCAGACAAAGAGCAAACACAAGTCTCCGCAAGCATTTTACTGTGCTATTAATGTTCACTTGTTTATATTCCACTCAGCTCTAGCTTCATCATTTGAAACCAGAAAGGGATAAAAAAATGTAAAATAACGTTTGAGAAATGCTGAACTCTCCATTTATCTGCATCATGAAGATACCAATGCCGCTAAGTCAGAATCCCAGGAGCAAACGTGTGCTCCCTGTGTCTTTTAGTCCAGCCCGCTTGTTTGTTTCACGAAGAAACTGTCCCATCTCACGTGTCCTGATCTTTAATATTGCTTCTCGGACAAAGAACAAAAAATGGCTGTGATTTCACTAAAACTGGCCACATCAAGAACTGAGCACAACTTTAAACCTCAATTACCATGTTAATTAGTGGAAGGCCTCTCATTTGAATAATAAATTATTTGTGGTTCTGTCCTAGAAATCACTAATCCAGTATAGTATTGTTTTTACAAGATACGTCATAGGAAATGTATACCTTTTTCGAGTCATTTTAATTTTATCAGTTTAATACATCAACTTGTATATATTTTCTGGCTACTAAGAAACATACACTGTTTATTTTTTATTGTTACTGAAGTTGCTGTGATTATTAAGTTTTTAAAAAATTTCTCTTAAAACCTAAAGCAGATTTCTTTTCAACAGCACTTGTTTCAGCATTAAAAACTCTCCAGGAAAAGATCCATCGAATCGAGCTGGAGCGGACTCAGGCTGAGGACAACCTCAACTCTCTGTCCAGAGAGGCCGCGCAGTATAAAAAGGCCTTGGAGAATGAGACAAATGAGCGGAACCTGGCCCACCAGGAACTGATTAAACAGAAGAAAGGTACATGACACGGTTCTCAGCGTGCGGGTTGCCAGAGCATACAGTTCCACAGCAGCAAGCCCAGGGCACGCTGACTCCTCAAACATCTCTACTTTTACAGCCACTGGGAGCTGGAGGCCGTGGTCTTAGGCATTTTGATATTTGTGGGAAACTAGGGTAACTTTGAGCTTAGCTGCATTAATATCTATTATCCTAGCTCACAAATATGTTTTGGGGGCAAGGGTTTCACTCTGGTCTTGAACTTCCTGTGGCCAAGGGTGATCCTCCTGCTTCCACCCCAAGTGCAGGATTGCACTTGCACACCTGCAGGCTTGCTCTGTGCAGTGCAGGGGGCTGCGGTCCTCTAGCAGCTGTGCTGCATCCCAGCCCCCAGTGCATACATATTTGAGTTAAAAGAAAAGACTTAGGTGAGTTGTGTTTAGAAATTAGAATATTTTAGAGTAATTAATAAATCCCAGCTAAACCCATAATAATACTTTATATTTTTGGTTTATGTTAATTTAAAATTTTTGAAATATAAAGCAATGGTAGTAATTAAACAACATAGAAATAATAAAAATGAATGGGAAATAATTTTATTCAACTTGAGGAATTCAGGATTAATTAGAGGAGACAGATAGATGGAGACTTCTGTGGGAATTAGGAAAAGGGTATTAAATAAGAATTTTGAGAAATTGGGAGTGGGAGTTCTTTGTCTAATTTTTTCTTCAGAACCTTCTTGTTTTCCTTCGGAAACAGTCACTCACATAATCACACCCCTGTTTGTGGTTCACCTTGCAAACAGTGTGAAAAATGAGAAGAAAACGTGAGACTGAATAAAGTAAACTGATGGAAGGGAATGGATTCAAAACTGGCTACTTGGGGCTGGAGGGATGGCTCTGCTCACAGCTAAAAAACTGGCTACTTGCCCTTTCAGGATGAACTCAGTGGTCAGTAGTTTGGAGGACAGGAGAGAGGCAGGCATGGTGGCACACACCTTTACTCTCAGTATTTGGGAAGCAGAGGCGGATCTCTGTGTAGCTAGCCTGGTCTGCATAGCAACTTCCAGGCTGGCCAGGGCTACTAACTGAGAGATTGCTTCACTCACACACACAAAAATTTTTTTCTAAAAAGAAAAAGAGGAGTAGAGGAGAGAGCCAGTGCAATGGCTGCATGCTGCCAAACTTGATGACCTGAGTTCTAGTCCCAGGAGATCTAAATGGTAGAAGGCGAAAATTGAAACCCACAGGTTGCTCTCAGACCTGTGAATTTGGTGAATGAGTGTTCACCAAAAGAAAGTTTAAAGTCAGTGAGCAAGAACACTTGCTTACAGGAGTGAGGCCAGGACTAGAATCTCAGGCACCCATCTAAAAGGGCTGAGCACGGCTGTGAGTACCTAGAACTCTAGCTTTGGGGGTAGGCAGGAAAGAGAGGCACATCTTAGCTGCTTGCTGGCCAGCCAGGCACGCTTCCAGTCGTGGGAGAGGCCTGACTCAAGGAAATAAAGCAGCGGGAATAGAGGAAGATAGTTGGCATCCTCCTGTGGCTTGTGAGTGTGCAGCACACACAACACACATCACACACACACACAAGAAGTCACTTTTAGCTTTGGATTGAGTTTGCAGTATAACTAAATCCCTGATCTATGTAATAATCAGCTAATTAGCTCATTATTTTGTCTTCCATAGATATAAGCATCCAGTTAAGCTCAGCCCGGTCTCGCTGTATTCTTCTCGAGAAGCAACTCGAATACACAAAGAGAATGGTTCTCAATGTAGAGCGAGAAAAGGCTATAATCCTAGAACAACAGGTAAGCATACTCTCCTTTGAGGAATGGTAGTTTAATATGATTTTTTGAAGAATAGAATATGGGGAAAATTTTATATTGTACTCCTGGTAAGCTATAAGGCTGTGTGTAGATTTTCAGCTAAAGTAGTGGATGGTAGGCTGTGCCCTTTAGGCCAACATCTTTGCAGAGAAAATAAGGAAGAGTTAACAGATGACCTGAAGAAGTTGACAAGAAAGAAAGGAGGAGGGAGGGGTGGGTTGGAAGAAGACTCGGCGCTAAGGGAGGCAGGGCATAATCAGGGGTTCAGACTGAGTACAGATTGAAATCCCCACAGTTTGGCCTGATGGTTCGCTCCTTGTGAAAGCATTAGTGACTTCAGAGGGGGCAGCTAAGACAGCGCCTCTGACAGCCGGGCTCTAGCTCTGGAAATCAGCCTGAAGCCTACAAAGAGGGAAAGCCTAGGACCTCAGGCTTCACACTTTGTGAAGTTGAGTAAGAAAGCAGAAAACCTCTGGTGACAGCCAGGAACGGGGACTCAGAACAGTACCTGGTGACACTCCCACAGTTAGCTCTGAGTAAGCCATGGCTCCTACAGACACCAGCCCCTAAAGCCACCAGCGCTAGTTGGGAAGGGGCGCCGGTGCAACTGAGGCAGGTGAGGCAGGGGCCGCTCCAGTTGGGAAGCTTGAGCCCACTCTGGCAACATAATTAGACTCCGTCTCAAAAAGGAAGAGGTGGGGGAGAAAAAGACATTTTCTGTTGAGTGTTAGAAACCATAATTTGGCCAAGCAGATTGGAGAAGGAATTAAATATTAAAAATGAAATTTAGAACTAGTAGATCTACTCTACTAGATGATTACCAGACAGAATTCAAGAAATGGACACATGCTACCCAGTGCAACAAAAGGCAAAATTATAGTAAATTCAGAAAATAAGGAAAGGTAACAATATGTCAGTGTAATAAGAAAGATCTAACTGGATATATAACCAGAGGTTTTAAAATGGAGAGAAAAATGATGTAGAAGTAATTTGGTTTTGGTTTGTTTGTTTGTTTGAGGCAGGGTTTCTCACTGTAACAGCCCTAGCTGTCCTGGAACTAGCTCTTGTAGACCAGGCTGACCTCAGACTCGCAGAGATCTACCTGCCTCTGCCTCCCGAGTGCTGGGATTATAGGTGTGCACCACCACCGCCCAGCTAAGAAGCAATTCTTGAAGATAGGGTAACTGAGCACTTTTCAAAATGAATTAAAAATTAAAATCATACCATTCAGTCAAGAGGCACCCAAGACAATTACCCCTTAAAGTGAAAATTTTGTCAGGTGGTGACTCAGGCGTTAAATCCCACACAATGGAGGCAAATCCAGGTGGACCTTTCTGAGTTCAAGTCTAGCCTGGTCTACACAGTGAATTCCAAAACTACATAGAGAGACCCTACCTCAAAAAATAAAAATACATAATAAAATAAATAAGTAAAAATAGTGCTCCGTGTTTATTTCAGTTTAAGCATTCCCATTCGTGGTTGCTTCGGGCCTGTGGCTTCATTGCAGGGGCTTCAGGAAAATGAAACCTTGCTGTCAGAAAACAGGAGCTATGAAGTGGAGGCCAGGGCCACTCCCAGTGACAAAGGCGCCCACTGTGCCCCATATCTCCATCCTGTGGATTGTTCTCTTTGTTTCTTTCTCATCATATTCACAATTAACATAATAAAAGCCCATTTGGGGGTTGATTTTATGGCCTGTGTGTTGGGTTTCTTTATCTTTCCCAGTGCTGGCTTAGTGGTCATAAATGACTTGGGTTTGTCAAATGTATTTCTTCATTAATTTTAAAAGATAACTTTTCTGGATGTAGTCGTCTCAGTTGGTAATCATTTGCTGTCGAGGCTGGAACTGCATTATTCTGTGCTCCCATCATTCTGTGCTCCCATCATTCCGTGCTCCCATCATTCCAGGCTCCCATCATTCTGTGCTCCCATCATTCCGTGCTCCCTGGCCTTAGGGATTTTGCCGAGAAGTTTCACGTCATTCTGATGGGTGTGCTTTCGTTGCTGGTTTTCTCTTGCTGCTTGTAATGTCGTTTCTTCTGGAGTTCTGGTCTTTTACCTGTGTTGTGTGGTGGAGTGGCTCATCTTGGGGCATGCCAATTTGGAGTCCTAAGTACCCCATGTATTTGTGGGGGTGGGGGAGAATTTCAGTGTTGCACAAAGGAAGACATGAGCATATGGGCATGAAAGTAATTGGGTAAGGTGATTTCTTGGAAAAGGGTGCTCTAGAACCCCAACTAAACTAGGTAGCACGGCCAGCAAGTCTGCCTTTCATCCCTGGCAGAGGCAGTGGTTGCGTCTCTTCCCACACAATCTGGTGTGATTGGCTAATTGGCAAAAAGGAGAGGGGGAAGTTTCAGGAAATATGGTTCCTTGTTGAGCTAAGTACCTTTGTAGTGGGGGGGGCATGTTTCTCACATTGGATGTCCATTTCTTTCCCCAAATTGGGGAAAGTTTTGCCATAATTTACTGATTGTATTGCTTTTCCCATTTCTATGACAGGATACCTGACCAAAGCAGCTAAAGCAAAGGAGGGGCTTATTTGGGCTTGTAGTTTTACAGTGTAGTAATCCATCACAGTAGAGAAGATAGAGCAGAGGAACACGAGGCAGCTGCTTACACTGCACCTTCTTCAGTCGGGAAACAGAGATGGGTACTGGCATTCAGCTTCTTTCTCCTTATTCATTTTAGGACCCCAGCCAATGGGATGATGCCACCTACACTCATATAGATCTTTCCTCTTGATTTAAACCTTTCTGGAAAGAGTCTCATATACATACCTAGAGATGTGTTTTCATGGCGATTCTAAGTCCAGTCAAATTGTCAGTGAAGATGAGCCATCAGTCCCGTGCCTTATCAACCTGCTGGCCACGCTGATGTGCTTTAGAGCCTAGCACTCCACCCCAGGCATCTCAGAGTCTCATCTTCATCTCACAGTGGAAAATACTTTTACATGTCTAAAAGTTCCTACAATCTTTCAACAGTTCAAACTCTTCTGAAGTTCAAAGTCCCATCTGAGACTCAAGACAAACTCTTGACTTTGAGCTCCCATAAAATCACAAAGAATTCCAGCCCAGTGATACAAAGTAGACTTTCTTATTACAAAAGAGGGGTAGGGCTATACAAAGATCAAACCAGAACCAGACTGAAAGTCAGCAGAGCCAGGATTAGCCTTGTGCTCGTGTGTGTGTGTGTGTGTGTGTGTGTGTGTGTGTGTGTGTGTGTGGTGACTGGGGCTGTGATGGAGTAGTCTGCACTCCAACAGTCTTGAGGGGTCCGGCTCTCCTGCCTGTAGCACACACAGCCTCTCTCTTGAGGGGTCCTGTCCTTCCGACTCTCCTTCCTGTAGTACACACAGTCTCTCTCTTGAGGGGTACTGTCCTTCTGACTCTCCTTCCTGTAGCACACACAGCCTCTCTCTTGAGGGGTTGTGTCCTTCCGGCTCTCCTTCCTGTAGCACACACAGCCTCTCTCTTGAGGGGTCATGCCCTTCCGACTCTCCTTCCTGTAGCACACACGGTCTCTCTCTTGAGGAATTGTGTCCTTCTGGCTCTCCTGCCTGTAGCACATGGCCTCTCTCTTGAGGGGTTGTGTCCTTCTGGCTCTCCTTCCTGTAGCACACACAGACTCTCTCTTGAGGGGTCCTGTCCTTCCGGCTCTCCTGCCTGTAGCACACACAACCTCTCCCTTGGGCCAGGTCTACTATATGCTTGTAACTTTCCTGAGAAGATGTCCCATGATATTGCTGGGGTCTCACTGCAGTTTAGACTTCACCTTGTCTGCTTCGTGCAGTAGCCTCTTTGCAGGAACTTGGAACCTGTCATATATTGCCAGTGTCAGTGGCCTTCAGACATCTTGGTGCAAAGCCTGATGACTTCTCACTCTTCTGTCTTTCATTTATGCAAAACCAAGACCATGTGGGTGACACTGCCAAGTTCTTCTGCCACCCCAAGATGTGGTCTGACCTCTTGGGTCACGGTTACCGTGACCTCTTTGCCTACAGCTGTTTTCAGTCGGTGAGCCCTTCTAATGGTATTCCCAGTTCAGACTCTCAGCTTTCAAATGGATTTGCATTCTCACAAGTTGGAGCCTTCCATGGCTCTGGTCTTACCCTCATAGCAACTTTCCTATTGTTCCAAGGATAGGACCAGGTTTCTCTTGAATGGAGATACTACCTTTAACACTTAAAATCGCCGTCCATCCTCTTTGGCTGCAACATTGAATTTCCTCAGTGCTCTCTTCTTGACTACACTGAACATTTTCACACTTTTCTGGTCCACTTTTTGCTCTCTCAAAGCAGTGGGAAATAACAGTGCCAGAGCCTGAATCTAATCTTCCCTTGAAATTTCCTCTACCTAACAAATTAATACATTGCTTTCTAAGAGGCTTAGTGTGTGTGTGTGTGTGTGTGTGTGTGTGTGTGTGTGTGTGTGTCTGTGCGAGCACATATGTATACACATGTGGGCACCGAGGTAGGCCAGAAGAGGGGCATGGATCTTCTGGAACTCGAGTTACTGAGAGTTGTGAGCCACCAGATGTGGGTATTGGGTATCAGACCCAAGTCCTCTGGAAGAATAACAATTGCAGGAGAGGCTCCAAAGCTACAGAGAAACACTGTCTCGAAAAAAAAAAAACAAACAAACAGCAACAACAAACAAAACAAAACAAAAAACAACTGTTCTTAACTCTTAATTGATGAGCCATCTTCATCCCCTGTTCTTTGCTTTTGAATTCAGCCTCTCTCAAGTGCTCAGGACAAGGGCAGCATGAGTCCAGTTTTGTCACCAGAGCGTAGTGTAAGTGGCCTCTAGCTCAGTTCCCGTTACCAAATCCTGTTTGTCTTTGGAATTTCATGAACTGGGACACCACTGTGTATCTACTGGTTTTCTTGTCTAGCCTTCCCAGAGTGGCCCCTGAGCTCTGCTTGAAAGGATTCTAGGACTTTTGCTAAACTCACAGTTCTGAATTCTTTCACATTCTCACCCGTAAACTGGGTCCAAACACCTAAGAACCCATGCACGGTCAGCATTTGTCAGCCCCACAGCCTCAGTTTCCTGTGGCTGTGGCAAACACCTGACAAGAGCAACTTTGACCCCAGTCTGAGTGCACAGGCCAGCATGGTAAGGTAAGAAACATTAAATATGAGTCTTTCCACCAAATACCATGACGCTTGTGTTGAAGAGTCAAATATGACCTTTGCCACTTTGTAAAACTTTTATACGAATGTTTTAACTACCACACACGTATGCACACACAGAGACACACACATAGTGGAACCTCTGTTTAGGCAAGGCCCTTCATTTCCTGTGCACTGATTCCAGGTTAGCCATTTGCAAAAGGTTGTGAGGTTGGATCCCAGCCAATGGAGAAGCCAGTCACCTGACTTAGAATAAAAACCGTGTGCACTTCCTGTTCCGGTACTTGCTCTTCTGCTTTGATGAGCAGCACACCTCTTTCCAAGACTGAAGTTTGCCTTGTCCAGACACCTCAGTTCCGATGGTGTCTTTCTTTTTGACCCCACACTTATTCCTGACAGTGGCAGGGGTGGGAGACTACTCTTCGCCTGGCATCCCCAGTCAGGAAGGTCTGCTTGTGTTCTCCTCCTGTTTATTCAGTTTGGGATCCCCCACATTCAGACTGGGCTGTCCCTCCTCTCTAACCCTTTCTGTAAGCACCTACACGGGCACACCAAAAGGTAGGTTTCCATGGCGGTCCTAAATCCAGTCAGGTTGACACCGAAGCTTAGCTGTTAGCTTTTTGTCTTTCTGTCTCTTCATGCCTGAGGGAAATCTTCAATGTGCTGTGTGCTCCTGTTCCAGAGTGGGTAGGGGGTGTGTTCCTGCTGGCTTCTTTTCTTTATTGAAGTCTGGAAGTGGTAGTGATCCCTCCACCTTGTCTTCACTCCTGATATTCTTTGTTCTGCTTGATCTAGTGATTCAGTTCAATGTCAGTGATGCCCTCTGCTGTGTTTTTAATTTGGCAAATTGGGTTTTTCATTTCTGACATTTTGGGTTTTTTTTCCCCAAAATGGCAGCTTCTTTCCTGAGTTTCTCATCTTGCTTTATCTCCCACATCCTGAATTGATTTCCTTCCTTTGCTTATCTGCTTTTTCTGTGTTCTTCAAAGTCACTGCGCATTTCTCTTGTTAGCAGATGGACTTTGAACCCTCCGCCCAGCCTTCATTGAGGGGTCTGACCTTGGAGGGCGCTCTACTCCCCTTCCTGTGCTACTCATGGTTTACACATTGTTGGTGGGAGTTCTGCTTTTATTCGGGGACCTTTGTGAACAGCCTTCTCTTATGGATTTAATTCTCAGTCACACTGAGGGGAGAAAATAGCAACAACACCAGACCAAACAAGAAATAAAAACACACCTAAGCCCCATTACAGCCACCTCCTGTGGCATTAATGACACAGAAGAGAAAATAGGAAGAACACGATGCGGAGTGTGCTATGACGTTAACATTTGTTTAGGCTAACAGTTCAGATAGTAGATGACTAGGGCAGGCAAGCAAGCCTGACATCTTCGTGTCTAGGCTGTCTAGGCTGTGCTCTCTCATCCTGCTCCTCATGGACTGCCCCGCGGGAGATGCACACCTGTGCAGGTACTACTCTGCTGGGGACTCTGAGCTCACTCCTGCTGGCCCTGAGCTACAAGGCACACAGGTGGCCCCATAGATCTGGTCCCCACTGACCAGTTGTCCTCAGGCATCTTCAGGTAATGGAGTCTGCTCCCATCCTCGGGAGGAGGAGTGGAGCTCCATCTACCATACCGTCCCCTGCCAAAGCCCAGCTTTCTAAGCCTGAACCTCTTAGCATCTGCTCCAAGCTCCTTCCCGCACTACAGCTGTGTCCTCCCAGGGGCTGCAGCATGTAGTCCCATGCTACCGCCTGCCTTGTGGTTATTCCTTGTTTTTCAGGTCCCCAGAATAGCTCAGTCTGAGAACAACAGGCTGGCTCCCTTGCACAGCCCCGGGAATGGGGAGTGATGCCTGCCACACAGGAGGAGTCACCATCTGACAGATCCCCGGATGGACGGGTGGACGGGTAGCTTTGAGAGCTTCACTGTGTGGCCTGCCTGCCTTACCTTTTGGACTCCACCTAAGTTTTTCTCCCCCTGCCTGAGAGCCACAGCTGAGGCCATGTGCTACCCATCCTGTTAGCTCCCTTGCCCTTCTTCGCACTTCTCTCTGTCCTGTCACCTCCTTTGTGATTTGTGGTGCTTCTAATCCTTCTCTCTTTGGAATAGTCTGTGCTCTGTTGTCTGACTCTTCCTAGCATCGCCCAGAGGCAGCTTCTAATGTACCTCACCCCGAGTCTTCCTTTCATTCTCTCACCTGTTCTGTTTTTATAAAGTTATCTAGTCCCTACCAAACACTTTTTGCCTTCACCCAACAGAGTTTGATCATTTTTATTTTTATTTAATTCATTTTAAAGTATTTTCAAATCTTACTGTGGTTTCTTTGTATGCATATGTGTTTGGGGGGGGGGCAAGGAATTGAGCTCTGGACGTCGTACATACCAGACAAGTGCTTTACTGTCGAGCTGCTCCTTCAACCCATTACTCGTTCGTTCATTCATTCATTCATCCATCCATCCATTCATTCATTCGTGTTAAGGCAAGCTCTCAATCTGGTGCCAGGGTTTGAACTTGCAGTAGTCTCCCCTTAGCCTTGCAAGGGGCTGGTGTTTCTGTCATGAACCAAGCACCCCCAGCTCTGGTGACAGCTCCTTCCTTCAGACACCTGTATTCTAACTTGCCACAGTCTGCCTTAATTAGTGCTAACCACTTCACGAGAAAGACCCTTCTGCCATGTGCTTCCAGTTTCCCATTTGTAGTACAGCTTTCCTTTGCTTTTACATGTCATGAAACCGACCCGTAGTTCCTTGTTAGCGCTCTTAAATTCTGATTGTCCTTTAAATAAAATTACAAAGAATATATATATTTATTTACATTTTAATCATTTCCAGTGCATTTTATTTTTCTGCATGAACTGAATTTTCAGTCTGAAGAAAAAATTTAATGCCCAAAATTCTCATAGCATTCATATACCTGGAGAAGCCTTTATTTCAGACGTATTTGTGAGATGTTTTTGCTAGACATAGAACTCTAGTTTGTGACTTTCATGTCTAATCTGTTTTTGTATGTGTGTGTGTCTTTAGGTGTGTATGTGTGTGTTTAGGTGTGTATGTGTGTTTAGGTGTGTATGTGTGTTTAGGTGTGTATTGCGTGGTGTCGGAGCACACATGTGGTGGCCCACTCTTCAGAAGTCCATGTTCTCCTCCTCTTGTTTGGAGGCAGGGTCTGCCTCACTGTTTCCCATACTCCACACTAACTGGCCCATGAGCCTCCACGCAGCTCCCCTGCGTCTGCTGACAGATGCACACCACCCTGCTCGGGTTCTTCTGTGAGTGTCAGGGACTGAACTCAGATTATCGGGCTCTAACAGCAAGTACTTTTACCCTCTGAGCCGTCTCTTTTGCCCTGTATGTTTATTTATCGGGAGTTGTTTTTGTTTGCTGGCTTGTTGTGAGCTAGTCTCTAAAGTGCAGACTGGCCTTTGACCTTGCTGTATTGCCTAGGCTGATTTCTGGCTCAGGATGATCCTCCTGCCTCGACTCTTGAGTACTATGATTACAGAAGTGATACCACAATGCCCAACTTTTAAATTTTTAGCACATTAAAGATTTTTGGGGCTGGAGAGATGGCTCAGAGGTTAAGAGCATTGCCTGCTCTTCCAAAGGTCCTGAGTTCAATTCCCAGCAACCACATGGTGGCTCACAACCATCTGTAATGAGGTCTGGTGCCCTCTTCTGGCCAGCAGGCATACACACAGATAGAATATTGTATCCATAATAAATAAATAAATATTTTTAAAAAAGAAAAAAAAAAGATTTTTGTCCCAGTTGTCTTAAGCGTTCATGGTGTCTAATGGCTGTTCTTATCTTCTTCCCTCTGTGTGTGCTATGTTTCTGCTTCTCAGGATGCTGGTAAGATTTTCTCTTTATTGTGAATTTTCAGCAACTTGATAATTGATACACTGTTTACCACTCTAGAGGCTGTGGGACCTGGGGGAACGGAGCGAAGGCCGCGAGAATGAAGCTGACTAAGTCTCATGCAATAGCCAGCTCTGTCTATGCCCTGAGGGTTAAGAAAAGTCACCTGAGTAAAGTGACTTTTTTCTCATGAGTTCAAGCTGGGTACAATCACAAGGAGAAGCCATATGTGGCAAACCATGTGTTTCCATAGAGACAGATAAAGGCTAGTTTAAGCACTTAACTAACAGCAACCATCAATAGTGAGGAGTCTGGAGTAAACTCACGCCCATCTGCTACACCTGGGAGGAGCACGAAACCATCCAGGAACGTCTGTTTGGAAGAAACTGAGGGCACAGACTCCCGTCCTCTCGGAGTGTTCTCACAAGCACTCAGAATTCGCCTCGCACACCCCCGTTCCTGGGCCGCATTCTGACAATGCCGCTCTGCCCAGTTTCCTACTTGTTGATTCCACTTTTTTATTTCTGGTGTTTGGGGTTTTTATTTTTTAATTTTTCAATATTTTAAATTATGTTCAGACTATTTTTAGCCTGCATTCTTCCAGGGGGCATTGTGCCCTACTCCTCTTCTTCTCGGGGACGGCACTATTGGGCCATCGTCCCCAAGACTGCGTTTAGTGCCCACTGTCCATTTTGTTCTAATTAGCGGGCTTTCCCTTTTAGAGCCATGTTTATGTTCACAGAAACCCGAGTACAGTTTTTCTTTGCCCCTCAACGTTGGTCCTTATTACTAATGTAGTAATAAAGGGTCCTGTGAAACAGCCTGTGCATGTGTGGGGTTAACTTTCCTGTCATGTTTTGTCCCCAGCTGCTCTTCTCTGCTAAGAGTCAGGGAGGCTGGGCTGTGAGCAGGCGTGGTCACCCGTGGCCACACCTCATCTCTTTGGTGTAAGTTTTGTGGGACCCCCCTCCCCAGCACCACTGTTGTATAAGGATGCAAAGAGGTTTATTCTTTCTGTGCGAATTTAGCGACATGTTCGTCACATATCACATTTGCTCCTTAAAAGGATTTGATTTTCTTGTTCTCTGCTTGGAAGTGCCTAACATATGTACCTGTGTGTACATGTTTCTAGCAGCTGATTATGTCATATTTTGATTTCTCAGAAATTATATGACTCTTGATCCACTGGCATCACTTGCCAAACTGAGATTTCTTTCCTTTTTTTTTTTTTTAATCTTTTCTAGGCCCAGCTTCAAAGGGAAAAAGAGCAAGATCAGATGAAACTGTATGCTAAACTTGAAAAGCTCAATGTCTTAGAAAAAGAGTGTTTTAGATTGACAGCCACTCAGCAGACTGCTGAGGTAAGCTTCTGCTTGTCTCGGAGCTGATGGAGCCATGAGGGAGGAAAAGCTGGCACTGTATGGGAGTGAGCAGCCAAAGGTTTAGAGCCCTTCATGTACAGCGTTCAGTAATCCGGGTAATTCCTGCCTGGGGAGAAAGTGTGTTGTGTCCTGGCATGAGGGAGCTTGCCTGCTGATAGCACAGTAGGCGCCTAAGATGGCAGGACGTTTTCACTTGTCGGGTGTCTGACCTGAAGGGTGTTAGGTGGCCTTTTTTGCCTGTCCTACACCCTAGCTCCTCCTCCCGCCAAGTCCTTGTCATTTCCCAGAACTGCCCTGGAACCTCTTTGTAGCCCCTCTTAAGAGCTGTAATACTCAGAAGTCTCTCCCCTTGACACTTCTGTCATGGTTCCTGTTCCGAACCACACACACATAAAAGGTGTAATGTGTGTGTGTAAGGTATGGAGTGTGCAGTGAGTCTTCCAAATTGTTCTCGTTGCTTTACCATTTCATGTGAGTTACTCTTTTAACATTTGTTATGCTATGGGTATGTGAATGATGGGGTGGGGTGCATGCATGCCATGACATGTGTGTGGAGGGCAGAGGACAGCTTTGTGGAATTGCTCCTCTCCTTCTACTTCTGCGTGGTTCCAGGGATCAAACTCAAGTGATCAGACTTGCATGGCAGGCACTTTACCTGCTGGGCTGTCTTGCTAGCCCTCCAGCTTATTGTAATCCTTGTTTGACAGAGCATAGCACTAAGCTCTTAAATAACTAGGGCCAAGTCTTAATTTCTCAGGTTTCTTCCCGCCCTGCTCCCCAACATTGTCCCCCATCACATGCACATGGCTGACATTGCTATTGGTTTTTTGGTTTGGTTTGGTTTGGTTTTGGGGGTTTTGGTTTGGTTTTTTTGGGGGGGGGGTTGTTGTTTTGTTTTTGTTTTGCTTTGTTTTGGTTTAGGTGTTTTTTTTTTGAACGTTGAGACCCAAGAGCACAATAGCTTTAAAAGCTATAGCATTCTCAGAAACTTCATCATGTTTCTGGTGGTAGCTGAGAATAAAACTTGTGGGTTTATTCTCTGTGGGTCTGGTGGCGGCCACAAATAAAGCTGTGGGTTTATTCTTTTTCATTTTGCCCTCATGTGCAATAGTAAGGAAGGAAGCATAGGTAGACAGCCAAGAGAAATATTGACATTTTGCCATTCCTTTTTCTTACTTTCTATTCTAGCTTGCTAGTTCTTAAAAATCTAGACCCCCTAGAACCATCTTGGGAAGGACATTTAGCTCTGGTTCTCATACATGTTCATTATTGCAGGATAAGATAAACTATCTAGAGGAAAAACTAAAGGAAGAGGAGCATCAGCGCAAGCTGTTTCAAGACAGAGCGTGTGAGGTCAGAAGCATTCTGTAGTCTATCACAGTGGCTGCATGTCTTTGAATACTTCATTCTCATCACCTGCACCCTAGTCTACACTCAGTTTGCGTGTTGCACATTGTTACGACAGTCTGTTTTGCTGTAGTAGCAAAATTCTCACTTAGCTGTACATCCATATTCTCAGACATATTTCCAAAGACCTTGTACATCCTATATATATTCTTATATATATAAGGTAACTGACTCCTGGCATATTTTAGTTTCATCTTGAGATATACACATGAGCATACACCACACACACACCCTAATTTATTCCTTTATAAACAGAAAATAGTCATAATTGCCAAACTATTGTATTACTGGAGTATTCTTTTTCAAAAGGTTTTTGGGTTGGGGACTTTATTTTTATTGTTTTGGTTTTTCATTGAGTCTCACTGCAACTTCCCAGGCGGCCTGGCTCATGCAGCCCTCCTTCAGCTCCATTCCAAGTTACTGCAACTAAGCCTGCTTGGCTTAGAATGTATTTTATACTTGAAAGCTGAGATCTCAACTTTTGTTATGTATAAAGAAACTTGTTACAGATCAGTCTTATGAATTATTTCCTTAATTTTATAGCTTCAAACTGGACTGGAAATCAGCAGACTTTTAATGTCTACAGTTTCACAATCACAGCCCTGTAAGGGAAAGAAGAAACCACCAAAGGTATGTATATTCAGCTTTCCCAAGATGTTACTTCTTAGCTTTATGATAGACATTTATTCATCCTTTAGTCTTTTCTGCTTCTTTCTAGAAAGGTTTAAAACATATTTATGGCCGGGCAGTGGTGGCACACGCCTTTAATCCCAGCACTCGGGAGGCAGAGGCAGGCGGATCTCTGTGAGTTTGAGGCCAGCCTGGGCTACAAGAGCTAGTTCCAGGACAGGTTCTAAAACTACAACGAAACCCTGTCTCGAAAAACCAAAAAAAAAAAAAATTATAAAATACATTTTCTTACTGTTCTGTTGCTGTGAAGAGACACCATGACCAAGGCAGCTCTTATAAAAGAAAACATTTAATTGGGGTTTGCTTGCAGTTTCAGAGGGTTAGTCCATTATCATCATGGTGGGAAGCAGACAGTCAGGCACTAGAGCAACAGCTGAGCACTTTACATCCTGATCCAGAGGTACCAGTCAGAGAGAGGGGGAGAGAGAGAGAGAGAGAGAGAGAGAGAGAGAGAGAGAGAGAGGAGAGAAACTGGGTCTGATGTGCTTCTGTGTTCCAAAAAAAATCCTAAATGCAGCTTTATATAGATACATATACAGTAAAAAAAAAAAGATTTTTCGATTTTATTTATTAATATTTGAGACAGGGTTACACCCCAGTAACCCATGTTGGTTTCAGACTTGCCACATAGCCTAGGCTGACCTTGACTTCAGTCCTCCTGTCCAAGCCTCCTGAGTATGTGGGATTACAGCCATGTACTGCCACACCTGGCTATCTGGCTGTGTTTTGTTATCCATTTATTTAGTGTGTGTGTATGTGATGTGTGTACATGCACACACACACACACACACATGTGCAACCATGACACACACATGAAGGTCAGAGGACAACTTGCAGGGCAGGTTCTACCTTGTGGGTTCCAGGGATTAGACTCAGGTTGCCAGGGCTTTTACAAGGGTCTTTACGAATTGAGCCATTTCATTGGACCCTTAATAATTTTTAAAAAAGAATTTTATAACTATATTGGAAGTTGGGGAAATGGCTCAGTGGTAGTTAAATGTTTGTTGAACAGCATGAGGGATGTAATCCATCACCTACTTAAATGCCTGTGGGGCATGGCGGTCTCCCTGGTAATTAGATCCTTGAAGGTAGAAACAAGGAAGTCCTTGATCAAGTGGCTAGAGGAAATTAGCCATATCAATGAGCTCTGGGTTTGGTTAAAGGACCTTGCCTTCAACAAATAAGGTAGAAAGACAATCTAGGGTGATTCTGTCATCAACCTTGGGCTTTCACATGTATGCACATACATGTACACATGCACTCCACACATGTGCCCACAAAGATACAAACACAAATATATATATAAACATAAACACAAAAATGGAAAAATAATTTTATAGCTATAATAATAAAAACCACTTATTTTGCTTATTTCCTTAATCTCTTTTTATGTCTTATTTGAGTAATGAGATTTGAACTGGAAACCCAAATAGAAGAAAGAAACACGATAAATAATTTGCAAATGGAACAATGGACTGTTATTAAATATTTGTTTAATGCTATCTTTTATCTGATAAGATAGAAGTTTAACTTTACATATTTATTGGAGAAACTATGAGACAATAAAAGGAATATAAGAAAGAAAATATAACTTCTGAATGAGTAGAGGGTAATTAGGAGCAAAATCAGTTAGTAAAAGTGCTGATTCCCAGGGTGACAAGGTGCTCTGACATCACCAGAGATAGGCTCAGAGTGCAGGCACTGCCATTTACCTCTAACACCGTGTCTCCATGTCTCCGGTTGAATATTCAGCTAATGGATTTTGTTGTTTAGACCACTGATTCTAAGAGACAGAGACAGATAAAACCCAGCGCGGACAGTACATGCTTAGAGTGCCAGCTGGGCTGAGGCAGGGCGTCTGGGGAGTTCAAGGACAAGCAGGGGTGTGGTTGTCTTAAGCACCATGTCGACATGGGAGTGATGCGAGCTAACCACACTGCAGTCACCCCACAATCCTAAAGACACCTGCAGAGAGAAGTGTGTTATAGTATAACCCTACTGGGGACAGAGATGCATAATCTCAAGGCCATCCTGGCCTAACAAAACACTGTCTCCAAAAAGGGGGGAAAAAAAACCAACTAACTTTTAAAGTTGGGTGTAGTGATGAACATTTATAATTCCTATACTCAGAAGGCTAAGACAGGAGGGCCCTGTGTTTAAAACCAACATGAAGTACACAGTAGGTTCCTGGCTAGCCTGGCAAACCAGGTGAGGCTGCTGTCTGAAAACAGGTGGTAGTGTTGAATTTGAACTTTTACTATAAGTAGTTGGCACCCATTGAAGGCTTTTAGGAACAGTAGAGACAGAGGTATAATTCTAATGGTAACTGAGAAGCCTGAGAGACACACAGATTTGTTACCTGCGAGGCTTCATGTAGCCATCACAACAATCAAGATGCTGTCCACCCACTCTGAGGTTCTTCTAGACAGTTCCTTCAGACCCACACCCCTCCCACAGCCCTAGCAAGTGTTATTCTGTTCACCTTCTCTGTAGTTTTCTTATTTCAAGAATCCTGTATGGTCAGGCACTGTGGAACATGCCGGCAATCTAAGTTGTGAGGCGGCTGAGGCAGTGGGATTGCCATGACTTGAGACCAGCCTGCACTGCACAGTGAGACTGTATCCCAATGAGAAAAAGGTCAAGTAGAGTTACACAGTGTGAGCCTTTGGGGTGGCCTTTTCCCTGGACTTCCATCTGAGTGCTTGTCTATTCTCTTTGCCTTTTACACTAATCCACATTAGGATCTACTCCACCTTATCAGTCCCTGTTTAAGGACGTTTGCGTTGTTGCTACTTTTCAGCTGTTGCAAGTAAAGATATTTCATGCATGTGTTGATGGTTTTGTGCATGTGTGTGTGTGAACATCAATTTTAATTTTCTAGAATAATTGCTCAGAGTGCAATTGTTAGGACATATGATAATACATTTTGACTTTATAAAAACTGCCAACTTGTCACCCAAAGTGGCTTTACCAACATGCAAGTGATGTAGTTTCTCTGCATTCTTGACAATATTTGATGTCATCACTTTTTCATTTTGCCCATGTTAATAGGCATGTGGTAATGTTTTCTTTTTTATTATTAACTTTTTATTTTGGCTATTTATATTAATCTGAAAGGTTGTTAACCACCTTCTTATGTGGTCTGCCTTTTGTCTTCTAGTCAAATGTCTATTCATGTCTGCTCCTACATCCAAATTGCACGACTTGCTGTTGAGTTTTGAGAATTTTTCATATCATAAATATATATTAAAATACTACTTTGCTTCCTCTTTCCCTTGCTAACCTTTAGAAAACGAAGTCTTTAAAGAGGGAACCCCCTCAGCAGATGGACCCGAAGTGTAGAGCACGGTCTTTGGAGAGGGAGAAGGTAAGAGGACAGAAGTGAGGATCATGGCTTTGGTGTGCAAATGCTGTCCATACACTGTCCCAGTTAGCTCTCTCCTGCTGTGACGGACGCTGTGACCAGAGGCATCGTGGGGAGGAAAGGTTTATTTCAGTTCACCGTCCTCCATGAAGGGAGGTTGACAAGAGCCTAGCGGCAAGAACTGAAGCAGAGATCTGGAGGAACAGTTCCTACGGGCTTGCTCTCCAGGCCTTGCTCGGTTTACCACCTGCCCAGGGGTGGCTCTGCCCCTGGAGAGCTGGGCCCAATACATCAATCTCTAATCAGGAAAACGCTCCACAGAGCGGCCTGTAGGCCAGAGGATGGCAGCATTTTCTCAGCTGGGTTCCCTCTTTCCAGACGGCTGAGCTTGTGTCAGGCTGACGAGATCTAACCGGCACACACACTGTCCAGCGCTAGTCTGTTCCCAGCTGTGTCTTCCCCTTCACGTTGTCCAGCGCGGGCTGTTCCTTTAATGCAAGTTTGTAAACTTCTGCAGACAATAAGTGCCTATGGGCTCCGCAGCTTTCAGAGGCCTGCTCCAGTCGCGGAGCCGCAGTGCCGCTACCAGCCTCTCAGAACAGCTTCCTGGGGCAAAGCTGTACCCCCTGACTCAGGAGAGCCCGTTCCCGTCTGCGACAGTTTGTCTGATCTTCTAATGGCGATGCAGGAGGAGTTGGACCAAATGGCCGCGTAAGGGTTTGTTCTTTATTAAAATAACCATGGTGTTCGTTACATTTTTTATCGACTCTTAAGAACAGTATCAACCATAAATTCATTAAGATTTATTTTTATTCACTTGAGTGGGTGTGTGCACATGGTTCAGGTGCTCTCCGATCGCAGAGGAGGAGCTGGCTTCTCTGTAGCCTGAGTGACAGAGGGCTGCACCTGAGTCGGGTCCTCTGCAAGGGCAGCACACATTCTCAACTCCCTAGTGATCGCTGTAGCTCCCACCTGGAAATTCTCCATGGCTATTTGGACTTACTTTGTTTTGATCCACGGATTTATTGATAATATTTTCACTGTTCCTACTGTAGCATTTATCCTTTTAACTGTGTCTAATTACTACTTTCCTGTATTCCATAGATTTACACTGATATACAGATATTATGAATAACATATATTGAGTCTGAAGACTTTGGATTAGAGCTCAGAAGAGCTTTTAGGAGGAACATGCTTTTCTTTTGAAATCTTTTAGTAATGTGGGTGATCTTACTAGGCAGGTAAGAATACCATTTCTTTTAGATGCTGCCTGGTCCGTATCACAGATTGGGAAGCTTCTTCAGGAAGGAGGATCTGCACAGGGGTTATTGTATTATACTCCATGCTTAAATCCCTTTCAGGATACACATCAGGACTACGTGACTTAGCCAGCAGACTCACTGAACTCATGAACTGCCGCTGCACACATAACTGTTCTCCTGACAGCATCTCCAATCCCAGACATGGAACTGAAGAGAACCGTGTGTTGCCCCTGGCCAAACGCTGTAGAAGTGTTCATTCTTTTTAGCTGAGAACACCAGGAATTTAGATTGTTTTTTAGATTATTTAACAGCTAGATACTGAGGTAATTCTAAATCATTATGCTTATCATGATTTAGTTATATATCATAATGTAGTGACTGGTTTTGAAGATTAATATTTTACTCTTAACTGTAACTCATAGTTGAAGAAAAAATTAGTTGTGACAAACAGATGAACTAAAACTGTATGTAATGTCTGCTCTGTTTTTAATCATGCAAAAATGATCCATGTGTCATGTCAGACAATACTACTTTTGTGGATTTATTTATTTATTTATATTGCTAAGTATTGGACACAGGATCTGACTTGCAGAGAAACACTCTCTGGCTGAGTTGCTCCCCAGCCCTGATGTTTGCTTCTCTCTGCAGGGAGCACAGAGAACTACTGAGACACACTGGAAGCCATTCAGTCTCCGATGACATGGAACGCCAGCTGGAGCAATTAGTCAAGAAGATGGAGAGCAAAGAAGGCCAGATTTCCAAACTCAAGAGGCATCAAGACAGTGTAAGAACACTACTTTCTCTCTCTCTCTCTCTCTCTCTCTCTCTCTCTCTCTCACACACACACACACACACACACACACACACACACACACACACCTCTTCTGAGAACTGCTGGTCTTCAGAACATAAAAACAACTGCCATATAATGTTTGAAAAGGAAAAAAGAAAACAAAGAAGTACTAGAAATACATGTATAGTTGGGATTTTCTGAGCTAGCAACCAGCTCCCCAACAAAGACAGGGAGACTTATTACTAATTATGAATGCTTGTCTTTAGCTTAGATTTGACACACTAGTGCTTATAACTCAATTTAACCTGATTCTGTTTACCTATGTTTTTCCTTGGGCTTTTTACCTTTCCTTCATTCTCTGTGTCCTACTCTTCTGCTTCCTCTGTGCATGTCTGTCTGGCCCCTGGCATCTCTTTTTCTTTCTTCCCTGAGCCTAAATTTCTCCTCCTACTTACTCTCCCTCCTCCCTCACTATTGGGCATTCATCTTTTTATTAGACCAATCAGGAGCCTTGGGCAGGCAAGGTTAAACAGCAACACATCTTTACATAGTTAAACAGATATTCTGCAACATAAACAAATGCAACATATCTTTGCATAGTTAAACAAATATTCTCACACATAGATGTGGATTCAGTGTCACATGGCTTTCCAGTTGGAAGTTTGTGGTATGGTATGCTAAAAGATACACAGAAGTCACTTGGTCTTCTTACAGAGAGCCGCCACTGCAGGTAATCCCGTGGGTCTCCTATACAGTTCGTTAAGGTAAGACGAGAGCAGAAGAGTTCCTGTGGAGTCGGGCCCTGGGAAGTGTGTGGTAGGCTATCACCTTGGTAGCCTCCAGATACCCTTCCCGCGTTCTTGCCTCCTCTCTTCCCTCCCACTGCTTCAGTGGTGTCCTCTGTGCCTCAGAGGCAGGACCGTTCAGAAACCTGGTACCACAGTCCTGAAAACATTCTCGCCCTTCTGAAACAAGCTGGGCTGTATTGTGTTCCCTGGAAACCTATGCTTAGCCACCTATGGTTTGTAGAATTTAGGTATGGGGGATTCTGTACCTGTGTTTTAGTGACCTTCAATATTTGAGCAGAAGAATCATGAGTATAATATGTAACTCTAAGACAATGACTGCATCCATAGATGAACTTAGGACATTGCTGAAGCAAAAGAGAGTCTCTCTCTCTCTCTCTCTCTCTCTCTCTCTCTCTCTCTCTCTCTCTCTCTCACACACACACACCACCACACACACACTCACACTCCTATAAGAGGGAAGGGTCAGCATTCAGACAAGCTGCTGGTTTATCAAGCCTCCACACGCACATATTTTTATAAGACAGTGATTTGGACAGCTCCTATTATTACTGTATTTGTTATGCTTATGGCCAAGAAAGAAAACAGTATTTTCATTTTACTGGCTTTAAAGACTATAGCAAGCAAAAAAAATTATGATTGTGTTGGGGCAGAGATTGTACAACTTGTGCCCTTTCTGGGAATTACACAGAAGAAACTTTGGACCGAAGAATAATCACAATTTTAAAGTTACCCAATCTATGTATTTTATAATCTGAATAAGCATTCAAGCCTTCTATTGTGATAAATTTAACCTTGAACTAAAAATTGCCTCCTAGGCAAATAAACACTTGTTCTTAGCACCAGTTCTTTACTTTGCTGTTAGCATCACCTAAAACACCCCACTCTCGTGGGGAGCTCTGTTCCGACCAGTACCTCTGGCTCCACTTCCCGTCCACACCGTCTTCCCTACTCTGCCCTTCTCACAAGCACGCTCTTCTCTTCAGCGTCATCCCGTGTGCTTCTGCTCATTAACCGGAGCAGTGAGCTTCCTGAAGCCAAGGCTGCTCCATGTGTCAGCCACAGACCTGGTGGTCAGCGAGTGACTTGTTGAATTGAACCTTTAGACATAATCTTTAAGGCATCAACGTAGTCCTCTATTTCAGGGCATATTTATATTAATTTTTATCTTAAACATTAGATTTTTTTTTCTCTACAGGTTCGTAAACTGCAGCAAAAAGTTCAGAACTCAAGGATAAATGAATCCTCAGGTATCCGTCGGGAAGATGGCAACCCTAAGGGACCAAAGAACGTGAAAAATAGCCCTAGGAAATGTTGGGATGAAGCCAACCCTTTCCAGAAACACAGCACCTGCCATCCGGCCCAAGTCCACAATCTCCAGGTGAAGCTGCGGAAGGACGACATCAAGTGGGAACAGTGAGCATAGCAAGGCTGCCGCCTAATGAACCTCACCAGTGAGAGCTTGCGTGTCTACGTGGTTTTTATTTAATATACTTTGAGGACCTTTTCAATTATGTTTCTGGCTTCTATAAAATGTGAAGTTGTATATTTTCAGAATAATGGCTAATGACCTACCAAGAATCCCAGAATAATAAATGGATAATTTTTGTTGTTGGTATTAACCAGAGGCCCTGCCCTCATCACCCTGCAGAGGTTGTCATCTTGCAGCTCCCTTGAGGTAAACCTAAGAAGGGTCCCGAATGGAGTCTCACTTAAATCGAGCCGCACCTGAGCTCCGAGGGCCATTCCACAATTCCCCTTAGGTAGGCTGTCACCTGCAGAGCAGCTCGGAGTGGACAGAATCCTTTAACCTCCCTGCCATTGTCACCTCACCTTGTTTTAGATCTCAGCAGTGTTCTTGTTTGTTTGGTTTGGAAAGGGGAAAGCACAATAGTTCCGCAGTTTTTGAAAATACCTTTAACTCAGCTTGCCTGTGACAGCTGCGGAAAGGGTTGCATAATTAATTAATTTCCAGAGGCGTTAGTTCATCTTTCTTCCTCAGCTGTCCTATGCTCTTTCCAACCTGCTGCTTCTGAGCACCAGTAACCGATTTCCTTTCGGTCTTTCATAGCTGTTGCTGGTTTCTCGTTTGCTGTGTGTGGTTCTCGTCCGTACATGCCAGTGTGGGTGTCTGGGACCCAAGAAGATAATGGGATTTTCTAAGAACTTAGGCATTTCATTTTCTTTATCCACAAGAGAAAGCGAATTAGGGGAATGTGGTGTCTCTTTTTATACTTTAAAATCAGTGATGTCACGATGGTTTTCTTTGTAGTATGCATGTTTTATAATAAAACTTACACTTTGTCTTCCTAGAAGCCTGTGGAAATTAGTACATATCTTTGGAACACTTACCTTTTTATTTTCTGGGACAACTAGAAAACTGATGTCATCAACTGAAATGGAAATAGAAACTAGACAGAAAGCTGTACTAAAGGGAAAAAGCTTGGAATTAGGGAGGAAGTGTAAGAAACGGGTCCATTCCAAAGGGTCAGCTGGAGCGTTATTTACCTGAATTCCCGGTGGATGGGGAGTGCGCAGTCTGAGGATGCGAACCCTGTTGATAGGAGCCCAAGGAGCTGCTTCAAAATAAAAGTAAAGAAGCAATTGTTTTCTTTCTTTTTTTTTATTTTGTTTGTTTGTTTTTCTAGGACAGGGTCCCTCTGCACAGCCCTGGCTGTCCTGGAACTCACTTTGTAGACCAGCCTAGACTCACACTCACAGAGGTCTGCCTGCCTCTACCTCCCAAATGCTGGGATGGGATTAAAGGCGTGCCCCACCACCACCTAGCTTTCATTTTTTGAGACAGTAGGCCAGGCTGGCCCTGAACTCACTGTGTAGTTATTGGTCTTGAACTGGTCCTCCTGTCTACACCTCCCACATGTTACCGTCGTGTGCAGCCAGCCGTGCCTGGCCATAAAAGGCAATTTCTTTATTTTACATGTACGTTTGAGACAGGGTCTCAATAGGTAGCCCTGGCTCGCCTGGAACTCACAGACATCTGCCTGCCTCTGCCTCCCAAGAGCTGGGCTTAAAGGTGTGTGTCACCACGCCCTGCCTGAGAAGAGCAATTTTTAGGGGCAATCTGTTTTCACAGGAAGAAGCAAAAGGTATGTGTAATAAAAATAGGATCACTCTGGCCTCCTGGGGAACAAGACAGCTGTGAGAAGGGCCGGGTTAGAAGATTCATCCCGCTCTGGGGGCTGTGTTTAGGACTGTCTGTAGCAGCAGAATCTCCCTCTCTCTGGTTTAAGCAGTGCACCTACTGTGACCTGTCAGCCTCTCGGCCCTGGAAATGGCCGCCGTGGACTCTGCCCGACATCCATCCTCTTACTTCAGCATTCCGCCTTTCCTCCCTGAGGACGGAGCTCTGTTGCTTCAATTTAGAAAGAAGGAAAAGGGAAAAACAAAACCAAAAAACCAACTAGGCCATAACACAGCTCTTTAGTGTCTCACCTTTGTTTCTGCGCACTCAGGAAAGGGCTGAGCATCCTTCATTTACGAGTAAAGTCCTTTTGTGTGGAAACATAGGATTTTGACTCAGTGCTAAAGGGTTTGACCTGGCTCAACTCCCAGCATGGAATAAAAAAACTATATTGCTAAACCAAATTACCATACAAAAATTTTAGTCAGTACTGGGCTATTTCAATTAAGAATTGAGAATTGTCTCATAAAAATATAATGTGGTAGAAAAACACTTAGGATCTCAGAGTGAAAAGAGTCGGTTCAAAACCAGTCTCCTCTGCTGAAATCTTCACAAGTCAAGGATTCTGGAGCACTTGGGTTCCGCTATGAGTGGGGCCCTACCCATCCTGCCTCGGGATGATGTAAGGAGCACAGCACCCAGCAGAGGGTTGGTGCTTAAGGAAAATGCTGAATCAGCAGTTCTCAACCTGTGGGTCGTGACCCCTTTGGGGTGCTCGAATAATTCTTCCACAGAGGTCACCTAAGACCATTGGAAAACACAGATATTTACATTATGATTCATACTAGTAGCAAAATTACAGTTATGAGAAAGCAATGAAAATAATGTTTTGGTTGGGGTCAGCACAGCCTGAGGAGCTGGGTTAAAAGGTCGCAGCGTTAGGAAGGTTGAGGACCGCTGCTCTAAATGATTTTGAGTCTAAGCAGAAAAGAAAAAGCAAAACACAAGTTTACATGGCTTGACGTCTAAAAGCAAAGCTGTGGCTATATCCTTAGGAACTGAGTTGGAGTGTTCTTTCTTCTTTGTGGAAGTGGCCAGCTTGCTTCCTGGCCTGGGTTCGTAGAGGAGGAAGCAAAGCATACGGTATGACACCGTGGTGCAGGAACAACACAATCACGCCACAAGTTATTCTGGAGTTTGTTTTGGTTGGTGAGGTGACATTTAATTACTAAGAAACGGTAAAGAATGGTTTTGTCGCTCCACCATGGCTACCTGCCTGCCAAGGCTACTGACCGGTGGGAGGAGCCAAAGCTCTCTTGCCTGGATGAGACTTTCTTTGGAGCGCTGGAGTTGCTGGGGCAACTACTTGCTGAAACATGGAATAATTTCGTTAAATTTTTTTCACTTCACTGAGAAGTAATTATTTGGGTTCTATTTAATTAGAAATTGAAAACAAAATAGAACTGGCGCTTCCTTGCCAAGGCAGGCCTCGACTTTCCAGGACCCGTGAAGCCAGATCTCCAGCGCTGGAGCGGCAGGAATTGTGAGTCTCCTAACACTGGAGGGAGCTGGGATCCAGAGTGCGCTGCTGCGCAGGCGCGGGTCGCTGGCAAGGTGGCAGTCTCTCCTTGTTAGACCGGAGCGAAATCAGCTGTGTGGTGTGAAGGTAAAGTGAGGACACTCAGCACAGCAGGTTGTCTGGAGTGGTGTCCTTGAAACGTCATTTGGGGGTTCCAGGACGGGGATGGAACACAGCGCCGCATGCACGATCCTCAGGTTCTCAGCCCCTGGCCCACAGCCCCAGCTCTGGAAATTATTTTAAAGATTTTGTTGTAGCCCTTTTACTTTAAAAGTGAGGGTTTTTTTTTTTAACTATAACATAGGTTTTTGTTTTGTTTTGTTTGTCAGGGGCTTGGTGTATAGCCCAAGCTGACCTTAAACTCAGGATCCTCCTACCTCAGCTTCCTAAGTCCTGTGATTAAAAGTATGTGCCACCATGGCCAATTTATAAAGTAGTGTTTTTAAGCCATAACGACCTATACAAAAATTAAATACAAATTTGATTTTTCAAAAAGATTAGTATTTAAGTTATGCATATGTGGGCACCGTTTGTGGGTAAGTGCACGAGGTCAAGTGCCCATGGAAGCCCAAGAGTCATCTCTTGGAGATGGAGGTACAGGCTGATGTAGATGTTGGGGACCTCATGTCCTCCAGAAGAGCAATACAGCTCTTTACCCACTGAGCCATCTCTGCTGCCCCCTATTTATTTGACGTTAAATGTTGTGAGCAGTCTATCAGGACTGGGCTAATTAGTTCTATAAAACAGGATGGATGCCACAGTCAAACATCCGTGGACTGGCTGATCAGGGGGCTGTCAGATCCGTGGACTGGCTGATCAGTGGGCTGTCAGATCCGTGGGCTGTCAGATCCGTGGGCTGGCTGATCCGTGGGCTGTCAGATCCGTGGGCTGTCAGATCCGTGGGCTGTCAGATCCGTGGGCTGGCTGATCTATAGGCTGTTGTTCTTGGTGTGGAGTGAATAATCCCTAGGTGTTTACAAACTTCTCTGTGCACAGGTAACAACAATCAGTGCTCCAATGCTGGTTGATCATTTGGTCCACCACACTTAGTGTACCAAGCGGGAATTCAGTGTGTTGTATGAATAAGAAGCCCACATCCAATAAAAAATGAAACCTAACTCTGTGGAAAGATACTTTAGGCCAATTTGTTTTTATTGTTTCTCTAGACTGGCCCCACACTTGTGCTCTTGCCTCCATGTCTGTGGTGCTGGGGCTGTAGGCGTGCACAGAGTCGGCTGAAGCCGGTTTCTGGACCATACTCTGCCTAGGCTTTGGATTTGCTCGTCTTACTTGTCCTCATTCTTCAGGTCTCAGTCTACCCTCTAGAAGCCTTCCTTGTTCTCACATCCCACTGCCTCCCGAATCTGCTCTAAGCTGCTCTTCTGAGTATTTCCCCTACCTTTGTACCTAGCATACTTTCATGTTTTGTTGTGTTCGTATGTGTTTTTTGAGACAAGATCTCATGGAGCCCAGGCTAACCTTGAACTCATTGAGTAGATTGTTTTTGTCTTTCCCTTAGGCTGTGAACTCTGAGGTCAAGGTTCTTTCTGCTCACCATGTAGCACAGTGCTTGGTCTCACCAAAAGCTTGTTTGATAATTTGTTACATAAAAATTGTAGGAGGCTACTGCCCTGGGGTGAGCTCCTGCCTGGGGTCCCAGAAGACCAGGCTAAAAATTACTCCAGCCAAAGGCAACAAATCAAGACTAAGTTATTTGGCCTTTCAGAAATAAAATGTAATAATACGAGATAATTCCCCCCAGTAGACCATTTTAATAGGCCTAATATGAAGTTTCCTCTGCTTTAATCTTTACAGAAGCAAATTACTTGAAATAACCTAAGGTATTTTGTCTCTATCTTACATAGAAAGTTGGGGGGTTGTTGTTTGTTTAATTTTATGGGTATGGGTGTCTTGACTGCAGGTATGTCTGTGTACTATGTAAGTACAGTGTCTGCAGGGCCCAGAGGAGGACATTGGATCCTCTGGAACTGAAGTTAAACAGTCATGAACTGACACGTGGGTGCTGAGAACAAAGTCGGTGTCCTCTGGAAAAGCGGCCAGTGCCCTTAACCACTGAGCCATCTCTCCAGCCCTCAGGTTTTTGTTTGTTTTTATGGTTCTGGGAACTGAACTCTGGGCCGCACACATACCAGGCGAGCACTGTGCTATAGAAATGCACTCCCACCTACTTCAAGGGAATTTGCTTTGAAATAACAAATCTGCTTTTTGTTCTTTGTGCTTTTTGCAGCCCTTTTCTGACTAGAGAACTGACTTCACTCTGCAGCTCATTGGAGCACCTATTTTATGCAGTGTTGCGTGATTCGAGAGTCACATAGCCAGTTAAGATCTTGAACGTATGCCAGCCTTATTAGTGGTCTTATCTGAGTGCTGGGCTGGGCACTCTGTCTTCAGGCACCAGGTCAGCTATTCTGCTCAAGTGCTTTCAAGAACTTGAGACCTATTTCACATCCACTGGGAAAGAAGAGTCCTGCATTGTTTGCCTGGGGCAGGGCTGGAATGGCTTTCATAGCCAGTGTCCCTCAGAAGGATGCTTCCCCTAATGCAACGATACCACTACGAAGATGAGAACTGAGAGCCAGGGCTCTCTCATTGGACCTTGCTCTGTTTGACTTGTTCATTTAATGAGTATTATTCTCTAATAAACACCTATTTATGTCAAGGGATTAGAGGCAATGGGAGATTCTAGAGTAGCAGTTATGATGGGTGAGATAAGGGACCATGTGACTATAATAAAGAGAAGGGAACAGTAGATGGCGTAGGTAAATGACCATTCTAGATACTCCAACAAGTCTGTGCCTGCTCGGCCTTTGTTCTTTTTCCCAGAACAGATGCTCAGAACAAGGCTTGACCTGTTTGTGGTTTCTTCATTCTTCGTCTTGCTTGGTATCATTTTCACCTTCTTCCTGGTAGCAGCTTTCGTTTACCTCTTCCTGGCCTTGTTGATTGATGGTCTGGTTTTGTTAACTGGTGGTCTCGGCTTGTTTAGGGTTTCAAACCCTTGGCCACAGCCAGTCCTTTGGCAGTATCCAATTCAAAGGCAGGACCAGCTATCGAGGTACGAAACCCTAAAGAGAGTGTGTTGGGGAGAGAGGTAAACATTCATGACTTAGATAAAAACCGAGAAACAATGTATACTTTGAAAACGTGTTCCAAAGGCCGCGTACTGGCTTGCACACAATTATGCAAACAGGTGACAACGTTTCTTGTGAATATAAACCTCACCTTTTGACTTCACTGATTGGTTCAGGCCTGTTTTTAAAATTACAGGGTCATATCTTGCTGATGGGTTAATAACGTAGTTAGTCACAACTGGCCCTATTAACATGCGACAGACATCAGCTATGCCACAGTGCTTTAGACGTGGTGAAGGCGGATAAGGTTCTCAAAACATTGTAAATAGCGGTATAGTTTTATTTTTAATTTTCTCACAGTGCTGCAGACCAAATCTTGGGCCTTGGGCATGCTAACCAGCCTGTGTCCCTAAGCTATATAAACGTAGCCCAGAATATCTGGATATCTTCATAAACATTCAGAGAGAATGGGTTTGAAAGCTGTTGTGGAGAATGTGGGCAGGCCAGCTCCGAGTAGAAATGCTTCCAGATTCCCTCCATGGCTGTGGTAGTCTACCGGCTAGCCCACATGTGCTAACGTGAATCTGTTTGGTGTTTTACAGATGGAAGCCCATTTTAACCAAACTCTTGGGGTTCCTGGTTTCCATAATGTGTTTCCCAAACACTGGCTGACCTACATCAGAGAAAGACTAGTTTTCCAATGTAGGCAAATAAATAAATTAACACGAATCATTTGCCAAGTGACCTCATTACTCCCCCCACTGTGGACTCTGAGAGGGGCTGAGGTTAGGGAGGAAATGCATTTTGCGGGTGCTGTGGTGTTTTATAATCCGTAGGGAGGTGAGACCTCTGGCGCACATGCCTGTCTGCCATCTGAAATGGGGCAAAGATTTGTCTTTGGCAAATCCCCTTTGTCTTGGTAATAACAGCAGCCTCATAAAAAGTACAGCCTGCAATAGCAACAATGTAGCAATCCTGACAAGCGTGACATTTTGCTGAGCAGTCTGCCTGTTCAGAATTTTATAATGGGTTAGTAGAAAAGATAAGAAACTTACCTCAAAAATAGCTTTCTTAAGTAACTCCTGAGAGGGCACTTGTGTTTTTGTGGTTTTTAATGCTACATTTTACTTCAATGGCTATTCTGTTCTCCAGATTTCTCTGCGGTCACATCAACACTGTTCTGCAGAACTGCTATAGAGAAGTATGCCAAAGAATGATACTCATTGCAGTTCTACCCACTGAGAAGCAATTAGTCATGCTAAGGTTGCTTAAATGGTTAAAGATATGATCTGAGTTGGTGACAAGGCTCTACAGTTAACAGTGCTTGCCACTGAGCCTAACGACCTGAGTTCAAGTCCCGGAGTGTGCATGGTGGCCTGAGAGAGCCACGCCCAACACGTTGTCCTCTGACCTCCACTCACCCTGTGGTGCACATGCACACCTCCCTGCACCTCTCTGTCTCTGCACCTCTCTGTCTCTCTCTGTGTCTCTGTTTCTCTCTCTCTCATACACACACACACACACACACACACACACACGTTTAAAATGTTTGTAAGGAATTGTAGTCTTTATGAGAAAGGGGCTGTAAAGCAGGCTGGACCCTCCAATGATAGTAAGATAAGGCACTCTTGAGCTGACTGCTTGCTCGGATTACTGAGCTCAGGCTGGAGAAAACTCACAAGAGTTCTGCTTGTCTCTGTCTTACTGATTTCCTTAAAGTTAAATGTACAGTGAATTGTAGGGCGCTTCTTGGAAAAACCTATTACTGAGCGAGTACAGAATGTGAATCATTCCCTGCCTGAAATACAGGACCGATGTTTACAGGGCAATTGTCCAAAACAGTCCTGCCTGGCTGGAGAGCGTTTCACTTTTAGCCTTGTGTTGCTTAAAACACAAGCCGTTTTGTACACAGGAAACCCGCCGAAAGTTAAACATTCTCCTGAGACTCCTATAGAACATTTATGGTTTTATGACTTATTGTTTCTAGCAAAAGTATCTTGACAGCCTTAAATATTTTCAGAGCTGTGCTGTATGCAGAAGACTATGAATATTTTACACACTGAGATGCCAGAGCATGTGAAAAGCATTACTGTCTTCAGTTTTCCCAGAAATTAGCCAAGCTACTGATGAAAAGCAGAGAAACCCAGTACAGGGTGGGCAGTTCTTCGTGGAGAGGGACATGTGCGGCTGCCCGAGTCCCCGAGCCCTGTGCTTTCAACTGCACTCCGTTCTTACACGCAGACCTCCCATTAGATGAACGTAAGAGCATTTAAGACAGTAGGACAGACTTTTGTCATATGGTTTAAATGGTCTACACGCTAGACAATTTAACAGAGTTTTTGTTTTGTTTTGTTTTTTGTTTTTCCAGTCGGGGCTTTGTTGTTTCCCGACACTGAGAAAGTCGGTTCAAATATCAGCTCACAGTTTCAAAGTTTCAGCCTTTGCTCACTGGCCCCGATCATGGTGGCTCCGGTGAGGCAGAAAGTTATGGGATGGGGTTAGGGACGACAGAGCAAGCTGCTCAGCTGTGTCCCCTGGGAAATAGAGAGAGTTTGTTTTGTTTGTTTGTTTGTTTGTTTTTTAACAAAGCCTTCTGCCGGCTCCAAAACCCACAATGGATTTCTCCACAGATAGTCAGCCCTTGTGATCCCAAAGCACCTGTGTCTACAGAACCCTGGACTGGGGACTCTTTTGATTTCTTTCCTGTGATAAAGTCCCCTGAGGAAAAACCTATGGAGAGAAAACGTATCTTGGTTCACAGTTCCAGAAAACGGTATCCATACTGGTGAGGAAGGCCCGGCACCAGGAACAGAAGGCTGGCTGATCTCCTAACCCACACTCTGGAAGCAGAAAGTGGGGCCTGGTTCAGTGTACGACCTCAAAGCCCACCCTAGCGGTGTTCTTCCTCCAGTGAGACTGAACCCTCTAAAGGTTCCACGACATCCCCAAAGCGCGCTGCCAGCCAGGGACATGGGAGTCTATGAAGGATGTCTTGTAGTCAAACCACAACAAGGGACCAAGCTGTCAACACAAGAGTTTTAGAGACAAGCTCCCAAGTGGAAAGGACCGTGACTAATGTGTGGGTAGACTGTTGGATCTTGATCTCGCGATCCCCGGTCACAGACTTTGTGGATAAAAGCATGATGTCCCAGCGTCCAAAAGCTGGGTGCCCAGAACTACAGAAACACTGTTGATCCAAACTACCAGATGCCAAAGTTAAAAGACCAACTTCTCAGAAGCTAAATCGTTTAAGAAAAGTTTATGTGCAGAGATTTGTAAAAGAGTCCAAGGAAGATGTATCAAGCTGGGTGGTGATGGCGCACACTTTTAATCCCAGCACTTGGGAGGCAGAGGCAGGTGGATCTCTGTGAGTTCGAGACCAGCCTGATGTGGGATTTCCCTCTATATGCTGTGAATAAAGGAACTGCTTTGGGCCTATAGCAGAGCTATAGCGGAACAGAGCTAGGTGGGGAAAACTAAACCGAATGCTAGGGGAAAGCAGACGCCGCTGGAGACAGACATGCTGAAACTTTGCTGGTAGGCCATGACCTCGTGGTGATGCCAGATTAATGGAGAGGGGGTAAATAGAGATGCAGGAGTTAGCCAATAAGAGGCTAGAGCTAATGGGCCCAGCAATGAAAGCAATGATTTAAATAATATAGTTTCTGTGTGATTATTTCGGGGCTAGGTGGCTAAAAACTAACTAGTGGCCTCCTTACTACACACAGCCAATCCCAGAGAATCCAGCACAGAGAATCCCTGTCTCAAAAAACCAAAAACAATAACAAAATAATCAAATTAAGAAAAGTATGGGGAAAAAAGCCCTACAGCATTACCAAAGGCACCAAATTTATTTTCTTCACAGTAGACAATTTAAATAATAACCATATCTGAAAGAGTCATCGTGTATCTTCAGACATCAGCATTGCCCGAGTTGGGGATGCAGTGTTTTAAGAGATTTATAGGGGAGACTGGAGGTTTCATTCACTTAGCGAATGAACTAGCCGCGTGACATTTTATAGCTATTTTATATCAGTATTTTATTTCGTTGCCAGTGATCCCTAAGATGGCCTCCAGGGGTTCAGTAGTTAAGCCTGCAGGACTTCTGGAACCCAGGAAATTCCAATGCTCCTAGTTATAGTGTATAGAGAGAAAGATACCCAGCAAAATCAGCAACTGATAAGGCATACGAGGACCTAGCATGGTGGTGGCAGTGGCAGTAGTGTGTGTGTGTGTGTGTGTGTGTGTGTGTGTGTGTGTGTGTGTGTGTATACACAGCATTCTGGAGGCTGAGGCAGGAGGAGTTCTAGGCCAGCCAGGGCTACCTAAGAAAACCTGTCTCAACCTACCGCCCTCTCAAAGCCACATAAGCCAGAGACTGGACAGCAGGCCCGGGCTTCTAGGTGGTTTTCTGTTTTAATGATCTTTTATTTTTCTTCAGTGAAGTCACACAAACGGCCTTCCATTCGTCCAGCTGACTTTGTGGTACTATCCTCTGAGTTTGGCCAACAGGAAGCTCCTCTAAGCCCTGGTCCATCAGTCACACAGGCATGGCTGGCAGCCTGGGTGACTGACCTTCAGCGTCCCGCTCCTCCAGCAGTCAAGCTGATACTGCCCGGGTCCCCACGATAAGTCATTTTGTTATCTTAGGCTATTGGCCACAGCCAAAGGTCCCGAGTAAACAGAAACACTCCTATCAGGCAGAAACTTCCAAGACTTAAAAGTCACCTTCCAGGAGCTGGAAGAGTTTAGAACGTGGCAATGAAGCCCTGCGCTGCTGATCTCCACAGCTGGGTTGCGTGCTAACTCTGGGGTGTGATGGCCACCGTGACTGTCACAGCCTCTCCAGATTCCCTACAGCGTAGACGGACCATCTAGAGCTATTTTCTTGATTCTGTCTGTTTTGGGTTCCTATTGCTATGATCAAACAAGAGCAAAAACAACTTAGGCAGGAAAGGATTTATTTCACCGTATGGTTTGTTCCATCATCCAGGTAAGTCAAGGCAGGATCCTGGAGGGAGGAGCTGAGGCAGAGACCATGGAGGGGTGCTGCCAAGTTTAGAGGTAGCTTTGGCGTTGTGTGAGGTAAAGCCACAAGGGTGTGGTTACTTTTAAGAACCTTTTCATCCTCCTTTGCCAGTTACCTGGACTGGGCTGTTTGAGAAAGGGCTAGTCCCACTTCTGCTAAGGAGATCTGTGGCATGGACAGGATAGGAAAGGGGCCGACTCTAACTGGCTCTCCTGAAACAGCCACGGGGCCATGATGAGTAAGCACGCACAGTGAAGGCACTCACTAATGCCGAGTAGAAATACAGTGGCCACATGATTTGGATCATTTGCTGGCAATGTAGTTCCCACCCCGTGCAACAAAGTCCAGGAGGAGGCCGTGAGGACTCTGCCCTCATGCCTGGACTAATGCCACTTCTCTAGGACAACTCGTCATCTCAGGAGTGAGAGCTTTAGGAAAGAAGAAGAGCCTCCCCTCCTCCCTCCTCCCCCTCTCTACCCCTTCCTCTCTTCCTCCCATGTCTCCCCTGTCCTGCCCTCTGCCCTCTCCCTTTTGCCATGGATAACAGCAAGGGCTCCATGTCAGGTGCTGCCGCCTGGATCCGGGCTCCTCTGCCTGCAGAGCTGTGAGCAGACGTCTGTTCTCCATGACTCGTCTGACCCGTCCTGGGCGTCTACCACAGCAGCGTGCATCTGTCGCTGCATTTGGCTGACTCAGGACTAGAGTCTCTTCAGACAGTGTCTAAGTAATGTCTGGCTGTGGGAAGCACTTTATCAAAGGCGTCTTACTTGGGAGGTAGAGGCAGGAGGACCAGGACCTTAAAGTCATCCTCAGGTATATAGCAAGTTCAGAATAAGCCTGGGCTACGCGAGGGCCAGGCAGATCTCTGAATCTGAGGCCAGCCAGCCTGGTCTACAGAGAGAGTTCCAGGACAGCCAGGCCTACACAGAAAAAGCCTATCTTGAAAAACAAATAAAACCAGAGTTTACTTTGAAGGATAATTTGTAAGTAACTCCAATTTTTCAAAGGACTGCCTCATAAAAATACAAAAGGTTTACAGACATCGCCAAGTCTGCAACTGTTCGTGGCAGAAATGATGATCACACATGCTTGTGATTGCCGTGGCAGAGGTCACCACAGATCCTGCTGTCACCATCGCCAGCACTGGCGATAGAGGGTTTCATGGTGACAAAGCTTAAGGTTCTGTTTTTAAATTTAAATTTTTTTATTTCTAATTACTTTACATTTTTATTATTACAAACCTTGTTTTTAAAAGTTAAATCAATCTTTGGCAATTTCATACATGTTTATAAGACACCCAGATCATTCTCCTCACCCCACTCCCGTCTCTTCCCCACCAGTCTCTTCCTAGATCCATGGCTTTTGGGTTGTTCTTTGACCTATTCTGTTTAACCAGGGTCCTTGTCTTGGAATTATCCACTGGAGTCTGGTGGGGTCCCCAGGGGGTACACAACTAAAGGCAATGACTCCCCGTGCCTCTGACTCTTATCAGTGTTGGCTAGGGCACTCTAGGCTCCCCCTCCATATGTGTCTGGCTGTTGAAGGGACCATGTTTGTGTGTATGTGTGCACAGCCGGTCATCCACAGTTGTTGAGAGGCTGATTACTATGGCTGTGTGTTGTCAAAAGATGACATTTCCCAACCCCTTTCCTCTCTTCAGATTCTTGCTTTCTACCTCCTCATGGGCGTGTCCCTTGAGCGTGGAGGGAATGGTATAAACGTCCTGTTTGGGGCTGAGCACTCAACTGTCACTCATTCTCACCTTTGTTTTCTTGGCTTTCATTGTTTCTGATGAAAATGAATGACAGCAGTCTGCTTTTGTTGGCTTTCTGTCTGACTACAGGGTGCTTGCTGCTCACTGCGGCAGGGCAGTGTGTCAGCTTTCATGCATGCTTCCTTGCTCCTTGGTGGTTATAAAACCTTTCTATGAACAAACACTGGGATGGTCTGCTATTATTTGAGGGGAAATACATAATATTATGGGGAACAAAAAGATTGGGCAGCAAACTCTTCTGAATGAAAACTCATCTTTTATGGAAGGTCTAAGAGACATTCTGACAGCAACAGAGAATTAAAGAATAAAGTTTTGACAGAAAAAAAGCTCTCTCTCTCTCTCTCTCTCTGAGCACAGCACCGCAGAAAGAAAAGCACAGGCAGAATTCTCCTACAATATGGAGAAGACTGGGCTTAATTCTCCCCCTCTTTCAGAGAAGAGATTCGATTTGTTCACCAGTATTTTTCAAATTCTAGCACATTCCATGATGTGGACATGGGTTTGCTGAGTTACCACTAAGAGTGTCTTTGTAATGAACTAGATGGAGGGAAACATCTCCAAGTGCACCACACACAGAGCCAGCAATGACAAACATTTCCCCCTCGGTGTGGACTTTTAACATGGAAGCAACAAAGACTGGAAGGCCTAGGGTTCCAGAAACAAGGTGAATCCAGGCCCAAGTTGTTTGGTTTCTTAGCCATTTTCAACTTGGTCTTGGTGGTGCTTTGGGTCTAGAACTCAAACATAACAAAGAGGGGTCAAAGAAGAGTCTTAAAGACCATGGTTCAAGATACTGAACGGCAGCTTTGGATCTAAAGTCTGAAAACCAGGCATGATGGCTCACAACTGCAATCCCAACACTTGGGAGGCCGAGGCAGGAGGATTGCCACAAGTTTGAGGCCAGCCTGCTCTACAGTCTTGAAAAAAAAAATTTGAAATACACATTGACTTTCTGCTGGTTGAGGAGATGTATGAAGGGGTCTGGGGGCGGACTGGAATAGAAGAGTCAAATCCGTAGTATTGTAATTCTGTTAGCAAAACCTAGGGAGTACTCGATTGCTTGCCAGATTCTGAACCAACAGAGCCTGAAAATCATCAGCTCAAAATCTTGGAAAACCAGAAGTTCAAAGATGAGCGGAGAGAAAAGCTGAGCTGTCAATCAAGAGTCTCAGGAGGCCATGCCTGAGAACAGAGCAGTGGGGCAAAGGGACCGAGGGGACATGATGCTGGGGGCGGGGGGCAAAGTACGGGGAAATGTTTGCCCAGTTTTCCTCTTAAGACACTAGCCAGGGTTTTGAAGCTGCATGACTCAAAAGGCTAACGAGCCAAACTAAAATATCTAAGGGGCAGTAAAGGGCAGAACTAACTAGTGTGTGTGTGCGCGCGCGCGCGTGCGCGCTCACATGCATATTCACATGTAGGGGGCTATGCATGGATGTGGTATGGCCTGCTGTGTGTGCTGACCCTACGCTAACATCAGGAACACCCCTCTGTTTTTCTCCATCTTATTCATTGAAAGAGGTTCTCCCAGTCACACCCGGCACTTGCTGATACAGTTAGTTTGGCTAGCTAGCTTGTTCGGGGCTGGAATTATAGGCAGACTGTCATGCCTTCTCAGCATTTATATGGGCAATGGGGATCTGAACTCCGGTCCTCACGCATACACAGCAGGCCCTTTATTCAAAGCTTATGGGATTCAACTAAAGCAGAGCTTAGAGAAAAACATACAATGTTCAATGTTTAAAGGCTGGCAATGTAGCTCGTTGGTGAAGCACTTGCCTACTCTGTGATAGACCCCCAGAACTGTGGAGGAAAGATAGATACCATGAACAGATTATATGAATCTCAAGAGCTGGAAAAACAAAAGCAAATTAAACCTGAGATCTAAAAGCAATAGTAAGTGATGAACTGAAATCAACCAAAGACATAAGTAGCCTTAAAAATCAATATAAATATTAATTATTTAATAACCTAAATGAGAGCTGAGTGGTGGCTCAGCGGCTAAGCACGGTGCTTGCGAGTCCAGAGGTCCCAAGTTCGACTCCTGCCTGAGAAAGGGCAGCTTTTGGCCGTCCGGCCCGAGTGCCTGCGCCCTCTTGTGGCGAGCGTGGGGAAAAAATAACATAAATGAAGTTGATATATTCCCAAGACAGAGAACAAATAGAGAAGCCATGACTATCAATGTAAAAGCATACGGCCTTATGCATTCTATACACACTACAGTGTTGAGGCTTTAAAATGTCAAGAGAATGAAAAATGGCCCATAGGATGAAGGAAATATTTTTAAGGTATATCTGATAAATGATACATATATAGAAGGTACAAAGAACACTTTCAGGCTCGGTGTGGTGATGCAGATCTATAATCCCCAAACATGGAAGGTGAAGGCAGGAAGATTAGGAATTCAAGGCCAACCTCAGCTACATGGGGATTTTGAGGCCAGCCTGGGATTTTTTTTTTTTAAAGGAACACTTGCAACTCAGAAGAAGAAAAAAAGGGAGAGGAGTGGGAGGAGGAAGGAGGTCAACATAGAACTCATCAACAGATGAGCAATGTCAGTGACTACTGGAAGGCAAATGAAAAATCTTATCACTTCATACTGACTGCCGTAGCTTAAGCCAAAAGTAACAAGTTTTGTCAAGGCTGCAGAGAAACTGGACCCTCGCACCATACAGAAGGAAGGTGTAGATAACCATGCTGCTACTCTCAAAAACATCTGGCAGTTGCTCACAAAGTTCAAACAGGTAGCATTTGACCCAGCAGCTCCACTCCCACGTATGTACTCCAGGGGAATGAAAACCTTTTTACACAGATACCTGAACCTTCAGACCAGTGTTCACCATAGCGCCGAGTGGAAACAGCTCAGCATCCCATCAGCCAGTGAGCCGCTGCAATGCTATGAAGCCATACAGTGGAATGGTACTGAGACACCGGAAAGGAGTGAAGTACCAACACATTACACGTGCTTGGGATCTCGGCACCGGGAGATTGAGGCAAGGGGATGGGAAGGTCAAAACCTTGTCTCAGAAACAAACAAAAGAGGAGTCCTATGTCAGTACATGCTTTAACATGGAAGAGTCTTAAAAACATGCTAAATCAATGAAGCCAACCCATAAAACACCACATGGGGTGTGATTTCCTGTCCACAAAATGTCCAGAATGGACAAATAAATGTTGACGACACAAAGGGGATTGGTGGATGCTTTCGGCTCGGGGGGAATGGCTTAGAGAACGGGGACAGATGCCAATTAGAACACTTTGCCTTTGGGGTGGGGAGCTCAGAGGCTTTGAAGTTGATCACGGTAATGGCTGTACGACCCCGAGGACACTAAGATCACTGACTGAACCTTCTACTATACAGTGAGAATTGTATCTCCACTAAACTGTTCAAAATATGGATGACCTTCAAAATTAGTTTAATTATGTGTTTCAGGGATGAAATGGTCTGTAAAAAAAGCTTATTAATGTAGCACAATGCCTGCTCTTCATGCCATGTGCTATGGTACAGTCTGCAAGTCAGGCAAGGGCCTGAAATTGAAACACAGACATACACACACACAAACACACACACACACACGGGTACCAAGAATGCCCATTTATTGTGTTATAGGGCAGCTTATATAGGGTCTCCTTCCACTCCCTAACTCTCAGCTGCAAGCCCCCCAAAAACCACTCCCCTGCCATCAGGAACTCCTGAGGGTCTCATGTCCTGAGGGTCTCATGCTCAGAGCAGCCGCAAATCAAGTTGTTTTCTCAGAGCAGCAGCAAGCAGAGGAAAACAAGTTGTTTACTCTGGCAGGCAGAGGGTCACAGGAAATTCAAGTTCTGGGGGTCCACAGTCCCCAACAATTAAAATAGGCACAAAATGAAATAGGCAATATGAGTTGTCACATACATAATTTTTAAAATATTTTTATTTGGTATTATTACTGTGTTTGTGTAGGATTGTGTGTATATGTGGGGTGTATGTGTGTCACAACACATAAGGCCCGAGGACAACTTTTGGGAGTTGGTTCTTTCCATGTGCCATGGCATCTGGGGAGACTTACACAATGCTTTTACCTGAATCAACTCACCAGCCTTCATTTGTAGCTTTTAAGAGCTAAATCTGAAGGGGTTGGAGAGATGGCTCAGTGGTTAAGTCTGTGGAGAGCTCTTCAGAGGATCAGAGTTTGATTCCCAGCACCCACATGATGGCTCACAACTCTCTGTAACTCTAGTTCCGGGAATTCGATGCACTTTTCTGTCCTCTCTGGGCATTGCATACATATGGTGCACATACATACACACACGGAGGCAGACCTGGGCATTGCATACATATGGTGCACATACATACACACACGGAGGCAGAACACCCATATGTATAATGTAAAAATAAACATAAGTCAGTTTCACAGAAATAAGCCTATTCTGTAACTGAAACCCTTTCTATAAAGAAAACTTAAGGTTAAAATGTTTTAAAGTGATTTTTCCTGAAAATTTAATGAGGAAAGAATACAAGCCGCATGCTTTGTTTTTCGAATGCAGAGAAGAGACTTGATGGCTTGCTTCAGGAAGCCAGCTTGTTTCGGATCTTGGAATCTAACAAAACTTTTAAGACAAAACCACAGGCTAGTTCCACTGGTGACTGTGAATACAGAAATCCTGAGCAACGTGTCTATCAGCATCCACCACTGGGATAAGGTTGAGAGAACCAACTTCTAAGAAGGAAGTGTTTCTTGCTTAATGGTCCAGAGATTTACAATCCTGATGGCCCGGCCCCATTGCTGTGGGCCTGTGGGGAGGCAGCATGGTGGAGAAGGCTGCGGGCCTCAAGGCAGCAGGGAAACAGAGCAGGATTGAGCACTCTTCTAGAGCAGGGGCCTGCTTCCTCCAAGGAGACGCTCCTCCTCCTCCTCCTCCTCCTCCTCCTCCTCCTCCTCCTCCTCCTCCTTCTCCTCCTCCTCTTCCTTCTCCTCCTCTTCCTCCTCAAGTTTCTGCTATGCCCTGGTGGGAGAGTGACCAACTCTCAACACATGACCGTGGGCGTACATTTCAGTTCCAAACCACAGCACCCCAGCCATGCTACTGGAGAAACTAAAGGGACTCAACTCTCATGAAACTCAGTGAAGTCCCATTGTAGGCCTGACACACAGTAGGTGCTTCATATGTGTTCCCCATTCTCTCCCTCCCCCACAAACAGCTGTCTGTCTATGTCTGCTAGGCGCAAGGGCTCAGCCAGTTGTCGGGCAATCTTCTCTTTATGTCAGTTTTCTGGATACTGTACTTGACCATGAAGAAAGTAAACACAGGCTTAAATGTTCTCCCTTCAGATCTGGGAAGTGTTGAGACTCCCCAGGAAGCGACAGCGGAGTGGCTTGTCCTCTGGGAGCAGGACCAGTCTGTTGCTCTTTTGGCTGTGGCTGGAATGCAGCTGTCAGGGCAGCTGTTGATCTGTTTGCCCAACTGGAAAAGACGCTGCCAAGTGGCAAATCCTTTCCAGAAGAACATTTGACTTTGCTGAGAACAATAACAGTGCATTTTATTAGGCTCCAACAGTGCCAAACGGCAAAAGTATGACTCAGCAGGTTCACAATCTAGTCTGAAATAGATACTCATTCCATTTTTAATGTTTATAAAAGAATATGCAGACTCCCCAAGAAAGGCTCTCTGCAAGCATCCCCAGAGCCAGATTATTTGTTGCAATGATAACAGATTGGCTTGAGAAAATATATATGAAAGGAATCCAGAAATATAGCCCATCATGGTACCATACTCCTGCATTCCCAGCCCTGTGGTAGCTGAAGCAGGAGGATGGGGAGTTCAAGGCCCACCTGGGCTACATAGTAAGATTCTGTTTGAAAGAGAGGGAGAAGGAGTGGGGAAAGAATGCAGTAAGCAGGAACTTATAAATGTCAAAAGGGAAAAAAGTTGAAATGCTTTCAGTTTCTTGACATGACATCACTCCTGTGTCCAGAACAAGTATAGTCAGCCAAAACACCATCACCGAACCCCTGCAATGCGGGGGTCCCAGGACTCGGGGATCACATCGTCAACTTGCATTTTTAACTCTTACCATTAAAGACGTAAGAAACAATTACGTTGAATTTGGCAGATAAGGGTGGGATGGGAAATCAGCAGAGTTTTTTTTTTTTTTTTTTTACTCTCTGTGGTAAAACCGGAATGTCGATTAGAGACAGACAAAATTAAGAAAGCACATTTTATTTGAATGAGTATGATTTTCTCCAAAGCCCAAATGTACAAGGGTCATGTCCAAACTGAGATTCTTGGGAGATTTTCCAGAACCAGAAGCTCACACTTTCAAAAATGCTTGTGGAGAAATACCCCAGGCTGGAGGAGAGAGGCCGTACACACCCTTTCTGTGGAGAAACACCCCAGGCTGGAGGAGAGAGGCCTTACGCACCCTTATCTGGGCTGGAGCGGGGTTAGAAGTCAGCATTTGCTGTCTCTCCTGGCGGTTAGTGTGCACTCCCCAGACACCTTCGTGGAGACCATAGAACTGGAGCAGAGAGCACGCATCTCATTAACCAACTTCAAAGTCAGAGCCAGAGCGCACGCACGTTCTTGAAGATTATTCTAGTTGACCAAAGATTCAAGGCCAGCAGCATCTCTAACCTACTTTTCCCTACTGTCCACTAAGCAGTAATTGCATCAGAAGCCACGTCTTATCTGGCCAGTCCTTCCATTGCAAAAGTGGCATTGGGGGCTGTTGAAGCAAATCGGGGTAACAGGGCTTGCTGCGTAGCCCGAGCACCTGAGTTCTCTCCCTGGGACCCGTGTAAAAAGTGGATGGAAGTAAAAATCAGTTCTACGAAGTCACCTCTGTCCTTTACACGTACATTGTGAACAGATCCCCATCCCCACACATCATCTGTACACACATGCGCAATGTAAACCGTCGCCCCTTCCCACAAAGCTGGCCCGACTGACTCTGTGGAGCAGCTTAAAGCCCCACCACTGGATCGGGCCTGCTGAGAGGGTGGCGCATAAGCTTCATGCTCTTCCTTTTCAGGGACTCGGAGGAGCGAGCAGAACCATGGAGGGTGTGTATAAGTTCTCCTCCACAGAAAAGGTGCAGCTATTGGAGAAGGACCTGGCCGTAAAGCTAAGCGAACTGAAGGCCGAGCTGGAAGAACGGGGGCTCCATTCAGGAACAGCCAACTGGACCTTCAGGTAAATTTGCAGGGTCAAGTTGGGGCTTCTAGGGCCTTGCCTCCCGTTCTCATCCTACGTGCTCAGTCTGCTCCGCTCTTTTTCTTCGAGAACAGTTGACATCAAGGCATGCTCAAATACAGGGCACGCAACGGTAGTTTCCAATACCTTTTCCTCCTTGCCGCTACTAACAAGCCCAGCTAGGCTGCCGGGATTGGATGCGATCTGGGTGTTTAGGGCAGTGTGGCCACAGAGAATGTGAGGTTCCCCAACCTGTCTTTAATGTTTCTAGAACAGCCACGCTATTCTATTGAAGCAAATCTTACCGGGTGGGAAAATACTGTGCTATTTTTCTAAGTCCCAGAAGCTACTATAAATTAAAAGTTTCATTTTACCTAATAAAATTGAATATGACCTTAATTTTGATAAGACTTTTAAAAGCCTAAGTAAGGCTAGAGATTTGGCCGCAGGTGCCCGAAGCGCTGTTCTGGCCGGAGCTCCTGCTGTGGGCGGTGCCTGCTGCTGCTGGGGGCCATCAGGTTGATTCAGAGGAGCAGAGGGTCCGTGAGTCTTTCCGCTCTGGGCCTCCAGGATCATTTCTGTTAACATGAGAAGCTCACTGGTTTGGGGAAGTGTAGTGTGAATGGCCAATGGGAATAGGAAGGAGATTAGGTGAAGAAAAGTAATTGTGTGTGTTTCTACTTCATTCCGAAGCTGGTTCTTAAGCACAGGCGCTTCAAAGCAAGTGGTGGTGGTGCATGCCTTTAATCCCAGCACTCAGAGGCAGAGGCAGGTGGATCTCTGTGAGTTCGAGGAGAGTCTGGTCTACAGAGTGAGTTCAAGTACAGCCAGGGCTACACAGAGAAACCCTGTCTTGGAGGGAAAAAATTAAAAATAAAAAGAACAGGTACTCCGCACTTTCCATGGTTGTCTGAGGTAGCTCACGGAGGAGCAGAGAGGTGGAGCGATCACAGGACCAGGCCAGCCCTTACTGACTGCTCTTAGTCTTTCATTTGCAATGAGGCCAAAGCCCCTCTCCTACCACATAATACTATAGGATAAAAACTATGGCATTTCAGAGATCAAGTGTTGATATTACAGCTTTTACACCACTCAAGCGATTCCTCGCCGTGCCATGTAACACGAAGGTCTAAAGGGACTTTTGAGAGCAGAGTGACAGAAAATCCTGGATGCCTCCACTTCCCTGTTGCCCCAAAATGCCACACTATAGCCGTCTGGAAGAATCTAAATTCTAAAAGATGCATGTTCGCTGTTTGCTAGGTGTCGTGCTAGTTCTAAAGGAAAGAAAAAAACCAACCTCCACTCCCGATGGATCACTTCAGCATTCTGTACTATTTAGCTGAGATTTCTCTTTCTTTCCCTTAGTCCTTTTTTATACACGCTGTGTGTTGTGCGCGAGTGTGCGTGAGTGCAGGCTGGGAGGCAGAGAGCCGCCTCCTGTGCCAGTCAGCTTCCACTTTTCAAGACAGGTCTCTCAGCTGCTGCTTCTGCTGGCTTCCCGGACTTCTGTCTCCATCTCTCATCTCACCGCAGGAGTGCTGGGATGCAGACGCGCCTGGCCCACCGAGTCAGTCTGCGGATCAGCTCAGGCCCTGGCCTTTTCATGGCAGGTGCCTTGTCTACCCTCTCCCAAGAATGCCTGCCTGCCTGCCTTCCTTTCTGCTTTTTCTTCTTTCTTTCTTTCTTCCTTCCTTTCTTTCTTTCTTTCTTTCCTTCCTTCCTTCTTTCTTTCTTTTTCTTCGAATTTTCTTTTTAAATTTTTATATTCTTTGCCTCATTTAATAATACCCTAAGCCCTAGACCTGGCAATAGTTACGTGTTTCACAATGCCTGCTGAACAAGTGAACAAATATATGTCACAACATTTACTGAATTAATGGTCGTTTTATTGTGGGTTAGTCACTTATGCTCATTAAACTCTATGACCAGTCTTTCTGTGGACAGCCAGGTCACAAATGACGACATAGAGACTTTTTATTACTTATGAAAGCTTGGCCTTAGCTTAGGCTAGTTACCAACTAGCCTTTCAAACTTAAATTAACCTGTTTATATTAACCTACATTCTGCCACATGGCTTTGTTACCTCTCCTCAGTACCGTACATCTGACTTCCTCTGAGTCTGGCTGGAGAATCTCCCGTACCTCCAGTTCTTTCCCAGAGTTCCTATCTCTTCCCAGAAGTGCTACCTAGTTTCTCCTGCCTAGTTGTTGGCTGTTCTGCTCTTGATTAAACCAATCAGAAGCTACCTTAGGTGGGTGAGGAAGGACAGAGACACATCTTCATACAGTGTGCAGAAAGAGGATTCCAACAGGCCTCTCTTAGGTCTTTCACAGGCAGGTTGACTGAGGGGAGTGGCATGGATTGAGGCAGAGTTGGGCTGCCAAGCCCCCTATGGCCCAGGCTCCCCACATGCCAAGGATGGGAGACACAATTGCAAGGGAAGACTTCTGCAACTTCCGTCAACAACTGAGCCCCTTTCCGTGGGGTCGCTGTTTCTCCAGCTCCATGAGTTTCGGAAAACAATATAGTATAGTTGTGATCGATGGCGGCTTTCACTCTCCAGATCGTTTCAAAGTCTCTCTTTCTCCCCCACATCACCCCATCTTCTCCAAGATCAAAATACGGGGAAAGAGGTCAGAGATGGGTTATTTCCCGCTTCAAAAGCTCGACACCAATTGTCCAGATGGGTGCTGAGGCGTCGGTAGCCCAGGGTCTTGTCCATTTGAGCCGCCCTTGTCCAGCGACCGTGCAAATCTTTTCTGCGCCGTTTCAGCTTTATTATCCGTGCTGTTGAGGTGAGAACATGTGTTTTCTTTTTGTCCATTCTGCCCCCTTCCCTTAGTGGTGGAGATGGAACTGAGAGCCTTGGCCATGCAGGACAGGTGCTCTAGCCTCTGAACTCCATCCCCAGTTTCCTAGTATCCGACAGGACTGCTCCTCCACCAGGGAGCACAATAACGGTGTATTTTACATTATCCGAGGCCTCTTGGCGCCAAGTGAACAACACCAACCTAAGTCGACTGTCTGCCTCCATCCCTCCGACTCCCTCACATGTGCGTTTGAACCATGCATGCAGCGGGGCTCCCTTGCCAGAGGCTGTAGCATCCAATCTTGCAAGTGTGGGATCTGTTTGGGGATGCTGTCCTCTGGCATACCTAGAGCTGCATTCCTGACACTGTCTATGGAACTCCTCGGGAGAGCACCAACCTTCCCGCCCCGAGCTTCAACCCTTACTGGGGTCCCTCAGCTTGTGGTCAAGCTGAGCAAAGGACTCCGGTGGGGCCTGAACAGCTGAGCCTTCCGCATGGCTGCCACATGTTTCCTAGGGACCAGCCATGTTTCTGAGGCAAGAAAGCTTGCTTTAAGAAGTTTCTGAAATACTTCCCATCTGATATTTATGGGTTGTTTCTACCCTCTGATAACTCAGCAGGAACATAAAAACATTTTGTTTCGGTGACAAGGTACCAGTTTTCTGGGTCAGCTAAGGAGAAATAGCAAGGTTTGATAGGCACGGGGTTTCTGAAAGGCGAGTACCGGGAAATGACTGCCCTCGCGACCCTCCCTGCTCTCTGGAGCAGGAAACTGGGATAAACCAAAGGCGGAGGAACGACTCCGTGAGGGGAGGGGAAAGGTTAGTAGGGATCAGGTAGATCAGGAAAGGTTCTGACTGAGACAGAAGAACGTGACCTTTATCCACCCCCAATGGCCCAGCGTGATTACTCACTCTAAAACGACTGCCTGGAAAGAGTCACAGGGCCACCAGGCCGGTCCTCATCTTGTCTATTACAGCTTTCCGTAACCGCGACTTCTGTTGTCCAAATCTTCCTGCAGCTCTGTTCAAATACCAAAGGATGTCGCTCACTTTAGACGCGAACGGGAAGTGGCTCTGAAGAGAACCCTCCGGGTGAGTAGGAGCCTGAGGGGCTTCAGGACAACACTTTCCATTTCGCCAAACTAGGGAACTTCTCGCCAGAAAAGTTTACTTTCTGCAAACCACTGTATCCTTCGGGAGATCTGATTTTGTGACATTTGAAATTTGATGGATTGAGAATGTTTGAAATTCATTGTTTTGGGTTTAGGTGGCAGAGTGCAAGCCCCTTGTTATTCAGGCAGATGTCCTGCAGAGGGAGCTAGAGAGCTGCCTGAGGAGAGAGTACACGCCGGAAAACCTCCCTCTGCTTCTGCTGCAGGTAAGGGTGCATCTTGTAACCTGTGTACACTCGTGGAGTGCACTGGAAAGGGATCGGCAAGCTGGCTTTTCGGCAGTTCCTGCGAGCAGGTGTTCTGGACGTGGACAATTCGCAGACTTGGTATTAGTGCTTCCTATATTGGAGAATATTTCGTGTTCACAGCTAAGTTCAGCTTAAAGTTGCTGGGCTGAGCGATTGACGGGGTCTGGAAGAGAGTCCTGAAAACCTCTCTTAGGAAAATAACTCAAAGTAGGAAAATAGTTTTCCATCAAGATTGCGGCAACGTTATAATAAAAGTGAGAGAGTGAGAGGGATAGGGAGGGAGGGAGGGAGGGAGGGAGGGAGGGAGGGAGGGAGGGAGGGAGGGCAAGCCTTACCACTGACAAGAAAAAAGGCAAAACAGTGTAGATCACTCCTTTGTAGACTATTGCTCTAGCATTAAATGTTTATCTTTTTGCACAAGGACTTATTACATCTTGTAATTTTAATTTAAAACTATGTATATACACTTGATAATAGCGATCAAATAAAATATAGAAGAATCACAAAGTTTAGATGGCAGGATGCTGAAAAAATCCCCTGGATGTTTTATAGCTCCTCAACTTAACATAATCATGTACTGTTTCAAAATTGAAAATGGTTCTCTCTTTACTTCTATTACATCATTTAATGTAGTCCATGTTCTGAGTTCTTTCCCCTCACGCATAAAAAATTATCTTGTCAGCAAGTAGTTAGCATTAATTAGAAAAGATAACGAGATTCTATTTGCAAGTTAAAATGTTGTTCATTCAGAATGTTCTCCCCCTGTGGTTGTCTTCCCTCTTTCCCTCCCCACCTGCTTCTGCCCCTCCCTTCTTCCCCTCCCTCCCAGCTTCCTTCCCTTCCTCCCGTCCTTCCTTTTTCCTGATTACTCACTCTTGTATATTCTGCATATGTATATTCTGGTATTCATTCTTGTATATCAGTGATCTCAATGAAGAGAGAGGATGGGTAGGGTAATAGATATTTGTCCCCTAAAGGTCATATGACAGTGTCTGGAGGTGTTTTTTGGTTATCAAAATTTGGGGGGCAGTGGTCATATACAGTTGGTAGCATCTCGTGTTTATTTGCCGGAGGCTAAGGATGACCTTGAACAAAGAATTCTCTCGAATTCGAGAATTGCGCAGGTCCCAACTGTCAACAGTGATAAGGCGGAGAAAGTTCTAGAACAGCCTGAATTTCCACAGTATATTCTTTGCTGTCAGTCCGGGAAGTTTCCTTTAATAAGTCATGTAGTTCACATCTGCCAGGAACAGAGTTTCACGGTGTTGCTATTTTATAAAAATTATTTTCCTTTCATTTCAAAAGGCTATTTTCGCCTGGCACAGAATTCTGGATGGACAATTTTTATCAATCGTTGCTTTTAGCTGCTACTCTGTTCTCTGGTGGCTTGAATGGATTCGCTTCTGACACAATGCATTTCCTGTTCCCTGCCTGTTTTAAGCTTTTAATGCTTTTTACCTAATATGTATGTGTGTGTGTATATATATATATATATATGTTTGTGTGTGTGTGTGTATACATATGTAGTACACATATATTGTGGTGTATACATTCATACACACATAGTGAGGTTTTCTTGATTTTTCTCTTGCTTGGAGTTATACTTAATTTTCTGGGTTGTGCATTTAGTTTTTTTTTCCAAATGAGGAAAGATTTCTCTTGGCTTCATTCCAGGGTCACATGTGCAAAATCACAACACTCACCTCAGAGGGGATAAAAAGTGATTTATTCTGGAGCCAGATGTGTGTGACCATGGCCCAGGAGCATGAACTCGGGTTGTCTCAAATTCCGTGTCCCAACGTGGTAATGGCGTCCTAGAGGTCTTACAGTAATGTAACAAAGAACAGTCACAAATCAAGAACCACTCCAGCACACTGGTGGGAGCCGCAGGCAGGCAGATGGCAGCAAATGGCCAAATTTCAGCTCCAGGCCATAGGTGCTGGCTGGCGGCGTGGATGCTGGCTGGTGGTGTTCTTAGTCTCACGACTGGGTAGAAGCTAATGGTCTCATTGAGCATTCCAAAGGATTTTACCCAACAGCCACAGAGATTTCAGGTCAGGCACAGAGGTGGGCAAGGAGCAGCTGTTGAAGAAGCTAAAGATAGCCTCGGGTAAGTTGTGGTTAGGCTTTGGGCCTGCAGCATTCCAATTCTCCACAGTCATTAACATTCTGTTAGAAAACCAAGTGAGGGCTGCAGAGTGGGGGGAGGCTCAGCGATTCAGAATGCTGGCTGCTCTTCCAGAGGACCCAGGTTCAATTCCCAGCACCCACATGGTGGGTAAAAACTGTAACTTCAGTTCCAGGGGACCTGACACCCTCACACAGACACACAAGCAAGCAAAACACCAATGCACAAAAAATAAAAGTAAGCCAAAAAGAAGAAGAGGAAAAGGAAGAGAAGAAGAAGAAGAAGAAGAAGAAGAAGAAGAAGAAGAAGAAGAAGAAGAAGAAGAAGAAGAAGAAGAAGAAGAAGAAGGAAGGAGGAGGAAGAAGAAGGAGAAGAAGAAGAAGAAGAAGAAGAAGAAGAAGAAGAAGAAGAAGAAGAAGAAGAAGAAGAAGAAGAAGAAGAAGAAGAAGCAGCAGCAAAGCATACAGAAATGTCAATATAAAGTACAAGTTTCTTTCCGGTTTCCAAGCAATTTTTGTTCACACCTGGCTGTGTTGTCTCTGAGCCTGTGGTGAGGCAGTTTACCATGGCTGGAAGATGGGGCAGAAGAAAGCTGTTCAGCTCCTGGTTGCCCGGAACCAAGACCCTCTCCTCCAGGCTGCTAATCTGTGAATCCATAAATGGATTGATCCGTTGATGAGGTCTGAGCCTCCTTGATCCATTTACCTGCGAAGGCCCACCCCTGAACACTGCTGTTTTGGGGACCAAGCTTTCAATACACAAGTATTTGGGGTGACTCAAGTTCTAAGTCACAGCAGTCTATGGTGATAAATGCTGATGTTGGGTTAGGGTCCAGGCCTACAGACATGTTGTTCCTGTTCAGAACAGACAGCAGCAATTTCAGTGAAGCCACACCCTCCCCAGGCGATGCTGTGGTGGTCACATCAGTCACCTGCCTGACCGTTTAGCTCATGAATCATCTTTCAGTCTGTTCTAAGTTGTTCAAGTCACAGCAAAATATGCTCAGAATTGGGCAATTTATGGTCCTGGGAGGCCGATCCAGATGACTGAGTTAGCATTTCTGTAGTCTGATTTCTGACTTATAAGTAAGGCTGTTTTAATATGTTTCTTTCAATGGTGTGAAGATTTTAAACATGTTAGGGGTTACAGAAATGGCTCCGTGGTTAGAGCATTTACCACTCTTGCAGAGGATCTGGGTTCCATTCCCAGAATCCACAGGACAGCCCCCAGCTGTTTGTAACTCCCGTTTCTGAGGATCCGATGCCCTCTTCTGTCCTGCAGAGGGCACTGCAGGGAAATGGTACACAGCCGTAATCCAGGCAGAAAACACTCAGCCATAAAAAAACTTAAAACAAAAATCTGTTAAGACTTTAAACACTTTTGGGCCAGAGGGATTGTTCAGCTGTTAAAGGCTCAGGCTCAAAATCAAAACATCAAAAAAGGCTTTAACCATTTTAAAGTACGACCCTCAAATGAGCAGTTAGTTCTGAGCCACCTACTTCTCTCAGTGTTCTGGACTCTGGGTGTCTCTCAGGGGCTATCGAAGATTCCAGGAAGGCAGTTGTTTTGCTGAACTAATGGTCTCACTAGAGAGAAACCTCTAACTTTGCCTCGCTCTCTTTATTTGCCTTGGTCCTGGTCCAGGCTTCTCATCTCCATAGGGGCAGCAGAAGCCAGCCCCGAGGCTCAAACTCAGGTCTCTGGCTTGCCAGCGCACATCTTTACCAGCTGAGCCATCTCTCCAGCCTTACACTGTTCGAACTGTTCTCAGAGCAATGGGAGACTTTCCTCAGTGAAACCCTGGGAGGAAGTGGAGATCACGTCGTAGACTGGGAGGTGGAGAGTGTCCTTTTCTTTCCTTGCTTCAAAATATCTTTCCTAGCCAAGAGCAGGTGAAAGAACACACGAGCCTTCCTCTGCTAGAGGGGCGGCGGGAGGGGGATCTACAAGGCACCCCACTGGTAGATGGGGGATCCTCACAAGGCACCCATTGATAGATGGGGGGTTCTCATACAGGTACCCCACTGATAGATGGGTCCTTACAAGGCACCCACTGATAGATGGGGTCCTCACACAGGCACCCCACTGATAGATGGGGGATCCTCACAAGGCACCCATTGATAGATGGGGGGTTCTCATACAGGTACCCCACTGATAGATGGGTCCTTACAAGGCACCCACTGATAGATGGGGTCCTCACACAGGCACCCCACTGATAGATGGGGTTCTTCACACAGACACCCCACTGGTAGATGGGCAGGGGGGCCTCACAAGGCACCCCACTGGTAGATGGGGGTCTTCAGTTTGGCTTCTGCAGTGGAAACCATGCTTCTACTACATGCGCACTTACACCCAGGATAGCAACTCCGGGGCAGCGGCTCTCCCTGCTGCTTTGGAACATTTTCGGTTCCCCAATAAAAACACTGCTTTTCTCGGAATGTGACTCTAGGCCTCTAGAGAGACTTTGGTTGGTGCTCTACAGTTGGGTTTAGCTATGAAGCACTATTCTTGCCCAATGTTACTGACTCCCAGGCTTCAGAGGAAGTGGGAAGGCTTCCTCTTTCCGCCGAGTAATGTCTTGGACATATTTTAATCTGTTTTCCTGGCTTCCCCCCCTTCCTCTTCACGCCCCCTCCTCCTCCATCTTTTCTTGGTTTTTCTTTAATTCTTCCCATGCTTTTACTTTTTTCTTGTGTTCATCCCATTCCCCCTTGTCTTCTGGCCTTTCTCGGCAGTAAACTTGACCTTTGGTCCTCTTTGCTGCTTACTAAACACCTTTTGCTCTTTGTTTTCTCCTCCTTGTTTAGCAAAGATTCTTCTTCCTTCTTGGCTGCCCCAACCCGTGCGTGTCGCATGACCTTGGACAACTAGTGTGAGAATGTTTATTACTTTTCGAAAACCTTTAAGCACTGTTTCTTTGAATAGAGTTTTCTGGGTTCTGGGAGCATAGCTCGCTAACAGATTGTATCTTAACACGCACACAACCCTGGTTTCATCCCCAGCACTGAGAGCCATCCCACCTGTACCCTCTTGAAGACACTTCAACGACACACCCATTAAAGCATTCCATACTGCCTCAGAAAGACCAAAACGCTGTCCCTTTTGATTTCATCCTTGTTTCCGTTGCTGCTTCACCGCTTGGCGCTCTTATTGCTATGTCTTCAAGCGTGCCAACCTTTCTCGTGCTAATCCAGTTTTGGGTTCAAATATGTGTTTATTTTTAGACTTCCCAGTTCTCTCCCAGCTCTGTTCACATTTTGCTTTCAGTCTTTGAGCACGCTGAGCACACCGTAAGAGACCTTTAGAGAGTGTTGCTTGCTAACTTGGTTACCGCTGTCAGCTCTTATGTTCACATCACTGATTTCCTTCCGTCCACAGGGCATTTTTATTCCTTTGCGTGTCTAGTAACTTATAAAAGAATGCTAAAAGTCATCAAATTTTCACTACTGGGTGCCATATATTATTATATTTCCTGTAAAGTGTTGGGCTTTGTTCCAGCAAGCTCTTAACTTACAGATGAATTTACCCCTTTCAAGGCTTGCCTTGAGTGTCTTTTGCTCTAGACATAGTTCGTCCTTGCTACCCAAGCCCTGGTGTCAACGCTGACGTCTCAGGCACCCAAGGAAGAGCTTTCGCAGTGGTGGTCGGAACTTGACCGTCCCGCAGCTCTGTAGGAACTCTAGATCAGCTGGGTGTAGGTTGCAGTCGGTTATGCTTTGCGCAGCCTCCTGGTGTTTAACCTGCTGCGTGCGTGGCTAGGCACTGGACAACAGACCTGTGGGGATCGATGCAGATCTCTTGAGCCTTTCTCTGCACAGCTTCCTCCTCTAGGTGCTGCAGCCTACGATCTCCCTGGTGTCCTCTGCACATTTCGTGTCATTGTCCTTAACTCAGAGAGGTCCCTTCTGTGCTCAGGGTCCTCTCCTCCTTCCCATGCCTCAGAAGCGCGAGTGAGGACCTTTCCTCCTGGGAACCACGGGGACGGGGGATGTCTTTTCTCCACGGCACTGTGTTGTCCAGGATCAGAAAACCGTTGCCTCATGTATTCTGCCAACATTTCTACCTGTGATGAGATACTATGACAGGACTCATTTCTTCACAGTGTTTTTTTTTTATTGCCAGAGAGAAAATAAAGAAATTTGATTTTTAAAAACACGTCTGCATGAAGGGCCTTAATCCTCCTGCCTCAGTCTCTTGAGTGCTAGAATTATAGAAACATGTCACTGTATTTAACAATTTTAACTGTAAACAAAGTTTATTAGTGTGATTATAAACCACAATCCTATCTTTTCCTTTCTTTTTTATTGTTACTGGGTGTGTGTGTGTGTGTGTGTGTGTGGTGTGTGGTGTGTGTGTGTGTGTGTGTGTGTGTGTGTGTGTAGGAACATGCTACCGTGTGCATATGAAGGTCGGTGGACCCTTGTGGAGTCAGTTCCTGCTTCCACCTTTGCAGGGGTTCCTGGGATCAAACTGAGGCTGTCAGGACTACATAACAAGCTCCCTTACCCAAAGACTCACTTCCCTGGTCCATCAATCATACCTGTAATGTCCTTTTGACCAATAGTTTTGGTATGTGTGTGTCCCCATGAATGCGTGGGTACATGTGTGTGCTTGTATGTTTCCCAGGGAAAACCACACGTCATTCTGCAGGTGCTGTTCACCTTCTTCTTTTGAGACAGATTTTCGGATTTGGCATTTGCCAAGGAGGGAAGGTGGAGTGGTTAGCAAACCCCAGAGACCTGCCTGGCTCTGCCTCCCTGGTGTTCTGAGGGCTGCCATGCCTGGCTTTGTTTGTTTGTTTGCTTTCTTTTCCTTGTTTTTCTTTCTGGTTTTTTGGGGGGAGGGGTTGTTTGTTTTATTTGTTTCCCTTCTTTTTTTTGTTTTGTTTGTTTGTTTGTTTTTCCCATGGGTACTGGAGATGAAACTCGGGATTTTGAGCTTTCGTGTAAAGCATTTTACTAATTGAGTCTCTCGTGCTTTCAGTTCTTTAACCCAAAATGTCAGCTTGACTTTACCCCCTCAGACACCACTGATATCCTGATTCGCTGCCCACAGTTCGGTAACTGATGGATGAGCTTATGATCAGCCCTCCCAGCGGCAGATTGCAGATTTAGACATGTCCACTTCATCTTCACATTTGAATGATCTAGAGCCAGACTTCATTTGATAGTGTTCCTGTAGGGGAAAAATGTTTCCAAAGCAACCAAAGATTGATTTACCTACCATTAGCGTTCTTGAAACTCAGTTCAGGTTTTGTCCTATAATTATATTCTGATAAATTCTTATTTTTGTTGTTGGGAAAGTATTACACGGAGAGAATTACACACCTGGCCCAGAGTAAATATTTGCATATGCTGAGGTGGAAGCGGCTCTGCCAGACCAGCGAGACCATGGAAGAGCTCCACCCGCTGTACAAGGTAGGAAGGGGGAGGGCGGAGCCTGTGGCCTAGAAATAGGAAGCCGGGGGCGGAGCCTGTGGCCTCTAGACTTAGAAAGCTGGGGGCGGAGTCTGTGGCCTCTAGACATAGGAAGCTGGGGGCGGAGCCTGTGGCCTCTAGACATGTATTCTTAAAGACTTTATTTTAAATTGTGTGTTAGTCCACATGAATGCAGTGCTCAGAGAGGCCAGAAGAGGGCATCAGACCCCCCTAAAACTGGAGTTACAGGAGTTTCATAGAAGATATGCATTTTTCTCGTAGACCCAAGGCAGGAAGCTCAGAGGGGGCTTCCTGTTACCACACAGCCTCCTGCACTGACTATCAAATTGTTGTTCCTCAGAGTTGGGATAGGATGACCACGGCTTCTGTCACCCAAACCCAAACTGTAGAGGAACTTAGGGGTTCCCAAAGCCCCTTATTCGACCCCGAGACAGCATGGCAGAGAGCGAGGCTCGCCAAGAGCCCATGGTCTGCTTGCATCTCTCGGAAACAGAGACAAGTCGGCTACATCATGCAGGAGTCCAGCGATGCCGTTCAGAGAGCAGAAAGACTGTCCGTGGCTAGAGAGAACTTCCTCACGGGAAAAAGCAATCCTCCCAACCTGGTGACGCCAGAAGACCTGACCATCTACACCAGGTGGTTAGTGTGTCACCTGCATTCGCTCCGACCCATCCATCACTACCTGCAGGTAGTAGGAACCATAGAGTGCCGGTCCAGACCTCTGGGGATGTGGGAGGGGAAGCTCAGTGTCCCGCAGCACCCGGTTTGGGGTGCTCGCTGCCGAGTGCTCTGGTTTGGGGTGCTCACTGCCTGGTGCTCTGGTTTTGGGCGCTCACTGCCCAGTGCTCTAGTTTGGGGTGCTCACTGCCCGGTGCTCTGGTTTGGGGTGTTCACTGCCCGGTGCTCTGGTTTGGGGTGCTCACTGCCCGGTGCTCTGGTTTGGGGTGTTCACTGCCCGGTGCCCTGCCTAGGAAGGTTGCTGGCAGCTGGGAAAACATCCTCTACCGCATCCTGTGTCAGTTTGGCTCTCTTAACAACCTCTCACACCCTGCTTTATACCCCCTCAGCTCCTGCTTCCATTGGTTTCTTAGGATTTGTTTTCTTCGTGAATTGGACACATTCTTTCACTTGGCAGTATTTCAGGAGGAAATCATAGGTCAGGATATTTGCCCTAGGCCCACCCAGCAAAGACCTGGCCTTTGCTGAAAAGTTAACAGGGTCCTGGAAAAAGGACAGGTAAATTTCTATCATAATACAATGGGGTGAAGAAGAGCGGGGCTGGACATGGTGATGCCGCCTTGTCCCAGTACCATGGCGGCTGTGTCAGGAGAGCCTTGAATCTGAGACCTGCCTGGGCTCCACAATGAGCTGGAGGTCAGCCTGTCCACAGTGAACAGTAGTCTCAGAAATAGTAACTAATAATAAAGTAAACAGTAAGGTGGCTGTAATGGCTCAGTGGTAAAATGTGTATTACAGCCTGAGCAGGGTCAGGAGTTCAACCCCCCACCTCCGCCAGGGAGAGGGCTCAGGGGAGAGCCATGGGGTGAGAAGAGTCATGTGGGAGAGGCCCCAAGTCAGCTTAGAGGATCACAAAAACGTAGCTTGATCTCATTCCCAGAAACTGGTGGTCACTCAACTCCATCCCCTCTTCAAAGCCAGGCAGCCTCTGGGGACTCTCCTTCCTCCCAGCCATATGACAGTACAGACGCCCGCTCCTAGATCTGGGACTTCCACTAAGACCTGAGTCCTTTCTCTTCACATCTTGAGCACCCCACACAGTGGCTTTTCCACCCATGTGCATGACCACTGTGGGGCTGGCTGGAGCGGGGGACGGGGTGGTGGTGGTGGTGGTGGTGGTGGGTACTTCGGAGTTGGAAGCAGTTGCATCTCCCAGCTCTGCCCTCTGCCACTGTGCAGGTTTCTCAGATGCCACCGAGCCTCCCTCCTTTCTCTGTCACAGCGAAAACACCAGTGTCTTGTTGGTTGTGTGTCTGTAGGCTCTCCAGTACTTGCCCCTCTCCAGAACACTGCGTCTAGCTGATAACCGAGTCTATGGACCTAGTGAGGAAAAGGAAAATATCAGTGTGGCTGACGTTAACTCTGCATCTCCTGGTCCCCTGGGTTCCAGCATCTCCGGTAAGACTTTGGCCCTTGCTAGGGAAGAATGGACAAGGGAGGGCTGTGGTTTTGTGCACGGCCTCTTTTGTTCCATGATCTTCCAAAGCACTGCCTATATGACAAGAATTTGCATCTTTGTAATAAATTATAATTTACTATTAATATTTCCTAATGGAAGACAGTGGCCATATACATTTCTGTCTCCATCTTTAGAACTAGCATATAAAGAAACAAGTACACTGGCCTCTGGGCCTATTTCTGTCACGGCCTCACATGGTCCTGCAGGTTACTTCCCAGGCCTCAGTTTTACTCATTTCCATATTAATCCCTTCAGGTGAAATGATCTCTAAGACGCTGATCAGGTTTAGTATCGCACAATTGCCGGAGAATTTACATCAGAATCAATTTCATAGTCTATCCACCCTTACTTTGTGTTACATAGAACTGAGAAGCCTGATCCGGTTTCTGCTCTGAGGGCACATGAGTGACATCCCATTATATACAGAATGTCCCAGGAGCACCACCTGGACGGGCAGCCAGTGGCAGGGACAAGGAAGGCGCCTTGGTTTCTTCCAGAAGTTTAGTGTGAGTGAGCCAGGAAAAGCAAACGGAGGCGCTGGGTAATTTGTCCCGGGCGTAATTCACTCACCACGGAACTTAGATTGAGTTGCCCCACTGTTGCTGTCAGGGTTTCTTCTGCTGTCACAAAACCACCATTACCAGAGTGCAAGCTGGGGAGGAAAGGGTTTATGTGACGTTCACTCCCAGATCATAGTCCACCACTGACAGACGTGAGGACAGGAACTCAAGCAGGCCTGGAACTCTGGGGCAGGAGCTGATACAGAAGCCATGGAGGGGAGCTGCTTTCCGGATTGCTCCCCGTGGCTTGCTCAGCCTGCTTTCTTATAGAACCCAAAACCACCAGCCCAAGGATGGCACTACCCACCATGGGCTGGGCCTTCTCTATCAATAACTAATTGAGAAAATGCCTCACAGATGGATTTCAGGGAGTCGTTGCCTCAACTGAGGCTCCTGCCTCTCTGATGACTCTGGGTTGTGTCAAGGGTCAAGCTGGCACACAAAACCAGCCAGTGTCCCCACTGAGACAGTCCCCAAGAGGCCAGCCAGTGTCCCCACCCAGAGGGTCCCTGAGAGGTCAGGTGGGCTTCTCTGTGGGCTGTGAGATTGTGAGGAGTCCTTGGACCTTCCCAAAGAAAGCTCAGTGGGGGAAGTGCGGAGTTGGGGGTGGGTGGCATGAAAGCCCAGCCACAAAGATAACGACAGGGCTTGGAGGCCAGGGGATTGCAGAATGGATCTCCACCAGCAGAGGGCGCGCTTTCCACCCTTTCCTAGGCCATTTACTTACTGTTTCTCCTACCCACTCACTGGTCTTCCGACTCTTGATTTTGGATACTTTTCAGGGCCAGAGAGAACAGAGGATACATTCGTCCTGCCTCAGCACGTAACAGAGCCGGAAGAACTAGAGCCTCGGCTGAGACGCCTGCTCTCGCATTTCCGCATCCCGTATGACTTACAAAAGCTGAGGGACTCCGCCAAAGAGATGGAGCTCTTTCCTTTGGTACTTAGTTCGCGCTTACTATAAACATGAGTAGGTGGCAGAAGGCGCCTTTATTACTACAAAGTTGCTTGTCTGTTGGTTTGAGGCAGGATCTCATGTAGTGCAGGCTGGCCTCAAACTCTGCAGATGGTGGAGGATGACCTTGAACTTCCCATCCTCCTGCCTCCAACTCCCGAGTATCTGGATTGTAGGTGTGGGCTGCCACCATTGACTTAAAGATGTTTATTTCTTTTCTGCCAGTGTTTGTTTCTAGAGTAGTAAGATACAGTGTTAATAAGCTGTCTTTGGCTAAGAACTTTCTTTCCATGAGAATGACAAGACTGTCTGATGACAGTGAACCAGAGGGATTTTGCCTTTTTTCCCCCCAATAGATTTTTTTTTAAAGGTAGAATATGGCCTGAAGAAGATAGAAATGTACTCCAGGTTGAATAGACATGCCGGGAAGAGCTGCTAAGCATGTGTCTGAGTCTGGGCGTCATGTGTCTAGTCTGAGTCTAAGAAGGGATCACGGGTTCTTGACATATTAAATAAGGGTATACCCAATGGCATGCACCACAGGTTCTGAGGGATGCAGTAGTGCCCCTGATATTTTGTTTGTGATCTAACAAATTTCAGCTTCCCTGAAAATCAAAGTGCAGAGCTAAGCCACTAGTTAGCCACAGAGGCCAGGCAGTGGTGGCACACACCTTTAATCCCAGCACTCAGGAGACAGAAGCAGATGGATCTCCGTGAGTTCAAAGCCACCTTGGGTTACACAAGAATGACCCAGTCTAAAAGAGAACAAGAGCCAGGCAGTAGTGGCTCACACCTTTAATCCCAGTATTTGGGAGTCACACACCTTTAATTCCAGCACCAGGGAGGTGGAGACAGGAGTGCTATGGCTGGGTGGAGAGAGGAACAAAAGGCGGGAGGAGACAGGAGCTTGGTTGCAGTCTGGAGATGCAGTCTGAGGGTTTGCAGAGACAGGATTGCCTCTTTGGTCAGAGCATTAGTAGAGCTAAGAACTCTAGTGGCCGACAGCTCTGCTTCTCTGACCCTTCAGCCTCACTCCCTAGTGCCCGACTCCTGGTTCTTATAAAGACCAATTAGAATACATGCTCCATGGCCCCTTCCCGCTGCAGCTCGTGCTACACTTTCTTAGAAAACCTCATAGTATCAAGTCATATTAAGACGTCTTTCAAAGGGAAAACTGGGGCAGTGGATCCAGAACTCAGATTTATAACTTGAAAAACAACAACAGTGCTTTCAACAATGAGATATCTTGCGGGCTCTAGATGTACCTTGTTTGCAAGATAAAAACTGGCCGGAACAGCAGAAATCTAACCTGGGAGGCTTCGGATGACCTTGGGGATGTGAGATCACCCCTTCTCTCCTGACACCCCATGCCTGTGCTGGGGGAGGAACTCTCTTGTAGAGCTCTGACCTTGGGGGTCCATTTGCTGTTGTTTTCACAGCAGCGTCATTTACCTGGACTGCACTGTTTAATCTGTACCACACAGCTCACTGGACCTGGAAGGATCTCATTCCTCTGGCTTCTTGGAAGATGGTGGTGTGTAGCGTTGCCTCCCCTGCTCCTCCTTCTGTTTCTCTTCCTTCCTCTGCCTCTCCCTCTCTTTCCTCCTTTCCCTCCCTCCCTCCCTCCTCTTTGCTCTACCCCTTTCTCCTTCTCCTTCCCCACTCCTCCTTCTGACAGTCTTTTTTGTAGCCCAGTGTCCCAGTTAGGTTACTATTGCTGTGATGAATTGCCATGACCAAAAGCAACTGGGAAAGGAAAGAATTTATTTAGCTTACACTTCCAGATCATGGTCCATTGAGGGAAGCTAAGGAAGGAACTTGGGTAGGGCAGGAACCTGGAGGCAGCAGCTGATGCAGAGGCCATGGAGGGGTGCTGCTCACTGGCTTGCTCCTTGTTGCTTGCTCATCCTGCTTTCTTACAGAACCCAGGACCACCAGCCCAGGAATGGTACCAGTCACAGCAGGCTGGGCTCTTCCCCATCAATTGTCAGCAGGATGGAGTGAAGTTGGTGGTAATGCCGCCAATGCAGTCTCTGGGTGTGGGGGTTGCATAGAGAACAGCAAACTGGTACAAAAACCTGGACAGATTTTTTTAAGGAGATAGTTAGCAGCCCCAGGGTGGGGTGGGGTGCGAGCCAGAACGGCCTGGGAGCTAGCATGGGAACTTTGACCCCTTGCAGGCTTGCTTGGGTTAATCAGGAACTGGATGCTTCAGTGGCAGAGACAATTGTCTGTAGGAAGCTGATAAGGGACAAACAGAAACGTACTTTATAAGGTCCCTGAAGAATGCTGAGCTTAGGTGGCAATCCTTCCATCTACCCAGTCAGAGCGCAGCCTGAGCTGAGCCCAGACTGTCAGTGTCAGCAGCACTGCCATTTGGGGGCCCCACTTTGGACCTAACGATCACTAATTAGGAAAATGCCCGCCAGCTTGCCTACAGCCAGATCTCATGGAGGCTTTTTCTCCGTTGAGGCTCCCTCATTTCGAAGGACTAGTGTGGATCAATGTGACATAAAATTGGCAAACACACCCAGGCTGGCTCCAATACTCACAGCCCTCTTGCCTCAGCCTCCCAAGCAGGTTCTGGGATTACAGGTGTGTACCATCCAGAACTTTCGCCCTTTATATGTAATCAAGGATAAAGGAATGTGCGGCCCTGAACAGCCCAACAAAGCAGCCTTGTCCCCAAAGAAGAGCTTATGTCCTTTCGTGGCAACGGTTGTTCTGTTTTGAGTTTAGCTGTTCTCCCAGGATGATCAGTCACATTCCAGTGTGCGCATGCACACGCGTGCGTGCATGTTTGTGTGTGTGTGTGTGTGTGTGCATGCACATGTGCATGCCTGCATGCATGCTTAGGTCTTTTTTTGATACTTTAATGCCTTGAGACAGGGTCAGTCAACTGCAGATTGCAGCCCACTACCCGTTTTTCCAAAATAAAGCTCTGTAGCATCCAGCTGTCTCGGTCCATTCCAACTGCTCTAACAACAGGCCTCAAACTGAATGGCTTAAACCAACAGTTCCTTACTGTCCCGGTGGTTGAGACTGTCACAGTCAAAGCCAATTTGGCGCCTGGGGAAGGCTCACTTTCTGGTTCCTAGATGTTACTTGTATGTGTGTGTGTGTGTGTGTGTGTGTGTGTGTGTACACGCACGCACGCTTTCCCTAGTAGAAGGGCAAAGGTCTCTCAAGGCCTAATCCTATTCATAAGAACTAATTACCACCTCCCCAAGCGACGAGGGCAAGTCTCCACTCCCTTCCTCTTGGGGGTTAGGATTTCAACATACTCATTTTGTGGAAACGCAAACATTCAAATGCCAGCAACCGATCCCCTGCCTCCTTATGTAGTATCCGTGATTACTCTCATTCCTCAGTGGCAAACTTGAATAGCTGTGGTCTGCAAAAGCTGAAATCCCCACTATCTGACAGCCCAGCCCTGGCCTAGTGTCTCTTGTTAGACCCTGCCACAGTGAATGTGACCAAGATGGCGCTGTGCGGCGTGTCTGCTTGTCACACATAGCTGTGGGGCACATGGAATGGAATCAGTGTGGTGAGAAACTAAAGTCCCCACTGATTTAACTCTAACTTATGATGAAATGTTGATAAACAATGACACGTGACTGGAGGCAACGGCGTGGTGTCACCTACCCTCAGAAGTGCAAGCGTCAACTAGCAGAACCCTCAGCTCTGAAACTCACAGACATGCAGACTTCTTTGCTGAGGCTTTGGTGCCCAGCAAGGTAGGTAGTCCTTCATATTTGCATGTATGTATGCATGTGTTTGTGATTAATTTCACATGACATGACTGTTACCATCTTACTCCTGGTAAGTGGCATTGAGAAGTTTCATTAACTGTCATGGTGCACTGTGGTCCTCAGCAAGTCTCCCCTTCTCTTTCCTCTCCCCCATTCTCCTCTCCCTCCTCTCTCCCCTCTCCTTCTCCTCTTCCTCCCTCCCTTTCTCTTTTTAATTTTTATTGGCATTTAAGAGAACACACCCCAGAGCAGACAAGCTATACATCTCAGTGGTTGCCTGAAAAGGGAGAAAGAGCAAAGAAGGAAAATGCCATACTGTTGAGTTAGACGCAGAGGTCAGTTATGTGGCAGACAAACACCTAGAGGTGGGGGGAGATGGTTTACAGAGAGCGGAGCCCAAACTGTTGGGTAAAGCATGCTTAAAATAGACAATGAACGAAGAAAATGGCCGGGCGGTGGTGGCACACACCTTTAATCCCAGCAGACGAGGCAGAGGCAGGCAGATCTCTGTGGAGTTTGAGGCCACCCTGATCTATAAGAGTGAGTTCCAGGAAAAGCACCAAAGCTAAACAGAGAAACCCTGTCTAAAAAATCCAAAGGGGGCGGAGGAGAAAGAAAGAAGATGAAAGTTCTACTTTCCAGAGCAATTTGGAAAAGCAGGCACCTTCCGAAGGCCTGTGGCTGTAGCTCTGTAAGCAGCTATACTGAGGATCCACCCCCTCTTTTTAACCCTGCCCAGGTTTCTCGGCACTTCCAGAGCATCTTCAAAGAGCAACAAAGGATGCTGACGTTCCAAGACTACGAGGCCAGGGGAGCTAAAGTGAAGAATGTGTCAGGCCCTGCTACTACCCTGAAAAAGAGAGCCACCTGGACTCCCTTTGTGAAGGTAGGAGGCTACAGGGACCACCGCCTGCCAGTGATGCCAGCAGTGCCAAAACCCTTCCCTCCAACTGAGCAGGTACCCTGACACCACCAGGTCCCTCTCCTTAGTACCCAGAGCAAATTGACCTCTAGGACCTAGAGGACAGGCTGCCTGTCCTCAACAGAGAGAACTCATCCTGTGCACTGGGTCCCCCCACTCTTCCTACCTTAGCACTTTGAAGGTAGTCAGTCACACCACCATCTGAGCTAGAAGTTCCCCCAACACCAAACACCCATGCTGTAGATCTGAATGTCTTTCTTCTTTTGTTTACATCTTTTGAGCCCGTTTGTTTTAAAAGGTAGAATTTACTTGTAGCACAGATTGGCCTTGTTCACTATACTATGTAGCCAAGGATGGCCTTGAACTCCTGGCTCTGCTGGCTCAGCTTCCTTAGTGTTGGGGACACAGGTGTGTGTCACTATTCTTAGCTAAAGATCTCCTCAAAACACACACACACACACACACACACACACACACACGTGCGCGCGCGCATGCATACACGCGGGTGCATGCAGACACACATACACACACACACAATTTTTGAGAGACGTTCTTATGTTGTAGCTGGTTCAAGCTGGTCTTGAACTCATGGCAATTTTCCTTCCATGACCTCTTAAGTGCTGGGGCTTGCAGGTGTGTGTCACTATGCCAGGCTCCCTTTTCGGCTTTAATGACTTCATATGTGTGACAAGAACAAAGTCTGATACTCAGAAATATAACTGATTTGTGTAAAGCCACCACTTCAGCTTAAAACTATTACTGGATGTCTGCCACGTCAGGCCCTCAGGGCTGAAGATGCAGGCTTCTCAAACAAGGCCAAAGCATCAGGGTTAACCCAACAGCAGTAGTTACAAAGGTACAGCCATATCTCAAGAGCCAAGCAGTCTGTATTCTAGAAAGAACCAGAAACAATCATTTAGCAGATCTAGACATCGAGTTAGGTTCCTGAGAGCCTGTGATCAAAGCATCACTTGGTAAAGAGCCGCCCTGCCAGCTCAGTAGCTCAGGCTTGTAACCCAGCACTTGGGAGGTTGAGGTAGGAACACTGCCCCCAGCTCACAAGCAGCCTGGGCTACACATTGAGTTCCAACCCAGCTTGGGACACAGTAGTTTCAGCTAGAGAGTGAGACCGTATTTTGCAAAAAGAAGAAGATGATGAAGAAAGATAGAATGAGGAAAAAACACACCAAAACCGAGCCTTGTTTTAATGTATTTTTTGTTTAAAGATGCCCTGTTTAATGCTTATCCTTGATTCATACGCACTGAACTTCACTGTTAGAAGTAGTCGAACTCCATGTAAATGATGTTTATCTAACATAACTTCTCCAGAAGCCTTGCTACGGCCTTCTAGTGCGGAGTTTCACCAACAAAAAGGACAATGAACATGGCTCCAAATGAAACACAAAAGGGACAGTCATCTCTAGTGTCCTTAAGGCAGAATATTATCTTATTCAGTCTTGGCTGGGAATGTGCCACTGTCCCCAACTCAGTGCCAGTCTATGAATGACCATGATTGACGCTGAAGTCACAAATGCATTTTAATGAGTAGGCGAAATTGAAAATGTAGAATCCATGTTTGATAAGGCTTGAAAGTTGTACAAAGAGAAGAAATCTCTTTTTAAAGATTAAATACATGTAATTGTGTGTGTGTGTGTGTGTGTGTGTGTGTGTGTGTGTGTGCTCGCCTGCCTGAGTGTATCACAGGCCTGCAGGTATCACTGTAGGCCAGAAGACGGCACCAGATCCCCTGGAATTTGAGCTATAGGTAGTTGTACAACATTACTAGATGTGTGTGCTCGGTACCAAACTTGGAAAGGAAGGTCTGATGGGATTTGTTGCCGTTGCTATCTGTTCAGGCTGCTTTGACGAAGTACAGTGAAGCGTGTAGCTCTAAGCAAAGTGATTTTGCTTTTCACATTTCTGGAGGCTGAGCAGGTCTGCCTGCCAGCACAGCGGGGAATCTGGCAAGGACTCTCTTCCAGGGTAGACTGCTGACTTTTTGCCCTTCCCTTACATGGTAGGAGAGACATGCAGCAGCCTCAGGCCTCTTATGAGGGGCTGATCTTAGTCACGAGGGCTCTGCTGCTATGAACTTATCCCCTCTGAAGTCACACTTGCTTATAGCATCATGATGCAGGGTGGGTTTCAACATGAATCTTGGAGAGACAGAGATCACCTGAAAAGGTGGGCTGGAAGGAACCAGAGGTTGTTCTCCATCTGGGGATCGAACTCAGGCAGTCAGTGTAGGTGGAGCTGACCCTGTATCTTAGAATTAACCCCCAAACATAGACATTACGGAGGTACTTGGGCAGACCAGTCAGGAGTGTCCACTAAAACATGACATTGTCATCTACAGTGCTTATGTTTGGGAACTGCACAACCGAGTTACAAAAAAAAAAAAAAGACAAAAGAAAGCAAAACCCTGGTTTTAGGTTTTAGGTAAGTTTATCATTTTGTGTATAGTTGCATTCCTAGATGTTCTTGGCCACAGGCGGCCTCGTGCAGTCTGCAGACTGTGTTCATACCTATTTGGGCTGAGATATGAATTTGAAAATTACCAACATATCGATGATGTGGTTAATAGCTACAGAGTTAAGTTTAGAGATATGGATTCTGGATAGGAAAGATGAAGTCTTTAATGTGGCGTCCTCGGGACTCTGGTGGCTTCTCCCTCTGCTCACGATGATGTGCCCAGTGATGGCGGCTCTCGGCACCTTCCTGCCTGTGTGCTGCACAGTAGAGTCTACCTGGAACTCCTGTGTGGCCTAGACCAAGTGCCAGCAGGAACTACAGGCTCCCTTTATAGCTCGGCGACCCAGGCAGACCCTTCCCAAGGCCTCACATGCCCCAGCAAACCTCCAAGCAGGGACATAGATCTCCTTTGGCGGGTCCTCAGGTCTTTCTCTGTGTGGCTTCTAGTGAGACAAATGAACATATCTCTCCACTAGGTCAAGCCAAAATGTGACCCTTGGCAGAAGAAGATGTTAATCAGACTCAGAGAACGGAAGAGAATAGATGAACTCATGCAACTCCAGTCAAAGATTTTGAAGGTGAGAAAATAGCCATAGACGGGTAGGAGGCTTGATAAACATCATCCTCAAAAACTGTGGGGTTTTCTTTCTCTCTAAGAAAAAAAACAAACAATAACAAGAACAACAAAAAAGAACAACAACAACAAAAATGACATGGGTTCACTCTGAAAGCTTTATTTTTGAGCTTTTTATTTTAAAAAATTAATTTGTTTTTCTATGTATGGATGTTTTGCCTGCATGGTATCTGTACACCATAAGCATGCCTAATACCATGGAGACCAGAAGAGGGTGTTGGGTCCCCTGAGACAGGAGTTGTCGACAGGTGTGATCCGTCTATGAGGTGCTGGGAATTCAACCCGGGTCCTCTAAAAGAACGGGCAGAGCTCTTAATCTCAGAGTCAACTCTTTGAACTCTTTGTTAGAACTTTCTAATCTAAGCAGCAAATTAAAAATCCAGCTAGCTTTCAGGGGAGAATAAAAATTGTCAACTCCCTGAGTTTGGTAGTTCATATACACCTTTCATCTCAGAAATCTGCAAAGGCCGATGGATCCCTGTGAGTTCAAGGCCATCCTGGTCTGCACGGAGACCCAGATGACCCAGGGTGACAGCAAAATCCTGTCTTAAAAAGGAAAAAAAAAGCTGTCAAAGAGTTGGTTTTCTTCAATGCTGAGCTGTGTATGGTGTTCATCTAACTGTGTAGCCTGCTTCAACTTGAACTTCCTCATCTTCGACACCAGAATGTTGGGTAAAAATTCACTTCCTGTGAACTGACTGCCCTAGTTACTTAAGTGCAGAGGTCATTAGCGCTAAATATGTTCACGTTGTTGGGCAATGAATCTCCAGAACATTCGTGTCTTGTGGCACCGATGCTCTGCCCGAAATTGAACAATCCCCCAGCATTCCCTCCTCCCAGCTCCCCTCCCAACAACCACCCTACTTCCCCTTTCTGTGAGTTTGGCTCTTTTGATACCTAAGATGAGCTCAGTCCTGCATGACTTAGCCTCTCCGTGACTGGCCTACTCAGCTAGCACAATGTCTTTGAGGAGCATCCAGGCTGGAAAATTCGTTAGAAATTTCTTCCCTTTCAAGGCCAAATAAGAATCCCTTGGAAGTATCTACGAAGGTCTAGTCATCCACCTGTTGAGGAATATCATGGATACTGTAGACATTGCTATGAACACTGTATACATGTATCTAAGGTCTTGTTTTCCATTCTTTTCGGTGTACACCCAGAAATAAACTATCTGAACCATATAATAATTCTATTTGTCCTTTTAGTCCTTGGTGTTTATGGTAGCAGCTACCCTTCTATAGAAACAACAGCAGACAGCACCACTCTGGAAAGGCTGAGAATATTCCCACCAACTTCTTGGTTCAAGTCCTTAGTCCTGAGGCTAAATTCTTATTTAGCAATTAGGCTATGTTGTTAAATTGTAAGAGCTCTTTATATACTCTATTTTGCTTGTCAGGTACTTTACATAATCTATTTCCTTTATCAGATCCATGATTAGAAAGCGTTTTCTCCCATTCTATAGGCTACTTTCTTGTTTTGTTTATATATCCTTTGAGTCGGAAAAGCTTTTTTTTTTTTTTTTTTTTTTAGTTTTTTGGCATGGCATTTTTTACTTTTCACCCCCACCCTGACTTTTGGTGTCAAAAAACAAAAACAAAACAACAACAACAACCACCCAACCACCCAACCCAAACACCCAACCCAAACACCCAACAGTCAAATGAGCCAACCCAGGGATGGAGCGATAAGCTGGCATATATATCTGAATTTATATGGTGTCAAGTGGATGCGTGGATCTGGGTATTCATAACATTTGAGTTTAATCAATTTTTTCTGCTATGCTGTTTATTAAAAGAACTTTTAGTGTGTTTTGGAATAAATTATAAATGCTAAAATCATTAATATACCTGAAAACATAAGCATTAGTCTCAACACATGGATTTATAAATATTTTATTTCCGCGAGGTCATCATAATATTATTTCATGGGCTGGTCTGTACTTGAATGGCCTTCTGTCTTAGTAGTCCAAGTAAAAAACCCATTTCCATAGAAAGAAAATGAACCTTAAGTCCCCAAAGGAAGAAAAAAGAAGCCAAAAAAAAAAAAAAAAAACCTGACAGGAAAGGAAATTGTTAACTTAGAAAAAATGGCAAGAAAAGGGGAAAAACAAGTGTCAGTTTTTCAACTCCAAGTGCATTAGGTTCTGATTGTCTTTCATTCTCAGGTGAAAATACTTAAGTTAATCTTAACACTCTCCAGACCTTATGACCCACCTGACCTTATTTCTAATTTCATATAAAAGTTCCACAGGCTATATGCCATATGATGAAATAATCAGACAAGTTAACAGGTTCTTTAAGTATTCAAACAAGAAAAGAGAATTTTTTTTTAAAAGAGAATGTATATTTCTCAAAAGGTGAATAGATGAACACAGAGAAAACCCTTTGAGGTACTTACTTTGCCTCTCAAACTCCTGAAAGATCTTAAAAGTTTGAACAATACGTAAGGTTTATATTCCATGTTGCAGACACAGTCAAGTGAGGAGTGAGTGCTTCTAATGGGTGAGGCCCTGGCTTGATCAATAGCAACACCCACCCCAAAAGGCTTTATACTTATCTGAACTGTCCCTTTAATGTATTTTTAATGATAGAAGGATAATTTCTTCCTAGAAGATAGTATTATATAGACTTGTTTAAAATTGTCAAAGGGTGAATTATAGAACAAAATCAGATTGTTGCTTTCCTTCAAATGGGTATGTTTTGTTCTGAATGATTTACTGAAGGCAATTTCAGCCAAACTAGTAAGTTTAACTAACTTCAAAGAAATGTTGAAAGAATTCTTAAATTTCTCTGTATAAATGCCTATTTTAAAATTAGAAACAGTTCAAGTTTGGGAATTAATGTGAAATCAAGGTTCAGCATATTTACTGAACATCACAACAGAAAAGGCATCAAGGTAATTCGTATTTGAAGACAGAGGGTTTTAAATGAAATACTTAAGCCATAAATAACTTTAGCTGTGTTTGTGATTCTTTTTAAGATTTATTTATTTATTACGTACACAGTGTTCTGTCTCTATGTATGCCTGCAGGCCAGAAGAGGGTGCTGGATCTCATTACAGATGGTTGTAAGCCATGATGTGGTTACTGGGAATTGAACTCAGGACCTCTGGAAGAACAGCCAGTGCCCTTAACCTCTGAGCCATCTTTCCAGCCCGTGTTAGTGATTCTTAATCATTACTAAGGGCATGTGTCATTTGAGTTTAATAAATTTTTAACACGGGGTCTCGTGTGTTCCAGTCTGGCCTCAGGCTCACTGATGTAGCTAAGGATGGCCTTGAACTTCTGATCCTCTGGCGTCCAGTTCTCAAGTGCTGGGATTACAGGTGTACAGGTAATGCCGTGAGGGAGATAGAACCTATAATTGCTAGCCAAGCACTCTGCCAACTGAGTTATGGTCTCAGCCCTGTTTTTGAGAGAATGAAGTCTCACTTAAGGCTCCCTCCAGATTCTTGAGAAGGAACCCAGGTGCCAGTGAGATGGGTCTGTTGTCTTTGCTTCCAAGCCAGACAACTTGAGTTTGATCCCCTGCACCCATGTGATGGAGAGAGAGAACAGACTCTCGTGCTGTCCTCTGACATGCACATACATTCTGTGACACCCATACACACAGACACACACACATAGACAAGACACACACACACAGAGAGAGACAGACATATACACATAGTCACACACACATACAGATAAAAAAAAATAAGCCAGGTAGTGCTGGTGCACACCTTTAATCCTTTGTACTTGGGAGGCAGAGGCAGGCGGATCACTGTGAGTTCGAGGCCAGCCTGGTCTACAGAGTTAGTTCCAGGACAGCTAGGGCTGTTACACAGAGAAACCCTGTACCTAAAAATAAAATAGATAGATAGATAGATAGATAGATAGATAGATAGATAGATAGATGCATTTTTAAAAAACGAAACAAGGGGACCTTCTTGCGTCTATTAACCATCGCTTCTCCCTGCTCTGCTTAAGATTTCTGACCCTGTGAAGGCTGTGCAGGTGCTCCAGGATCACGCTGCAAGGACAGTGGCTATGGGTCCACATCACTCCTCTTTCATGACTTCTCAGCCTTTGCATCCATGCAACTATGATCACGTCTGGCAGAATATTTATAGCAACACCGACCTCTACCAGGTAGGACAGGAGCGAATGGTGTGTTTGCCTTGCTCCCCTGTGGCCCCATCTGTCACCTTTAGGATTTCACCCTCTTTGTCAAAGCTCTATTATCTATGCAGGTTAATTACCATAATCAGAAGGAGGGGCATACAGCTGTGTGCTGTACACCTTCATTCTGCCTGCCATAGGCTCCCACAGATCCACGCTGGCAAGGCTGCAAGCCCTGTGCTGACAAGAGCTGAGCGCCCAGCCGATGGTCCCTTTGTGTGCTGTTAGTGGGACCGCATCGCAGCAGAAGCTGCTAGGGAAAACACCCCCCAAATAAGAAGAGAATCAATAAAACAGTGGAAAAAGACCAGCACACAGGTGGTGCAAGAGGAGATCGCATATGTGGGCGAGAAAGGACAGCAAAGAGAAGCTACCCTTTTGATGCAGAGGGAAAGACAGATTGTGAATGCCCACAGACCCCGGACTAAAGAGTACGGTGTTCTGTAAGCAGAGTGATATATGCAGAGGGGGATTTTTAAGAGGATTCGTGTGGCAGCAGCATGCGAGTTAAGCTGAAGAGGGAAGAGATCAAATTCACGAAGTCAGTCAGGATACTGTTGTCTGAGAAGGACGTGAAGTTGAGCCCTGAGAGGAACTTTCTAGACAGCGTTAGTGGCTGTTTGTCTTGTCGTTGGTGCCATGTGCTTTTGAAACTAGAATTTGCTAGTATCTGTTTGTGGTATATTAGCTAACGTAGGACGGGGAAGACCCAACTGTGTTCATAGTCCAACAGGAAAGGTTGCTAGGAAAAGAGAGAGGGAAGGAAGGACATGGGAAGTAGGTGATCTTGGGGGAACAGGAGGGGAGGGCATGAAGAAACAGGGCAGAGGGGTGATCCTGAGGAAGAGAGCATGGTGTCACACACTGGGAAGTGAGGGAGAGGTTTATATGAGTGATAGGTTAGGATGCAGGCATGGGGACTGGTCCAGGCTTGGGAGAGAGGCAGATGTCAGGTGAGAGGACCCGTGAGGAGCTCAGTGGCGACACCTGCAGGACCGTCAGGGAGAGCCACGTAGCTAACAGGCCCTAGCGTTCCTTTCAAACAGCCCAATTGCTTGAACTTCTGAAGTGAACTGTAGAGTGGTGGAAAATCGTAGAAATCAAAGGTGTGGGGAAGTTGAGGATGCTGGTGAGCATCCTGGACCATCACTCCAGGCTGGAGAAAGTGGGACCTGAAGGATTCCAGTGGGCTCCAGAGCATCTGGAAGCAAACACAAACACAGCACTTGTGCACACACACACACACACACACACACACACACACACACACACGCGCGCGCGCGCGCACGCTCGTGCTTCTCATGTCTTACGTCATTTTCAGTCTGCTGAATGCAGATCTAGAGAACCCAAAGAGAGACGAATTGACCACATAGGTCAGCAGTAGAAGTGGCATATCAGTACAGGTCTCCCTGGCTCCCAGATTCCTCCGTGGCACACCCAACTGTCAGTGTGCTTTCTCCTCGACTGGCGTCTTGCCAGCGCTGAGGGCTCACGTTACCCTGTGGTATATATGTCACTGTCAAGAGGAATGTATATTAACAAAGGGACATTAAAAGTATCCGAGTCTTCTGCTTCCTCACCCAAATGGACAGGAGGGTGGTGGAGAAAGCAAAAGACGCAAGGTGGTATATATGTCACTGTCAAGAGGAATGTATATTAACAAAGGGACATTAAAAGTATCCGAGTCTTCTGCTTCCTCACCCAAATGGACAGGAGGGTGGTGGAGAAAGCAAAAGACGCAAGGCATTCGCCTCCGAGCCTTAGCTTTGTGGTGCTGAACAATTTGCCCCAGAGGCCAATTAATTTATCACGCTCTGTCTGAGATTTCAGGTACCGACATCCGGGTGTGGTGGCATGCTCCTGTAATCCCAACACTTAGGAATTGGAGGTCATCCTCTGCTACAGAGCAAGTTCAAAACTGATCTGGGCTACAGGAGATCCTGTCTAAAAGAACAAAAAGAAGAAAGAAAGGAAAAAAGAAATAGAAAACCTTAAGCCTGTAATCACAAATGTGTTCTCTCACTGGCTGAGAAAGCAGAGAAAGTTAAAGTCTCAGGGGCCTAATGGGTTAAAGGAGGCCAATAAGAACAAGAGAGGAACAGGGGGACAGGGTGGAGTTAGATGTTTGAAAATGTGCAGAAGCAGTGAGGTCCAGGTGCCACTGGCCAGCAAGGGACCAGGGTTAGGAGTGCTGGTGGCACATATGGCCAAAGGAATTTACCTCTGTGGGACCTTGTGGTGGCAAGCAGAGGGCTCGCGGTGACTTTTCTAGGTGTCAGGCAGCAGAAAGCCTAAGTTAAGGCAGTTGTATGGGAAGCCATGTTGGAAATGGACGAGGGAAGGCTCCCGCTTGCCTTTGCTGGACCAGAGCAGAGGGAAAACTGATACTTTTACCTGAGCTCTGTTCCTGCCCTGGCAGGGAGGATGAGAACTCGGGTGAGATTGGTGTGGTCTTCTCTCATCAAAGCTGAGTTGAAGGCAGTCTCCCAAGTGTTAAAAGGGGAAGGGGGAAAGCCAGGCAGTGTGGCTCCCACCTATAATCCTGGCACTAGGGAGACTGAAGACTACAGCAGGAGGTTTACCAAGAATTCCAGGGCAACCTGGGGTACAGGGTGAGTTCCTGGGCAGCCAGGGGTACAGAGTGAGATACTGTCTTAAGAGAAATGAGGGGAGGGAGGAAGGGAGAGGGAGGGAGGAGGAAGGAGGAAGGCTAGGAAGGAAACTACTCCTGGCTATTTGCTGATTTATGAACGTTATTCTTGGAATTGACCAAAGACAGACAAATATGACCACTGTATTTTCAAGTTGATTTATGGTTGATAGATCATAAAGAGGCTTAGAATACTCATAAATGTCCAGGGTTGGAGCTTGAGACAGATAACACACACATCACATTACCTGCCTGCCTGTTCCCTCCTTCCCTCCTTCCCTCCTCCCCTCCCTCCCTCCCTCCCTCCCTCCCTCCCTCCCTCCCTCCCTCTCTCCCTCTTGCCTCTCTTCCTTCAACAGTTTTCTCCTGTGCCTAGAATTGCGCTGGGCTCCAGGAATGGGTCCTACGCAGTCCTTGCCCCTGGGAGGCATCCTATTGAAAATGAATTAAATATGAATATACAAGAGTTTCTCTGACATGTGAGCGCCATGAAGAGAACTACGGGGGGGGGGGGGCACACACTCTGGTGGAAACTGCCTGGAAAAGAGCTCTCTGGGCAGGGTTGGAAGACGGCACTGTTTAAGAAAAGGAATTCTGAGTCAACAACCAACATTTTTTTTTTTTTTTTTTTTTTTTTTTTTTTTTTCTGAATTTTCCCATGAGTCAGAATTTGTGTCCTCTGCAAGTATTTCTGTCTATACAGAATCAGGGCCCCCGCTTGGGCTCACAGTACGGGTCTGAATGTTGAGCAGCAGTCCCGGGGCTCAGGATTGGTAAACAGAGGCATCTGGGAGGTGCTGGAATGTGGGCATGGATCCGAGGCTTGGGTGCAGTTTTGCAAGCATGTAACTGTCAATTTCCCTTTAGCATCTGTGTGTGGGTCAGCACTCGAGCTCTGAAGCTGGCAAGTGGCAACTAAGAGCCACCAAGTATCTTTCTCAAGGGCGCTGGGCAGGAGGTGGATGAGCTGGGCGCCTGGACAGCTGGGAGAGAAGCAATAGGGAAAGCTGTTTGTCAGGAAAGCTTTCTTTAGGGTTTTCACTTTTTTTTTTTTTTCGAGACAGAGTTTCTCTGTAGCTTTGGAGCCTGTCCTGGAACTAGCTCTTGTAGACCAGGCTGGTTTCGAACTCACAGAGATCCGCCTGCCTCTGCCTCCCGAGTGCTGGGATTAAAGGCGTGTGCCACCGCCGCCTGGCTAGGGTTTTCACTTTTGAATAAAATGATTGTTTTTTACAGTTCAAGGCTTACAGAAAAGTTGCGTAGGCTTCTCCTGCCACTGGTATCCTACATTGTTACATTATTACAGTGCCTCTGCCTTCAGGGAACCCACCCTGGTGATAGTGTCAGCTGAGATGGGTGCAGGCAGATTTCACCGCCCCCCCTCTTCCCCTTTCATATCTGCTTCAGCCTTTGTCCAGGGCCCTCCTTGTGTTTAGGGCCAGGTCTCCTCTGTCTTAACAGTTTCCCAATCTTTCCTTGTTTATTATGACCTTTAGGAGTTCTGGCCAGGCTAATTGTAGAAGGAACCTTAATATGAGCTTGTTTTTCTCATGGCCACAGTGTGTGTGTGTGTGTGTGTGTGTGTGTGTGTGTGTGTGTGAGAGAGAGAGAGAGAGAGAGAGAGAGAGAGAGAGAGAGAGAGAGAGAGAGAGAGAGGGGTAGTGGGGGTAATCTCAGGGCCATGGTGTGTGTGTGGGGGTATTCTGATGACCACAGTGGGGGGACAGTGCTCTCATGGCCACAATGGAGGGGGGCAATCTTATGTCCACAGTGGGGGGTATGAGCTTGGGGAAACAGAATGCTCTTGGAGCGTGATGCAACACAAATCACAAAGTCACTAGCCATGTTAACTTTGTCCCCTTCGTTAGCTTTGCCGCATTTGCAGGTTTCCCACTGAAGTCACTATTTCTTTCTTAAAAGAAAATTTTAGTTTTTTTGTTTGTTTTGTTTTGTTTTTTTATTTGAGACCAGGTCTTACTGTGTAGCCCTGGCTGTCCTGGAATTCTCTACATAGACCAGGCTGACCTTGAATTCACAGAGATTCTCCTGCCTCTGCCTCCTAAGGCATCATGCTTCTAGGACATTCAAAGATAAGTGAAGAACTGGATTTCTTGTGACTGCCCACCCCTATGCTTCAGCCCTCATCTCTGATGTGTGGTGACTGCTTCCATCCATATGAATACTTCTGTTAAAACACACACAGGAGAGCTTTGTGTTTGATTTTTCTATTTAAATAACATGTCATTCCATGTGAATATCTTTCTATAACTTGATTTTTCTATGTGATAATATATCTGGGAAATCTGTCTGTACTGCTCTCTCTCTCTCTCTCTCTCTCTCTCTCTCTTGTGTGTGTGTGTGTATGTGTGTGTGCGTGTGCATACACACGTGCACACGTGCACATTGGAGGCTACAGGTCAATGCTAAGTGTCTCCCTTAACCTCTGTCCACCTTATATTTTGAGACAGGATCATCTCTCACTGAACCTGAAGCTCAATGATTGGCTAGGCCAACTGGCCTGCAAGTACCAGAGATCCTCCTGTCTCCACCTCCCTGGTGTAGGAGGCCCTTCTGTATTTGTGTTGCTTTCATTGATTGAATAAAGAAACTGCCTTTACCTTTTGATAGGGCAGGAACTTAGATAGGTGGGGAAGACAGAACAGAATTCTGGGAAGAAGGGCAGAGTGGCAGACGCCATGAATCTCCGGCCTGAGATGGACGTAGGTTAGAATCTTGCCGGTAAGCCACAATCACGTGGTGATATTCAGATTTAATAGAAATGGGTTAATCAAGATGTGAGAGTTAGCCAATAAGAGGCTAGAGCTAATAGGCCAGGCAGTAATTTAATTAATACAATTTCTGTGTGGTTATTTCAGGGGTTAAGCTAGCTGGGTGGCCGGGACCAAACGGAAGCCTGCTCACTCCTGTTACACCTCCCCAGTGCTGGGATTACAGGCATGTGTCACAGATTTTACACAGGTACTGAGGACTGAACCTATGTTTCCAAGTTTGCACAGTAAGCCTGCTTGTTTGTCCTGGCTGCCCCAAACTGAAATACTCACACAGAAACCATATTAATTAAATCACTGCTTGGCCCATTAGCTCTAGCTTCTTACTGGCTGACTCTTACATATTAATTTAACCCATTTCTATTAGTCTGTGTATTACTGTGGCTGTGGCTTACTGGCTAAAGTTCCAGCATCTGTCTCTGGCGGGGCTACATGGCGTCTCTCTGACTCTGCCCTTCTTCCTCCCAGCATACAGCCTAGCTTTCCCCACCTAGTTCTGTTCTTCCCTGCCATAGGCTCAAAGCAGTTCTTTATTCATTAACCAATAAAAGCAATACCTAGACAGAAGCACCTCCCACACCATTTCCCCTTTTCTGTTTAAACAAAAAGGAAGGCTTTAACTTTAACATAGTAAAATTACATATAATAAAACACTTATCAAGCAAGAATTACAGTTACAATATTTATATCTACTTTATCTTTTATCATAACTAAGTAAAACTGTAACTATAACTTCTTCAACTCCATCAAAGACTCCAGAAGGATATGATATTACCTAAGTAAACAGGAAGTACATTGTAAGCAACTTCCAAAACTCTAAAATTGATGGAAACATCTCACTGCCTGGACAGTCACCCAAAGTTCCTCTGTGTCGTTGGAGCATCCATCATCACCCTACAGGCCCATAATGTCCAGCAGACTTTTCCATGGAGTAGGAAATTTCAAAGACAGTTTCACCCCTATTGGCAGTTTGTCAGCCACTTTCTTCTGTGTCCTACAGAATGTCCAGCAGACTCTTTCAGTTCTTTCATGAAGCAGGAACCCTGATGGATTGTCTCACCTTTAGGCAAGTTCAGCAGTAATTTCTCTGTGGGTCCTCCATGTCCAGTTCATCAAGCAGTCCAGGCAAAAGCAGTTTCTTGCCCAAAGGATTAAGCAACTCCATAAGAATCCTCTTTGATGCCCATTTTCCTCTTGAAGTAGATTATTGCTGCCAGGAGCAGATGTGTCTCACTGTTTTGAACAGTCCTAAGTTTTTAAAACATTTAAAATGCTATATTCTGAAGGTCTCTGAAAGATTTGAAGAATAACCTATCTAACTGGAATATATCTCTATATATCTAGAAAATCTAACTAACATGACCACAAGCTTGACTATTATAAATGATTATCTATTAACTTATAATTCTTAATTATACATTACATTTCTAAATGAGCTGGATAAACACAATACTTTAATCAAGGTCAGAAATACATATACACAGTATAACAAAATTGACCTTAAATTTGTATCAACAAACTAAAATCCATACCAGTACAAATCTGTATAGGATATCCCTTTTTAAATGTAATATTTATAGACAATATTTGGGATTGAGTGTAGTTTTCTCCAGACTTTTTCTTGCTGTTTATTGGACAAAGTAATTTTTTGAGGGGTATTCAAGGCAACCTTTCAGAGGTCTCGGTCCATCAAACCATGTTAGTCTGGAAGCAGTCCACAGGTTCTCATCCTGTGTGGAAACAAAAGAAGAACCTCTATTCCGAAGTAATGTATCTTTAGATTCAAATTTTGAATTCAAGATACCTTTGAAATATATATGTTGGCTTAGTTTAGCAGTTCCTAGAATCAAATGTCTCTTTGCAGTTAAAAAATTCAAAGATAACACAATAATATACATAATCCAGACTCTGTGAATTTTCCATCTTTAGGTGGCTTGTCTTTATTACTTTTTCTACAAGTTTTTATGCCTTAATAGTATGCCTCTTTATTATATGCTACAGGTTACATGGCCATCCATGAATAGCCCTAGCCAAAAATCTTCTCTTATTAAAAACCAGGTCCAGGAACTAGAAAGACAGTTCAGCTGATAAAGTGTTTGCCGAAGGAGCTAGGGTCCAAGATGGGGATACTGGCTGGTTTTATGTCAACTTGACACAAGCTAGTCATCAGAGAGGAGGGAACTTCAGCTGAGGTCTCTAAAGATCCAGCTGAAGGCATTTTAAATTAGTGATCAATGCGGTGCCATTATGCCCTGTTATGGGTGGTGCCATCCCTGGGTTGGTGGTCCTGGGTTTTATAAGAAAGCAGGCTGGGGAAGCCATGGGAAGCAAGCCGTAAGCAGCACTCCTCCATGGCCTCTGCATCAGCTGCTGCCTTGGGGTTCCTACCCTGCTTCAGTTCCTGTCCTGACTTCCTTTGGTGATGAACCGCAATGTGGAAGTGTAAGTCAAATAAATCCTTTCTTCCCCAAGTTGTTTTTTTGGTCATGGTGTTTTGTTGCAGCAATAGAAATTGTAGCTAAGACTCTGGGCATGATGTACATATTTGACATCCCAGCCCTGGGGAGGTGAAAGTAGCCAGATTTCTGGAATTTGCTGGCAGTCAGACTTGCCTAATCAGTGAGCCCTGGGTGCCAGTGAGAGACCTCCAAAACAAGATGGACGGCTCCTGCAGAGCAACATTCAAGGTTGATCTCAGACCTCTCCACACATATAAACCAGCATCCGTGTCCTATGCGCATGCACACTCACGCACACGCACACACACACACCCCTGAACTTAAATCAGATATGGTGGTTCATGCCTGTAATCCCAGCACGTGAGGTAGAGACCAGAGAATCAAGAATTTTTTTTTTAAGCAATGAGCAAGAATTTGAGGCCAGCATGGTTTGTATAATGAACTACAGGCCAGCTTCAGCTGCATGGTGAGATCTTGTCTCAAAAATAAAACACACAAGTAAACAAAATCAAAAACCAGACCTACAAGCTATGTGTGTGGTTCACTGGTGGAGTGTTTGACTGATATTCTCAAGACCTGGGGGAATGGGAGAAGAGATGGACCTTCTCCTCTTCCTCCTCCTCCTCCTCCTCTTCCTCCTCCTCCTCCTCTTCCTCCTCCTCCTCTTCTTCCTCCTCCTCCTCTTCCTCCTCCTCCTCTTCTTCCTCCTCCTCCTCTTCCTCCTCCTCCTCTCCCTCCTACTCTTCCTCTTCCTCCTCTTCTTCCTCCTCCTCCCTCTTCTCTTCTCTTCCATTCTCTTCCCTTTCCTTCCCTTCCCTTCCCTTCCCCCCCTTTCTCCTCTCTCTCCTTCTCTTCTCTTCTCTTCTCTCCTCTTCTCTTCTCTTCTCTTCTTTCTTTCCTTCCTTCCTTCCTTCCTTCCTTCCTTCCTTCCTTCTTTCCTTCCATCCTTTCTTTCTTTTTTTTTGGTTTTCCAAGACAGGGTTTCTCTGTGTAAGCCTGGCTGTCCTGGAACCCTCTCTGTAGACCATGCTGGCCTTGAACTCTGGGATTTGCCTGCCTCCACCTCCCAAGTGCTAGGATTAGGATTTGCTGAAGGGAGCCTGCTTTCTTAAGTGTTGTTGAGAGGCCGCTTGTTGGTTCCCGGCTACTCAGCCACAAAATAATCACACAGAAACTGTATTATTTAAAACACTGCTTGACCCATTAGCTCTAACTTCTTATTGGCTAACACTTATATCTTAATTTAACCCATTTCTAGTAATCTGTGTATCGCCACATAGCTGTGGCTTACCGGCTAAAGTTTAAGCATGTCTGTCTCTGGCAGCAGCTCTATGGCTTCTCTCTGACTCCACCTTCTTTCTCCCAGCATACTCTGCCTAGTTCTGTTCTGCCCTGCCATAGGCTCAAAACATTTTCTTTATTAACCAATGGTACTCACAGCGTACAGAGGGGAATCCCACATCACTTAAGTATGTGTTACATTAGAATAGATAAAGAAATAAAATTTCCCAACACAGAGGATGCCAGGGTGGCAGCACATCCTCCATACCAGTCACCGATGGGCATCCTGGTCCCCCTGTGTATTCTGACATGGATTTTTGTGCCTGGGTATCACTCATGTTTACAATGATGCTGTCACAGTTTGACTTTATCCTCTATTCGCCATGAACACCGAAGGCTGACCTTTCTTCTCAATGTAATTCTAATTCTGCACTGACTTCAAGGTCTGGAGTTTGGAAATAAAGAAACATGTCAGGTTTTCTTATTATTGTTACTTTATGGTGATGTGTGCTTGACATGACCCTGAACCATATGGATCATAGTTTTTATTAGTCTTTGACAATGACGAAGTGTATTTAGCTATAGTCTTGATCTGGACAAGGGAAGAACCAGCCAGGCCATGCTGTCCTTGGGAGCCCACAACCTGCTTGTCAGTTCAGTATCCTGTGCCACCTCCTTAAGAAAACACACTTTAAATAGGCTTTATACAGAGATTTTCTTCTGATGATAATGCTTAAGATACAGTTTAAACAGGAAGCTCATGAAGTGATCCATGGCAGGAAGTACCACATTCTGGCTACAGAACCGGTGAGCAGTGGTGGAGCCTTCACCCATGCTCAGTGGCCATGCACCAGAGACACCCTGCCTATCACTTGTCCGGATTGACTCCAGAGATGGTGGGAGGCAGTCAGTATGAGGCCCACCCAATAGTATGGGACGTGGCAATTGCCACAAGCAGGATCAGCAAAATACAGGACTTTTTCTTGGTGCTCTCCATCAAATTCAATAGAATATTTATTTTTAAAAATAAATATTTTTCTGGGGCTGGAGAGATAGGTCAATGGCTAAGAACACTGGCTGCTCTTCCAGAGGACCTGGGTTCATTTCAATATCTACAAAGAGGCTCACAGCCACTGTAACTCTAGTTCCAAAGGACCCAATGACCTCTTCTAGCCTCCAGGAACACTAGGCACACACATGCTATGCCGACTTCCATGCAGGTAAAACACCCATATCCATGAAAAATAAAATAAATCTAATTAAAAATAAATAAATATTTTTGGGCCAGCAAGATGGCTCAAGTGGATAAAATTGATTTGCCACAAAAACCTGATGGCCTGAGGTCTGTCACCAGAGCCCATGGTGGAAAGAACTGACTGCTAAAAGCTGTCCTATATCACACACACACACACACACACACACACACATACACATGCACGCACTTGCACGCACACACGCACACATGCACACACGCACACATGCACACACGCACACGCATGCACCAAGACATGTGTGTGCCCATGTCATAGAGTTATACATCATGCACATACGTGCACACATACACACTTAAAATATTTTAAAAATAAATATCGTTGAATGATAGTAGGGATGCATATTTATCAAGGGAAATTAGGAAATACAGAAAAGAAGGAAAAACCCTTGACTTTATAATCTGAAGCGGCACAGTTTTAAGCGTTCCCTTTACATCCTGGCTACAAGGATATTCCGTGGACCCACACTCATAAGCGGCAGATGCTTGAGAATGAGGAAATGTGTAATAGACCTTTCCTCTAATTTTTCTTCCCATTCTACTTTCCAGCCCACTGTTTTTGCCAACTTTTAAGAAGGAAGTGAGTTTGACAGGCAGTAAAAATTCCAAACTCAAAATTCATGAGCTCGGCCATCTTTGAAAACAACCTGTCACAGGCAGGGTCAAGGGCAAAGATCTGCCTCCTGGGAAGAAAGAGCAACCGCAGACAGCGGTGGTGTCGTGGACACTCTGATCTGCCCTGGGCTTCCCAGCAGGTCTGCTGCTCCCGAGAAATGTTCTCCTGGGCTTTGAACATTTCCTGTAGTTGGGTCCGTTTTCCTGGAGGATGCTGCACCGTCTCTTTCTTCTTGCTTCCTTCCTGGCAATCCACTGGCCCAGCATCCACTGGTGCTTTATTTGATCATTCTTTCAAGTGTCTTTCACTGTAATCTGATGTCACTTTTCGCTCTGGTAATTTTTGAAGCAACTGAAAAACTCACAATCCCCTCAGAGAAAGGATGCGGCTCAGAGCTTCCCTTCTGGGTACGTGTTGAACTACAGGCTCAGCAGGGGAACGAGCCTCCTCACATGCAGCCTTGGGAACTGCGTCCGTTAAACATAAGCCGTCTGTGGGTCATGGTAAACCACAATGGCGAGGGATCAAATGAATTAGAAATTACGCCTTCTCCTGGACTGAACATCTAGATATAGATAGGAAGCGTCACGGAGCTGATGGGCAACTCTGTTCCTTGGAGTCCTTGGGCATCTCTGTCCAAGCGTGACTGCCGTACCTGAGATGGCGTGGCCTGAATCAGAGTCCAGCTCTCACATTCCTGTTCTGAGGAGGAGGGTCCAAATAGCCATTTCCTCCTTTACTACAGCAAGAGAATATCCATCCTCGCACTTGGCCTCTCAGACGAACGTGATATTTCCAAGCCTCCCCACCTGGTCACTGTAGCCCTGTGATTAAATGAATGGGGAAAGGGAGGGGAGAGGGTCAAAGTCTAGCCATATTGCAGCTTCCGGGAGCCCATGTCTTTGGGTTATTCCCAGAAGCTGCAGTATGGCTTGGAAATGCCACGTTCATCTAAGCGGCCAAGTGCCAGGGTGGGTAGTCTGTTGCTGGAGTTAGAGAGGACAATGGCTATTTGGGCCACTCGGAGGACTCTGCCATCCCATGAACCAGATGCTGGCATACATATAACTCACACAGGTTTCCACCTCAGCCTCTGCCACTGGGTCACCAGGAGGGCCAAGGGCAGGTCACTAATAACACCTCCACCGCAGTTGTCCCTGGGAGCCCAGGTACATGACCGGACCCTTCTGAGCACCAGAAAAGAGCAGTGTGTCAGACACCCACAAACCACACATCCACAAGAGGCCTGACAGGAGCTCTTACTAAACCCGGAGCTCGTCAGCCTAGACGATCCCATGGGCCCCGTGTTCAATAAGCGGCATTGTCTCAAAAAACAAAGAGGTGGTGGTGACGAAATGACTGAAGGAGACAGCTGACACCCAGCTGCAGTTTCTGGCTGCCTCTGCAGGCAGGTGCAGACATGGACATATACATCCTTGAGCAAGCGCAGCCGCGCACACACACACATACACAAGAGCAAGAGAGAGAGCTCATATCTGTTCTTGAAAAATGTTCTACCAATTTTTTTTTCATGAAGCAAACCACATAAAAGACAAGAAATGGAGTGGTTTTTATATAAAAGATGTCAATAAAACAAAGATTTTTTTTCTGGTAAAAACAGTTACTCCCTCATTTATTGTAGAAACCTAGGCTTTCATATGCTGATTAGGATGAAGACACGTTTCCAACATCTCTGTTGTGCTGTGGATCATGACATTTACTTTTTGATGACCTGTGATTTTGTTGGTATCATAAATGTTTACAAAATTTGATCTAATGCCGTTTTCTGACAGAATGAAAATGTGAAGGATGAGGGTCTTTCGGTGGAACTAGGCGACCGTGACCTTGCGAAGACACATCTCAGCCACAGCTCTGATGGGTCTCTCAAGCAGAAGACAGAGACGGGGTAATGAAATCTGCGGATTGGTGATTCATGGAAGTGGGTTTAAAACTGTGGGGAAATTTGAGTGACCGATGCGTGTGTAGTTTACGTTACCTCAAAAACATTTGAAGTCAGAATGAAAGCAGAACTATGAACAAGGGTCAGATATCTGAATCCTGTCGTCTCTCCCCAGGACCGTGGCTTTCAAAGGGGGTGGTTGCTCAGCGAAATGCTCTCTGTGTTACGCATCCGGGGCAGTTGTTTTCCTTCCAGTGCGTTTCTGAAGAGGAGCTATCTATTGCAGAGCCCCTTCAGTTCGGCCACGTGCCCTGTGGGATGTGCGGGTTTTCTGAGCAGCTTTGGGATGGGACGCGCTCATACTGTTTCTTCCGTGCTAAAGAAGCAACTATGCTGTGACCCTGCAACTGCTGGGCTTGAGCGACGGGACTGAGCCTGAGCGGAACCCTGTCCTGATGAGAGGGGCCTACTTCTCCTTCCTGTGTCTGCGTCACCTGCACATCCGGGAGCTACAGGTGCAGGCACGATGGATCTCCATGCATTGGAGATCCCCTAGAATGGGGGCATTCCTACCTTTAGTAGCAACGCGTTTGTTCTTCATTATTGTGTGTGTGTGAAATCAGTTCCGTCCAGGGATGATGGTTTCCTTTCCCCCACAGTAGGGCTGCCCCCTTGAAGCCCCCATCAGGTCTGCTTTGTAGGGCAGGGCAAAGCGCAGGGCGGTGTCCTGACGCCTTTCTTCCTCTGTTCCAGCGCATCTGTCTGGGAGTTCTTAACTACTTCAGATCCGTTGAGCGGACTCTGACGATCAATACTTCAGGCCTTACCTTGGTTTCGGGGAAGCTGGTTCCCACCGTGGGAGATAATTCCTGGGTAAATATGGCAAAAGGAGGCTTGGGCACCTCGCACGGCTTAGGAGCTCACCACTATGTCCATGGGACACCTGCTGAGCACAAGGTGAGCTATTCGGCTGAGTTTTTATGCCCCGATTAGTGTGTCTTTCAAACGTTTCCTTAGCACTACCATCAGTTAATGTAGTGGAGCAAGAGTCGGAGAGTCACGGTAAGCAAAATAAGCCTGGGGGAGAACGACCATTTAGAGGTAGGAACTGAGGGGTGGGCACCAACAGACAAGAGAGGGCAATGGGGGGGCATGTAAAAATGCGCGAAGCATATTATGTATCTATATAAAAAGCACAGTGAAACCCATTACTGGTACAATTAATGTGTGGTAGTAAAGACGCAGAGAAAGAGGAAGTGACGGTAAGCACCGCTAAACTTGGTGGCCAGACTGAGCGTGGTAACAATGGCTGTGATCACAGCCTGTGAGAGCTGAGCGGACAGGACTTGGGCTGTGTGTGCAGTGAGACCTTGTCTCAGAGCTAAGCTAATGAACAAGCCCTGACAGTGACCGCTTGGGAGCGGGAGCAGCCACATCAGGAAGGAAGGCGTCGGACCCCTGGGTGCCTGGCTTCACAGTGACAGAAAGTGACCAGTGCTTCCCTCTCCTGGCCCATGTGTCTCACCAGATCTTTCCAAGACTCTGACAATGTGCCACGTCCCTTTCTGATCTCAAGCCCTTTAAAGTAATAGTAGATTAAGCCAAGTATGTTCGTGCCTGACTAGAATCCTTGCACTTGGAAGTCCAGGTAGAAACATCTAGAGTTCGAGGTCATCTTCAGCTACGTGACTGGGGCCAGACCTGGCTACCTGAAGCTTTCTAATTCCTGCTTCCCAGAAGATGCTAGATGAAGCCGGCAGTGTCTCCTAGACACCTGGAGTAAAAGTACTGCAGAAGTGAGGCCCAGGGAAGTGAGTCTGAGTCCATCCTGGGTTGCATAGTGGGACCATCTCAAAAATGAAGAATTTGAAGACTGGCAAGATGGCTCATTGGGTAAAGGTGCTTGCCTTCAAGAATTACAACCTGAGTATAATCCCTAAGAGGACCAACATGGTGGAAGGAAATCGTGGCTCCTGCAAGTTGACCTCTGACCTCTGTATTTGTGATGTGTATGTGGGCATTTACACACTCACTGTGGCATGAACACCCATGCATGCCCACACAATAAATAAGTGTCTTAAAAATGAATTTAAAAGTTTAAGGAGAATGAAATTAGACTGACAAATGTGAAAAATAAGACTGTTTAGCTTCAGACAGGTCATATTCTGGACTTTAGTCCCTGACATAGCCTGCTGCACCCGTAAGAGAGGGAATTCTGTTAACTGCGGCTTCTCATGGAGAGTCTAGACAGCTCTCTCGGTGCCGTAGAAGCATGTGAGAGCAATAAACATAATGTCCAATTTCCTAGTAGCTACATTTAAAACATGTAAAGAAATGTGTGAAATCAATTTCAGTACAACCCATGTAACCTCATGTACAAGAGACGTTATTCTCACATGTAATCAGTATTTTAAAAAAATCAGTGGTGAAAGAGGACACACACTTTGGCCTGAATCCTTTAGACTCTGGGGCATATTGTCCGCAGAAAGTGCGTTGGCTTGGGGCTAGCACATTGGGCAGTGCAGCTCTGAATATTGGGGAGTATTTTGTTTTCTTCGCCCAGTCACGTAGAGTTTCCCACTCAGTATCCAGGGCAGTGTTCTCCTGCCCTTTCATGAGCTCTTGTTCCTCCTCCCTGCTCACGACTCTTAGACTTCTGCCCTGATCACTTTACTCCTCAGGTTTCTTACTCCTTTGAGCTCAGTCATAGCCCTGACTGGTTTACTGCTCCGTGGTTCTGTGGAAGAGGCTCAAGACTCTCTTCAAACACCTGTGCAATGCAAGCGCATCTTTCTCATTCCTATATTGGTCTCACCTCCACTGTGATGTACTGTAGTCGGGTTTTTGGGTCACAGTTCACAAATACCAACACAGAGACTTAGTAATTATGTTCTTAACTAGCTCTTATAACTTAAATGAATGCACTTTTATTAATTTACATTCTATCACTTTGTGTTACATCTCTTCTATCTTACACCTCCTGTTTCCTCTCCGTCTCTCCGGGCATCTCTCTTGCACCTTGATTCCTCCTTCTCTTCCTCTCTCTCCCTGGAAATTCTGTCTATACCTCCTGCCTAGCTATCTGTCATTCAGCTTTTTATTGCACCATTCACAGTGAAACACCCTCACATAGTGTACAAGTATCCCCTAACAACAAAAGGCCTCTCCCCCTTTGTTTGTTCTGAACTGGAGCGAGGAATAGAAAGAAATAAAGTGGGGGAGACAAGATGCCGTAGTTAGGGTTTCTACTGCCGTGACCACTGCAACTCTTATAAAGGAAAACATTTAAGGTGGGGTGGCTTACATTTTCAGAGGTTTAGTTCATTATCATCATGGCGGGACATGGTGGCATGCAGGCGTCACAGTGCTGGAGATGGAGCTGAGAGCTCTACATCTTGACCTGCAGGCAGCAGGAATTGAACTGAAGCCCTGGGTGTGACTTGAGCATATATGAGACCCCTCCACACGGTGACAAGCTTCTTCCAACAAGCCTCATCTACTCCAACAAAGCCACACCTCCTAATAGTGCCATTCCCTATGAGCATATGGGTGCCAACTATATTCAAACTACCACAAGAGACGAATACCATCTTCCCCTGCTAACTGTTGGACTAACATCTTGGGGCTTTGCCGTATGTCATTTCTGTTCTCCCGTAAATGATAGGCATCAGACTAAAAACACTCCCAGCTGCTGTTGTTTAATGTGAAACATACCAGGCAGTACCTTATTTCAGGTCTTTAATAGGACCAAATATTTACATTAGGTTATCCAGCCCTGGGGAAGGGAAAAAGGACACAGATGCTAACCACTGTGTTCACCTCATCAAGTTCAGGAAGGACGCTGCTGGGACAAGACAAGCTAGTTTATTGGGTATGGGTCAAGCTCCTGAGATGGAAGCTTCCTCCCCAGCACATTCGTTTGGCCCCTGTTTTAATCCCATGAGGAAAGTTTTGGGCTTTAATATTAATGATTGTTTACTTAACGATCGTGCTAGCCAAAGAAGTCTTCTACGGTCTCTAAGAGCCACCTTGTCCTCTTATGTGCCGACATAACATGGCGGGATAGAAGGAGCCGCTCCTGAGAGACAGTAGGCTTCTCCTAGTATAGAACCTTGCCTGTCGCTCCTCAGTCATGGGAACCTGACGCCCCACAGTGAGTTCAGGGTGTGTTGCAACTTGGTGTGTGGGCAGCAGAAGGCTTTGGAGAGGAAGTGGTGGGAGGTGAGGCCTCTAGACAGAGTGAGCCAGACCATGGGGGCCTTGGCTCTCCTTCGATGTGGGACCAGTTCCTAAGGTAATGGGAACTGGGGGATTTTAAAGAGAATGCCTCCCTCTGGCTTTGCAAGTTTCTCAGGGGCTGCCCAGATATAATCATGCTTGCTATTCTGCTGGAAGTCCTTGATGAGTTTCCTTTTCCTCACAAGATGAAGTCCGGGTTTCTTGGTGACATTTACAAGGCTGAGCATATTCTGGGCCCTGCCAAAGTCTTCGACCTCATTTCCTTCTGCTGCCTTTAGAGTCTCCATGAGGTAGGGCTGGACCCTCTTCTGTCTATACAGAGCCATCCAGGCCTCCGGACTCCTCTGCCACTCTCCCATTCTCTCCTTGGCAAACGTGTGCTCTGACTCGAGTCCATTCCTAAAATCTCTCTGGGAAACCCTTCTTTATATCTCTGTGTCGAACGAAGGCTTCATCGAATGGCTTGTCAGCTTGTCATAGGATCCAGCACAGAGCTATGCCCCACTGTTGGCTTATCTGTCCCCATAGGCTGTGAGCCAGTGCTTCCTTCCTTCCTCCCACAAGTATGCTGACAAATAGTTAAACTAGGCTCTACTCTAGGCACGGGTTTAGCAGCACACAGAACTAGCACGAGTTCTCACCATAAGGAAACTTACCACCCAGCAAGAGACATTAAAGAGCGTACAATATATATGTATCATATAGAGGGTGAGATGGCTCTAAAGATTCCCTAGACTTCCTGGCTCTTGCAGGTGAGTGGGCCTGTGACTCGCTTTGAGCTGTGAGCAGAAATGGCGCCATCGGTGTCAGTCCAGAGCACGAGGAGCTGCTCCACACCATCTGGCTGTCTTCCCCTGCTTCAGCCAGCAGAAGGCGATGGTCACATGGGAAGATGGAAACATTGCCATCTTTGGTTGCTGCTATAGTGCGACAGCCTAGAGAGCCGCTGGTCCTGCAATGGCTCTCTATGAGTGAGAAATTCACTTCCGTCACTGTGCTTTAGAGCTATTGACCATGAGGTGACGTAGCCGTTGTGGACTCCTGAGGATTGTGATGGTGCAATGGAGAACCGAGAGCACTCGAGTGGGGTAGTAGATGCCCCTGGTGAACGTGGAGTGGGCAGTGGATGCCCCTGGTGAACGTGGAGTGGGCAGTGGATGCCCCTGGTGAACGTGGAGTGGGCAGTGGATGCCCCTGGTGAACGTGGAGTGGGCAGTGGATGCCCCTGGTGAATGAGGAGTGGGCAGTGGATGCCCCCGGTGAACGTGGAGTGGGTGGTGGATGCCCCAGGTGAACGTGGAGTGGGCAGTGGATGCCCCAGGTGAACGTGGAGTGGGCAGTGGATGCCCCCAGTGAACGTGGAGTGGGCGGTGGATGCCCCCGGTGAGGAGGTGCAGGGGAGAGACTTACAAAGGAGGCACTGTGGGAAGGAAGACCTGAAGGAACTCAGGAAGCAATCTGACTTACTAGGAGAGTGCCTAGCAGGGGGAAGGTCAATGCAGAGGCCTCAAGCAGGGCTGTGCCCAGCTCACTGCAGGGCCATCTAGAAGTTCAGTGTGACTAGGGTGGACAAAGGGAAAAACAGCAAGCAATGAGGCATAAGAGGTGGAGGAAGGTTCTACCTGGCTTTGTGAGTCATGGCAAGGATTTTGGCTTGATCTCCTTGTAGGTTTTAAACAGAATCTTGAAGCAATTTGACTTTCACATCACTCACTGCTCATTCTGTTGGTTTGGGGACAGCACTCTAGGGTTTTGCAATGAGCCACGATCAGAGACTGCTTCATTAATCAACTCTGAGACAATATGTCTGAGCAAACAGCCAGTAACAATGACAGATTCTGGGGCCAAAGAGATGGCTCAGTGGCTAAGAGCTTTTGTTGTTCTTGCGGAGGCCCTGGGTTCAGTCCCCAGCACCCACATGCTGGCTTATACCATCTGTAACTCCAGTTCCAGGGGATCTGATGTCCTTTTCTGGTCTCCACTAGCACCAGACACACAGAGTACATACATGTAGGCAAAAACATTCACACAAAATAAAAATTAAACCTTGAATTAAAAAATGGTAGACTCTGAACACACTTTCATGTACCATATGACCATATTTCAGCCAATGGTGGATCATACATAATGACCTCAGAAGACTGTTTTTCTCATAAGATGGAAAGTGTTTGTTGTATGGGGATACTGTAGCCCATGTTTGTGGCTTGATGTTGACAAACAAACCTGTTTACATATTCTGATATCCAAATGCTTATGATATGACTGTCTACCACATTGAGTATAGAAACATGTTGTCTAGATTTACAGCCTACAGCAAATATGCTACACCATATATGTAGTAGTGTATACAACCTAGAGTTGGACAAACACATTTTTTTCAGTGGTCATGCAACAAAGAAGCCATTAAATAGCGTGTGAGTGTATGTTAAATGTACATTCAGAATGATTTCCAGAAGTCAAGAGCGGTTCCAAAGTTGTTTTGACCTGAGCACTAGAAGTTTGGAGTTGCTGTTGTCAATTGAGATTTGACTGAGAGAGGTCAGAATCTCATGTAGGACATGGGAAGTTGAAGGTGCTTACTGCATGCTCAAGTAACAAAAGGAAGCTGAAACTTTCTGTTGTTGTTGTTATTCGAGACAGGATTTCTCTGTGTAGCTCTGGCCATCCTAGAATTAGCACCGAAGACCAGGCTGGCCTTGAACTCAGATCTGCCTGACTCTGCCTCCTGAGTGCTGGGATTAAAAGTGTGCACCACCACCCATCAAGACCTGGATTTTTATCTTTCACATGGTCGTATTTATTTAATGTTCAGTTGCAAAGAAAGGCTCTACTCATAACAGAATGTTCAGATCATAAGAAGACCGCATGGAAGTGCTCTGTGAGGTGCATCGCGCTGCTGAAATGTAGGATGATTCGCTGCAGCAATAATATGCTCTGGGACAGTGCTCTTACACCCTGTAAAGATTCGTCACTCATATCTGTTTCATAAAATGCTGACGGGCCAATAGCCAGGAAGGAAGTATAGGCGGGGATACCAGACTAGGAGAATTCTGGGAAGAGGAAAGGTTCAGTCTGCAGTTACCAGCCTCAGATACAGAGGAAGCAAGATGAGAATGTCTCCCTGAGATAAGGTACCAAGCCATGTAGCTAAACACAGACAAGAATTATGGGTGAATTTAAGTCATAAGAGCTAGTTAGTAATAAGTATAAGCAATAAGCCAAACAGTTTATAATTAATATAAGCTCTATAAGCTCCTGTGTGTTTCTTTGGGACTGAATGGCTGTGAGACCAGACGAGACAGAAACTTCTGTCTACAATAATAACTTATAGAGCAGGAGAAAGAGTGGGCAAAAGATATCTTTGATCTTCTTTATAAAAGACCCCCAGTCCCAGTGAGATGGCTCTGTGGGTAAAGATGCTTGCCACCAAGCTTGGCAACCTGGGCTAGCTCCTAGGAATTCACATGACGGAAGGAGAAAACCGAGTCCTGCAAGCTGACCCCCCCACGTGCACTTTACACACTTTACACACACACACACACACACACACACACACACACCGCATGTACACATGCACAGCATGCACAGAGAGTGGGGAGGGGAAAGTAGAAGAGAGAAGGAGTGAAGGATGAAGGGAGGGAAGGAGGGAGGGGAGAGAAGGGAGGGAGGGACAGAGAAAATGTTTTTAAAATGTTTTAAAAATGGAAGCTATTAAGTCTGTTATTTGCCCAATAGTTTTGACCAGGGTCTTAGGCTGAATGACTATTAATATTATCTTAATGCAGGATACTTCAGGAAAGTATAAATCAGTCAGATAAGTGCCCCTATGTCACAGAAAGGCCTAAAGCTCACGTTGGTAAGTCGGAGCAGGATGTAAAACACATGACGGTCCCTAGTTTTCCTGCAGTTACTTTATTTGTCAAATAGTTACCTTGGTCCCAGTTACTATCCAGACTTTAAGCACACATGGATCATTCCAAAGGTCATTTTATTTCTTGCTCAGACACTAATTACTGCCCTTCTTTTCCTGCCGCTCCTCCAAGAACAATATGACAGGACCCACTTTCTAAACCACAAAGAAAGCCTTTATAAAGAGGGTCTTCATACAACTGTAAAAACTCACAGGTGAGGGAAGGAAGCAGGAGAGTAATGGAGCCACAACCCAGGCAGTGCCAGGGACAGGCCAGTCACCTCTGTGCAGCTGTGGCTATAATGCCTTGGAGAACAAGGCAGAGAGTCTCGGGAACTTTCCGTTAACAGTGATGCAGCTGAAGTATTTCTCAGTTGTGATAAGTTTCTAGAGCTGCCACAACAAAGTGAGTGGCTCGTGGCAGAAATGGACTGCCACGGTTCTGGATACCACCTGTCCAGAGCCAACGTGTTGGCAGGACCACACTTTCTCCAAAGGAGAGCCTTTTGAGCCTCTTCCAGCTTCTGGTAGTTTCAGTTAATTCTTCCCAATCTCTGGCCCTTCTTCTCCCTCATCCTCCCTACCTGCCCTCTTCCTGCTCCTCCTCTCTCTTGCCTTCACCTCTCCCTCCTCGTTTTCTTGAGTGAGGTACTAGGAGCCAAGCCCAGGGCCTCACATGATCTCGGCTTATAGGTTTCCACTGACTACATCCATAACTCTCCTCTCCAGCTTTTAGTGTTTTATTTAGAGACTAGAGCTCACTAATTTGTCAGGTCGGCCCACGGCTGGTGATCCTCCTGTCTCCACTTCTGGGGCAGCTGGGTTTACAGGTGTGTGCCACTTGGACATTGCTTGATTCACAGATGAATCCTTGCTAAGCTTTGGGGCCTTCCCTTGGTGTCAAGCTCCGATTTCCTTCTTTTCGTAAGGACACCACTTGTTGGATTAGTTTTTCAGCTTTTGGTGGGCTTAGCTAGCAGTGGGGAAAGCTGAGAAAGGCTCATTATTCTCAAAGGCTCCCCAATATTCCCAAATCATAATGTCCTTCCTACCCCTCCCATTTTGCTAGTGGCCTAAGAGCAGCTGCATGGTTCAACCGGGGTAAGATCCTGGCAGTCCTCTGTCCCAGCCTCTGACTTCAAAGGCCACCGAAATTCTGGACCACTAAGTGCCCAGTTGCAGTTGCTCTAGAATTAACTAGAAAAACAAACTCTTTTATGTGCCTCAGGAGCAACCTCTCCCCACCAACATTGTGTGTGTGTGTGTGTGTGTGTGTGTGTGTGTGTGTGTGTTAGAAAAAAGTAGTTCAGGGGCACAGAGAAAGAGAGCGCTACTCCAACTAAAGCGTCTTGACAAGGTAGACCTTCACTTTTGTTCGGAAGGGTGTGCTAGTCATAAACGTGGAAGAGCAAGCGTATATAGATGGCAAATTCACTCAGGTTTTGTTCCAGTGCAGGTGACTCTGTCTTTTCCCCATTCACTGGAAATGAATGTCTTTGATGAAGGAAGGGGGGAGGGGGTCAGTCACTCAAGTCTCAAATTATGAGGAAGCAGCAGGCTTTTGTGTAAACAAGTTTTACAGGTGGGAGGATTAGAGCATTTACATAAAGGTCTCATAAGGCGAGGCGGGGGATAAAAATATTTGAATTCTTTGTGGTGAACAAATGTTCCGCAGTGTTTGACAGAAGCTTATATATATATATATATATATATATATATATATATATATATATATATAATTCAATTCTTCCCATTTGGCTGTGCCTCAGCAGTCCGCTGTGTGGGAGGAGAAACCCACTGCCTGGGCCGTTGGGACTGACAAAATATAACTCTCCCTTTTCCAGTAACTTTGGGGTTTGGGTTTGGCCTTCTTTCCCCAGGTCCACAGCATGCAATTCCTGGAGTTCTCGGAAGCTGAAAACCAGGACGACTTCCACAGTATGCAGGCTGGCTGTGTCCACACTCAGGACCAGTTTGGCCTGTATGTCATGTATGACATTGCCCTGCAGGATCTGGAGGGTCTGGAGTCAGAACTGCTGCTCATTGCCAGCCATTACATTGAGAAAGAAAAAAGTAAGGAGGCAGATTAAAGAAAAAAAAATCAACTGGCCAGGGTTGGGGATGAAGCTCAAGGGTAGAGTCCTTGGTTGTTGTGCACAGGGCTCTTGTAGATTTCCAATACTGAAAACAAGCAGATACACAAACAAAAGCACACAAATCAATGACCGAACAATACTTTTTAAAACTTGAGTAAGCATACACTATCCCTGACCCAAGTGCGTGCATGCATGGGGCTCAACTCTCCTTTGTGATGGAGCTGTGCTCTCTAAGGAATCAGGTGTAATTCTTGTAGTTGTTAGACTGCATATCACCCAGGGAAATTCTACATCTCCCGCTGGGTTGAAGGGATGCAGTACAGCACCCTGGGGCAAGCAAAGGAAGCAAGTGCAATGAATGATGTTTCTCCTGAGCCAATGATGCCAAGGAGACTGAATTCAGAAGCAAGAGACATCACTGGATTGATTCCTAACAGGAACCATGGGCAAGCTGGGGGATCTGGCTAAGAGAATGCCAGAGAAGCCCCAGAAGGAGGATTCATGACTTGGGCTAATCCAGCAACCCATATCACTGTTCTTGCTTCTTTTTGACACCACCTAAACTTCCAATTTTAAGAGTAGGTAAGGTAAGGATAGTTCCCAGGAGGTTTCCTATTGCATTTGGAAAGAGCTAAGAATGTCTAGACACACTGGAGTACAGGAGGGGAGTTTAGAAGGGGTTTGTGCTGTGCCCAAATGCATACACACTGTGACAGAAGATAGTTCACCTTCACTGTGTCCAAATAAGCTTCTCGAAGGAAGTTTGACCGCCAGCTTTGAGATCCCAGGTGGAGTTAATTTAATATTGACACTGAACAAACTCGACTAGGCGGTCATCGCTACAACCATGAATATGTGAATCTGGCCCTGAACCTTCTAGAACATTTCATTTTAGTTCTTAGCTTTCATTTTCACTGGTTATGCTACATCCAACGTTTGTCCATATTAACTGATCCTCCGATGTGACTGTTTCTGCCTGCTGAGAATTTAATTCGGTGGAAACACATTTAACCACGAGGACATCCTTCCCTGAAGCTGGCTAGTAGGGCTTTAGTCACTCATTGTGAAATGCTTTCTGCTGCCCAAAAGGCCCCTCGACAGAGCCTGGCTCTTGCTAAACACCCATCATGGAGTTAGTCATTACTCAGCTCACATGTTGGCACCTGGATGTTTCTGGCCTTCTAGTATTTTTTCCCGAAGCAGGCCTCTTATAAAATGGAAGCAATAATCATGTTCACAGTGACGCTAACACTAATCCAATAGAAAATATTTCTGCCAAACGGTGATGATGATTAACTTTGCTGATTTAACATGGCAATTAATATAATTAAGGGATGTCTTAGAAGGCTCTCTGGAAATTTTTGACATAGTTAACGTTAATGAAAATAATAGGGTTGGGGAGCCAGCTCAGTCAGCACAAGTGCTTGCCTTTTGATTCTGAGGATATGAGTTCATCCCTCCCCCACGCCCAAAAGCAAACTCTGTAGTACCTGTTCTTGGAGGCGGAGACAGGATGGTCCCTAGGTTTGAAGAGCAGTCAGTTTATCGTACATGGTGAAACTCAGGTCCCAGTGAGAGAACCCAAAACACATCCCCAAAAGGTTGGGGCTCCCGTGGGACAGCACTTTAGGTTGACCTCTTGATCTTTGGTGTGCACGTGTGCGCACACACACACACACACACACACACACACAGAGAGAGAGAGAGAGAGAGAGAGAGAGAGACAGAGAGAGAGAGAGACAGAGAGAGAGAGAGAGAGAGAGAGAGAGACAGAGAGAGAGAGACAGAGAGAGAGAGAGAGAGAGAGAGAGAGAGAAATAGTATATCAGTTTCAGTTGCTAAACACCAGAGACCAGTTTTTGAAAAAGGAGAAGTGTATGATCTGCCTTTAAAGCTATGAACTCAGGGACATTTTAGATGGGTTTTATGCCAACTGGTTTTACTTCTAAACACTCTTTAAAAGACTGGGATATAGTTTAGTTGGTACAGTAGCCAAGAATGCAGGAAGCCCCGGGCTTCATACCCAGCACAGACGGCATGGGCATGGCAGATGCTTCTGTAATGCCTGGACTCTACTTGTTTGGTAGAGCTAGCAAGGCTGGAAGTTTACCCTCAGTTACATGAGACTTTGATTCACAATGACAAAAAATTACTGAGCTAGGGGTGGTGGTGCACACTTGGAATCCTGGCCCTCGGGAGGCAGAAGTAGGTGGATCTCTGTGAGTTTCAGGCCAGCCTGGTTTGCATGGCGAGTTCTAGGCCAGCCAAGGCTTTATGGTTAGGTTCTATATCCAAACGGAAAAAAAAATAGAAATTACTAAAATTAGTCTTAAATTTAGAAAGTAAAAATAAAACTACTATTGACTCAGAAGTCAACAAGCATGGACTCCAGGCCTGGTCTTCACAGGCGGCTCCCTCAGTTGAGACCCAGTCACGGGCTCAGATCTACTCCTCAAGTGGAGCTGATCGTCTGAGTTCCTCAGAGAAGGAGCGCTTGAATGGCCTTGCTCTAACCATTCCCGCTGGCTTCTTCCCAGGTCACAGAGAGGATAGCCAGTCACAGAGCAGCCAGCGCTGGGGCTGGGCTCATGCCAGTGTGGACAGATTTGCTGTGCTGTATGACCTGTGGACCTGGGAAGCGAATCTTCTAGAAAGCAAACGCCAGGTATGATGCCTAGAAGGTGAAATGTCTCTTAAAGGTCTTTTTGTCGACTGTGGTGGTTTATACCTGGAATTGCAACACCCAGGAGGCTGAGGCAGGAGGATAGCTGCAAGTCTGAAGCCAACCTGAACTACAGATGAGTTCTAGGCCAGCTGGCTGCATAACAAGACTGTCTCAAAGGAAAAATAAACAAAACTAAACACCAAAGTTCGCTTGCAACAAGACAGGTTTTTTAATTTTAGTTTTGTTGTTGTTGTTGTTAAACTGAGACTTTTAGGGATGCTTTCAAGAAAGCAAATAAATAAAGGGCTAATTAATTAATTTCAATTTATTGCCCACATAATTCAAACACTGTGTATGTGCTAATTTGTGTGTGTGAGTTGCTGAAGACTGAACCCAAGCTTTGTTCACTCTAGGCAAGTCCTAGTCTTACTTTATTTTGTATGTATGTTTTGCCCGTACGCATGTATGTATACCACATGGATGCCTGGTGCCCTTGGAGACCAGAAGAGGGCACCTGATGCCCTGGAACTGGAGTCGCAGTCGTGAACCACCATGTAGAAGCTAGGAATTGAACTTCCGGTCTTCTGTAAGACCAGCAAGTGCTCTAAACTGCAGAGCCATCTCTCCGGACTCCTCTTTTGACTTTTTCTGGCGAGACGTGTCTCACTAAGTTGCCCAGGCTGGCCTTGAATGAGATGTCCTCCTATATCAGCTTCCTAACTAAGTAGCAGGAGTTACAGGCCTGTGCCACCAGGCCCAGTTAAGTTTTATTTTCCTTGTGGTTCTTCATCACAAAAAATAAAATATGATGGGACACGACTTTACGTTGCAGGCATAATCTGTCAGTCAGAGGACTCTGTGGGTCTCTCCTCGTAGCACGTGTATGCTCTTAATAAGGATGGGTGGTGATCTCTCACGCCCATCATGCAGTCACAGAGACAAGCCTCAGCAGAGGCAAAGTGACCGGCCAATCACAGCCGCTACACTATGCTGGTGGCCATGGAGCAGGAAGTGCTGAACTCCGTAGCCAGGAGGCTGGGCGCAACGAAGACTGCCATCTGCACAGTCACCATGCGCATTGTCAGGGGCTCACATCTTGGTACCACATGTAACTGGCAGGTGAACTGGGCTTCACTATTTTGCCCTCCCAATCATCACCCATTGAGAGGAGAGGGTTTGCAAAGGCTTATTTTTATTTCTAACTATGTATGAGGGGCCCCGCACACCTGAGCTGTTAGAGCTCTTGGGACTAGCGCTAAAGGCGCTGAGAGCCACCTGCCGTGGATACTGGGAATTGAACTCAAGTCCACGAGAGAGCACCAAGCTCTTTTTTCCCACCCAGTCAGTTCTCATCTTTCTAGTCCCATGCTAAGGGTTTTTTTTTTTTTGTTATTTTTTTAACTAAAATTAAAATTTTACCTTGCTATGTGCTGTTTTGGATATCTATAGATACATACAAGAAATGACATGTCTTTAAGGCCCTTAGAATCTAAGGAAGGTATTCGGGTCTTGCCTGTAAAAGGTTTTCACAAAGGTAGACCCTTTATCCTAAGGGCTCCTATGATGGCCATGGGCTTCCAGGTTAAAAGGCCTCTGACTGGGAGTTCCAGGATAGACACTCAGGGCTGATGTTAGCTGGGCTGTGGCAGTGCACACCTTTAATCCCAGCACAGGGAGGTAGAGGCAGGTAGATCTCTGAGTTCCAGGACAGCCTGGTCTATAGAGGGAGTTCAGGGACAGCCAGGGCTATGCAGAGAAAGCCTGTCTCGAAAAACAAAAAACAAAAAACAAAAAAAAAAAAACAAACAAAATACTGATGTCTTAGCACCATTTCTACAGATCATAGAGAAGGAGAAATTATGGTGTATAAATGTTTATCCAGTCTCTAATCAAAGCATCCGTGTAGCTGGGGCACCTTCAAGAGCTGGGGGACATCAGTGGAAGGAGAGATTTGTCGTGTTTGGGGATTGTCAAAGTTGCGAAAATTGTTAAATCTTCCCAGAGGGATAGACACTTGATCTCACTGCTAAAGATTCATAAGATGTCTGACAGAGAAAGACTCTTCTGTTGTTGTTTTTGTTTTGCTTTGTTTTGTTTGTTTTTTTGAGACAGGGTTTCTCTGTGTATCCCTGGCTGGCCTGGAACTCACTCTGTAGATCAGGCTGGCCTCAAACTCAGAGATAGGCCTGCCTCTGCCTCCTGAGTCTGGGATTAAAGGTGTGTGCAGTCGCCACCGGTTGAGAACGATTCTTTTTTTCCCCCTTCTTTTCTCTTCTTTCCTCTATTTTTAGTTTTTTTCAGTTTCCCCTCCTTCCTCTCCTCCTACATTCCCCCCGCTCTCCCTCCCCCCCCCCCCCCCCCCCCCCGCATCCAGGCCTCAAAGAGGGTAAGTCCTCCCCTGGGAAGTCAACTAAGTCTATCACCTCTTTGGGGCAGGACCAAGCCTCCCACCCTCACCCCATGCCTAGGCTGAGCAAGAGAGTGGGCTCCACAAAGTCAGTTCATGCATTAGTGTTAGATCCTGGTCCCACTGCCAATGTATCCACGTAGTGCCCAAGCCGCACCATCGTCTCCTGCATTCAGGACGCCTAGTTCAGTCCTATACAGGTTCCCAAGTCTGGAGTCAGTGAGCGTCCACCAGCTCGGGTCAGCTCATTCTGTGGGTTTTCCCCTTTGTTCGTATTATCGCTCCTCCCCCTCTTTGACTCTACTCTGGGAGCTCAGCCCAGTGGTTAGCTGTAGCTCTCTGCATCTGTTTACATCTGTTTCAGGATGGGGGTTCTAGCTTCTCTGGGGTTGTGGACTGTTATTCTTTGCTTTATGTTTGATGTCCACTTATAAGAGAGTACATACTATATTTGTCTTTCTTGGTCTGGGTTACCTTACTCAGGATGTTTTTTTTTCTAGTTTTATCCATTTGCCTGCAAATTTCAAGAAGCCATTGTTTTTTTTATGGCTTTTGTAGTGCTCCATTGTTAAGCATAGGAAATGCCTATGTCGCATGGGGCATGGCCAGTGGGAATCCTTTCTTGGTAGGGTGCTAATGCCTAGGATTTACATATCAGCCTGTTCTGGGTACAGATTGATAAGGGCTGTGAATCATTGATTTTAAAATTTATTGGACAACTTGGGTTTCTTGAACTTTTCCCACTTATAATACATTTTGCCCAAGAAAAATTTCACAACTCCACTCCAAAGCCACAGAGAAACCTTGTCTCGAAAAACAAAAAAAAAAAAAAAAAAATTCACAACTCCAGGCATACACCTATGTACAATAGATAGACAAATCAAACATTACTGATAATAAAATAAAATAAAAAATAGTTAAAAAATGATTCTTGGGCACATTGTGGTTCTGCCACTTATTAAGAACAAAAGTAACTGCAGAGTGAATTCCTGGGTAGCCAGAGCTGTCACACAGAGAAACCCTGTCTCAAAAAACCCACCACCAACAAAAAAGAACAAAAGAAAATTTCTATACCAATTAAATGTCTCTCCTTGTTTATCTAATATACTCCAATTCAAAGATACACTAATCTGATATTTGACATGCTGAGGAATGACAGCAGGAAACCAGTAAAAATAACCTTTTCCTCATAATTCAAGCTTTATGCTTTTCTAAGAACGGAATACTTATATAGTAAACACTGCAGTTTATAGTATGCAACGGACTCAAGTCTTAGCAGGGTGTTTCGGAGGAGGTGTCCATTGGCACTGTGTGGCAGGATGATGTTAACAGTTTGAAGTATGCACGTTGTGTGTTTAGAACTTGGCCCACAGAGAAATTGCATGGTGCAACATGTGTGAGAACTGCCAATATGAATTTGATTTTGAGCTAATTTTAGTTGTTGTGTACTCTGAAACCTTTTGCTATTGTTGTTGTTGTTGTTCTTGTTCTTGTTGTTGTTGTTGGTGGTGTGTGTGTGTGTATGTGTGTGTGTATGTGTGTGTGTATGTGTGTGTGTGTGTGTGTGTGTGATCTCTATATTCAGTTACACGACGGAGTTGTGGCCCATAGTTTGTACAAGTGAAGAAGAGCCATGGGTGAGAACCATCGTCCCAGCTTTGTTTGCAACTGCTATCTTGGTGCCATCATAGAGGATGGATTGGATAAAAACCTTTAGAGAAGAAGTATCCAGTGGTGATCTGGAGACTTAGAAGGGACCTGATAGTAAGGATGTGGGCTGAGAGCAGGAAACAGGAGCAGATGCCGTCACTCTGAAGGGGGCATGGTGGGAGTTAGGGATTGGATATGGATTTTGGAAGGAAAGAGTAAAAAGAGATTTGAAAGGGCTTCTAAGGGGTCAGGAAGGAAGCTACTAACTAAAGCAGAGTGCAAGAGGAGAGAGGGTGTCATTAAGGAAGAAGATGAAAGAGTATTCAAAGACAGAAGTCATCGAGGGGGATGTTTTAGGTCTAAAGCCAAGAAGTAGATACGGGCTGAGACTTGACCGCAGATCTTGAGCGACAGCAATGAGCGGGAAAGGTTGGAGAGTCTGAATGAACCCTGGTGACACCTATGTTTATGGGGCAGGCTGTGGGACGGAAGGAGTAGCCAAAGAGACAGACGGAAGCCGACAAGGAAGAAAGCTTTGGGAGAGTCAACAGGAAAGTGTTGGCGGGAGCCCACTGACGTGGAGCACGGTAAATTTTGAGGAAGACGATCCCTCAAAACCCCAGCTCTCAGGTGGCCAGGGGCAGCTGTACAGGACTCTATCAGGAAGTGGAGGGGGTGTGGAAACCGGACTGCCACAGCTGTGATGTGGTCTGAAAACCGGGAAGTGGAAATGGTTTCTTTTAACTGTTTTTATAGCAGAATGGATGGTTAACCGTTTTCTCTCTTTTGGTCAGTTACTCATGGAGATGCATGTAGGTCACTGGTCATTTGGAAACATCTGTCTGAGCTGAGTAGGTGCAAGCCACAGACTTTGGAAGACTGTCCCTTTCACAGATAACCTTGACCTGCCAGTGAAACCTTATCATGACCAGCTTGCAGTAATTGGTTGTATTAAATGTAAACAAACAAATTCATTACTCCAGGTACAAACTTTCTTCTTCTTCCAGAATCTATAGTGGCCTGCCTTTTCCTTCCAGGGTCTATAGCGGCCTGCTCTCTCCTTCCAGGGTCTATAGTGGCCTGCGCTCTCCTTCCAGGGTCTATAGCGGCCTGCTCTCTCCTTCCAGGGTCTATAGTGGCCTGCCTTTTCCTTCTAGGGTCTATAGCGGCCTGGCTTTTCCTTCCAAGGTCTATGAAATGATTTTTATTTAAAACAATGGTTGAAAATACCCCCTCCATCCTACCCTGAGAATAAGTTCCCTATAGAAACTGAGTTTTGGTTTCCAAAATAGTAAATTATAGTCTTCCAAGTCATACATTCTAGCCAAAGAGCCTATCTTAAATGACTAAGTCAAATTTCCATCTGTGGTACAATTGATCTCTGACCCCTGCACTGACTGCATTGCCCAGTCTCCTCGGCTGTTTCTGATGGTTAAATGTATTGGTATCACCACTTAAGAAGTTTCTGGACATACTGGGTTCTTTTGAGTTCTTAAAATAACCACTGTGTGTATGGAAACTCATAAAATTAAAGTTGATGTCAACTGAAGTGGTTTGGGGGACAAGAGAAGCCAGAGAGTCGGTGTGGCAGCTCCTAGGTCAGGCTGTCCTGTATCCTACTTCCCCAAGGTCACCAAGCAGGTTCTTTGTCAAGTATTAGCCCTGTGGCAAGGGGAGAGATTCTGTGGCAATTTGTGTCTAGCATTGTCTTTCTGTTTGACACTTTGGTGTGACCCAAAACACTTTGAAAGTTACCATAAATCTTAGAGCTTACAAATAAGATAAACTTAGTAACTGAGATAATCTCACAAATAAAATAAACCGAGAGAGACGTGTTGTTATTTTGTCTGCTTTCCTATTTTCTCCAACGTTTCTCTGTTACTCTCCCTGTGTGCCGTGTATCACTTTGCCAAAAGCTGGCCCTTGACACACAGAGGGGAATTTGACAGGTGAGGAAGACTTCTCAGGCAAATACCAGCCTGGAGTTTAAGTGGAAACGGGCCAGTTAGCAAACAGATGACAAACAGAACCCGTGAGGCAGAAAGATCCTGCCCCACCCTCACTGGGGAGGAATTCATAACCAAATAATGAATTATGCATTGATCCACCTGAGACCTTCTCTCAGCTGAGCCTAAAGATGGAAAAGATGTTATTCGTCTAAGTTCCGTTTCCCTTCTGTGCAGATAAAACACCGCAATACGGGACATGCTTCCCTTAAAGGAACATTTGCTATTATCTGAAATTCGAAGTTGGTGGACGTCCTGTATTCTGACTTCTCTGGAGGGAGCAGGACTGGAGCTCAGGACAGAGGCTCAGCATGCATGCCTGCTCACATCAGACAAGTCGACGACAGCTTAGGGGACTGTGCTCTTGCCTTTTCTCATGAGATTTCCAGCGATTGGACTTAGGTCCTCAGGCCTGGTGGCAGGTGCCTTCCTTGCTGAGCCATCTTGCCTACTTGGACATCCTATGCTCTTATTTACTGATGTCATCAATAGCAAACATTTAAGTTACCTGGTCCTCTGTAACCCGTCCTCACCAGATTGGGATCGCCAGAAAGAACTCTCTCCCTAGCCAACTTTGCCAGCCAAATAGCCAACAATTGGGTTCTTTGTCCGAAAACAGGTCAAGAGTTTAAATACCATAAACCAGCTCCCGGGATTGTCCCGGCTCAACCAAAAGGGTTCATTTTGGGCCAGAATGAATTAAGGAGGTAAATGTTTCCTCCCTAATCTCTCCCTGGGATGGCCGAGTGGCAACCTCAGCCTGTCTGGTTATTACTCCTTCGTTTCTTCTAAGTCCTCTGTTACTTTACAATTGGCTGTTATTCTCGAGTGGATCTTGGGTGAGGAAATCAGGTCACTGAGACCACCATTGCTTTTCTGTTTTCTGTGGGATGAACTTAGGGACAGAGGAATGACCATGGTTCTTCACTTCCGGCTCCATGCTGTGAAGTGTAGTTTCTAGCCCCTGGCACCCCTGCCATGGTAGCCTGAGCTTCAGGCTCCTCTTGATGGTTTCCTGTTCATGCTGAAGTTGGATTTGGTACCTTTCCTGAACAGGCATCCTCGAAGCTTAAGCATCATCTCAATCACTTTTCTTGGCACTGTAATGAAATGCCTAAAAGATGCAACATTGGGGAGGAAGGATTTGTTTAGCTTCCATATTTGAGCGTATGTAATTCATCTTGATCTGGAAGGCATGGAGGCAAACAGCTCCATGGAGCAGGAGGGAGAGCATAGCTAGGGCTCCTTCCCTTCTCACATCTCAGCACAACGGGAAGTGGTGGTGGGGCAGGAAGTCACACTGGGCTACAAACTTCAAGGCCCACACCACGAGATCCACTTCTTCCACCTTTCAAAGTTTCTGCACGCAACCTCTCAAAACTGGGTCATCCGCGGGAGACCAAATGCTCAAACCTGTGAGCCCTGACAGACATTTGACATGCAAAGCTTCATGGGTACTCACCGAAGTATCCCATTTCATCCTCCACGAGCCCTGACATTGGGCAGGCAGATGTGAACATCTCTTCATGGATGACAACTGATTCCTAGTGTCTGTTCACTCTTGAGTGCTTAACATTCTTGTGCAAAAGAGGGAGAAAAAATCTTTCTCCTCCACACTCGGCCATTCCACGCCTGCACCTTGGAAAACAAACTGACGAAAGTCAGTGCTGTGTGTCCACGTGGGGGTCTTCAGAGGACAGGGCACGCAAGGAAGCAGGAATGTGGAAATCAACCTTCCAGTCAATACCTAGGCAGCTGAACTGAACAGAGGTTCTGAGAAGAGGAGACCCAGTAGCCACCGAATAGCTTATTTTTTCTTACATTTCTATATACTTTGCCTGTGTGTGCCACGTTGCACACGCAGAGGTCAGAGGACGACTCAGTTCTCTCCTTCCACCACGTCAGCACATCACAGGGATCGAACCCAGGTCCTTAGGCTTGGCTACAGACGTTCTGAACAACCGATCCATCTCCCTGGCCCAAATAGCATTTTAAAAAGCTATTCTCAGCCCTGTCGGAATGGCTAACACAAGAAAGCAAATGGCAGTGAGGCTGATGGGGATACGGGGAAGGGGAGCCTCATTTTTTGTTGGTGGGAGTGGAAACTGATACCGCCACTATCATAACACAGTGACATTTCATCCAGCCATAAAGGAGAATGAAATCATGTTGTTTGTAGAAAAATAGATAAAAATATGAATTATGTTAAGCAAACTCTCCTAGACTCAGAAAGACACGTGTGTGTTTTCTCTCGCCTGCAAATCCCAGACTTTAATTTTTGTATGTGGGTCTGGGTATTTAGGACATGAGGCTAGAAAGGGACAATGAGACAGAGAAAGGGAGGGTGGGTGTAAAGTCAGTCACAGAGTAGATGTGTCATGAAACCAAAACGGGGGAGCACTGTAGGGAAGCAGGCCAGCAAAGGGGAGCCAGGGGAGGGGGGGATGAATGAAAACAGTGAACGACAATGATAGTCTCAAGCTCATGATTTCTGTATGTGTGTATGCATACGTACATATTTATGTGTGTGGATACATGGGTACGGTGCTCGTGACACGTATGCATATGGAAGGCAGGTGTCATTTTCAGATGCCATTGGCCTAGATCTCACCAAGTAGGTTATGCCAGCTGGCCAGTGTGTCCCAGGCATCTGCCTGTCTCTGCCTCCTCAGAGCTAGCAGTACAAAGGGACACCACCAGGCCCAGAGCTAGCAGTACAAAGGGACACCATTATACCCAGAGCTAACAGTGCAAAGGGACACCACCAGGCCCAGAGCTAGCAGTACAAAGGGACACCATTATACCCAGAGCTAGCAGTGCAAAGGGACACCACTAGGCCCAGAGCTAGCAGTACAAAGGGACACCACTAGGCCCAGAGCTAGCTTTACAAAGGGACACCACTAGGCACAGTACTTTTTTAGTCTGGACTCAGGATCAAACTCGGGTTCTTGTGCTTGCAAGTCTAGCACTCATTGATTGAGCCGTCTCCCCAGCCCTTGAATGTTAATTTTTAGAAACAAAACCAAAAATAAGTAAAACAGAATGTGTGTGCAGGGAAAAGATAACTCATTAGAAGAAACAAAGACGGGTAGGCTGCCAAGAGGAGACAAGCGAGCCCCCAGGAAGGGACTGTCGAGCTGGTGTGGGCTGTGCAGTGTGCCCCAGGCTTCCAGCTTCCAGGAGCTGTCACCCGTGCTGGGATGGGCTTAGGGGTGCAGCTGACTTTGAGTCATTTCTTTTCTGTAAGTAACCCCTCACCTCTATTCCTATAAGTAACCCCAGTAAAACTCGTTTAGCGGGATCTTGTTGCAATTCAGATAACAGTCCTACACCAGCCCAGAATGGAGTATAAGGATTTCTTTACTGAGGGGTAGACTCACAGAAAAAGCAATGATATGCAGTCCTATTCATGGTCCTGGAACTCGAACCAATTCCAGCAGCCAAGAGGCCCCCGGGCTTTTTGTCTGCATTTATAGTACATGGGGCCACCCCAAACAGGGGGGTCAGTATCTTAAAGGCTATTGGCTGAAGGCATTTCCACAGCAGGATCTGTATTTCGGTGTGTCATCAGTTAAAAAATAAAAAGAAGATATGTCATAAAATGCTTTCACCTGATAATCGTATAAAAAACAATAAAAGGTGGAGATAGACCTAGGGGCCTGTGTACCATCCTAGCAAGAGGCATACATTGTGGAGAGGTATTACTCTTATAACCAGGCTACGGAAAGAGGGTAGGCCTCTAGAAATGGCAAACTTTTGGAGTGTAGTCTTACTGGAGAGCGATTATTGAAGAGCAGAGCTATATCAACGACATAGCATTACTTTTGTTTGTAAAGAGCAGGGGAAGGACAGAACAAAAGGAACGGTCAAACTCAAGTCTAGCTCTAGCTCCGCAGCACGGGCTCCGGCTCTTGCCCCCTTTACTCCGTGGGTTTACCAACTGAACCAGATCTTACTGTATCTGCCCATACCCGAACCACTACCCACCCAGAGGTTTGGGCATCTCTCTTCGGCGAATGCCCCAGGGCTTGTCAGAAGCCAGAGTGGAGCTTCCCATCTTGTCTGCTGGCCCCAGAGCTGCCTCTGCTGTTCCCTGACCATACACTTATTTTCAGCTTCTCGATAGTTACTTTGAAGCCTACCAGCACACGCTGGACACAGAAGAGCGCTTCGCCTTGGCACAAGCTATGACCGACATTATGCACCGACGCCCCAAGTTTGATCTCAGCTGCTCATATTTCACTAAGGCCTACCAAGATGACTGTGCCTGCCTGAGGCTTCACCGGCAGCTACTGAGGGGCATCCTCAGCCATCAGGTGAGTAGGGCTCCAATGCCTCCGTCTGAGAAGACGGTGGGAGACATAAGCCAGGTATCAAAGTAGCTTTCTTTCACTGCGGGTCCAGAATCTGGGTTTTCTGGGCTTCGGAATGTCTGTTTGTAAGCTCATTCGCACTTCTGAATTCCAAGCCTAACTGAAGCCTTCAAAGGAGGTTCCTAAACCTCAACTGCCGTTAATGACCCACAAGGAATTGAGGACATTGTCTCTTATGAGATCATAGAGTTATCGTCAATAAATGGTGCATCTTTCCAAGATACTGGTGTATAAAACTGTGGATTTTTTTCCCATGTAGAAAAGATTTTTGTTTGGTTGGTTTGGTTGGTTTTGTTTGCTTTGGTTTCTGAGTCAAGGTCTTACATAGTAGCCTAAGGTGTGCCTCGAACTGGCAATCCTACCTTAGCCTACTTCAGGGCTGTGGTTATAGATATGCACCACCATACCTGGCTTTTGTTCTTTATATTTTATTTTATTTTTGAGCTAGACTTCTACTCTGTATCCTGGCTGGTCTGAACCTGTCTGTAGACCAGGCTGGCCTCAAACTCACAGAGATCCACCTGTGTCTGCTCCCCCCCCCCCCCCCCCCCCCGTGCTGGGATTGAAGGATGCCACTGGGTAAAGCTTTCTTTTGCTTTTTCAAATTGGTTGACTTTCCCTTCCTTGGCTGGCCCTTGACTTAGAGACCAGAATGTTCCATTGTAAACAAGTCTTCAAAACCATGTCTGGGTGAGAACTAGCAAAGCGACAGAGATAGAGGGGGTTTATCCTCTGGTCCAGGCTCATGGCTCAGGTGCATCCTGGGAATGTTTATTCTCTGTAGCTAGAGCAGCAGCGGGAATACGTGCGGACACTCTGGCGAGGGGATCAGCCCGCTCTCAAGACATTCGGACTTCCCCTGAACGAAATTTGCAAACAGTTTGTTTCCAGCAACAGCAGCTGGTAAGTTGCTCTTGCCTTAGGCATTTCAGTTTAATCTCTTCTAGAGCCATTAAGGACGCAGTCTTGAATCAAAGTAGTGAGTGTTAAAGGACCACTCAAGGGTATGTGGATGCGGGAGCCCTTGAGTTGTGCTCATGTATCTGTGTCCGAAGCCTTGGTGTGTTTTAAGTTTCTCTGGAAGGAATTGCTTTCCTCTCACAGAGAATTGTCCCCGATGAACCTCTGGGCATCACCCCTTCAGAGAGCGGTATTCTGTTTCCGGAGACCACTCTGAGTGGGTGCACATTTTTTTCCCCTTCCTCAATGTGATTACCTCCTTCTGCCATTCCCTCCTGCCTTTAAGTTAGAGGGAATGGTGAGGTGACAGACCCCAAGTAGAGCAGCAGAGCCTGAGATCAAAATCTCCCCATTGCCTCCCCATGGTGGGGAGTGACTGTCCTGCTTCAACCAGTACCCGGCACATACATTTGAGGAAACAGATGTGAGTACAGGCGTGGCCCGAGCTCCCATAAGTGCACGTTAAAGACAGCTTTTATGTAAGAGACCTCACAGTAGGTCACAGGCAGCGTCCTGTAAGAGCTAATAGCTAAGATTCTACCTTCTGAAGAAAAAGGTCCAGCCCACACCCTGCATTTCCCCCACAGACCCCTTGAGGCCCTGAGGTCTCCACCGTGGAGAGCCCGCCACCAGCTGTGTGTACATTTTGCTATACAAGGGATCTGCTGTTCAGGAAATGGATTTTGGCAGAGCGGGCTAAGGTTAGAATGAACGCTAAAAGCTGTCCGAGTCTCAAACCCGCTGTGATTTGCTTGATCAAGGCTTCTTTCCAGGTTTTGAGCAATATGCTTTAAGATCTAGGCGTAAGAGCAGCTCGTTTACACAGGCTCGGCTGGAAGTAGCTGTGCTCTTCAGTTTTAAAGCAGGAAGACCGTTGACTTGTTCTGCATCCTTTATTTCCAAAAGCATAATACTCAAACAAGTGTTTTATTGATTTTTTTGTCCTCTTGTATTCTAAAAGACAGTATCCTTATCATGCATGCGGAGGAATCCAGCTGAGTATAGAGAATTTAAAACTTGCCTTTGCTCATTAACGTTTGGGGAGAGGAAAGGAAAATATGTCAGTTTCTTTCCACGTTCCAGGGCCCGTGGTAAAACAAGGAGCTGCATTATCTGGTCGATTACTTCCCCGGTCTTTAGAAGGCCCTGGACCTATAGGGGCTGTGTTATAGCTCTTTAAAGATAAAAAGTCAGATATCTTCCCCCGAAAGATAGCTTTATTCTTTGTTGTGAAAAGTTGTCATTTCTTCCCTTCTTCAAGCCCAACCTCAGAAAATGTCCATCTGTTGGAGTTCCACCCTTCCCTGGGTCTGGTTGGGCTCATCCCTCAAGCCCTGGAGCACCTGTTGCGTGAGGCTCGCCACGCCCACAAGCCTGCATCACCCAGTGGGCTCGCCCAGCTGGAACAACACGTCTTGCAGCTCGCCCTGGACCTGTGGCTCACCCCGGCCAGGCCCGAGGCCTGGTACAGCGCACAACTCCAGAGAGATGTGGGTGTTTTCTGCCAAGACAGTTGGGTACTTGGCAAAGAGAACATTTCCTTCCAGATGTTTCTGTTTAGCTCTGTTTTGCTGTTTGGAGCTATTCCCCTCTATTTGGCCAGAGAAAGAACACAGTCACAAACCTTGCCAATATTTTTATGTGATTTTTGTTTGGGACAAAACTTCTAGCTAGTATTTAAGGATGTCAGTATAATTAAAAGTAAATGGAGGATTGCATAGGTATGTGAAAACTATTTTCTCCTTTCTCATGGTCTCTGCAGTGATACACAGTGTGTTTGTGTATTGGGGAGAGTTGGAGGTACACTGGAGAGCCAAAATGGTCAGTGTGTCAGGCTGATGACTGCACTACTAGGGCCAGCCTGTGAATAGCTTCAAATTGAAATGGGTTCTTTCTTCATCTGCTACAGTTCTCTATGCTTTTATATTATTTTAATAAAGTTAAAATTAATTGTCTCTTAAAATTTATTTTTAAGACTGGAAAGATGGCTCAGGAGTTAGGAGCACCTCCTGCTCCTCCTGAGGACCCAAATTCCTCTGGAAGCCAGAAGAGGATGCTGGCTCCCCTAAAGTAGAGCCTGATGACTTAGGGCCTGTCTCTACTTGTATTTTAATTCTTTTTTTTTTCTGTTCGGCTTTGAATGCTGAGCCGGGGCTTCCAAACTGATCTTGTTCTCCAGCCACTTGTGATACAATGGAGACATCTGCTCCTTGGGCCACCATTTTGTCCTTGCCTCTTCTGCCTAAACCAAAATCATCTTTTAAAATACTTTGTTTTTAAATTTTTATTATTTTATTTGTGTGCGTGTGTGTCTGAGAGAGGGACACACAGAGAGAGAAACAGAGAGAGAAAGAGAGAGAGAGAAAGAGAGAGAGACAGAGAGAGAGAGAGAGAGAGAGAGAGAGAGAGAGAGAGAGAGAGAGAATTTAGGCCACATGTTTATAGGTGTCCATGAAGGCCAGAAGAGGACGCTGGGTCCCCTAAGGCTGTAGCTCCAAGTGGTTGTGAGATGCTCAATGTGGGTGCTGGGAACAGAATTTGGGTCCTCTGGAGGAGCAAGAAGTTGTTGCAAGGAGAACGGGCTCTTGTTCCGCCTGGCTAACTTACACCTGAAATAACGACACAGAAATGGCATTAATTAAATCACTGCCTGGCCCATTATGTCTAGCCTCTTATTGGCTAACTCTCACATCTCGATTTAACCCATCTCCATTAATCTGTGTATCGCCGCGTGACAATGGATTACTGGTAAACATTCAGCATGTCTGAATCTGGCGGCTCCATGGCAGCTCTCTCACTCTGCTTTCTTCCTCCCAAAATTCAGTTCTGTCTTCCCCTCCTACCTAAGTTCTGCCCTATCAGCTAGGCCAAGGCAGTTTCTTTATTCATTAACCAATGAAAGCAACACACAAACAGAAGGACCTCCTACACCAGGAAGTGCTCCTAACCCCTGAGCCACCTTTCCAGCCTTAAAATAATTTTTAAGTGAGAATTAATTTTAACTTTATTATAACAATATAAAATCATGGAGAACTGTAACAGAAGAGGAAAGTACACATTTTAATTGAAAACTATTCTGAGGTTGGCCTTGGTCATGCAGACATTAATCATTACTGGTTGGGTGCCTGGGGCAGGCAGATCTCTGACTTTGTGACCAGTCTGGTCTATAGAGCAAGTTTCAGGACAGCCAGGGCTACACAGAGAAATCCTGTCTCAACAAACAAACAAACAAACAAATAGCGGGAAAATGTTGTTGGCCACCAAAACATTTTTTAAGTTTTTTTTTTTTATTTTATGTGTATGGATCTTTTTCCTGCATGTGTATGTCTGTGTACCGCAAGCCTATATATGGTGCCTATGGAAGCCAAAAAAGGCATTGGATCCCCTCGTTCTGGAGTTACAAGTAGTTCTGAGTTGCCATGTGGGTGCTGGGACTCAAACCTAGGTTCTCTGGAAGAGCAGCTAGTATTTTGACCACTGAACTATATTTCCAATTTTTACATATTTTTTTAAATTAGGGACTTTTATTTCTATTTAGTTTCCCCTCCCCCATTTTTCATGTTTAAGCAAAAACATTTATAAAAACAACATCTACTACCATAATGAAAAGAATACCACTGTGTGTATTTAGCTTCTATACCCCCTGGGCAGCCCTATTAAGAAGTGGTTATTTATTGGTGTCTGCTAGGTGACCCAGGAAGTGATACCTCCAGAGTCTGTGCCACTGACAGCATTTTTTCCTTCTAGTACATGTGAAGTTTCTCCTTCTGGGTTTCCAAATTCCTCGGTTTGCTTTCAGCTCTTTTCAGCTAAAGTGATGGGTGATCCCTTCCTCGTGGAGGAGGTGGGCCTGCTTGCGCTCAGGTCTGCGACAGACCAAGGGCAGAGACAAGGCCAAGATTTCCACACACTGCTCCTGGAGACGTTTTCGAAACTTCTGGAACTCCTGACCCTCCGCCACCGACTGGTAGAAATGACTGTGGAGAGCGCATCCTTGGCTCGGTGAGTGGGGACAGGTGCTACACGGAAGGACTTGGGGACGAAATACGAGGGTCTAGGGCTCACAGTCTCAAGCCTTGCCGTTTTCTCCCTAGGGCAACCAGACTGAAACGGTGACCTTGTTCCTTCCTCACTTCCCAGGCTCCATATGAGCCTCTCTGACCGTCCAAATGGCAGGAGTCTCCCAGTGGGTACCCACATGGTCTTCCCAATCAGTGCAGTCCTGTGCTTGGATGTTTAATATTGATTTGTCAGCTTTCCAAGACAAAATCCCTGCTAAGCTGTTTACTGGGATATCACGTGACCTGGTACGGTAGTCTGTGCTAGTGTAACAGACTACCTGAGACTGGACCATTTTATAAAGAACAGCGATCTGTGTCTGATAGTTCTGGATGTTGATAAGACCAAGGTCCACATCTGCATCAGCCCGAGACAGAAGACAGATGGACAGTAGAGCATGCTCTTGCGTGTGCTTGTGGGTGGAGTGGGGAGAGAAGCAGCAGGGGAGGACAGAGAGGAGGGGAGTGGGGTGTGATGTCCTGTATCGTCAGGACCCACTTCCACAATAACTGGCCTACTTCTTCACTGACAGCTGAGCCCTCACAGCCAGTTGTCTCCTAAAAGTCTCTGTCAGTGACTCTTGTGATGGGGATTAGATTTCTAACACGTGAACTTTGGGAGACATCCAAGCCACAGCCCTTGGGGCCTGAGCCCCACCAATTTGGGGTGAATTTTCTCTTGCATACAAGGAGGCTACTTACTTAGCAGAGGCCCTAGAGAGAGAAGGCTGTGTTGTGGCAACAACTGGGTCTGGAGAGGGGTGGGGGCTCAGCAGGTAAGACTGGAGAGGTGCTAATGAAGCCCGTTTCAGGTTTTAGTAAGAGACAGTGCTAAGACCTTCTCAAAGACGAGACTGTAAGGAACTACAGGGCTTGTTTCCAATACACATAGTGCTGTTTCGATTCCCGTGGGAAGTCCGGCAGGCATAGACAGCCCAGCTATCCACCAGCCACCGTAAAACCTGCTTGTTCACGTCTTTATGGGACTCTGTGTAGTATTTCCTTAAGTTCTTAGACTCTCCCTATGAGAGAAGTAAGAACACTTCATTAGCAAGGAAGTAGAGGGTTAGAATAATGACGTAATTCGCCCCAGATCGCTGCATTAGAAAGTAGTAGTAGGAACAGAAACTGAGCTACTAGTCAAACTTACTGCCTCTGGGACACCACTCTCTACAATTTGTGAGCCTCTCAGGAGCTAGTAATGTAAAAGTTACCCATGATATATAACAATGAGACTCTTCTAATTTGAAAAGGCACTTTGGGAGCACAGCAAAGGGAATAATTTATTCTTTCTAAGTGGATCAGGGAAAGCAGCAGAGGAGATGATGCTATGGATAGAACTGGGTCCCTCTAAAACCCATGTGATCACGAGCTACTACCTCAAGGTGGGAGAATCTGTTTAAGAGATAGCCAGTTGAACTGGAGGTATTGGGTTAGATCCTAATCCAGGAGACTGTTGAATTCCTAAGAGTAACTTCAACACGGACCACACAGACGAAGGTGGGGAGAAGACACCATCTACAACTAGGGAATGAGGAATGGGGCAGCTCTCTCCTTCAGAGCCCTAGAAGGAACCAATTCACCCACATCTTGATCTCTGAACTGAGAGACAATGGATTTCTGTTGTTTAGCACGCTGGGCACTTGATGTGTGCCTGTGATATTTTGCGACAGCACTGGCACACTGATCCAGGGCGAGAACTGGCTTGGACTGGAAGTGTTGGGAGAAAGGGAGAGAATCATGAATGTTTAAGGCTGAGCTGACAGATGGACATCTGGATGAAGTCAGAGGTGATTTAGGACAGGGCTGAAGGTCACCGAGTCTTACATGAGGAAATGGTTTTAGGGACTGGTTGGAGTGCATGAGGCTAGAACCCCAGGCCACATCTGTACTTAGGAAGTCAGTGAAGCCCGGGAAGGGTGGTCATCGGGCAGGAGCATGGCCAGTGTGGGAGAGGAAACAGGGGTGCTCTCCAGGAAAGTGCTGAGGACTCTGGAGGGGAGAAGAGGCAGTGAACATTGCTCTGAGGGAATATCAGTGACCTCATGAGGGTTCCAAGCAGAGCGGCCACTCCACGGGAAGTGGAGTTGAGGTGGTACCTAAGCTCATCTCCTGCCTCAACTCTTCCATTGTCTGCCTGACCTAGTAGGAAGCGCTGCACAAGATGGTCTTGGATCGTTTGCTTCCCATAACGCTGGGCTTGCCCTGGTCTGATTTTGTGTTCCTGCTTAATCTTGTGTATTTTCTTCCTCATGACTTAATTGTCTTTCAGAACAAAGCAGTAACAAATGTACCCTTGCCCCTACCCCGCCCTCTTTAAGGCTGTATAAGGAGCTGGCACAGGAGATGGGTTTTGAAGAATTCCATTTGTACCTGAGGCCTGTTCACTTTGAGTTTGCATCACACAAGGACAAGGTGGACCCGCCCCCTCCTGTCTTTATGACGTCTTTGCTGGAGGACAGCAGTCGAGTGGACAGGTGAGCATCCCCGAAGATGAGAGTGTTGTCCTGGTGCCGGGTAACCCAGTGAGTCATGCGTGTGGGGTTGCGTTTTTAAATTCTCTTCCTTGGATGTAATCTGCCACCATGCCATTTCTTTCTTCTTTCTTTCTTAATAAGGGGGAAAAGCGACATTTCAATCAAAGGTATAACTGGATTTAAAAACACAGAATCAGGTTGGGAAGACCGGAGTTCGGATCCCCAGAACCCATGGGAATACCTCATGGGCATGGTGGCCCACCTGTAATTCCAGCCTCAGAAGGTGGAAGGCAGAGACAGGTGCTACCCAGAGCACGCTGGCTAGCTGGAATTGCTGTATCTGTGAGCTCTGGATTTGACTGAGAAACCTTACCTTACTGAACAAGGGGGAGAGGTGATGGAGATAGTCCTCAATACCAACTTTGGGCCTCTACATGTGTGAGCAGTCATCCACACACATATACCCATATACATGAATATACATGGAAACTTGCATACACATATGTATAGCCACACACACATGAAAATTGAAAAAGAAAATAAAACCACATGAAACCGAGTCAGAGAATACCAAGGAAACCATAGCTTCCTGGTTTCTCAGGTGACCAAAGGGCATGAGGGCCGGCCTCCTCTCCCACTTTCCCTGACAAGGAAGAAGTCAGCTCCATTTCTGCATCTGTACCAAAGAGCACAGAGCTCACATGCAGACATCTTAGTTTCCTTCGTTGGAAACCAATTCCAAAACGTGCAAGCCTTCTCACGGCCCAGGGGCAGCCTTTACCACTCTTCTCAGAGACAGGCATAATCTGCTCAGCTGTAGTTAGGAACCTCTCCTTCCTCTCCATCGGAGGGCCAGCTTCCCCTCCCCCCCCACTTCTTTCCAGAGTCTGTCTGTCCTTTCTCCCAGGGTCCCAGCTCTGCCCCTGGAGATTCCTGGCACTGGCTCTGCCCCAAGGAAGGAGAAAGGGGTTCCACAGAGGAAAAGAAAAATCTTTGCTAATATAGATCACTGCTCAAAATTTGACTCAGATGTGTTGTTAGGTTAGCAGACTCCTCAGAGCATGGGCCGGAATGAAAGAGGTTAGCATGACAGGAAGCTATGTTGGTTTCTTACCCCCTGAAAATTAGGGTTGCAATCCTCTTTACTAGATGAAGCAAGGCTACTGCCCCACGTGTGCCTTAGGTTACTTAGCAGCATTCTTGATTTCTACTGGAAAGATGGCAATAGCAACCTCTGTCTTCCTTCCTCTCTTCCCCCTCCTCCCTCTTCCTCCTCTTCCTTCTCTTCCTCCTTTTCTTCTTCCTCCTCTACTCCCTTCTCCTCCTCAACCTACCTACCCTTTGTTTGTTTCTGACTATTAAAGATGTCTCTATTATTTGACTTTGCCAAATAATTCTTCGGGGGAATTTTCTCTTGCTCTGTTTCACCTCACGGGCTAAAACAGGACCAGCATTGAAAGGAAGGAAGGGTGGTGCGGCCTCACGTGAGGTCAGCCTCCAACTGCCGCTGAGGAGCCACGCTGTACTCAGGTTCTTCCCGAAATGGCCTTTTTATACTTCTGGGGGGGAAATGGCTAGAGTCTACCTATTGGCACAAACTTCCTGCGGCCCTGTGGTCTGGGCAAGTGGTGACTGGACCTCCCAGGAATGTCCAGGCTTGCTTCAAGGGAAGAAGAGCCTTCCAGAAGGAGTGATTTGTGCATTTAGAGAGCTTGCAGCTTGACTTACTTTTACATATGTCTGTTTCCTGAAGTTGTCACTCAGGAGTGACAAAGAGTAGCATGCAGGCACCATGACATGATGACTCACCCTTCACAAAGCGCATGCGTGCGTACCAACTTCACAGTTGCCCTAATACTACCGTAGCTAACAGTCCCATCTGAGATGAAAAAACAAAGATTGATCAGTACCAAGTTACTTGCCCGAAAGTCACATCTTACAAAGGATTATGCCCCAAGGCCAGAACACTGTGTAGAGAACGGGTTGGATGGTTGCTGGAGCCACAAGAGGGCAAGAAGTAGATGCCATTTACGGGTGTTCAAAAGAAGGGGTTAATGGGGGGGGTCATGAACAGGTGTGGTCAAGAAAGTAAGAAGGAAAGGGGGTGATGAAGAAAAGATAACGTCTCATAGTGTGGAGTGGTCACCATAACCAAGTCCAGCTTGCTGCTACCGTTGGCATCCTGGATCTGGCCAGATGCCGCCCTGTGCTATCAGATAGGCATGTCCTGACAGGCGTGTCAGGACAGGCCAGCTCCACCTCTCTTATTCCAGGTACTCCGCCCCTGCCCTTGACTTAGCCATCGCTGAGCTGGGTGACAACCAAATTGGCAAGTTCAGCTGCTATACAAAAGACGCCATCCTCAAGGTAAACGATTTTGTGTATTTCCTTAGAAAAGATGCTAAAATTTGAAAAAGAAGCTAAAACAAAGCAAAGCAATTTATTCTCCTGTTCTCCAAGCCTTACCTGATATCATGGCACACACCTGTAATCCCAGCACTGGGGCGAGGTGTGGGGGGATGGAGGCAGGAGGATTGAGGGTTCAAGGCCATTCTCAGCTACACTGCAATTTTAAATTTGAGGCCAGCCTGGGTTACATGAGAGCTTGATCCAAACAAAAGAAAAGCTTTCCTTTATTATTAGTAATGCTGGCCTTGTACAGGTCTGGCTTGAACCATGAGGACTGCAGCCCACACGTAATAACTTCTGTTAGAGATGAAAAGGAAGCTTTTAGAGTATGCACTTGTTATTGGAGCTTTTGTCTTATCTTTAAAGCCTGGTGCTATTTTTCATCTTGCTTTAAATACCTTTGCCCTTTTTGTGGATATTTTTCTTGGTGACTTCAATCTAATCTGGGCTTTTGAGAGGCAGCTTCAGAGCCCCCGGGGCTTATCAGAACCCTCCCCTGACCACAGGGGAACTGCCTGGTGTCCACCAGCAACAGAGCAATCCAGACCTGGAGGCCACCAGCCTGGTGTATACCAGGCAAGAGCAGGCACAGTCCTACAGTTGAGTAACAGGACGCCCAGTATACCCCTCAGTTCTAGTCCTGTGTGTTTTGGCTGTTTAAGGGAGCCATGAGTCCCATCATCAGCTTCTCCTCCCTCTGGGAGCGATCTCTAACACATTCGTATTCCCTTCCTGTAGCTCTTGCTCCATTCAGGAGTGGAAAATATGCAAGTGACCCTCGCCTGCCAAACTGCTCAGAAGAATGCTTTGATGGTGGCCATTCAACAGGTGTTCTTCTATGACATCCCCGCAGTAAACAGTCCTGTTGATATCAAGGTCAGCCTATAGGATGAAGAAGCCAGAAGCATGCTGCCCCATTTCCTTCTCCTTCCCTCCCATTTTCCTTTCTCTTTTCTCTCTCCTCCATTTCATCTCCCTCCCTCTCTGCCCTCTGTCTCCATCCCTTTCTGATCTGTGCTGGGAAAACAGATGCAGTTTCTCGTACTGCACACTCCAAGCACAGACTATTCCTGTGGCTCAAAAAGCCATGTGCATTTCTCCCCAACAGCAAGCAAGCGGTAAATTCTGTACAAGGTGCCATCTGGGACTGCTCATAACCCACTCAGTGATGACACCGTGCACTCGCGGGTGGCTGCAAATCCCGTAGGTGAAAGGGCTTCCATTCCAACATTGCTCCCTTCTCAGACCCAGGCGCAAGTCTGGGTCTCTGGAACTTCTGACTGGCTGACTGTAAATTGGGGTTCCTGGGACTCCTTCCGCAAGTTGCTAGGGTTCTCAGAGGACAGAGGGAAGCACACTACAGTTTATGACAAAGTCTGCTCAGAAGGATATAAACAGACCACTAGGTGAAAGACAGACCCCTGGGGCAAAGCCTGAAGGCTGTTGGATCAGGAGCTGTTGTCCCCATGGCGTTGGGTGCACCATCCTCCTGGAAAGTGGAAGGGTTCGGGGTTCAAGGGCTATTGTCCCCATAGGGTTGGGTGCGCCATCTTCATGGCGTGTGGAAGGGTCAGCTTTTCATGCAGGCCTCTGACTGTCCAGCTGTTCTGAGGTTTTCCATCCTCTGCCCTTTGGAAAGACTTATTGCATGGGCCAGATTGGTCATGTGACCTACCCAGGGGCTTGGACAAGAATGTGGAAAAGCAACTAGACAGAAACGACGTCATCCACTTGGAAGGAATTAGGTGAGAAGCTGACTAGGGGAGAGTTCTCCTCAGATCTTGTCTCCTCAGAATTCAGCCAAGGGACAGAGATAGTTTAAGCAGAAGTTTATTGAGCAGAACGAAGCAGAGGGCAATTCCTCCTAGAGCGAGTATAGATTGGGCTCAACTGAGAAGTGAGATTGGCCGTGTGGTGGCGGGTGAAAGAGGGTTTGGAAGCCAGCTGGGGTCTGTGTTTTAACCTTCATTGCCGGGGGTCAGGATATTTATGAGGTAAAGTGACACCCACTCCCTTATCCCCCGCAAATCAAGGCAGACCTCACCTCCCTTTTACAGTATTCCTTTCTACGATTCACTCGAAAAGTTCTTGTGGAAAGGGGACACCAAATATCACAATACGAATAATCTTCTGGTGAAGCCGAGGTCCTTTGATGATACAAAACCTACACAATTACACATGTGACAGCTTAGAACGTTTCCTGGAGCCTGAGTTTCTGATCTAATGGGAAGAACTTTAAGTGTTGCTTCAAAGATATTTCACCAGCAAGAGGCGTCCTGACCCCCTGAGACACAGCTGTTATCTAGAGCCTGAGGGTCTAAGTCTCTTCTAACCCAGAGACCTGGTGACCTAGACAGCTGCTGGGGCTGGTAACCGCAACCCAGAGACCTGGTGACCAAGACAGCTGCTGGGTTTGGTAACGTCATATCTAACCCCTTGCCTACGCAGCTGCCGGAAGACCCCACAGGCCTGTCTGTCCAGACTCTTCAGTACCCCCTTCCTGAGGGCCTGGGGCAAAGTTACTTCTGCAAAAGGGTCACATCTATTCTTAAAAGGCAGATCTGGGTATTTAAGACTAGGGTTTCTTTGACCTCTGCAGAAGGAAATTCCAGATTCCTTGGCCTGCCTCTGGGAGAAAGGAGCAGGTGAAAGGCTGGGGGAGATTGGGGTGGAAGGTAAGGACAGCAGCTTTGCTCTCAGGGGTCTGTTGCAAGGTTCAAAGGCCTCAGGGTTATTCTAGCTGCTGAGGCGGTAACAAGGCTTTGGGAGGGTTGAGTCAAGAACCCCAAGCAACATGAAAATGCGTGCATATCATATGCCATTTCCTTACCTTCCTTCCTTCTTGCCCCCCTTAACTTCTTTGCTGTTTGTGAGTGGTAACCAGCTGATGTTTCCCTGGTAGATTACGCTAAAGTACTGACTGGCTAGACTCATCTGGACAAAACCAACCAGCTCTCAACCTTTCCCCCTATAGATAGAGTATCCCATTGTTTTCTTGTTTATCCTTCCTATGATTCTTCTGGAAAATGCAGGTAGACACATTTGATCCTTTTTATTGTTTTTTGTTTGTTTGTTTGTCTCTTTTTAACATTGTAGCTAGTGGTGGAGGGGCCAGTGAACACGAAATGATGGTGTAGAGGTCAGAGAAGATCTCTTAGGAGTCAGCTCTCTCCTCCTACCATGTGGGTTCTGGGTGGAACTCAGGTCTCAGGCTTGATGGCAAGTGCCTCTACCCACTGGGCCATCTTGCTGGCCCCTGATTCTTTTTTCCCCCCACAAAACCACCACACTGTATATGCCCCTTTCTCTCAGAGTTTTGAGGATTTTGTGTGTGTGTGTGGGGGGGGGGGGTATTTGTTTGTTTGTTTTTGTGGTAGAGGTGTAATAGAACATAAAATTATTCCTTTGAAATGGCTAATTCAGGGACTGGACAGATGGCCTAGCAGTAAAGAGCACTTGCTGCTCTTCCAGAGGACATGAGTTCTGTTCCCAGAGCCATACCTCTCTGCTCACAACTGCCTGCAGCTCCAGTTCTCATGCTGTGCTCTCCTCAGGCACCACAATACAAGTGGGCTCCTTAGATACGCACGCGCGCGCACACACACACACACACACACACACACACGCATGCAACATGCACTTCACACACACACACACGCATGGCCTCCTCAGACACACATACACACGGCCTCCTCAGATACACATACACACACACACAAGTGGGCAGATACAACAAACACAGGTTCGTATACACATAAACAAAAATAAAAGTTTCAAAAAGTGGCCGATTCAATGTTTTTTAGCCCATTCATAGGACCATGCAACTGTCACCAGTTTCTATTTAAAAATACTGTATGACTTTCTAAAGAAACCCTGTACCTGTGTGACCACTGCCAATCCCACTCCCCTCTGTCCCTGGGAACCACTAAAGTGCTTCCTGCCTCCGGACTTACTGTTCATGTCAATATTTCATATGTGTGGCCTTTTGTGTTTGACTTTGTTTCACTCAACGTGATGTTTTCAAAGTCCGTCTGTGTTACAGCATCTATTATCCGTCATTCCTTTTTATTGCTGGATAATATTCTGTCATGTGGAGACAAAGTACACTGCATTTCATCTATCCATTCGTCAATGAATTGCCTTTCCTTTTTGGCTATTGGGAGTCGTGCTGCTGTGAGCATCCACACACAAGGCCCAGAGCAATTATGCCGCAGTGATTAAATCCTGTAGTGACTCTTTGTGGCCCAAAGAACAAAACCCAGTATCCTCAGCTGGGTATACAAGACCTTCCCTCTCTGGCCCAAGTTCTCTCTTCTTCTCCTGCCTTTCTTCTAAACTATCTCAAGAGTCCTAGACACTTTGTGCACTCTGTGGGTCTCTATGCCTCTGCTTGTGTTTTCCTAGAACATTTTGTCCCTACTGTACCACACCCTACTCCTCTTCCTCCTTCCTCCTCACACATTTTTTTTTTTTGGTCTAGAGGGAGTTGCTCATCCTCTGTGTTTCAACTCAGCTATTATTGTTACAGGGAGCCCACCAGAGATGACCACTTAGACAGTGTATAGCCCACTGAGAGTCTTTATTCCAGATGGCTGGGACTACACCCAGGTATTTAGAGAACCACCTGTAACTCCAGGGGTCTTTTAAAAGCAAAAATCACATCCTGTTATCTACCTCAACAGCTGCAGGGAGAGGCCTGCGCAAGCAAGCTGTTTAACAGAAGATAAGATAAGCAGTTAGCTGCAGGGGGAGGTCTGCGCAGGTAGGCTGTTTGTTTAACAGAAGATAAATAAGTTAGAGGAGGCATCTTGGCCTCAGGTTTCTAGAATAGGGTTGGGTGATTTTGTGAGATTCTCCATGGGGGAGATCAAAGTCTAGTTAAACCTGAAATGGCCTCAGTAGAATAGAAGATGGAGGAACCTCTGCACACTCTTTTGCCCCGTTGTCTTCCGGAAAACATCCAGTCCCCTTTGAACTCTGCTAAAGTAAATTTTACAATTGCTTCTTCATAAAATGTGTGTACAAATGCACTTATAAATCTTTTCCAACCGGGGAACAGGAAAGGGTCGGATAGCTTAATCAAGAGATTGAGTGAGACCGAAAGAGGAAATGAGACAGAACAAGCATGTCCGGCCACTGATGTTAACGGAGAAGTTTAGTTCAAAAAGTAGTGAGCCACCAACAGGACAGCCAGGCGAATGAGCAGTGAAAAGATGCTTAACGCCAGTAGCCACTAGAAAAAGTGAGTTAAAGCCCAGTTGAGAACCAGCCCATGCCCCTTAGAATGGTTTAAATGTAAAAGACCACACCTTCTGTGTGGTGAGGAGGTCGGTGATCTGAAATTCTTGTATGCTGCTGATTAGAATGTAAAATGGTCCAACCACCTAGAAAATAATTTAGCAATTTCTTAAAAGGTTAAACATGTACAGTCAACACCTAGGTATTTAATCAAGAGAAATGAAAGCCCATGGCTGTACTAAAATCTGTATGTGAATGTCCATAACAGTTGCATTCAAGAACAGGAACGAATCACATAAACATATGTTAGCATATCAATATGTAACTGGAGGTTTCTTTCCTGCCCGACAGTTCCTGAACAACCACTCTGAGGCTTAATATTAATTACAAACTCTTTGGCCTATTAGCTCAGGCTTATCATTAAGTAGCTCTTACAACTTAAACTTACCCATTTTTATTATTCTATATTTACCACGGAGCACATGACTTGTTACCTCACATCATCTTGCTTCCCTGGCAGCTGCTGGCATCTCCCTGACTCCGCCTTTTTTCTCCCTATATCATCTCTGTTGGATTTCCTGTTTGGCTCTTTTCTGCCTGGCTATTAGCCAAAGCAGCTTCTCTATTAGCCAATGGTAATATAACATATTTACAGCGTACAGAGAGACAGCCCACATCACATATAATGTCATACTACACAGCAGTACAAAGACATAAATAGTGACACTGCAGTGATATGGATGAAGCCAGATACAAGGACCACATTCTGCAGGAATGTATGTAAAATTCTAGGCAATCCATTCTAGCCTAGAAGTGCCACAAACAAAGAAGTAGTGGAGGAAGGGGAGTAGGGAGAGAAGGATGGGTGTGTGGGCTGTAAGTTACAATGGTGGCAATGATGTCATAGTTGAGTACGTTAAAAAAAAATGCCTCAGAACTTACCTAACTATATACTTTAAAATTGTCTTTACAGAATGTCAACTATTCCCCAATAAACAAAATTAACTGTTTTGAAAAAAGAGAGCCAGATTTTATAGATCTGAATTCGGGCGGGGGGGGGGGAGTCAAAGTGGATGGGTACAGGTTAGAGATGAAGATGTTTGATGTTCCCAGTCTCCCTGCTGACCCAGGAGTTCTGTTCACTAGAGTAAAAGCCCCAGAACCAAAGTCAACAAGGCAGGAGCTACACGAGGCTCTGTCTCATAAAACCAACAATTAGGTTAGACCCGAGGAAGCAATTTGAGAGTATAGGAGGATTAAGGGGTGAAAAGCGATGTGAACACCTTTGCAAGGACTGAAAAGGGGATGTAGTTGGGCATAGAAATCAAAGATGGGCACTGTCACAGCTGCAGGTCCAGAAGAAGGATGAGGGCATGGGCACTGGGTTCAGCTGCTTCTGAGGTCCCACGTGGCAGGAAGCCATGTCATGGAAACACAGGCTAAAGGAATCTCCCTGCCACCCAACCCCCATGAGTTGACTTTGTCCTGGGTAAAGAAACAGGTTCTAGCTAGACTAAAGAAATAGATGAGCATCAGCCTCTGGTGGAACTCAGAACTTGTGCTCTCTTTCTTCCCACTGTCTCACGGCCTGGCAAGAGGACCCCTCTTCTGAACCAGTAGACTTCCATTTCCTGAACACCAGGATGCTCCAGGGGTATCCGGGGAGGAAAATGAGGTTGGAAGCTTTAGATATTTTTCATCTCTGGAATTTTCTTTCCTTCGGCTTCACCCCCCCCCCCCCCCGACATAATTTCAATATGATGACTCCTTGGTTATGTCACTGAAGAATGACCTTCCCTTGGAAGATTCAACCTTTCAGTTAGCAGTTAATTAAACATAAAAGACTTCTACCCAGCGTTCCCCATAATGCACTGTGCTAGAATAATAGAAGATAGCGATTTTCCATTTTCTTCCCCAGCACTCAGTCGGCACTCTCCTCTCCTGTCCTCCCCCATTCCCACTTCCTTTTCATTATCAGTGCCAAAGGAAACGTACCTAACCCAGATATTCCTGAGGGAATTTTCCAGATCTTATAACTGTGGGATCCATTAGCAGATCTGTGTAATCCATCTTACAGATCCGTGTGGTCCGTGAGCAGTTCTTTAGAGGCTGGTCTACACCCAGAATTCCGCGCAACTCCTTCTTCGGGTGAAGAACTTTTCCGAGAATTTGACATAACCGTACTCACGTTCTGGAAAGAGCCCTGCTTTGTACCTTCTCCTGCCATCACAGACCTGTGGAGTTGCTGTAGTCCCTGCCAGTGCCTCTGTATCTGACACACTGAACTCACTTGGCTTTCAAACTGTTTAGGGAGCAAGTTCGGCTCTGAGGCATCATGGCAGAAGAAGTCCAACCAGAAGGGAATCCAGGACTGCCAATGGCATAGAGTGTATGCTACTAGCCCCAACTCCAAAAGCTCCAGACACCCTTACTCATTCTTCAGAAGGATTTAAGACTAACAAAAGGTACTGTGTCTAGTGGGAGATAGAGTGACTTGTGTGAGCTTTGTGCTTTTAAGATCTCATATGAAGATGCTATATGCACACTCCTTCAGATACAGTCCAGTCTACGATGGAGGGTCAGCTCACCCTGATTTTAGCCCTTTCCTCCTCTCTTCCTCTTTCCCCTCCTTTCTTCCTCTTTCCTCTCCTCTCTTCAATGTCTCTTTCTTCCCTCCACTCCCTCCTGTCTATTTCTCTGTAGATTTTTCTCATACTCTCCTTCACAAACAGGGTGATAAACAGGCCTCTCCAGACTTCTGCAACCACGTAAAACAGAAACCACAGAACTGCTTTCACTATTCTAAGAAAGGTTTTACTGTTGTTCAAAAAACACAACAAAAACAAACAAACAAACAAAAACCCGGGAGGGTGAGTTCTGAGAGTCGTGATGTCCACAGAGGTATGTCTACCACCAAGGACGCTCTACTCTGCCTCCATCTCTCCCCACCGTGATGGAGAAGGCCATAGACATATTCTCTAATAATTATGGCCACTCTGGCTATTTTGTTGGGGACCAAGGGCACTCTAATTTAATGGGCAAATATGTAGAAAAGTGATGGCAGGCAAAACAGCTTTTATTTGAGTTGCTGCTAATGGGAAGGACGGCCAGAGGTCAAGTGTCTTCAGAACACATTCCCAGTGTGGGTCGAAGATTTAAGATCAGTGTCTGCTGGAGAGGACTCTTCCGTTCCGGTATCTCAATGGCTACTGTCAAGAGGGCACACTGCCCAGGCTATGATGTCTGGGCAGGGACCGCTGATGCAGGTTTTAGGTCAGTGGGGTCTTCAGAGGAGTGCAATGGCAGCTGAGTCCTCAGAAACACTCCAGAAGATGGCGACTGTGGGAGCAAACAGCCTGTTTTCCTGCCGCAGTGCCTGACACATGAGTTTTGAGAGCCATGCGCCTGCCGGCCACCTCCCTCAGCTCGCCTCTCTTTCCTCACTTGTCAGGGCTCCAGAGGCCTTCGTGTCTATTCAGCTAGAAAAGGTGGGTTTGCGGGACACCATGCTGAACACCTTCCTGCGCAGAAAACAGACGACGGCCGACCGGATGGAGAGCCCTGTGAGTGTGAGAGGAGGAGGGCTTGCTGGAGCTCTCGCTGATAAACATTCTGAATTTGGCGTCTGTTAGATTAAACCATGTGGATAAAGCTATCGAACACAAACTGCCCGTGGAACCCAGTCAGGACGGGATCTTCCCACACAGCCCACAATCATGTTTTAAGGAACGCACGTTTTCCCAGGGCCATGTTTTTGTCTTGTTTCTTTCTAAAGGGACTAGTCTGAGTACCTGTTCTGGGACTTTTGCTACTTTGGAGTGACCTGCAGGGGTAGGTGGCCTGGGCAAGAATGCTCACATGTCACCTTTGTTTATCAAGAAGCTACTGATGTGCTCCTATTTAAGTTTTTTTTTTTCAAATATTAGTCAGATCATTTAGAAAGTATTGCAAAACTCAAACCTTTAATCATTTAAACTCCCAATTTTGTTAATAGTGTTTTATTATTCATTAAGTTTTTGGTAGCACACAGTTATCTGGAAGGAAACGAAGTGGAAGGGAAAAGCTTTGTCCCTCCCCGCAACAGGTAAGGGAAGACTTAGCCTAATACAGGCGTGCAGAGGAAACGAGAGGCAGACATTTCCTGTGCTGGCGAGTGATAGCGGAAGCAAAGGCATCCACTATGTTTTTGAGACTTGTTTATTTTTGGGGAGAACTGATGCCTTTCTCCCCCAAATAAGCAATTCTCATAAAATAGTGACTGTGTGACAGAGCCCCAGGGTTACCCAACGCCTACCAGACCAGAAAGAACTCGGGCAATATTAGATCAGGTTTGCTGGCTGCAGGATTTTGGCCTTCGGACAGGTGAACAAGTTGGTCTCTCACCATCCCATGGATGCTGGCTGAAGTGTGCAGCTGTGGTCACAGACAGCACTTAACACCTCACGGCAGAGCAGGCACATGAGGGTCATATGTTGTGTCCTTACCCAAGTCCCACAGAGACAGAGTAGAAGAGCCACCAAGCACCATTGGGTTTCGTCAGAAACCACAAAGCTGGGTGGGGCACCTCTCTTATAGCAAACCACCCTTTTTTCCTAGAGAGGGACCCTACCTTGGACCTGAGGGTTGCTCTCGGCAAACACAACCCTGAGAAATGGCTCAGACAGAAAATGTTGAGGGTCTCGCATTGTTGGCACGCTCAGCAAGATGGGAGCAGATAGAAGAAACCCACACAAGTCTCCCAACACATTTGCTCTCAGAAAGTCTCAGCTTCATGGCTATTGAACATTGCCACTTGAACTTGATCTTGCAATCATTTGAGTGCTGGTTTACTGTATGTATGTAGGTAGGTACGTAGGTAGGTAGGTATGCATCATTATGTTTTTTTCTTTTATTGACAGGATGACATCGAAAAAGTCAAGAGGGAACTAATAGTTGAATATTGCCAAAAGTAAGTAGAGTCTATATGAATAATGCACTCTGGTTTCTCTGACTGGTACCCTTGCCGGCAGCAGTGTTATCTAGAAATCCCAGACCATAGTTTGTATGTAAATAAACCAGGGCCGTACTGCTTGGATAGAACCAAGAGAGACTCACATGCGGGGGGGGGGGGGGCATCAGAAGTAAGGAAGGGGTGCTTTGAAGAAGTTCATGTTTCTGCCTCCAGACAATGCCAACCTTACGTAGGTGGCAATGTCTTCTCAACCGAGAATGTTCTATTCTCTTTGAAAAGTCCCCCCAGGAAGTAGCTTCTGGAACTTCTCTGAGAGGTAGATCTTGGATTGTTCTTCAGGACACCGTCTCTTCCTCTGGCCTCCAGGTTGAACCTCCGCATGTCTCACTATGCCCTTCGGGGTCAGATCATGGCATACTGCAATAGCCTGAGAGTTCTGCTGGATGACTTTCCAAGCATCAGGGACACCTTCTTCATGGTGGGACAACCCAATGAGAAGAAGGACTTGAAGGACTCCAGTGGGGAATTCAAGGCTGATCCCAGGTATGCCAGGCTGTTAAAGCTTGTTCTACTACCTAGGCCCGCCCTCTCCCAAGAGAGCATTAGGTACAGAAACTCTTGGTGATACAGTGTCCCTCAAGATCCGGGGATCAAGAGTTGCTAGGTAGGGATGCTCACTATTAGGAAACAGTGGAGCTTCTCAGAGGTGGGAATCTGGTGGGAGATGTTTAGGTCCTTGCAGGTGTGTCCTTGAAGGGGATCTGGTAGTGCTGGAAGCCTCTTCATCACCATCTCTTCCTTCTCCCCTCCCCCTCCATCACTTTTTAGCCACAAAGTGAGCAACATTGTTACCCTAAGTGCTGTCACCATAACAGACAGCCTCACCTAAAACATCGGGCCCAAACAGCACATAAACGTTTTCTCGTTATGAGTAGATTGTTTTAGGTACTTGTTATCGTAGCAGAAAGCTGACCTTCTGGCTTTACTGCCCTTGATTTTGACTTTCTGGTTTGAACAGTCAGAAGACAACATCAGCGCTCCAAGAATGAGAGCCTCTTTGTCTCTGAAGGCGCCCTTTGTTTAGTGTGTGTGACTGCGGTTTTCAGTCCATGAGGTTTTGTTTTCTCTTGGGAAGGCCAGAGATTCTCACCAGTCACAGCCCTTTCTACAAGCTAATGTCTAAGATAATTAAGCAAACAGGGGAGTTTGGCTTTTAGCTGTCCTGGCTTCCAACAGTCCACTCAGTGGAGAAGGAATATTTGAAGAAAATGATAATTACCCAGCACTGTGACTGAGAAAGACTAAAAAGACAAGAGCTGCTTTCCTACTTCCGTGTAGATTTCCAAGTGTTCTTAACCCAGTCTACTCAGGACCACCCTCCCGGGTGGAGGTGCCGCTATACCTGTGCGGTTACCGCCCACACTGCCTTGATTGTGCAGAAGAGGGAGCATGTGTTACAGGTTACACAGGGTCGAAGGGGCTTGCCTCACCCCTTACTCATTTCCTGTGTAGTATGAGCAGCAATAACATTGAAAATATGACCACAGAGGAGACAGACGAAAGGCTTTGGAAGATGCCATGTTTCAGACCATGCGTCCATTCGTTCATCCATGCATGTGTAGTGGTGTTTGAATTCGCCAGGAAAGAACAAAGACTTAGACTCAAATCTAGATTAATGAGTTTATTCTTACTGCTGTCAGAAGGGTGGCGACCTTAGAGCCCAGCAGCATGCTGTGTGGAAGGGGGTTAAAGAGGGCTTTTAAGAGGGACATTGGGAAGGTATATATTACAGCTATCCATGGAATCCACAGCTGGGCAGAAGCATTTTATTTCCCTCAGTTGTTTCTTTCCTGATATATAGAGGAAGAAAAAAGAAAGACCGTTTCATCCCTTTCCCATAGTAATAAGCAGCTTTTACAGATGTGAAGGCAGCTGTCCCTGCCTCCCAGCCCATTATCCTATTCTTATCTCACCTGCAGGCCACTAGGATCCCCCAGGCATTCCAGAGCTAAAGGTCAGTGGCCCTTAAGGGATGCCTGGCTCCATATTTACTTGCTTTAGCCACCACAGGAGAACTGTTTAAGTTATTGCTCAGGTTTGGGGGCTCTGCTGACTGGGATAGAGCAGTTTATTTCTGGACAGGCAATAACACAGAGTCATCAGCTTAGGGCTGGCTGTCATGTCCCCTTACATGTATGCAGACCAACCATCATTTTGTCAGGCCTTGCTTAGTCCCGGGCAGTTTGTACCATGCTAGATGTACAAAGGTGAACAGTTCATTGTCTCCAGAGGAAAACTCAATGATCATCTAAGTCCAGAGACAACGTGTTAGAGTTAGTTCTCAAAGATCACGAAGGTACAGAGGAGGGATGATGTGGGAGGTAATGTATGCTGTGAATATGTTTTATTGCCTTTGATTAATAAAGAAGCTTCTTTTGGCCAGTGGCTTAACAGAGTAAAGACAGACTGAAAGAGATAGAGAGAGAGTAGGCGGAGTCAGAGAGAAACCATGTAGCTGCCTGTAGGCAACAGACACCTCTGCTGGAGCCCACCGGAACCTTGCCAGTAAGCCACAGCCATGTGGTGATATCCAAACAGAGCGATGTTTAGCTCTACTCCAGGACTTCAGAGAGGAATAAAAACAAGCAATGGGAAAGTGGACTAGGCAGTGAGGCCCAAGAATGAAGGAGTTGAGGTCCTTCATCCCTTGACTGGCTGACGGGGCCCATCTTGCTTTGGTGTTTACAAGGCGCTCTGGTCGTGGATAAAACCAGAGTTCTTAGTTTTCAAGTCAGCCAGCGCTTTCCTTGAGTAGACTTCAGGACTTAGAAGGACGCATTTCAGAGAGGAGATGGGTGAAGACACCTCCGTAGAACTCTTTTGTGGAAGGGTTTGCGGGACCTCTGCAGCTCTGAGGGGTTCCGATACGTTTATCTCTCGTGAGAAGCAGCCCAGGCCAATCCTTTAAGGCCTCTTTGTTTGACGGGTTTCTACCCTCTAGGCAAGGTGACTGATCCACGCTTGACATCAAACTTTTAAAGTTCTTTCCAGAAGCCTCTTCATGTATTCACTACATTTTTATTTAGGGTGAAATGTATAGTGCAGCCAGTTTTGGGTTCTGATGTGTTTAGTCTGCAGTAAGCAGTGAGGAGGCGAAGGCGTGAAGGGGGAGGGGAACCTGTGCGGCTTGTGGCCTTGCTCTGTTCCCTTTGGTGTTGTCTTAGTTATGCTGACATCAAAACCAGCACAGGTGTGTCCTGGATGATAGCTTTCCTAAAGAACGAGGGATGTGGCTTCTAAGTTGAGAGCCTAATCCTGAGGAGATGCGCAGTTAAGTGTGATGACTTCAGGACAGAGTCTTGAACCAGAAAGTGGTCAAAGTGAGGACCGCCCAGGGCAGTGCCCGGTGCGGCTCGGCTGTTTCTCCACAGCCCTCCTCTCCTGCTTCCTATGCCCTCTAATATGAATGCCCTGCTCTTTTAAATGATCTTTATTTTTATTTTATGTATATATGTATGTGACTGCATGTATGTAAGTGCATCTTATGAGTGACACCTCATGAGTGCAGGCACCCACAGAGATCAGAAGGGGGGATGATTCCCCTGAAAAAGGAGTCCAGGTGCTTGTGAGCCACCGTGTGGGTCCTGGAACTAAACCCAGACCCTCCAAAAGAGCAGCAAGCCCTCTAAGCCACTGAATCCCACTCCCAGCCGCTGACATGTCTCTTTTAATACTCTCATTTGTACGAATGTAGAAGAACTTCTGTCTTAGGTTGGAGTTTGGGGAAAGTGCTTCTTAAGACTATGAAGGACTATGGTTCTGTGCACTGTAGACACCGGGCAGTAGCGCCAGGAGCAAGTTAACTTTATATTTTAATGAGAAGGTCTATTTTAGCTCAGCTTTGGAAGTCTATGGGCAGAACGCCAGGATCAACTGATTCTGGAAAGGACATTTTCTTAGTTTCGTCATCGTGGAAGTGAGTTTAGAAGGAAGAAATCATGTTAAACATCAGTAAAGCATAGTTAGGCTTGGTGATGTGCTTGGAAGGTGGAGGCAAGGGGGGATCAGGAGTTCAAGGTCAACCTTGGCTACACAGAAAATTTAACACCAGACTGGGCTACAAAAATGCTATATCAATATAACCCCACCTCTGAAAAATAATTTTAAAAGTCAGGAAGACAGAGAGACACTGGACGCCAACAGTCATTTTGCCAAGGGCACACCACCAACTGACCTATGACCAGGCCAATAGGATTTACCCTTAAAAAGACCACCGTGCTCCAATACGCCCCCTCCAGACTAGTCATAATGAAAAGAGTCCATTAAGAACCCCTTTTCAAGGGGAACATTCTTAAACTCAATCCAAGACACAACGTTCAAACAAAGGTGCAGCAGAGATCCTAGCCTGGGAATTACCCAGGCAGTCACGTGTTGCCCTGGGGTCTTGGGAAAATCTTTGTCTTCAACCTCTGGACTTCAGTCTCTTCTCAGGACCGGGACACTGAAGCAGTTCTCTGAGGTCAAACACACTCCGCTCTCCTCAGTGCTCAGTTCTCTAGAGTGAGTCCACAAGAAGCGGGGTTGCCGAGGAAGAGCTGTCTGGAAAAAAAGAGGCCATCCCCGTGACTGCTTGGGAAAAGTTAGATGGGGCCAGCCCAGGCAAAGGTAACTAGAGAAGAGAGGGTAGCGAGGAGGAAGGGGGACAGAAGAAAGGGATGCTCGTTGCAGTCATAAAACAAGAGCCCGGGCTACATTGAAGAGAAGGCATAACCTTAATTTTAAATGCCAGTTCCAACAATTTCTTAGTGTCCCTACTGAGGATTCGGAGATGTTTTGTTTATGAGAGTATGGTGATTGATTGGCAATGTCTGCCACGCTCAAGAGTCCCTTGAGTTGTGTGAGTTTAAAATTGCAAGATGCAGCTTCATCATTAGGCTCTAATGTCTGGTACTTTAGCAGAGCCTCCCTGCCACCACCCAAAGCCAAGTCTTTGTCAGAGAAGGAGCTAAAAAGGGGGCCCTCATCCCACAAGGTCCCTTGGGACGTCTGTTCCCTTTGCCATTCCTGGGGAGGCTGGAGTCTGAAGACCAGGATGTCAATCCTGCTCTCTGAGGGGCAGGCTGATAGTGGAGCAAAGACAGTAAACAGAGGGGGGCGGGCAGTGAGAGTTGGTTACTCACTGTGTGACAAGGGGAGTCGCTGTCATTCCACACAATCCCTTTGTGAAAATCACAAGACGGTATCCCTTCTTCTGCGTGGGTGTGGCGGACGGTGGAACACAGGGCCTGGTAAGAAAAGCACAGGCTAGCCCCTATCAGAGCCATCCAGAGCTCAGCCTGGATGTGGCTATCCAGCAGTCTTGGCACCAGCTGCCGTACAACAATGAAACTGACAAGGCCCTCATCTGGCAAGGAGAAATAGACAGGTCACACCAGTACACCGTGATAGGGAGCAAGGTAAAATAAATGTCTAATGAACATCCCAATCAAGAAATGCTCAGTATTTGAGCTGGAGAGATGGATCAGCGGTCAGGAACACTTGCAGCTCCTCAGAGGACCTAACAACCACCTGCAACTCCGGTTCCAGAGGATCTGCCGTCCTCTTCTGGCCTCCTGGGGCCAGATATGCAGGTGCTGCACACACATACATGTAGGCAAAACATCCTTACACATAAATTTTATAAAGGAAAAGAAACACTGTGGTGTTTTTAATGCCAAACGCCCCAATGGACTCTGGGATTGAATAACTTCCCTGTCGGTAGTTGGTAGCAGTGTTTATAGAGGCGTAGGTGGGGCAGCCTTACTGTAGGGAGTCCCTGGGGATGGGCGTTGAGACTGTACAGCCTCACCCTACCCTACTTCAGCTTGCTCTCTCTGCTTCATGCATTGGGTTTAGGGTATGAGCTCTCAGCTTCCTGCTCCTGCACCCCTACCTGCTCCCTGCTGCTATACCTCCCTACCTTGATGGACCCTCAACTTCAGGAACCAGAAGCCAAAACAAACATTCTTCTTTAGTTGCCTTGGCTTTGGTATCTAACCACAGCAACAAGAAGGTTAGAAGATGAGGGTGGGCGCTGGGAAGACCTCGGGGAGACCATGCTTAGTCTGCATCTTGGTTGACAACTAACATTCTAGGCGGGCAGAGAAGGGAAATCCAGTTGAAGCTGGGAGATCAGAATTTACAGTCACCAAAATAGAAGGCAGCAGACTGGCTGACATTGCCTGTGCCCAGGGTATCAGAGGGTGCAGCGGCAATATGGAGGGATGAGCAAGGCCCAGGGAACTCATACCTGTCTTTCAGGGGACAGGAAGTGATCAACATGGCTGGCAGTGACATCACTTAGGAGGTGAAGTCAGTGAGGCTAGGAGCCAGATTTAATGTGGAACCAAGGAAGAAAGAGGGACCTAGGATGTCACCCAGAGTCCCCTAGCTCAGGTGATGTCATCGGGAGTCCCCCAGTCAGGTGATGTCACCGGGAGTCCCTCACTCACATGGCAGTGCCTTTCTTTTTTTTTTTTTTTTCCAGTTTGTGGTTATTCTGTGTGATGTGTGTGTAAGAGCAGGGACGGCGTGCTATGACACATGTGTGGAAGTCAGAGGAAAACTTTCTGGGTTGCTTCTTTCCTTCAACCATGTTGAGGCAGATCTCTCTTGTTTCTGCCACACTGTGGACTCCAGGCTAGCTGGCCCACTAGCTTGACCATTCTGTTTCTGCTTCTGGTCACACTGGCAGATGCTGGGATTCCAGATGCAGGCCAGGAATCTGCCATTGTTTTTTTGTCCCTGTGGATTCTAGGGATGGAGCTTGGATCATCAGACATGAGAGGCCAGTGCTTTTGCCTCCTGAGCCATCACAAAAGGTGTTGATTAGGGCAATAGTGATGGCTTACTGGTTAAGAGCATCTGTTGCTCTTGCAGAGGACATGGATTCGATTCCCAGCAGCTACATAGCGACTCACAACCATACATAACTCCACTTGCAACTGGATGCTTGAAACTTGGAACTGGATGCTCTCTCCTGGCCTCTATGGGGATCAGGCAGGCATGTGGTACACATGCACATCCGGGCAAAACACTCACATGCATAAAATAAAATACATCTTTAAAAAAATGTAAAGGCCCATAATCTGTGAGCTCCTATGAGCCCAGGTTAGTTGTTTCTGTGTGTTCCCTTGTGATGACCTTAACCACCCTGGCTCGGACCAAGGCTAGGGAGCCTGTGTGGGACTGACCTAGACCTTCTACATCTGTGTGACCGTTGTGTAGCTTGATCTGCTTATGGGACTCCTAGTGGTGGGGGCAGGCCTGTCCCCAATGCTTTGGCTGGTTTTCAGGAACCTATTACTCATACTGGGTTGCCTTATTTAGCCATAATACAAGGGGAGATTAGTCCTACCTCAGCTCAATATGCTATGCTTCATTGACAGACATGGGATATCTGCCCTTTCTGAACAGAAACAGAGACTTAGTGGGTTGGGAGGGGTGGGGACAGGTGGGGAGAGGGAATGGGAGGAGAGGAGGAAGGGGAAATTGTGGTTGGGATATTCAATAAATGAATAAATTTAATTATAATAATAATAACGCAAAGGTATTGATTAATGTAAAACTCAAGAAGGCTGCTCTGGGAGGATCACATCAGGCTTCAAGGGTGTGGGTGACATTCTGTTGAGCCTGGTATCCAGGCTTCTGTGCATCCTTAACCCACACATTTACAGATGGACATTTGTCTATAAGCCTGCAGCAAGGAGACTGCCTAAAAGTGATGCGGTGTTGATATTTGCGGGGAAGAAAAACAGAAGGCCAAGGCCTGGGCCTGGGAATCTGGCAAGAAACTATTAGAATACCAGCCTGTCTTTCCAAGTAACAGTGTTCACTCAACAAGCCAGATCCCACAGCCTGAAGTAGTGACACCTCCACACTCACATCCTACCTCTCTCTCTCTCTCTCTCTCTCTCTCTCTCTCTCTCTCTCTCTCTCTCTCTCATCCTCTCTCTCATTCTCTCTCTCATTCTTTCTCTCTATATGTCTCTCTCTTTGTCTCTCTGTCTCTCTGTCTCTGTCTCTCTGTCTCTCTCTGTCTCTCTCTGTCTCTCATTCCCACTGTTAGAGAAGTTTTAGAGGGTTACCATTCCTTCCCCACCCCCATCACATCTGACTTGACTGTCCACCCCTAGGTCACGTGGTGTCCCCAAAGCCCTTCCTTCTGATAACCAACATCTTCTGAAGAGAATTCTCTGTCCTTTTCCCAGACTGACCACTGCATTTCTGTCACTATTACTTTATCTAACGGAAACATGGTGGGCAGGGAGGAAAAGAGAGCTGACTAGCATCTAAGAGGACTCTAAAGCTAGGCAGATGTGCACTGAAGTGCTAACGGAGACCCAGGAGCTGGCAGGCAGGATCCACACCATCCCTCAAAGCCTCAATTTCCTCAGCTGTGAAGCAGGGACAAAAATAGACCGTTAAGACATTAAGTGACATAAAATATGTAGCACCCAGTATGAGGCCGGTCATCTAATTTCTTTCCCTTCTTAGCCCGGGTTCCCTCCCTCCATACCCACGCCTTCCTTCCTCCCACACAGCCTGGGCTAAAATCGGCCTCCTCGGTTCTTTCTCCTGATGAGTTATTTATACGATATTTATAAGTCATTCTGGCCACCTGGGAGCAGGAGGCTGCTCCCTGGGCTTGGGCACTGGGCCTGCAGTGACCCTTTGCATGGGACGGCCTCTGGCTTGGTAGGTTCTCAGCGGTGCTATGGGCCCTTTTATCTCCCACTGCAGGAGTTTTCAGCCTCGGCCTCGAAGTTTGCTCTCAGCTGACGGAAGAGTCTTCCTCAACTTATGGTTTATTCCCCACCCTTCTGAAGTACTCCTTATGTTCAGAACTCTGCCGGAAGAGGTTTGTGGAGTGTTGGGGTGTGCGCCAGAGTGGAAATGGTCACTTTTCAGGTCCCAGCGTTGATCTCCTTGGTATCTGAGCACCAAGACTTTTCCCAGCTCCTGCTAGTTTTGCCTGCTTGTGACTCTTTCTCTTGCTCTTGAGACTTATTAGTTCATTGATGAACACTAATTTGGACTTCTAGTTTTCCTCATCCATTCCCCATTTCCTCCCGGCCCTTCAACAAAACGCCACTTTTGCTGTCCTGAAGCAACCAGAGGACGGTAGCCCTTGGGCTGAAGCAACCAGAGGACGGTAGCCCTTGGGCTGAAGCAACCAGAGGACGGTAGCCCTTGGGCTGAAGTGTTTTGTTTGTTTTTGAAACACTCTCACAACTAGCCCGTTCTGACCTCGAACATGGGAGTCCCTGCTTCAGCTTCCCAGGGCGGCAGAAGGATAACAAGGGTGTGACACTGTGTCCAGCTGTCTACTGGGGTGTTGTTTTATTTTGATTGTTCTTTGGGAATCACACCAGAAAGCCCTGACTGGGCTAGAACTCACTATCTAGGCCAGGCTGGCCTGGAACCTGGGTCAGTCCTGCTGCTGTCCCTTCCAAGGGCTGGATTACAGGTGTGGGCCACCACGTCTAACAGGCTGCTGTAGTTAAGGGTTCACTCAGCACCTGGATGACTGAGAGTAACGCTGAGAACCCTTAGAATATTGGTACAGACATGGGTGCTTAGATGCTCAGAATAACACTGCCTGGATGAGAGTCCCTGCTGAGACCCTGGTGATGCCCTGGTGATCAATGAGCACACTGCTGTGTTCTAGGCCAGCCTTGGTGACTTTAAACAGAAACACAGTGCCTTAACCCCCACAGCGAAGCCTTTGTCTAAGAGCAGCGCTGTCTTTGAATAGTTTTATTGTTTCCGTTTTCTCACTTATTATCCTGGGTCCACCATGAAAATGTTTGCTTAAGCATGACCCGTGCTGGAGACCACAGTTTCTGCTTCAGTCAACCACTGCTCAAAAACTGGGAGATTGTACTATTCAGATATAGATATTGTAGGTAATTTAAAATGATAAAAAGTTCACAGGCGGCTCTACATAGGTAAAGCAGACACACTGTCCCATCACATAAGGCACTTGAGTGCCTACGTGCATGCAATGGTACTGCCGCATCCTGAGGCCAAGCCCTGTGGATACTGAGGGACCACTGTATGCCCGCATAGGCGTATTTCCCTAGTCTCTCTGAGAAGTTGCATCAGCCTCTTAGCAAGTTCCTGAAATGGTTTTCTTGTGTTGCTTCTACCCACAGGCAGCCTTTAGAGCCCTGAAACTGACTCTCCAGCTTGTGGCTTCTCTCCACGACATCGTGGCCTACCTTTTCAGTTTTGCCAAGCTTGGCGATTGTCCAGCATGCTTTGACTTTCCTCTAAGCCCTCGCCCTTTGAGGAGTGACTGGGGAGGAGCCGAGGGCATTGGTAAGTAACTAACAGTCATTATTAGAATCGCCAGACCTGTTCAGTGGCAATTCTAAGAAGTGGTTAATGTTGGAAACCCGGGACTGTATCTCCTCACGACAGCAATAGGAAGGACTCAGGAAAGTCCTGTTGCGTACTGTCTCCAGGTATACTTTCGGCTGATCAGCTTCACACTCAAAGGCTCACCGGAAAGTATACTAAGTCAGGAGTCCAGAGACCCAGCTTGGACCCTTCCTCTGCCACCGGATGTGAGCCATGAATTACTCCACGCATCTCTGTTTGCTTATCTATAAGATGGGGGTAACGTCTCATAGAGATATCCTCTGGGTTGAAATCTGTGTACGGATACTTAAGGCCACTCTAAAGATTAGTTTTGATTCCCTTTCCTTCCTTGTCCATGTGACTTACATGACAAGTTCCAACCCAAGCATCCACTGTGCAGAAGCTGCGAATCCTGATAGCTCAGAACCTCCAGACTGTGGTCAGAATGAGAGAGGCTTTTATTTCTATTCTAATCAGTGAAGGGACGTGAGGTTATCAGATGGTGTCCTAACATCTAGTAGGTGAGAAGATACTATGCAGTAGAGGCCAGAGAGACAGGGATCGCAGTGAAGTGCCTGCCCTTTACCCATGAAAGCTTAAGACCACATTTAAAAAAAAATCTTGTGCTCTGAGTTCCTGGGAGGCACAGACAAGTGGGTCTCTGGGGCTCCTTGGCCATCCTATCTAACCTAATTGAAGAAATCCTATTTGAAAAATAAGGTAAATGGTACTGGAGGAACAACACCCAAGGCTGGTCTCTGGCCCGGGCTTGCATCAGACATTCAAACCCTGTTGACATGCTAACACACACGTCTCACTTCACACCTCGTGTGTGTGTGTGTGTGTGTGTGTGTGTGTGTGTGTGTGTTGGGGTGGGGCGGGATGACACATGTGTGTAGCTCTTGGAATCCAGAAGAGGGTGTCAGGTCCCCCAGGACTGGAATTACAGGTAGTCATCGTGAGCTGCACAACATGGGTGCTGGGAACTGAACTCGGGTCCTCTAGAAGAGCTGTAAGCATTCTTATCTGCCGAGCCACCTCTCCAGCCTCAACAACAGAATCTTATTATAATCGGACTTATTGGAAGCAGAGAGTGATTTTATTTTAGTAATTTGTCTCTTACAAATTAAGTCACTAGCTATGTTGACAATAACCAATTAAAATCAAATACTGTAATGAGTTGTCAGGAATTTTAAAAAGTCAGATGAAGCAAAGACTTGACTCAACTGGCCAGTTTAGATCAATCAAGTTTACAAAAGAATATGAGAGGATCTGAGTCTATTCCCTTCCAGCTGTGACTCTAAGGGAATATGTTTGAAAGGGGCCCTGGAACTGGTGGCTAATAGATTTACACCATGCTAACACACACAGAGGAGATCTAGGTGTTCTAATTCAGGGCACAGGGAAGGGCATCCTGCTAATGTAGGAGGATACTGACTGTGACTGAGGTGAAGATATGGGGAGAAAGTTGATGCTGGTACTGCCTCAGCAAGAAGCTTGGAACTGTCTCGGGTTACAGATCTCAACTGGACACAAGCAAGTCTTGAAGACATACAACAGAAGCCACCCCAAAGTGCCCTCACTAATATAGGGTCTGTTGGGGTTTGTTTAGAACATACTAAGCCACATATTTTGGGGAAGGTTCTGGAAAACTGTAGGTTGCTAGGTTTCAGAGGATTAGGGTAAAGGAGGGTGGACCATGAAAAAGTCCATCCTGTTCCTAGAGTCTGAGACAGCCAGAGCCATATTTCCAGTTGGCTGCTGCCCAGGAACTTCTCTGGTAGCTGGACACAAGGGTACTATTGGCCCTAACCAAATCTGTAGGGGAAACAGGGAGGGTCCTCCTAACGAGACGAGAAAAACACACTGGCCCAGGCCATCAGCCCTTCATGGCACTGCCGAGGGCCCGTGGAGATGGAAAGACCTCTGAGGACCTGGAGTTCAGAACGGAGGAAGGTGTGTTCTTGCTGCCGGTGGATCACGAACCTGGAGCTCACAGAGCTGTGCAAGAGCTGGGGTTTTCCAAAGTGTCATTTAGAGACTGCACACTTCGTTTGTTGCAAATAAAGGGGAAAGATGTGCTCAGGGGAATATGTGCAAAGTTTTGCATGCTGTGAATTGCTGAAAATAGATGAAGAACAAAATCAAGTGAAAAAGGAGGAAAAACCCTCTAAGACAATTTGTAGTAGGGAGGCCATTTGTTTGTTCCTAGGCTGACCAGACTCCCGAAATAACTGCATAGAAATTGTATTAATTCAATCACTGCTTGGCCCATTCGCTCTAGCTTCTTATTGGCTGCCTCTTACATCTTAATTTAACCTATCTCCATTAATCTGTGCATCACCACGAGGTCGTGGCCCACCAGCAAAGTTTCTGTCAGCACGTCTGTTTCCAGTGGTGGTTCCATGGCTTCTCTCTAACTCCGCCTTCTTCCCCCCAGCATTCAGTTTAGTTTTCCCCACGTACCTCTGTTCTGCCCTGTATAGGTCCAAAGCAGTTTCTTTATTCATTAATGGTAATCATAGCATACAGAAAGAAGTCCCACATCAATAATCTTCCTCCTAAGAAGATGTCTAGGTTGCATAGCTCCCGGCCCAGATCCCAGAGGAGGCAGAAAAACATGGTGAGAGAGGGGATTGAGTCTGGCATGTATTGGAGGGAGATAAAATTACTTTCGTGGACGTCCACACTTTAAAATATTTTTTTCAAGGGTACTCTGGATATGAGCTTAGGGTCCTCCCCCATGACCAAACAAAGGCATCCTGACCAACTGAGGGCTTCTATGGACACAAATTCTCCCCTTCCTTGACAAGCAGTGTGAAGCACAGGAGCAGACTCAGGGAGTTTACCCTTAATTCTCCTTGCCAGAGATCAGAAGGCCAGTTATAGCCCAAACACAGTTAATACACTCTCGCTCTCTGTTCTCCCCCTCCAGGGTGAGTGTGGAGGGTGTGGGGGGGAGGCGGGAGACTCAGCACACAGAAGCCTCCTCTGGAGAAAAGAGACTTCCTTCCCTTTTCCGATGTTCCCCGTCCTCTGGCCACCTTGCACTCCACCGGCTGTCCCAAGCTGCTTTCCCTGCCCACATCTGCCACTTCCTCTCCACGAGCACGCGGTCCCTACTGAAGCAGAGTGAAGACGGTAGGGGGCAAAGAGAGGTGCTTCTCTCCAGGACAACCGCACTGGAAAAAGTCATATTCCCACACATAACTACACTCGCACGGACCCACCTGCCACTGCCGCCCAAGTGCTGGCATCAGGGTGTGGGGGCGCACATTTGCCGCACACTGGCTTTATTTGTGTTTTGTTTGGTGACGTTTGAATTGTGTCCTGAAAAGTAATAGGTTTTGTTATCCGCAGCAGTTCCCTTTCCGCTTAGATATCACATTATCCTATTTTTTCCTCCCCTTAAGGCCTCTTTGTCCACACTCACGTATGTACACATACACCACACACACACACACACACACACACACACACACTTTGCATTTGAGAAAGATCATGCGATATTTGTCCTTCTGAGTCTAGGTTACCTCAGCAGCTAACGTAGCCATTTCTGAGTCCACCCATTTTTGCACATTTCGTATTTCTCCACGGCTGATTAAAATCGTGTATATGTACCACATTTTCCTTATCTGCTCACCTGTGGGCAGGCAGCCGATCCACATCCCTGCTATTCTAAGCAGGCCATCAACCAGCGTGATTTCCAAGTCTCTGTAGTAGGAGCCGCACAACTGGGTCAAGGGTAGTTCTATTTTTAGTGTTTTGAGAAACCTCTTCCTGATGGGTGTGGTGGCTTTCCCACCCTCCAGCAGCGAAGAGGGCTTCTTCTTCCCCAAACACTTACCAAATTTGCTGTCATTTGTTTTCTTTGTGTTAGTTGTTCTGACTAGGGTGAGCTGGATTCTTGGTGTCGTACAACTTGCATTTCCCGGAAGCTAAGGATGCTGACTACTATTGTTAAAAACACTTATTGGCCAGGTGTGTTTCTTCTCTTGAGAGCTACGTTCAGGCCAGTCACTGATCTATTAATTGGCAGTGGGTTTTCTCGGTGTTTAATTTTCACAGTTTATATATTCTAGACATTACCCCCACCCCAATCTGAAGTGCAGCTTTAGATATTCTACCCTCTGTAGGCCGTTTGTGGCCAGCTCCCTTTGCTGGGCAGGTTCCTAATATATAATCCCGTTAGTCAACTCTGGCAGTGTTCTCTGTGCTGTTGGAGTCCTGCTCGACCCGTGCCAATGCTTTCGTCCTGTGTGCTCTGGGATTCCTTCCTCTATCAGTTTCAGGGCCGCAGGCTTGAGATTCAGGCCTTTGTCCATTTTTAGTTGATTTTCGGCAGCACACAAGTGTTTGGATCACAAGCAAAAGCGTGCAGACAACACAACAATGTGGAAATGAGCAAAATCCCTGTGACCCAAGCATCTTAGTGTTTCTGTCTATTGGCTGTCATTACCTGATCGTCATTGCCCAAAGACTTTGTACATTTACGTTTTACAGTGCTTTACTCCTAGGGTCTAGGGAATTTTATAGTCTCCTTTTTTTACATGCTACCACAGAGGAAGGCAAATATTTTTTACTTGGTTGCCACTTGCCTAAAGATGTATTATTGCTTGTAGACCAAAACCGCACACCATGAACAAATGACGGCCAGTGGTCACCTCTCTTCCTGCCATGCACCCCAAAAGTTCTGCAGTTTGTGCTACAGCCATCTCCCTTTCAGTGGGAACTTCTATAGAGCCATCATGTTTAGAGGACTCATTTTTTTAAAATGTGATAATTGCACCCAGTTATTGACTGGGAAAACCCCAACTGTCTGTCTGTCACAAATAAAACAAGAAACAGATAACCAAATCTGGAATGCTCATCCTTCGTAAAGTCAGAGGAATGTGTTGCAGGTAACGGCAGCCGTTCTTCCTGCTCAGGCTCTCACTGACAGCTTCCCTGTTCATTCCCATAGTCCTCTGCTTTCCCAGGTGCAAATGCTGAGGAGGGATCTCATTCATGCCCTTGAGCAATGTCTGTCTTGGGCCACAAGTAAAGGAATCGTGGCCTCTCCTACGACAGGGTAGAAAGCTGTCCCCATCAGAGGAAGCTGGCAAACCCTTTCCAATAGGCTGATATCCAGATAGCCCTGAACCCACAGCCCTGCAGTGCTCCCTGAGTCGGTTTTGGCTGAGCTCCCCTATTTCATCTGACTAAGTCCCACCTTGAGTCCGTGGCAGGCCAGGTTCCTCGACCCAGCTGGAGTGCTCTTGGTCTAAACTGAAGGTAACTTTCAGTCCCTAGCGGGTATCCTGAAGACTTGCCCATCCTGCATCTTTCTTCTAAATTCTATTTTGAGACCATGGCCTGGCAGACTTCAAACTTTCAACAGTCTATTCTTATTGTGCTAAACCACGGGGTTGGGGAGGAAAGTGTGTGTGGGGGGGGAGGGGGGGTTGTCTATCTTCCAAAGAGGGGAAGGGAAGAAACAGAAATCAGTTTCTAGAGCTGCTGATCTTGCAAAACACATAATTAGCACATCCACAAACAAAGGATGTCCGTTTGGATGGTGGAGGGTCAGATGGGTTGGCTATCGCAGCCTGTCCTTTACACTGTCTGACTCCAGTGTTTCTCACTTTCTAGGGTCTGAGCTTCAGGAACTGCAGAAAATGATTGACAGTCTCCAGAGTCCCCAGGATCCGGGTCAGGTGGCCCAGGCCCTCCTCCTCCGCAGGGAGGTGACGTTGCTGCAGTTTGATGCTGCAGTGAGACATCTCCTCCGGTAAGGGTAGCAGTGCCGCTGCTCCTGCCAAGGAGAGTGTGCAGAGCAGGTGTCTGCTGAGGCCCCACTTAGGGAGGCCACAGTTAGCGCGATTAGATAAGGAGCCTAAAATAGGCTACGGGCAGATCCAGCCCGCTGGCTTCCAAACGGTTCTTGCAAGGCCTGTCTATGTGGAATCTGCCCCAGTATTCCTGGGGTTTGTAAGGACACTTTCCAAACAGTCTGTGAACAATTGCTACTTTTAATACCGAATTTTATCGTAGGGAGTAAAACTCGTGTACTTCTGAAGATCATTATTCTGAAAAGTTTATTTCACCTTTTCAGCTCCACCTTCCACAGGGACAAACTCACCGTTCACCTGAAGCTCACAGAACTAGCTGTGTGCACTGGCTTTTAAGTAAAACTACTTTGATCTTATAGGAACCATCTCCTCAAGTACTGTACTTACAGAACTTCTATTTGGCTGATTAATTGTGATTCTGCTGGATTTGGATTGAGTTTGGATTAATATTCATGCTTCCAGAAAAATGTTTTATATGAGAAAGAAAATGCATCAGACATGAGCACCCCTGGATTTGTGAATGTTTGTGTGTGTGTTTGTGTGTGTGTGTGTGTGTGCGCGCGTGTGTGTGAGTGTGTGTGTGGAGGGGGATGCTCTTTGTTTTAATTAGAGCAAAGGGCAGCCACAACAAAACCCTAGTATCTTGCTATGTGGTTCAAGAAATCCGAAACTCACTAAATAACCAAAGCAAGCCTTGAAAGTGCGATCTTCCTGTCTCAGCCTAGTGAGTGTGCTCCAACTATTTCTCTAGTCCAACTCTGACTATTCTCTTGTTTTGTTTCGAAACAAAGTCTTAATTTGTAACCTGTGTTTGCCTGGAATCAAAGGCTATTCAAGGCTATGTAAACCATGTCAGCCTTGAATTTCACCAGTCTTCCAGGGCTAGGATTACAGTCATGAGCCCTGACTCCTGCTCCAAGCCAGCTCTATCTAACTATCCTTCCTTCCTTTCTTTCTTTCTTTCTTTCTTTCTTTCTTTCTTTCTTTCTTTCTTTCTTTCTTTCTTTCTTTCTTTCTTTCTCCCTCCCTCCCTCCCTCCCTCCCTCCCTCCCTCCCTCCCTTCCTTCTTTCCTTCTTTCCTTCCTTCCTTTCTTTTTTAATATTCTTAAATTACCAAAATTTACCTTCTTCCAATTCATCTCCAGTGTGAGCGTTCTGCTAAAAAGGTCCCCAAAGGGCTGTACCAGAGAATTTTTCCACCCATAGAGAATGCAGATATGAAATTATGTTGAATGAACATATTTTTCTACTTTGTTTTTGCTTTTTTTCTGCCAAAGATTCTGATTCTTGGATTTAAAATAGAAATATAGCAGTGCAAGACTTAGAATTGACTTTTTTGCTTTGTATTGAACAACTTCAAGGCTGTAGCGTAGTTTAGCTTGTTGGCTGTGGGGGTTGTGAATATCTGGATAACCACGGAGTTGGGCCCTGGGCTGACTTCTGTACTCTGAAAGCCTAAAGGGGTTTTGTTTGTTTGTTTGTTTTTGTCTTTTTTTTCATTTTGGTGTGTTTTGGCTTTTGTTTTTGTTTTTGAGACACATCTTACTTTAGCCTGGGTTCTTCTGGAATTCTTGCAAAGCTAAGCCTTCCAAGTACTGAGATTACAGGCGTGAGCCACCATGTCTGGCTCCAAGTAGACATCAAAGAAATTTGCTGGTTGTAGGGGAATCGTCCTCCATGGGTCCTGTATGGTTCCAGCCACACAGAGTTCTCTCTTGGGAAATTGCCTTAGGCAAACCATCCTGTTTCTCCAAACTTGCATGTCCTGCACCCTGTGGCCAAGGAAGGGAGACAAAGAGTCCCATGTCTGCCTTCTATTTCTTTCACAGAGGAAAGCACCCAGAAGACACCCCTGGCATTCTTTATTTGGCCCATCTTCATGGCCTTTTTTTTTTTTCCTCCCCAGAAGGCTTTCTACTGTGTGTGTGTACGTAGAATCAGACACTAGAATCAGAACCTTGGTTTGGTTAGCTTCAAACCTGTGAACAGTGGTAGTTTCTGGGCAGTGGCATGGTCAAGAAGGGGACTCAGAAGGGCTCATGGAGAAATGCTACCCTCGTCATCATCTGAGGTAGCATGGATCCCACAGATGAATCAAAGTGTTTAGCTACACAAGAGACAGGACAGGGCTTAAGTTCCATCTCAGAATTTACCTGAGCAAGCGGGGTTCTTTGACGCAGGGAAAGATCTGCTTATGCAAGATTAAGGCTCCTCCTGAGTTTAAAAAGGAAGTTCCAAACTCTTTCCTGGAGTGAGGGGAGTATGCTTCGGCAGACTCAGAGAAACAGGAAGGATATAGGACGATGGCCCTGTAAAGCTGCCCTATCATCGCTGCCCTCTTACCCACGCAGAGCACAGAGATGGGGCTGCCTGACATGTTTCACACTCCCCTCCCCCAGCTGCCCTTGAGGACTGATGAACATCTGTGGCTGTTTCCTGATAGGTCAGAGTCACTGTCCATGGAGGAGTTTTCTGACTCCTGGTCCATAATGTGCCCGAGCATCAAGTTTATCTGCAGTGCTAGATAAGGCAAGCATTTTCCTTGGGTGTGAATGGTTGAACTGAATGGATGCTTCAGACCAGTCGTATCCATGTAAGTCAAGACATGGCAGAGTCTGCTACAGGCATCTGCCTGTTTTGGGGGTAGCCCTTGGACTAGAGGTACGGCCTTTACATGTTTAAATGGTTGGGGAAAAATCAGTAAGAAAATAGTATGTGGTGACACATGAAAATTACATAGGGTAGGCATGGTAGTGCATGCCTTTAATCCCAGGACTCAGGAGGTAGAAGCGGATAGATCTTTCTGAGTTCAAGGCCAGCTTAGTCTGCATGGTGAGTTCCAGGCTAACCAACACTACACAATAAGACCTTGTTTCAAAATAAAGCAAACAAACACAAACACACCCCCAAAAAGATGAATTTCTTATTTCAGTGTCCACAAATATAGTTTCACGGAACAAAGTCATGCCTGTTATTTAGTTATTTTTCTTTCTTTATTTTTATTTTGTTTTTGTTTTCAGACAAGTTCTTACTCTGTACCAGGCTGCCATCAAACTCATGACAATCCTCTTGCTTCAGCCTCATGAGTACTAGGTTTACACATGAGCCCTTGTGCCCAGCACATGCCCATTTATCTGCAGATGGTCTCTGACCATCTTTCTCTCCAGCCAAGGAATGGGAATAGGGTCAACAAAGCCGCAGATAATAACATTTGACTCTTTAATACAAAGTTTGCCATCCTCTGTGTTCCAGAATAGAATTCCTTTGCGGTTTGGGGGTGGATGGAGGAAAAAGTCCTTCAGAGGCACCTTGTAAAACAGGATGACACAGTTGTGTAAAAGGTGCTTCTACTCTGCGTGCACTGTTGTCATTGGGTGCCTGGGAGCAGGAGAATTGGGAGGTGTCTGAGGATGGCCCAACTCCAAGCCTCCTTTAGGAGCTCCAGGGCACATGCATGGCCCAGCACCGCCTTCTTGCTCCTTGGCTCTCCTTTAGTTTTGTTCCATCTTAAATGCGGTCTTACTTTTATGCTGCTCTGTTTTAAGTGCCTCTAGCCATTCAGATATCAACATGTGACTTAAGATTCTGGGAGTTTCATGGGACATGTGCTTGGCACAAGGCCAGGGCCCCAGTCTCTAGTATTGGAGAAGTGCAGAGTTTTAACTGTGCCCGGCCTGTCAAGGCAGATTTTGTCCTATTCTTGACTCCAAGGAAAAGCTCTGGTGCATATCCTGAGTGTCCACCACTCTCTGAGGTCCCATCTAAAGCATCTTGCCTGGTATCTAGCTAGTGGCAGCTCTTTCCCATAAGGAAGGGTAGTCCTCCTAGGGGCTCCCAGCCATGTGTTGATAAGGAAGCATACAGGTACGGCAGGGACATTTGAAGAGTTGGATGTTGTGTTGGCCTGCAGAGAGACTTGTTTTTATGATTTATTAGCAGGTGTTAAGTGTCAAAGTCCTAAATGCAAGCCAGCCGTACATGGGCTCTGGGGCTAGAACTCAGCTCCCCGGGTTTATACCCAGCGAGCCTTCTCATTGGTTCTCTCCACAGCATCTTGAGTGTTGTTCACAAGCTGTGCTGGACAGACACTGATAGAGGGTGTAAACCCCCGGAGGTGCACAAGCGGCCAGGTCCTGTCCCCGACTTTAGCAGCCATAATGGCCATTTCCAGCCCCTTGAGATACAGGCAGCCAAGCTTTGCCCCCCAGAGAAAAACAGCCCAAGTTCAAGCCACAAAACCCAACCAATCCCAGGTCACCCTGGGGAGCCCTCCCCCCCCACACACAAGAAACCCTATATAAAGCCGACCTCCTGCTCAGGTCTCTGCTGCCTGGATCTCCCCCAGAACAGAGGCAGCCAGCCTTGTGACTCTCCTGATAAATCTCATGTGAGGTTTGTTGTGCAGTGTGACTTGGTGGTATTCCTTGGCTCGGGGTTGCCAGGATACCTTTCCCTCAGGGCTATAACACTTACAGAGGGTCCTGGCCAGGCTGTGCCAAATGGGGACCTGAGTGACTTATCACAGTGAAAGCTCTTTCAGTGTTTCTAAAGTCACGAAAATGTCGCATTTTCTCTCTCTTTCTCTCTCTTGCCTTTCATCTTCTTTCTCTTTTTTCTCTTCTTTTGTTTGTTTGTTTGAACTGGAGCCTTAGACACAGGATGCGATGGCGGAGGGCAGGGGCTTGGCTGTGCCACTGTGTTGGTTATGTCACTCCTGGGTGCCAAGTCTGTGGGCTGGGAGCTATTTTTACAGCCTTTACAGAAAAGGAAAGAGAAAATCAGAGGTGTTTTGTTACTCGCCCAGGGTCACCTAGGCTGTTGTGGTAAGACTTGTGCTTATGCTCCATACTTAACCCCTTAGCCCCCACCCTTTTCTGCAGTCCGGGGTTAGAGGCCATTGTAAACTTATGGGAAAATACAGCCAGGTGGGGTGGTGCACTCCTTCAACCTCAGCACTCGGGAGGCAGAGGCAGGTGTGAGTTGGAGGCCAGCCTGGTCTACAGAGTGAATACAGGGAGAGCCAGAGCTACGGAGGAAGACCATGTCTCCCACAACAAACAAGTCAGGTGAGGGAGTGCAAACCTGGAACCCCAGAACTTGGGAGGAAGAAGTAGAAGGATCAGACATTCCATATATGATATACGGTGAGTCCAAAGCCATCCTGAGCTGTATCAGTTCATATTTCAAAACAAAATAACCACAAAAATAATAAATAAAATAGGAAAAACAATAGTCTCCGTTAGGATTTCTATGCTCTCATAAAACATCATGACCAACAGCAACTGAGGAAGAAAGGGCTTATTTCCACTTACAGTTTGTGGTCCATCATCCAGGGATGTCAGGACAGGGACCTGGAGGAAGAAACTGACGCAGAGGCCATGAAAGAGAGCTGCTTACTGGCTTGCTCCCCATGGCTTGCTCAACCTGCTTTCTTATAGGACTCAGGACCACAGCCCAGGGTTGGCACCACCCACAGAGAACTGGACCTTCCCACATAAATCAACGATCAAAAAGATGTACCAGAGGCTTTCCCACAGGCCAGTCTGCCTGGGGTCGGAGGCTTCTCAATTGAGGTTCCCTCTTCCCACATGACTCCAGCTTGTGTAAAGTTGACATAGAATTATTCAGTATATTAATAAACGTTTGGTGGAAAAGTCTCTAATGGAGAGGGAAGAAGTAAAAGAGGATCTGGTGTTAAAAGGATAGGGATTTGTTTTTCTTTGCTATGACAAAGTAACTAACAAAAATCACTTAACAAAGGAAAGGCTCATTTTGGCTCACAGTTTAAGGGTGTGGTCCATCACAGCCAGAGAAGAATGGAAGTGGAGATGTCAGGGAGCAGTCAGGGAGCAGAAGGAGATGAAGGCCGGTGTTTCACCTGCTTCATCCTCTTTCTGTTTATTCAGCCTGAGATCCCAGTCCATGAGATGGTGTGCCGTGGATCAATCCTTCTGTACTCTGGGTAAATACATGTCACTGTGATTGGTTTAATAAACAGGCTGACTGACCAATAGCGGAACAGGATAAAATTAGGCAGGAAAGCCAAACTCAGAATGATGAGATAAGGAAGGGTGGAGCCAGAGGAGGTGCCGGCCAGATGGATAATGAATCAGACACACAAAATAGGATCAAGGTAAAAGCCACGAGCTTCAGGTCAGCACACAGAGTGATAGAAATTGGTTAAGTTTTAAGGTATAGTTAGTAACAAACCTGAGCTATTGGTCGAGCATTTGCAGTTCATATTATGCCTCTGAGTGGTTATTTGAGAGTGACTGTGGGACAGGAAAGCTTCTGCCTTTGATGGCGTTACCCACATTTAGGGCGGCTCTTCCCTCTTAATTTAACCTCTCCAGAAACACCCCCAGAGACACACCCAGTTGTGTGTCTCCTAGGTAATTCTAAGTCAATCAGGCTAACAACAAAGATTGGCCTCACAGTTATGTTCCTATGGTTTCCCCTTAATAATTACATTGCACAGTTCCCTAATAAGCTTCCAACACATGAACCCTTGTGTTGTAAACCATCTCCAACTCACAGCCTCTAGCATGTGGACAGAGGAACTGGGAAGGCAAGGAAGGATGCAGCCTTGTGTTCTGTTGACTTTCTGGAAAACAGATGCTACCCACCTCAGAGGATGCAGGTATACAGACCTAAGAAACAGTCCCACCAAGCACAGCTTGAGTTTAATTTGGGTCACTTGCAGGGGACGTGATACCTACAAGAGCATGGGCAGCTGCACTATGAAAAACCAATTGTCCGGTCTTACCACATTCCCAAACAACTGTTTGCCACTTATATAGACTAAGAGAGGGGTGTTGCTATGTGAGCCCCTCTGTCCCTTCATGATGAACAGTCAGGGGCGTAGTCTTGGGTTGCTCTTCTGCCTGTAATCACTACTGCTAAGTGTTCAAGAAGGTAATGGTCATGCCGTAGCAGAGAGCAACATTCCGTAATACCTTGGTTCCTTTGCAGGGCTCTACAAGTTTTGCAAGAATTGAGGCCACTTTGGTAACCGTTTGTTCCCAAATACTTCGCAAACTTTCTAAGACAATAATAGAACACATCAGGGGCTGGAGGGATGGTTCAGCAATTGAGAGCACATATCGTTCCTGCACAGGATCAGAGTTCAGTTCCCAGCACCCACGTCAGGTGGCCCGGTCCGCATCCACCTGCTACTCAGCTCTAGGAGATCTTGACACTGCTTTTCGGCCTCTTGGGACACCAGCACTCAGTGCACTTATTCCTACCACCATAACATACACATAATATTTTCTAAAGTAAACCCACAAAAGAAAGCGGGAAAGAGAGATCGTGTCAGAGACTGAACTAGAAAGGATGAACAAAGCTGGCCCCTGAAGTAGGGAGGAAGGGAGGAGGCGAGGAGGGCAGGGCGAGTCCTGAGAACTGGTGGTAGAGATGAGCAGGAGTCCGCGAAAGGAGCCATGCAGTGAAAGAAGCTATTCCCAGTCAGTTTGCTTTCACATTCGTGACTTGTGCTGAAATGTGTTTCTGTTCGAATGGCCTGCTATTTGATACCAGCATTTTAAGTAAGCATATGTAGGGTATATGTATGTGGCACATATATACTATATATACACACATATATACTATATATATATACTATTTATACATATATACTATGCCATAGAGAGATCCTGGAAATTTTAGGGGAAGATGGAAGCCTTACTGATGCCTTGGGCTCTATGGGTGGAGGTGATGGCCTATGTGAAGTTGGCTGTTGAATCTCAGGCAGCTCCTGGCTTGGAACTGTGAACATTCTAGCCATACCATGTCACTGCTGCACTTGGTATGTCGTCATCTCCACTGAGAAATCACATGGAAGTTGAAAGAAACAGGGAGCAAAGTTTATGTCGCCTTTAGGTAACTCCAACCTCTATCCTAAACAGAGTGACGAGCTAGGGTTTAGCTAAGTGGTTGAATGCATGCTTAGCATGTTCAGTGTCAACACACACACTCCACACACACACACACACACACACACACACACACACAGAGGCCATCAATCAGTTTTGTTCACCCTCTGAGTGCTCCACTATTGAGTTCATAGGCCCCTACTTCTGCTGACGGAAAAAGTACTTCCCTTTCCGATGCCACATCATTGAGTCACAGATGTTTAAACGTGGCCACTCTGGAATGAATGCCAAGTCAGTTAGTTATGGTTTGTTTTACTGCCTCCTAGTCGCTCTATTGGTGAGGAAAAGCTTCTACCCTGGGTTCTGTGACAGCTGAAGAAATGACACCAAAGCCTGGAGCAGCTAAAATCAGTAGTGGTTTGTTAGTGCTGTGTCTTCACAGAAAAAGAGGATATCCTGCCGGCCACAGCAGGCCACATGTGAATACAGTGTACACGCAGGGTCCGAAGGAGGCAGACTCCGCAGCAGAAGAAGGTGTGGTCTTCCCGGGTTACTAGGGAGGACACAATGGCTTTGTTTGCCCAGCTCCAGGGTCTGGCAGGAAGCAGTCGTTGCCCGGGGACAGTGGAAAGAGTGCCAGCTCCCTTGATAAGGAGTGTGGGTGGACACGGGAACCTTATCCTGGGAGAAGGGAGAAGCTGTGCTTACTCTATCAAGGCCCTTCCAGGTGTCTAGGCAACCCCTAATAACCAGGCCTTAATTGCAGAGCTCATACAACACCCTCCCCGGTCTGTCTTCTCGGCGGCAGGCAGCCTGAGCTCTAAGCGGTGCTCCCCAGAGATGCTGGAAGTCAGACAGCAGTGGCTACTTCACCCATCTCTGTTGTAGGTTGTCAGGTCTACTCCCACCTCTCATGGTTGGTTTCCTGTTCCACGCCCGCCCACAGACATTCACTAATGGGCCTCAGGCACTTTCAAGTCTCCCCGACACAGGGAGGGTCTGCTAACCTCCTCAGTTCCATAAGCTGACATTTCCCCCAGCCTGGCGAGTCTCCGTTCTCTTCGGTGCCTGGTTTGTGAGAACTGGTCTCCAGGGAAAGCATCAGTTCTCAGAGATCCCCTCCCCCAGGTTATCCCAGGTCAGCACTTTCCTTAGACATCCTTTGTATGTTAGCGACAGCTAACTGAGATCTCGAAACCCTGTGCCCTCCTGCTAATCTTATTTCCTTAGGGACAGGAAATCGCCCTGAATTATCCCACATGCCTCTCGTTCTTGCTTGCATTAAAAATTTCATGCTCTAGTCTTCGGGGTTTGTGGCTCTTGAAGTGCAGAACCAAATTTTGTTTCAACGAAACCAAAGGGTTCTCTCTCACACCCCTGGATCTCTCTTAACCTGAAGTTTGGTTTTATAGATTTGAACTGTTACTGCAGCTATTAACTTTAAGAGTTCTGCAGACAGCTCAAGTCTTTGTTCTGGAGCTATTGGTATGACGCCCATTTTGGCAGCTACATGTGACTGATTTAATTCAAGTTAGTAAGAGCTAAAATTAAGTAAAATTTAAAACTCGGTCCCTCATTCACAAGAGCTTCACTTCCGGTGTTCAACAATGGCATAGAATCAGTGCTCTCTGAATTTGCCAGCTTCCTGATAGTTCTGTCAATATCTTCTCTTGACAGAAAGTGTCAATTTCTTCCATTGTGAGGATCACCTTCCCCAGAGGACTCTGGACTATGAGAGGGAAGGGAAGCATACGGGGTGTGGTTGAGGGAGAAACCATGTTACTCTTTCAAAATAGTCTCTTGCTACAGTAAGTTTGAAGAAGCTCTGGGCCTAGAAAGCATAAGTAACCATACTGAACAAAAACTCTCACCCCACTTTGACAGAACATTTTTGGCAGCAGGAAATGCTCCCGCCCACCAGTCTGTCGCAGACAGCTTGTGCCATGGTTTGCCACCACTGAGTGACTCTCTCAGGAGGAGCATCTTCTCTTCAGGGCTCAGCCTGCCCCAGCCGCTAGATCCAAGGAGCCTCCAGGTGAGTTTCAGAAGCGCTGTGTGGAATGCAGAAGTGTTATCTCTTCGTTTCCATTTGGCTTCCATTTTGCAGGGTCTTCACACTTCCGTGGCCCTCAGTCTTCATTAGCCTTCCTTCACTCCCAGGGGGCCACGGGGACTCAGGGACTCGTGACCAGGAGTTAGTCCCAGGCAGGGTCTCTTTTCTACAAATGTTCAATGCAATGATTGGGGTAACAGCCTGCCTGCTCACGGCTGTCACAGAAAAACAAAACAAGATGCCCCAAAAGGCTTCATCTTTTCTACCCAATAGATCATGATGCAGTGGCAATGCATAAAGAGGTCAGAAGCTGGGCTTTGGATTGCCCTGGTTACAACACGTGTTATCAAATGTAATCCCAGCAACTACAGCTACTCCCAGGCAGGTACGTTAACCAGTTGGACAGAGGTCAAAGTTCAGGAAAGCCAGATATCAAACCACTGAAGGAGTCAGAGCAGCATTAGGTTCCCAAACCTTATGTCACTTTTCTGTTGCCACAAACTCAAGGCTGACCCCAGCCCAGTAGGTTAGGACAACAGGCGGTCATTACCACTCCCAGATTCTGAGAGGCAGGAAGCTGGGAGCAGCTTAGGTGAGGAGTGTTGGCTCTGGGAGGGGCGGGGTGTCTCTGAAGGGTTGCAATCAAGGAGTTCGCAGGCCTGAAGATGATCATCTCAGCACATAGCAGGAGAAGTTTGCTTGCAACCTTATCCACCCAGCTGACAGTAGCTGTCAGGAGATCCGCATCCAAGGCTGTTCCCACATTCTTTACTACAACACTTCCTCTCAACCATTGTTGTGAGGAAAATGGTTTCCCCAGAGCAAGAGAGGGAGTCTGGGGTAGAAGCCTTGGCCATTGCATGACCAGTCTTCAGAGCTGACACCATGGCTTCTGTCATGTTCCAGTCATTAACAGTGAGCCATTTAGTTCAGCCATGTTCAAAGGTTTGGAGAGTCACCTCCCTCCCTCCTTCTGCATACCCCCATTTTAGTTTCTTTTCTATCCCTCTCTCTCTCTCCCTCCCTCCCTCTCTCTCTCTCTCCCTCCCTCTCTCTCTCTCTCTCCCTCCCTCCCTCCCTCTCTCCCTCCCTCCCTCCCTCCCTCTGTCTCTGTCTCTGTCTCTGTCTCTGTCTCTCTCTCTCTCTCTCTCTGTGTGTGTGTGTGTGTGTGTGTGTGTGTGTGTGTGTTCCTGCTCACACGTGTGCACACATCAGGTCAGAAGACAGTTGACATGAGTCAGTTCTTTCCTTCCACCTTCTGGATCTGGGATCAAACTCCGGTCATCAGATTTGGTGACAAGCTTCTGCATGCCCCCTCCTCTAGAGATGGTGTCACTATCCCAGGCTGATCTATTAAGTAGGCAAATATAACCTTGAACTCCTGTTTCTCCTCTCTCCAGTCCCAAGTGTTAGGATTACAGGCGTGCACCCAGCCCTAAGCACTAAACCCTATCTCCTGATGGAAAAGTTTGTGTACATAGCTTTAAAACCACCCTGCAAACATCCTACTTAAACATTACAAATGCCTTGACATCAACCGCAGGCAGGTTCTATACTTCCATGCTAAACGACAGTGACTCTTGGTCCAACCCTCACCCCTCTTTTAGAACCACAGGACAGAGCTGGCCGTGACACTGGGCCTGCTGCCGATGTCTTTGGATACTGCCTTGGATTGGGTGGCTGTGGGTGTCCTGTGTCACAGTCTTTAGGAAGCGACTAAGAAGCAGGCCTAGAAGTAGAGAATGGAGCCCAGTGGGCAGTCCTCTGGATCCGGGGTTTGCGTGGTGCCACAGGAAATAGAACCTGCCTCGGTTATTCTGTAATGCAGAGAAGGAAAGGGTCAGCAGGGCCACCTGGAGCACTGGCTGGGGCTGATGCCGAGAGCTGGGGCACAGTGATGGGGAAGGACGTTGGAAGGTCCCTAATCTGGACAGCATTTAACTAAGTTTACTTTTGCTGTTTAAAAACATACCCTCTTGGTATTATATTATCCCAGAATTTCCTTCGTTTTGTTTCTTTTGAGACGGGGTCTCACTGTCTAGCTCAATGATCCTCAACCTTCCTAACACTGTGAACCTTTAATACAGTTCCTCATGTTGTGCTGACCCCCAACCACAAAATTATTTTCCTTGCTGTTTCATAACTGTAACGCAAATGTCTGCATTTTCTGGTGGACTTTGGTATCCCCTGTGAAAGGGTCTTTCAACCCCCAAATGGGTCACGACTGATCTAGTTGAAACTGGCCTGAAACTTAAAATCCTCCTGCATCAGTCTCTCAAGTACTAAAATTACAGGTGTGTGCCACCTCTTGTTCTAGAACTTTGGATATTGGTGCCTCCTTATTATACTGAAACCATCTCAGGCAAACTAGTAATGACGGCCACTCTTTTCTCTGTGTCACGGAGCATGCTCCAATGAGAACTCTTTCTGAGGGGGCTTTGGGAATGGATGCAGAGATATTGCTCATGCATAAGCATCTTCATCTGAGGGATGCATGAAACCATTGTGGTGTCTGTTGTTTGTTTCGTTTAGGCGTTTACGATGTTCCCATGGAGGGCGTTTCTGGAAGATGGTGGACCATTTCCAGTCATGAGCAGCGTCCCAAACACCTTAGAGTATGATATGCAGGTAG